>NC_053419.1:21973500-22588500 GCF_016859285.1 Xiphias gladius | reverse complement strand
GCAGTGATACGCACAGATATAGCGGCCAAATTGAAGACTTGGTTTCAAAACCTCTAAAACATTAAATAATCATATTTAACAATCAAATGTAATGTTCCCGGGTGTTTCCAGCGTGGACAAAAAGGAAAAACAGAAATTCTGTGAGTGGGTGTGTTGACAGTTATGTTGAAGGACGCTGTCGTGCAAAGAAAGCCAGGCCTTTAAGTAAAATGTTCAAACCCTAATTGGAGACGTAAACGACCAGAGTAAACACAAAACACTGCAGCAGCAGTTATCGTTATCATTTCTATCAAATTTTTCTTGTTTTTTCCTTTCCCCCTCTCTTTGTTTCACTCACAACCAGCCCACATCTAATGAATTTGTACCCGTGTTGTACTCATAAATTAAAATACATAAATATGTATATTTTTTTTATCCGTTGGACACACTTTTGAAACGGGTTTCTGCAAGTCCCCGACCTGGTGTCAGACTCCAGCTCTGACGTGTACTGGAACTGTGTGTTTCTTGTTTAGGATTTGCGTCCAAAGGGGCAGGACGTGCTGAAAGAGGAGCTGGGAAGCATGGTGGATAAAGAGATGATCGCTACGTCTACCGCCATCGAGGAGGCCGTGCTGCGAATGGACGTAAGGACCCGCGCATCGCGGCGGACACAAGCGTGACAAACGCGCCTACGCCGAGTGACGCTTAACGTTTCTGTTTCCGTTTTTGTTCCACAGGAGATAATGAATCAGGCAAAGAGAGACGCTACTGGTGTTAAGCTGGAGGTCAACCAGAGGTAAGACGAAAACTGTAGATCGTGCTGCGTGTTTTAAATCTCTCTCCTTCACTGTCTTATTTGCAGCCCGTAATTTTTCCTTGCTTCCGTCTCATCACAGTATCCTGGGGTCCTGTTCAGACCTGATGAAGGTAAGAAGTCCGTCTAAGCTGCGACTCATTTTCTGCGCGCTCATGACTCATTTTCATTTTCTTCTGCCCTGCTCTCTCCTCTGCAGGCTGTTCATATGCTGGTGACAGCCGCCACGGACTTACAAAAAGACATTGTGGAAGGAGGCAGGGTGAGTTACCGTTCCTCTGTCAGGCCATTTCAGAATTACACCCAAGAGCCAGTTTAGGAATTAAAAAAAAAAAAAAGTTCTTTGCTGAAAGTGACCACTAAGTCACATTTGTCAAGGAACCTATTCCTACTCACAGCCAAGTGTCAGATCGATCTCATACTGAATATGCTCAGAGCAGGAATAACCAACCAGAATCGAGTTTTTAACCTAAATTATTCATCCTAGATAAAAAAAAAAATCTTGACATTTTAGTCAATGATGCGATTGTAATTTTTTTTGAAAAGTTCAACTTTATTTGAATGAAATCCTTCTTATCTCCAGTAGCGATTTAACAATCTGAAATATTTAAATTCTATTTTAGACGGAGACATTTTCTTTTGTACTGTGGAAATGACGATGATATAAGAGTTAATTTTCAATGAAATGGCCTGAAAAATCCCTGAAGTCTTCTGGTCCACAGTCATCAAAGATTAGAATGGTTATTGGAATAGTGTAATTTTAATGTGTTTTAAGTTTGCGTTAACTTTATCTCGGAAGCCTAAAAGAACGGCAAGATGGATGATTTAATTAGTCTTTACTCTTGATTTCTCCACTTGATAGTCAATGTTTTCGTCAGCAATTTTTTAAATTTTGATGGATGAAATGAAGATCTGATGTGGTGACTTCTCTATTTTTGGACTTTATTTGTTTGAAAACGTATGTGCAGCCCTCTGCTACTGGCTTACATGAATTCATGGTGTCTTCTTATTCAGTCATATAAATATATTCATCAGGATGAAATATTAGGACATCGGCCGAGATGGAAAGGAAACCAAACTGGAGGAGCAAAGAGATTCGGCTCCTGTTTGACAGTGTTCATCAGAGAAATCGTATAATACGGAGCATCTAGTTACCACAGTGAGCACGCATGGAAGGTGCCGTTTGGAAAAGAAAAATCAATCTTTAGCCCCGATAAATCTGATCAGTTCTTTTGTCTGTGGAGTTTCAGTCGGCGCCATCAGACCCGCAGCAAACACTGCTTCAGTAGCAGAGGAAGCTCATTAACTTGTAATGAGCAAGTGTTCATTTATGCAAAAAATTTGATTAACTTAAATTGATCCATCCATCAATTCTCTGCTGCTTATCTGGGCCCAGGTCCCATTAAATGATTAACTATATTACTGGAGGTTATTGGAATAATAATGAGATATATATATATATATATGAAATAACGTGATATAAATGTCAATGAATTTATGTACGTAATAAATAATTGTCGGCCTTTTCCGTCAGTCTTTGACGGGTATGACCATAAAAAAGGCATTAAATAGCATTTTATGTGGCTCATAAAAGGGTCTTAAATTTAATGTGGTTGAGACTAAGGAAACATTGCTTTAACACGTGTTGCATATAGTCACGCATTTGTAATTGCTCTTCTCGCAGGGAGCAGCGTCTGTCACAGAGTTTTATGCCAAAAACTCTCGCTGGACAGAAGGACTCATCTCAGCCTCTAAGGCTGTGGGCTGGGGCGCCACACAGCTGCTGTAAGCACCAACACAAACGCATGCGTCGCTAGTTACGTGAGACCTCGTGCTGAATGTCAGACCGCGTAACGGACTTGTGCTTGCCTGTTTGCCCCTCTGCTGCCAGAGACTCAGCTGACCGGGCGGTGGGCGAGAGCGGAACCTACGAGGAGCTCATCGCCTGTTCGCACGAGATCGCCGCCAGCACGGCCCAGCTGGTTGCCGCCTCCAAGGTACAGTCCCAGGTCGACACCTTCTCCGGGGGGGTCTGTGAAGCTGTTTGATCACCTCAAAGGCCCCCGGCGGGGTTTCCCGCCAGGAGCGATGCTGTGGGACGAGGCTTTTATGAGCGTCTCCCGTTGCTGTCTGTACATTTGGACACGCATCCACGTCGGCAAGCGTGGGCGCGGCGTGCTGCACATTTAGTGATGGAAAGTAACTAAGTATATTTACTCGTGTACTGTACTGTACAACTGTGACTCACTTGTACGTTTTTCCGTTTCAAGCTACCCTAGACTTCTGCTCAGCTACATTTTGGAGGGGGGTCAACACATTCATTTGAGAGCTATAGTTACCTACCTCTCAGATTCAGATTTGACACAAAAACACAGGAGATGATGACGACTTGTGACCCCTTACAGGAGAAACTGTGTCTAGCTAGGGACCCCCCCTTTTTCACATTTCCGTTGCCTATGAGGTGTTGGTCGCTCCACCAGAGACACATTTCTCCCCTGAACTTGGGAGATGGTTTTCATTTCTTCAACTCTTTTGAGTCTCAAAGAGGCAAAAATCTAGTATTTCACAAAAACGACAAAGCTCAGGGAGAAGTGTGATGCGGCGACTGCACCAGGGTTGGGTTATTTTATTTTGGGTGAACCGACCCTTTGAGAACATTTAGTCCACGGTGTGTTTTGGTGAGAAATCCTGAATGCAAAAGACAAGATGGCAACTCCACAAGCTATCTATAAATGGGGTTTAATGACCACCACAGCGGGTTAAATATTCTGAAATTCGGTCAAGTGCTGATGCGATTTGGTCTCATTTCAGGTGAAGGCCGACCGCAACAACAGGAAGCTGTACACGCTGCAGCAGGCCTCGCGACACGTAAATGACATGGCCGCCGTGGTCGTCACCTCCACCAAACACGGGCAGCAGCAGATCTCGGACCACGGTGAGAGGAGGAAGTAGATACGGCATTCTAGAGTCTTTTTATAGTCCCGGTAACAATTCGTCCCGAGGGGAACGTGAACGTCTGAACCAAATGTCAGAACCATCCATCAACTATATTTCAACACATTTAAGTAAAAACCACAAATGTCAGCCCAGTGGTGTGGCTAAAGGAAAAGTCAGTGCATCACCGAAACCAGCTGGATTCATCCTCCGGGGACCCTGAATGTCTGCACAAAAAGCAAAAGTTGCTGAGATTTTTCAGTCTGGACCAAAGTGGTTGTCGGACCGAGCAGCATTTCCATCCCTAGAGCCATGTGACTAAAAATATAGATTATAGCAGCTTTAACTCTGATGTCTTCCCAGGTGTAATGGACTTCTCTGGCCTGTCTCTGATCAAGCTGAAAAAAGAGGAGATGGAAGCTCAGGTGAGCCTCGTAATGTGGCGGCATTTATGGTCTCATTTCGTCTGGTGTCTGTTGATGGCGAGTGCGTAGCCGACGAGGATGTCCTGCTCTCTGAATCCCTCAGGTGAAGGTGCTGCAGCTGGAGAGCCAGCTGGAGCAGGAGCGGGTCCGTCTGGGGGAGCTGAGGAAGAGGCACTACGAGCTGGGCGTCTCCGGGGCCGACGACGACGCCGAGGGCGCGCCCGACGACTTCCCGCCGCCGCCGCCGCCCACGCTGCTCGACTCCACGCCGTTGCCTCAGTCCTTTTCGCAAGCGCAGCCTTACCTGAACACTCAGACCTTTGCACACACCAATCCGTTCGCTCCGGCTCAAGCGCAACCCTCCCCGCTGCCTCAGTCGTACGCGCCAGCAAACACTTACTCACAGGCCCAAAGCTACACACCCTCGCAGGCCTACACACCCTCGCAGGCCTCGCAGGCCTACACACCCTCGCAGACCTACATCCCGCCTCAGCCTTTCACACCAGCTCAGCCCTACACACCCAACCCAGCGCAAAGCTACCTAAAACCTCAGTCTTATTCACTGCCACAGACCCCGTCGCACGCACCCAGCCTCCCGCAGCCTCGGCCTCCCTCTCAGCCCCCGGCGGCCCCTCAGAGCAACGCCGAGACCACCAGACCGGCCTCGAAGAAACCAAACATCTTTATCAAATCTGGGAACTTGCTGAAGAACGCGGTGAGTGCCGACCCTCATCTGCTAAAGGTGAATATTCATCTCCTGTGCATAATAAGAGGATCAATGATCTGTTATTTTTTCCCAATCGCAGTTCAAACGAGGTGAAACCGGAACAGGCGAATCCTGAAGCGCGACTGAAAAAGGAGACGTGATGATTTCGCTTCCACAGCCGCTTCCAACTAAAACGTCCTTTTAATATGTTGAAAACATGAATTTTATCTCCGGCCAGGTAACAAGCTGGTGTAGAAGCAGCATACGTGACGCATGCAGTTTGTGTTTTTTGTATTAGTGTTTTATAGCAGCTGCAGTAAAAGTGCAAATGAAACCATTATTATTTACTGCATAAGTATTTTCCCACTTGTCTTTGTGATCATATATTCTTATATTCTCTCACTAAGTGATATTGCATACAAAGGTAAAACGACAAATTCCTGCTCACTGTCAACACTGAGTCATTTATAAATACAACGTTTCGGACATGGACGTCAGTCAGGCAACGAATCAGTGCATTTGCAATGAACTCGGTGTCGACAGTGTCCGAGAATTCAGCTCTTTCTTACGCATGTTCTCATTTTCCTGTTCACCTGCCCACCGGGTGTAAGATACACACCGAGTCTGATGTTGTACCGAGAAGAAATGTGTTAAAGATCATAAAAGCACCTGAACCCAGCAGCATTTTCTCCGATTGTTCTAAATTCTGCTTTGTTTTCCTTCTGAAGTACGCCGTCGCACTACCCCACGGTATCCCCGAGAGCAAGCTGAACGGCCTCTCTGAACGAGTGCCGGGTTTACTTCAGGTACGCACGAGCGACAAGACTGACGAGAAAAAGAAACAAAAGAAAAATGGTGTGTGTGTGTGTGTGTGTGTGCGCGCGACAGATGGGTCAGAGTCTCGGTTTACGAGGATGAACAGTTCTCGGAAAGTAGGACTGTGTTGCTCATTCTCTGACAAAAACCTGGTACGTCTCTGAATATATAGGTTATGTACAGAACTTACTTTCACATCAGATCGGTATTTTTCACCAAGTATAAGCTAGAAATTCACTGAGATCTCGCTCCTATCTTTATAGGGCTCATAGGATTGGGTTAATGTATTATCTCTCTGCAAAGGCGCCATCTTTTTCCTTAAGTTACACACAGTAACCGTGTATAGGTGAACTCTTGGTGAATGATTTACTATTTTAACACAGGACACAACATTCATTATGTGATACAGTATCATGTAACATTCATAACCATAACAATACCTTTGCATTTCATATTCATGTGAATTTGAAAGTATTTATTGAGTTTAAAAAAAAAAAAAAAAAGAATACTACTTTATCTCAGTGACAACTGAAGCAAACCTGTTGATGAAGGCCATGAGAAGCAGATGAAAGCTCAAGTTAAAGACTCTGTGTCAAACTAAACTCAACCTTGAGGCTTCGTGAGTCTTCGTGAGTCTTCGTGAGGGTTGAACGCGTCTAAAAACGGTTGCGAAAACCTTCCTGCGAGCGATTTTGACATTCACATAAACAAGAAACGTTTTACGAAACAAATCTCTTGTGATATAATGTGTTCATTGTTCCTTGTCTGTCCGTGCACCGGTCGGGGATCCTTCATACAAGTTGATGACTAATGCGCTTAACATGTCCTCACATCTGTTTACAGCCGCATTATATTGTTTGCATCCTGCTTCTAAAGGCTAAACGGGGGCCCTAAATAGAAGTGTGGGCCCTGGTCTGGCGCTCTTTTGGGGAGGGGGGCAGGTGTCGGATCACGGGCTAATTAAAGGCCTGCACGTCCCCGGGTTGTGGTCGAACCGTGGTCGTAGAGCCCGTGTCGCTCAGAACAAGGGACGGTCTCTTCGTGCCGTAATAAATTCTCACAGCGACCTCATCCGTCTGTTATTTCTGACATGCGCAATGCAAACTGCAATCTCACCACCATGGAAGTGAGCGCCGCAGACTCCCACGGGGACCGGGGAAGAGGTCCGTCAAGCTCGACGCGGTCGGGGAAGAGGGGAGCACCGGAATCAGACGGCGCTCCCTTCAAAGTAAGAGCTTAACACGGATTGGGTAGGAGATGCTCACCGTGGGAGATCACACGAACTGATGAGACCTGGGACAAGTTCATCTGCAGAGAGGACAAAACGGAAGGTCCGGTGTGACCGGATTAACCTTTGGCAATATTTTAATAGCTTTATTTATATATATACACTCGTTCTTATGTATTGATTATTTTTTTAAATAAAATTTTAATCTGAAATGTAATAAGTGACCCCAGCTGTCCGGTAAATGTAATGGAGTAGGAGTATAAAGTAGCGAAGACTGGAAATACTCGAGTAAAGTACAAGTACTTGGTGACTGGAGTCGACCACAGTACTGGCACTGTAGATATACTCTGCACTAAAAATGTGTGTACAGCACAAGCAGGGAGTGTGGACACTCACAACCTCATTGTTGTGATTATTATTCAATATTGAGGAGGCAGATGTAGCGAATATGTCTAATGACGAGTCTCACACACACACACACACACACACACACACACACCCCGTTTGCCCCCATACAGTATTAAGATCCGGGACTAATCTCCAGCCATGGAGACCAAACCGTCTACAGATCAGTTGCACTGGTGTCGCAGGACATCTGATCAAATTTAACGCAATAATATAATATGATAGTGATTATAACAATAAATCAAGCTGTCAGATAAATGTAATTGAGTAAAAAGTGCAATATTTGCCTCTGAAATACTGGAGTAGCAGTACAAAGCAGCATAAACTGTAACATACGGCAGCATCTCAAAACTGTACTTAAGTACGGCCCCTGACGAAATGTACAGAATGACTGTCCCTTGGCCGGATTAACCTCCTGGGGCCCAGATGTTAGTTACTGGGGCCAGTAGACCCACATGGCAGTTTCGTTATTTCCCAAGGGGTCTAGAGCTGAGATGATGGATTGATGAATTGATTAGTCAACTGGGAAAAACGGGCAACGGTTTTCTAATCGATTCATTGCTTGAAACATTTCTAAACCAAAAAGGCCCAAGATTCGCTGAGACTGTTTCCTGTTTTTCTAGTTTTCTGTGGTAAATTCAGCAGTTTGGGGTTTTCTGTTGGACTGTTGGATATGTCAACTTTGACGGGCGTTTTTCACTATTTTCTATTTTCTATTGATGTCTTGATAATGAAAACGACTGGTTGGTTGCAGTCTCTCACTTCTCCCGTGATGGAATGACACTTCTTTGTCCTTAATACTTGACACACTGAAAAATGAAGAGGCCCTTTGGTGAAACCAGGACATTAAAACAAACGAGCACAGTGTAAAATGAAGCAATCGAGGTCTTAAAACTGGATTTTAAACCTTCTGCACGACAAGCTGGATGGAGGACGCGTCCGAGTTCACTTGAGACTTGGGAGGCCCATCCACTAGAAAACACTCTGACAGCTTCCTGTAAACGAGGTTTGTGCTGTAACACGGTTCTGCCATTCCCCAAATCAGTCCGGTTATTCTGCAAAAGCTTGAGCTGGACACCAGCAAAACCGGCCAGTGGTCTGAAGGGGCAGTCGCGATTAATCGAATTATGTGGACAGAAATGATGGGGAGTCATTGGCCCCTGGAGTTCTGCCCCCCCCGCATGCCTTTTCAAACGCTGCTTGACATCTCGACGCGTGGAAGCGCTCGGCGACTGCGTTTTACTGTGAAAGGCCTGGCCGGAAGTGCGAAGTTTTATTCTGGAGAAGTTGGAGCGGCGCAGGGAGGACAGCGATGGGACGCAGCCGATATTTACCCCGAATAAATCAAACTAAAGCCCGGACTCAGGCGCTAGTGATAGACGAGCGGTAGTCCCGGCGCCTCCGTGCCGCCTCACCCGCGTGTTTGCTCCGGGTTTCGCACGCAGACAGGTGCAGGGGAACTTCCCAGAGTTGTTCTTCCAGGGGGAGGAAGTTTGCGGCGGCGAAGGAAACATAATAGGAAACCGGGGAGGGCCAAAATATCCCGACATGGAGGACTCCGGGTCGGCCCTGGAGAAGAATGTGGCCGACCTCACGGTGATGGACGTGTACGACATCGCCGCGGTGGTGGGCCAGGAGTTCGAGCGGATCATAGACCAGTACGGCTGCGAGGCTCTGTCCAGGCTCATGCCCAAAGTGGTGCGGGTGTTGGAGATCCTGGAGGTGATGGTGAGCCGGAGCAGCATCAGCCCGGAGACCGAGGAGCTGCGGCTGGAGCTGGACAAGCTGCGGCTGGAGAGGCTGGACCGGCTGGAGAAGGAGAAGAGGCACAGAAAGGTCTGGAGCCGGTCTCCGCCGCACGGATTAACGCTGCTCCGCCTCAAAACCGGTCGCCGGCCGGTTGGTGGCCCGTTAGGGAACGAATCCACAGAGCGGGTTTCCCGGGGCCGCGCAGTTCCCTGCCGAACTGGGATTCAGGCGGGGGTGGAGCGAGCGCTCACGTTGTTTTTGTAAAAGTAAAAGTACGGATACTGCTGCCATGAAATAATACTCCATTACAAGTAAAAGTAACGATACTACCGCCATGAAATAATACTCCATTACAAGTAAAAGTAACGATACTGCTGCCATGAAATAATACTCCATTACAAGTAAAAGTAACGATACTGCTGCCATGAAATAATACTCCATTACAAGTAAAAGTAACGATACTACCGCCATGAAATAATACTCCATTACAAGTAAAAGTACGGATACTGCTGCCATGAAATATAATCCATTACAAGTAAAAAAGTACGGATACTGCTGCCATGAAATAATACTCCATTACAAGTAAAAGTAACGATACTGCTGCCATGAAATAATAATCCATTACAAGTAAAAGTAACGATACTACCGCCATGAAATAATACTCCATTACAAGTAAAAGTAACGATACTGCTGCCATGAAATAATACTCCATTACAAGTAAAAGTATGGATACTGCTGCCATGAAATAATACTCCATTACAAGTAAAAGTAACGATACTGCTGCCATGAAATAATACTCCATTACAAGTAAAAGTAACGATACTACTGCCATGAAATAATACTCCATTACAAGTAAAAGTACGGATACCAATGTAAAAATAATCCATTACAAGTAAAAGTACGGATACTGCTGCCATGAAATAATACTCCATTACAAGTAAATGTAGGGATACCACTGCCATGAAATAATACTCCATTACAAGTAAAAGTACTGATACCAATGTAAAAATAATCCATTACAAGTAAAAGTACGGATACTACTGCCATGAAATAATACTCCATTACAAGTAAAAGTAACATACTGCTGCCATGAAATAATACTCCATTACAAGTAAAAGTGCTGATACCAATGTAAAAATAATCCATTACAAGTAAAAGTATTGATACTACTGCCATGAAATAATACTCCATTACAAGTAAAAGTACCGATGCTACTGCCATGAAATATAATCCATTACAAGTAAAAGTATTGATACTACTTTCATAAAATATAATCCATTACAAGTAAAAGTACCAATAATACTGTAAAAATAATCCATCACTAGTAAAAGTATTGATACTACTGCCATGAAATATAATCCATTACAAGTAAAAGTATTGATACTACTGCCATGAAATAATACTCCATTACAAGTAAAAGTACCGATACTACTGCTATGAAATATAATCCATTAAGAGTAAAAGTATGGATACTACTGCCATGAAATAATACTCCATTACAAGTAAAAGTACCAATAATACTGTAAAAGTAATCCATCACTAGTAAAAGTATTGATACTACTGCCACAGACCGGACTCACGTCGTAAGAGCTTGACAGGAAGAGAAGAAAGAGAAAGAAACCGTACGGGGTTCAGTGAAGAGCGACAGTGTCCCTGAACTAAACGTCACAGTTAGAGGGCTACGAAAATACTCTAGCGGCCTTAAGTAGTGGGAGGTAAAGCTACGGTTACTGCCAGTGGTAAGACAAAAAAGTTAAAGTACCAATACAACAATCTAAAACTACTCTATTACCTGCAAAAGACCCGTACTTAAAGTATCAAAAGTAAAAGTACTCAGTGGTCAGGAAAATGTCCCCCGTGACTGACGCGCGTTTTTTTTCACTGGGTTCTCTTCACCTCACATGTCAGTTAGAGAGCGTGGTGCCCAACCCGGGGGTCGGGCCCCTCCAGAGGGTCACCAGTGTAAACCAGTCAGGGGTTCGTGAGAGGATTAATGGGAGGGGAAACTGCAACTGATGATCATTATTGATTAATCTGTCAGGCACCCTCTCAGTCAATCGGTTAATCGCTCGGTCTTCAAAAGCATCTGGTAAGAGTGGGGAAAAAAAAACAAAAAACGCCCGTCACAGTCTCCATCTTAGCGTCGCCGTGTTAACATCCTAAGACAGAGAAAAGCAGCAAATCCTCCAAACTAAGAAACTGGAAACAACAAATGCTTTTGAGATTTTTGCTAAAACAAGTAAACAAATAAACAATTAATTGATTATCGAAATAATTGGTGACTAATTTTCTGACAAGGTACGCTGCTTTTTTTTTTTTTGTAAAGGGTTTACGTGCCCGGAAGGTTGAAAACCACTGGTTTCATCGTGCATTCTATTACGCTTCTTATGCGAAAGCTTAAAGAGAAACCTTTTAAAACGCGAAAAGTAGCTGTATGGCGCAGGTGTCGGATAAATCCAGTGGAGCACAAGAGCACGACGTTCGGGAAACGCGGTGGAGCGGAAGTATAAGGCAGCAGGGAAATGGAAATTCACAAGGTGGGAGGCAGCGCCCGGAACACTTGAAATGATCAGACTGCCGTGTAGACACACTGCGGGAATCTTGCACTGGCTTTGTATCAGTCCGACAGTCAGGCTGCTCGGTGCTATTAAAAAAAAGAAAAAAAGAAAAAGGAATGTCACATGTCAGATTCTCGTGACAGTGACTGAGCCGCGTTGAACTCAGTCGCGGGTTCGCTGACTAACTGTGTCTCATGACCGTGATAAAGCGGGCGTTTCTGTGGGTGACGCCTGGTCGCTGCTGTGACTGAGACGGGCCGGGAGGGAAGAAGTGTCACAACTACTGCAAAACCCCTCGGTGCTGGGGAAAAAAAAAAAAACCAATGTGGAATTCTGGGACCGTTTTTTTTTTTTCTCCTCCTCTCTGTTCATGTATTTATTGATTTGAGATCCAGAGGTTTTTATATGCGACGTGATCAGAAGGATGCCGAGGCCTTCACGGTCACCAGAACCAGACCCAGCTTCCCGACACCTACGAGAGTGTTTTATCTGGTCTGGTGCGGGGGGGGGGTTTCAAACTGTGAGGCGGTCCTGTCAAAGGGGGCCACGGAGGGACGGATGTGAGGTCAAAGACACGGGTGCACGTCTGCGCAATTAAGTTACTCTCAAACATTTAGCGCCTTTTACACCGTACTCTTCCCCGGAGTCATGACTCCGTCAAATCTGATGCACCTGATGCACATATTTTTAGATTCAGTGAGACTTGCACTTCCTGAGGATATGATTATCCGTGATGTCCAAAAAATAAAAATTAAAATAAACATTATTTTAAATAAACATTTAAAAAAATCTCCTTAGAAATAATAGAAAAAAAGATGACCATCATAACTCCAGAACTTGCCTGAGAATCATCACTTTTTTATGTTTTCTTCAGTAACAAATTAATCCAGTGACAACTTTATGTACATCAGCGGGTAAACTGCAAACAGGAACTTATAATAGTAAATTCGGCATAATTTTAATGGTCTTAATTTGCTAAAATGTAAACATATATAGGCCAAGAAAAAAAAAAGTGGGCTCAAGTTGAAGTAGAGTTGACCCCATGGCAACATTATACTTCCTGTTTACATCCCCAAAAACCCCCAAATTATGGGAACTATAATATTAAATGTTTTATTTCACAGTGTCAGACTTTGAAAACCATTGCTCACCTTTCTAAGACACTTTATCTTGTTAATTATTATCAATTTTTTTTTTTCCACCCATTTAAAGTGTGACAGCAAAGGCTGATGGGAATGTCATTAGTTTGTCAGGTATTCGATGATAATGATGGCCAGAGGATGGCGCTCTATAAAGAGTCAGAGGATCACGTCGTCTGTACCAAATTTCATGGAAATCCATCCGGTAGTTGTTTAAAAAATATAGATATATTTCCAAAAAAAACCCCCAAATAACGTAAATAATGTGAACCCCACGGTGGGGTAAATGAATAAGTCAGAGGACCAGCAACGTCTTTATGATTCATCCTCTGGGGACCGCGAACGTCTGCTCAAAATATCCCGTGGCAATCCATCAAACAGTTGTTGAGATATTTCGGCTTGGACCGAAGTAGTGAACTCAGAGACAGAGTCATCAGTAGATGCTGTAGTAGCACAGAAGTACGTAAAGATGAGCCGGGAAGAGTTGAGGAGCCAACAGAAGGGAAAAGTCACATAGAATAACAGGCGGTTGGAGCCGGGCGACACCCTGAAAGAAGGTGTCGTCCTCTTAACACGGCCACGTGCAATAGATGTGGTCAGCAGCGTATTATAATGTTTAATATGACTGCGCGTGTGTTTTGTCGTCGTCTGTGTGCAGGAGCTGGAGCTGGTGGAGGACGTGTGGCGAGGGGAAGCTCAGGATCTGCTCTCCCAGATCGCTCAGCTGCAGGAGGAGAACAAAGCGCTCCTCACCAACATGTCCATCAAAGACCCCATGAGCGAGGAGGACCTGCAGAGGCACGAGGGTGAGGGCGTGGGCTCAGAAAGCGCACACAGGCGCACACACACACACACACACACACACACACATTCACGGACAGCATTCAAAGCTAATGCACCGTAGATGCTAGAAAATCAGAAAACGTTAAGTATTCTTTGGTGAGAAGACAGGAAATGTTACAGGTGTATTATAACACACACACACACACACACATACATATATATATATATATATATATATATATATATATATATATCTATATTATAATCTAACTCTCGGCAGGAAGGCAAATAAGTGTATTTCCCAAAATGACAAACTATTCCTTTAAGTAGTAAAAGAAAATGGAGGGAATTGTTTGCTACCTGCTGTTTTGTGTTCTGGTTTTGCACAAAACTTTCACTAAATATGTCTGCACCCACCTGCTTTTATGTGCATTTTCAATTGGCTCATTTAAAAAAAAAAAAAATTGTGATTAAACCGGTGGATTTGAAAAAAATGTCTTAAGTGTCGAAAAACATTTATACGCTCGGCTGAGGTGGAAAACTCGGTGTATCGATGAAAAGAAAACGCAAAAAAGTGCAGTGGAAACAGACTTGGCGAATAACTGACGACGTACATGAAGCGCGTGACTTCTATGTTTCTCAGGCCTCCGGTGAACGGCGAGTTTGTTCATTTCTAACTTCGGCAAACACTCAAACACACCACACAACAAACACATCCAGGCTTCGTCGACCACGGAAACTTAAAAACTAACACAAAACGCAAAGAACAAGCTGCTTCTCAGACACCAAACGGCCTTTTCATAGGTCAGTAATTCCCAATAGACCATATTTAAACATAGTATAAAATTAACTATCAAACAACGTTTCACTCAACTTCACATAATTACTGTCGAGAGAGTTTCACCCAAAAACACGCTGCAAGGTTTACACAGAGAGGAGCACCCTCCTCCTCTTCGTCAGCTGTCCGGTCCCTTCGCTTCTCAAAAGCACTAAATGGTCCCCGACCGGAGCTCTTGCACTGACGTCACCCCGTCGCGTCCTCTTCTTCTGCGGTGGTTTGACGGCACCGACGGGAGAATTAGCGCCACCGGCCGTTTATCTCGACGGGTCAGCTCCTGATATTCACACAGCAGCAGTTGATAGAAAAGCACATCCGTTCGTATTTTATTTGACGATTTTAGATTATTTCCGTTACATTTTGATGGAAACCTGACTGCTGACACCGGCTATGTCTCACATTAACATCCCTCTCTGTTATGCACACACACACACACACACACACACACACACACACACACACACACACACACAAAGGAAGCCTTCTCTGTGTCTGACGTCGAGCCAGTCTTGTCTCCGACTCAGAGGCTCTTTCGTGGTTCCACACAGAGGCCACAGTCACCCTGACACGCTGTGGACAGACCAGCCTCAGTGCACGAGCGCACACCTGCTGGACTCGCGCACACACCAGGGTTCCCTCTGCACAGCTCTGTCCCGTGGCTTTTTTTCTCTGACGGTGAAGACAAATGACCAAAAAAATCCAAACGTTCCCGCGTGCGCACTCCCTCACCGTCACTGCTCTGCTCTGCTCTTCTCTTCTCTCTCCCGCGGCCTCCAGGTATGACGGAGCGGGAGAAGCAGGTGATGAAGAAGCTTAAAGAAGTGGTGGACAAGCAGAGGGACGAGATCCGAGCCAAGGACCGCGAGCTCACGCTGAAGAGCGAGGACATAGAGGCAGTAAGACGACAGGACCGGGCTCCTGTTCTCTACTTACAGCTGCAGTTGAGGAAACTGTGCACGCACACTGTTTGAATTCATTACATTTGTTGATCCTGTAAAACGACCGACGTCACGTTACCTGCATATCAAGCACCAGAGGTGTAGACGAATTCAAACCCAGTGGTTAGTCAGAGGAGAGCGACAACACCGCGTTGCTGTTTCAACTGAACTACACGCAATCTGCCATTTTTAGCATCAGATAGCTAGAAACAGCAACCTCTGACTGTGAAGGAACCATGATGTACCGTGATGTTTTCCCGGGTCATAGCAGGAAAAACACAGGTGTAATTAACGACGCTAACCACGGCCGTAGTGCAGCTTTAACGGGACTGTGTTGCTCACACTCTGCATGGATTCCTACCCCTCACCCCCTTTGTCTGGTCGTACCTCCCGTTCCGCTGTCGTATCCACCCCGTCTCTGTCGCGTCTGTGCTCTTTCCGCAGCTCCAGCAGCAGCAGTCCCGCCTTATGAAGATCAACCACGACCTGCGTCACAAAATCTCCGTGGTGGAGGCCCAGGGGAAAGCACTGATCGAACAGAAGGTGGAACTGGAGGCCGGCGCTCAGGCTCGGGGGCAGGAGGTCGGCGCCCTTCGGCAGGAAGTCGCGCGCTTAAGGGAGCGGCTTCAAGGAGAGCTGCCCGCCCAGAATCCAGAGGAGCCCCCACCGCAGCCCCCCTCACCTGCAGAGGTAACACAGCTCACAAAACCACTAAAACCAGCTCGAATGTAACGCTGGAATGAGTTTGACGGTCTCAGCTCGTGCAAGAAAAATATCCGTTTTAAAAGATTGTGTCATTGTTTTAAATCATATATCAACTGTGCTGATCTTTAGCCTCTGGCCGTCCTCACTTTCAGAGCACCTGAGTTTAACTACAGTGATGGACAAAACAGTAGAATGACCTCATGCTGAAGGACTTTCATGGCGTCCTGTTAAGTCAGTGGTTTTATGTAAGTAAAGTGCACTGTGGGTTAAAGCCTGGCCCCGGACCTCTGTCCATTGCTGTCACTTTCTGTCTCAAGTCTTTCCTTACAGGCCTCTTCTCACAGCCGAGGTTTTTTTATCTAGTCGCGGCAGGAAAAGCCCAGGTGCTACTGCTACACGCGAACGATGGCTCCGTGACATTTAAGTGTCCCGGTAAATCCCGGCAGTGTGACGCTGAGCCAGCTTGCACGACAGCGGGACCCTGACACCGGAGCAGCTAAATCTGATTCGGCCATCGTTCGCTCTATTATTTCCTCCGGTGCTTTTCCTACCTGTCACCAAAAAGAAATTAAAAAACGGCCCATTGCATCTCTTCTAAAAAAGGTTAAACTGCCAAAAAACGCTGCTAAAGGGTCTTTACAGGAACAGCTCTTCCCATCTCAAGTATATTACCCAGAACGCCAAACTGCTCCTTTAAGTAATAAGCACTTAAATCACAATTATTGATGCAGCTTCACCGGCCAGTCGCATTAACTTGAATGCCAAGTAGCTGTAACAGTGTGTTCCCATTTTAAAAGAAGTCAGCTCTTCAAACCATTAAATATGATTGATAACCATTCATTTTCCACTTAAAGCCATAAGGGTCATGGCCAAATTGTAGGTGCATGAATCACCGGAACAGTTCGACGTCTGTACGACCAGCTTCTTAAGTGATATGCAGGCGTTTACTAAAAGGCTGAGTAAACAGAAAATAAACTGTCTTCTACTCCACCAGCGTGGCAAAGCTGCTACAGTGGTGGCGGCGGCTGGGGGCTGGTCAGACAGGCCTGACCTCCCTGGGCTGATGTCGGTCGGGTCTGACCCCGCCCCGCGGCCCCCGCCTGGTTCCCTCAGCCCGGGGGGACACGAGGACGGGGACGAGGAGGCTGAGGACGAGGCGGTGTTGCTCTGGGTAATGCAGAGGTGCTAGTTGGCAAGTGAGCGTGCTGTGATTGTCCCGACTCTCTAACTCCGAACCTGCACTCCTCCCAGAGGAAGAACGACCTTATAGGTGGAAACGAAACAAGAAAAGACCCCCAGTAGACTAACATTTGTCTGACACATGAGAAGTGCTGAAATGACTCTGCACGGGTGTTTGTGAACTAACAGAGTGTCGGTAGGACTCTCTTGCTCCTCAGCCAACTGGGTGAGACTGTCGGGACGACTGCACTGACGACCCTCCTAAATATAGACGAGTCTGACCGGCTCGGCCTCTAACAGCACTTGAAGTTTTCCGTTCATGTGCCTTAACCCTGAAACGCACTGACGACGACAGCGGTAGTTTAAAGTCCAGCTGAAATTAAATGGCTTTTTCTTGCCTGCTGCAGCCACACATCCGCTCTGTAAATCACTTGTCCCGTCTTCTCCTTTGAGGAAAAAAAAAAATCACAAACCAAAAAGGGAGAAATTCGATACGTTAGGGTTTCACCTTTGTATCAGTCCGTCAGGATATCGGAGAACTTGTTTCAACCAGTCAAACTGCTTGATTTTAATCCGTATTTGCAAAAAGCCCAAACGTCGGCGTCGTCTTGTCCTGCACCTCCGCTTGTCAGTAAATTAGCTGCTAGGCTGCAGGACATTAAACCGCAGGGGAACTTGAAAATGAACGTGTCACTTGGGTGCGTCCAGATTCTGGCGTGGGCCTTGTCCTTCGGCACCACTGCCCACGACAGGCTGCCGTCAGTGCTCCTCGCAAAGACCCTTTTCCTTCTGTTTAATAATAAAAAACTGTTCACAATAAATAAAAAAAACACAGACGTTATTTTGGACCACAAAAGGGATGACTAAATGTGATTTCAGTTGGACTTTGCTGTATAGAATACATATTAATAAGAGCTGTGGTCTGGCTTTTTTTTTGTTTTGCTCAGTGCATGAGAGACTTAAGTCGGCTGCATGCGGTGTTGAAATCTCTCAGAGTTTGAGAAAAACCAAAACGGTTGGGTTTAGTTCAGAGGCTGGAGGGAAGGGCGAACTAAACAGATGTATTGGAACAAGGCTCGAAGTCTGACTTAGAGTTCAATGTTTGCCACCAGGAGGCGATGTGCGATGAGGACATGCCTGCCGTGTTCCAATATTTCACCAAGGTATCCTCACTTCCTTGCTGCCCTCCCTCCTTCCTTCCTTCCTTCCTTCCTACCTTCCTTCCTCCTCTCTGGTTCGGTTTCCCGGGTGTGATGCGACTCTCTCTCGGCAGGAGGCGCTGTGCGAGGAGGAGACGGGAGGCCTGGACCCGAAGGACCCCAGCCGGCCCCGGTTCACCCTGCAGGAGCTGAGGGACGTCCTCCACGAGAGGAACGAGCTCAAGGCCAAAGTCTTCCTGCTGCAGGAGGAGCTGGCCTACTACAAAAGGTACTGAGAGACACGGGAACGGACCGCTACAGTAGCACAGCGACGGCAACGTTAACGAGGATTTCTCTCTGTGTGCTGTGCTCTGTGCGGAGTTGAATAAGCTGCCTCCCAAATATGTTTTTGATGTTTTACATTTTATTTCATTGATAACTGCATCTTGAGCTGGGCCCCACAACCATTTTCCACATCTTTTTTTTACCTGTTGGACCTTCCTGCGCGTTCGTATGGTTTCTTAGTTCACAGCCTTCTGGTCTGTCTTAGTTCCTGTTTTCTATTATTTGTCAGTGTCACACAGTGAAGGCTCCTCTCCGTCCTGTGACTTGGTCATGATTAATAATAAGTTAGCAGAAGTAATATGTATAAATCAGAATATCACCTTCTGGACTCGACAGGAATGATATTAAATTCTCTTTAAATCTCTGATGTACCTCGTCTACCGGCAGCAGAATTTCTTTCCTGCTCCATATTTTTTCTTTTCCATTCCAGCCAGTGTCCTATTATTTCATTCCAATTTATTAATCACCATTAGTCCCTCGATTGTTGTTAATTGCAACCGTAGACGAGTAGACGGTATTTCAAACAGTTATCGATTTCAAAATAAGATAAATGATAGTTTAGTTTATTTGATTGAATTTAAATTTAAAAGCTTCCCTGTAGAGTTTTCTCGTAAACAAACAAGAGACGTTTACATCAGTGTTACTCACCAAAACGCAGTGTGTGTGTCCTTGAGTTCTACTAAACGTGTTGAATGCGTTTTCTTCCTTATTAATGGTTTTAAGTGATAATATTTTTGACCATATCACGCAGCCCTTGTGTTTAGTATACTCTCAGACTTCGCTGTCAGCAGGAGGAAGTCGCTCGAACCGTTCATAGGTTGGTTCTCAAGTGTCATTCTTAGAGGTTAAATAAATACCAGCCCACGACCTTATTGTTCTTTCCCTGAAAAAGTCTGCTGTGCTGTATTTTATAACTGTGGTGGCATGTCGTCAGCAAACCAGACTGAGCTCGGCATGTCGATGGTGACAATGATTGCTCTGTCTTTCGCAGCGATGAGACGGAAGACGAGATCGCTACTCCCTCTCCGTCTCCCTCGCCCGAACTGAGGACTCGCTCCCGATCTTCTGCCCAGCCAGAGTCAGGAATCAGACGCCTGTATGTTGTGCTCACACGCCTGCACGTGCACTCACACACGCACTCACTCACTCAGACACATCTGCTCGGGAAAGAAACACACGGACTCCCTTCGTGAAGTCGCAGCTGAGTTAAAAGTCAAAAGGTTGCTTGCTTTGCATGCGCTGAGTAAAGGCTGACTATTGGGTCTCTGCATGCTCAAACATTTACATGTTATTCTTCAAGAAATACGCAAATGAAATCTTCACCAGCAGGACTAAACACCTGTCTCTATTTCAGGCTGGTAACATTAGCTTCTTGCCTGGTTTACTGTCATCGGATTATATTTTAATATTAATTTTCCAGTTAGTGGCGAAAGCAGCCGAGCAAAATGTCGTCGCACATTAGCACCAAATTTGGAATTTGGAATATAAGCAGGAGGACAGTTGTGTTTCAGCCGTACCCACACACGCCCACATCCTGTGTTTGTCCGGCCTGTAAAAACAAACGAAGAGAGATAAAACAGCGGCTCGGTGATATGTGTCGGCTCCCGGCCCGTCCTCCGTGCCAACACGCTGCTCGGGCTCATGCGAGGGATCAGAGGTGTGTGCACGTGAAAGTCAGAATTCCCCAGAAACTGAAGTAAAAGTGCTGAATTATTGTCAGCTAAATGTAGTTATAGTATCGAAGGTAAAACAGAGCTGATTAGACCGTTTTTAGATCGTTAAATACTGAGGCATCAGTGTGTGAAAATGGCATTTCACCCCTCCGAAGGGTCCCGGGTAAATCCGAGAGACGATTAGCGGGGGAGGAAAGACAGCGATCTTTGCGTTTTCATGAAATACTTTATAATCGCGCCTCTGTGAGCCTCGACCGGTTGTTTAAATGAAACCATGAGGGAAGTTCAGGGGGGAAGTGTCTCCGTGGTTGAACTAAACTAAACTAAACTGGATAAAATGAAATAATTTGCTGATTTTTGGAGTGAAAGGAAATAAATAAATACAAGTCCTGCGGCAAACAGACATTTAAAATGTCAATGCACTTTTACTTATTGTATGAACTTAAAAAAAAGGGAAAAAAATGACAGTAATTGTGGCGTGTGCAGAAGTTTGGGCACCTTTTTTTAAAAATTTTAAGTTCGTGAAATAAAAAGTAACAGCGCATTAACATTTGAAGAACGGCTCCTTTTTACTGTCTGTTTGCTGCAGGGGTTGGATTTACTTCTGTTCACTTAAAAAAAAATCAACCAAATATGTAATTAGCCCAAATCTTTGAATACAACTGTATGTAAAAACTTAATATTAAAAATAAATAGTAACTATAGCTGTTATGTAAATAAAGTGCAGTAAAAAGTTCAATGTTTCCCTTTGAAGTGTTGCTGAGTAGAAGCATAAAGTGGCATAAAGTGGAAATGCTCAAGTCCAGTGGAAGCGTCTCATCACTGTGTGTTAAGTAGAGTCATTTCCGCCTCTGTGCATGAGAAGCGCCTTGCTTGACTTTTTCTTTCAGCTCTATCAGACACACTCGCCGCTCTCTGTGCACGGCTAACGACGAGCGGGGTCGTGGGTCGGGCACAGCACTTGACCCACAGGACGCACGATCACCACGCGGCAAGCGAGGGAGAGTGTGTTTTCACGTGCCCGGCACCCGTTTGTCTTCTCTGTCTAGAATCAGACTTCTTCTTTTGGTTTGATTTTGTTTGGGAACTTTACATGAGGTCAAACAGAGGTCAAAGTTTGATGTGGTCCCTGTCTCCCCCTGTTCGTCCCTCCCCTCCCCTCCCCTCTCTGTGTATCTCTTCCTGTTCGTTTGTGTGCGTGTGTGCGCGCGTGTGTACGTGTGTGTGTGTGTGTGTGTGTGTCTACCTCTGTGTAACAGGATCTTCACAGCCATTATGCCGATGGTGGCGGCTGGTTTGATCCCAGATGACCCCACTTTACAGCCAATCAGACGTCTCATATCGCTTGTATGACTCTATATTTGGTTGGCTTCAGAGTCTGTCCCTCTTTCTCGCTTAACAGCCTCGACCCCCTTTGCATGTGCTGGCTTTTCCGAGCCACCTCCCCTTCCACCTTTGTAGTATTCTGATTGGCTGATCGTGGGGCTGTCTCATTGTCATCGTCCGCCGGGATGATCGCGGATCATGAACATCAGCCAGTCAGAATAGACACGTAGTCTGTTGTCGTCTTGTCTCGTCTTTTCCTTCACTGACCACAGTAACTACCTGTCCACCCATGCGCCTGCGCTGTAAACTCACAAAAAATAATTCAGTGGAATTTACACACTAAAGCGCCTTTAGCTCTCCTGCAGCAGTGATTTAAAAGAACATGTGAAAGACAGCAACAAGTCGGCTCATCGTTTTTTTAGCTGAGTTAATCCTAAAATCTGTTCAAATTCAATTACAATCTGTTGCATTTCTCTGGAAAGCACTTAGCTGACAAAACAAAAACTATTACTATCAAGGCCTAAGTTTTGCTAGGTGCTCTGTGTGGCAAAGGAACAATCGCTGCATGAATTTTGAGACGTTACTATCATTATTACCGACAAATGGGAACATCCTCCCACCGGCTTTGTATTCGTGCCTCAACCCTGAGAGCGAGATGAGACATTCTGAACGCAGAAAAAAAAAATTTTTTTTTTTCTTCCCCGGCACATAAATTTTATTTTCCGTAAAGTAAAGTAAAATACTTTTCATGCAAAAGGATCATTTGATTTTTTGCCCCCGATGAGTGTGTCAACCACGTGCAGTGAGTGCCGAGTAATAACCTCTCTTCGGCTCTTCGGGTGCAATCGGACGGAGGGCGTGGCGACGTTTTTCGCCTGGCGTCATTCACACGCGTTTTTCGCCGCTGTACCGACCGGCGCGCTGGCCGCGTCTGCGCCCGCGTGTTCGGCTCGGCGTCCGACCGGACTCGAGAGAACCGCAAGCTCCGGTTCCTTCTCCGGTTCCACATTTGCCTTGTTCCGTGTAAACAGCAGCTGGGCTGCCTGGTTCCCCGGATGGTTTCAGCTACACGGCCAAAGCATTACCATCGTCAATGCAGTTTATCTCCCTGCAGTTTACTCACGTTTATTTTAGACAAAACTACATCTAAGATATGATTTTGTCGGACAGAGCGCTACATCTAAAAGCATATAGCATTGAAAAAAAGCCGTGCTATAAGGTGGTTAGTACTAATTAGTAAGCCAGCTATATAAATATTACACCCGCCCCAGGGCTCTGCTAAAGGTCAGTTATTAGTGTAATGCCTTGGCCGTGTAGCCGGCGACTGTCACGTTAGCCAGTTAGCTTAGTTAGCTTAGCTAACTACTGCTTACGTGACAAAAATGAGCAAGCTATCCACCGAGGTAGCTAGGTTGCTACGGGGGTCATGTTGTGTCTTTACAGCGCTGTCAAATACAACAGGTTTGAGATTTAAAAAACCCTCGGCAGACATCTTAACTGCCACTGTAGGTCACCTGGACGCTGTTTCCGCCCCCTGGAAAGGCCACAGACGCTCGGCCAAGATCGTTGACCTCTCGCACTGTCGCTCCGAGGTCAACTGGCCAGTAGCGAAGCTTCACTTGATCACGTGACTGACACGCAACCCCCCCCCCCCCAAAAAAAACCCCCCCAAAAAAACATTTTGAATCGCAAAAGTTTTAGGTCTCGCGACATAACGCTTAACACTCGCCCTTCAAAACTACAAACTACTCACCCGTTTGCTCAAATTAAATTATTCTCTGCATCTTAATAATTTCAAAGTTCAATTTTTGTGCCCAAAAAAATAAAATTAAATTAAAAAAAATCTTTTTCCTATCCTCGAAATGTCCCATCGCATGTTCCGGATTGTGGCCCAAATATAATCCCATACTGGCCTCCTCGCTGCAGTTTAAAATATTTGCTCCGGGTCAGATCCTTTTACAGCAGAGAATCGCACCGCAAACAGTCTCGGGCAAAAGTATCCTGAAAATACTTATCTGCCTCCTCCTCAGAGCCAAAAAGCCCGTAACAGTCAAGAAAAACCATCACCGTTGCCACAGGTGACAATAGGAGGGTTTATGGGAAATGCGGTTCGTAAATGCCAGAGACAGACACTCCAGACAACACCACTGATGCCAGATAAAGGCTGCAGCCCTTGTCAACTGTGTTTTCATTAATTTACACTAATTATACCTGGGTAGTAATAGGACACAATAGTTGTGATGTACAGTCCGGACCGTAAGCGTTTGGACGGTTACACATCTTTTGTTCTTCAGACTCCGAGCTTCAGCGCACTCGATCTGAAATAAAATAACGGAGTCTACATTAAAGCGCCAGGCCTCCGCTTTAATTCGAGTGGGTTTACATCAGTATGGAAATAGCTGTGTGGGAGATAAAGCCCTTTAAACACATAGCGCCCAAATTTTAGGGGAAAGTAATCGGACGCTTGGCTACTAAAGGCTTCTTGGGCAGCGGTGTGTCGTCTCAGTGATAGTTCAGGAAAGAAAAAAAACCCCTTTAGGACTGCTCAGCAAGTCAAGAACGCTGCCCAGGTTCTGGGCGGACGTGTTTCCTTGTCAACGATCAACAGAAGACGCCATGACCAGAGCCTGGGAGGATTCCCCGCGAGACGCAAACCCCTGGTGAACCTCTAAAAACAGAAAAGGCCGGGCTGCAGTTCACAAAAAACACACAAAACGGAACCGGGGGAGTTCTGGAGCAAAAGTCTACGGACCGATGGAACAAAAATCCACCTCTGTCAAAATGATGGAAAGAGGACATTGTGGAGAAAAGCGGAACAGCTCATCTGACAACACAGTGGTTCTGCTATGGCTCGGGCCAATGGAACTGGACCACTGGCGTTTATTGATGATTTCCCTGCTGACGGAAACAACAGGATGGATGTAGACGTATACATGGGCGCTCTGTGAGCTCAGATTCAGTGGCACCGAACGACGTTTCATCATTCAGCGGGACGACGATCCCAAACATGCGGCCCAAGCAGCCCCAGAGCTTTTCGGGGGGGGGGTGGAGCATCCTCGACTGGCCGAGTCAAGTCACCCGGTGTCAGGAGGACCAGACCAGAGGCAGAGAGACCCCGCAACAAGCCGAAGAGCCGAAGGAGGCTGCGGCGAAGCTCTGGGAGGGCGACACCAAGGAAGATACAAAGAGTCTGCTGACGTCTGTGGGTCAAAGTCTTCAGGCCGTCGTTGACGGCAAAAGGATTTCCTCCAAAGCATTATGATGATTTTTTTTTTTTTTTTGACTTAATGTGTATCTGTCCAATTACTTCTGAGCCCCTAAACTCCGGGCATCATGTGTTTAAGCGGCTTTATCTCCTGCACGGTTCTTTCTATGTTGATGTACAACCTACTCAAATTAAAGCTGAGACTCTGCACTTTAATTGTAAAGAACAAAACAAAAACAAAAAAGTGTACCCGTCCGAATACTTAAGGTCCGGACTATATTTTTTTTGTCGTTTTTGTTTTAAATGGTAGTTTGCCGTAACTCTTAACACTGCTTCACACATAACTGTTTTATATCCACTGCAAACACCGCATATGTTATGTCCGACCCCTGCTTGACACGTCCACTTAAGACGCTGCCTCTGTCTCCTCTCTCCACGCTCTTTTCCCTCAGGTTTAGCTTCTTCTCACGTGACAAACAGCGGACTTCGCAGCGGAGCGCGCAGTTTGACGGCGGCTTCGGCTCGTGGGCGGGGAAAGACGACGTGTACACGGAGCAAGCCCAGGAGGCGCTGCAGCACATGTAGTGGCTGGACACCAGGCCCGTCGAGGTTACTCAAACTCCGAAACTCTTTAACACGCCATGTTCGTCGCCCGGGGCCGCCGGCTTGTGGAACCATCGACCGCGCAGCGAACCGCCGCTAGTGACTCACACTGCAGCCGAAATATCATGTGCTTGAGGTGAGAGGACTGACGGGGAAAAAAAAAAAAAAAAAAAAAAAAAGGTTTATTTAAGCACATGGGAATTATATATCTCAGTCAGTGATAGCACATGCAGACTGTTCAGCTTCAAATATGACAGAAAGAATTTTGGTGCCTGGAGGTTTTTTGCAGAAATCAGACCGATTCGTGTGATTCGACAGTGGGGAGAGTAAACTCAAGTTGTTGGATGGAAAGAGGAAGGTTGTTGCAATTCAAGTGGTTAATGATGTGTTGCTGAAGGTCCAGAGGAAACGGCGGGCGAACGCTTCTACGCAGATGAGGGTTTGGGACACAAAAGTGTGCGGTAAGTTTCTCTGTCTGGAGCTACACAACTCCAGATGCGGACTTCATCGCTTTAGTAGAAAAGTGAAGTTGAGTTTTCAAGGGTTTGCCGTGAAGGATGAGCGTTTTGTATCACAGCTCCCACAGAGACAAAAGGCAAACCTGCAAAGAAAACATACATTCGCTGTATTTTGTAACTTTCTGATCTGGAGTTTTGTTCTTTTTGTTATGTTTTTTTTTTTTGAAAACGAAAGCAACACTTTTGTGTCCCTTTTTAAATTAAATTTCTGTCCTTGTTCGTGTGGGCAGCTAGTGGGTCCGTCACCAGCATTCTGCCAATTCGGACTGTGCAGCTCTGCAAATTTAAAAAACAAAAAACAAAAAAAAAAACGGGGGCCTGTTCATGAAATGTTGCATAGAATCAAAAACCCAAAAGCTGTGTACAGAAGAAGATAAAAGCACTTACAGATGCTTTTAATATAATAGACTTACAATGTACTATACACCATGCAACAACAGCAACAGTAGGTATGGAAGCCCATTTCTGCCAAGACGATTAAAAAAAATGGCTTAGTTTAAGAATGGTGAAAATACTCATCGCAAGTCAAACCGTTGACCCAATTTAGTCCCACTCAATCCTCATAATCTTGATTTACTAAATCAACATTACGGCCTATTTACCAAGCCTTTTTGGACTTAGTGTCCCATAATGTTGACTTGGTAAGGATTCATGGTTTTAACTTACCGTCTCGTAGTTTTGATTTAGTGTCTCACACGTTGTACTTACCAGGACTTGTTTAAGACTTATTTACCAGGCCTGCCTAATTCTGACCTTCAGAGTATCTCGTAATTTTGATTCACTAATTTTTACTTAGCAAGTCATTATAATTTTGACTCGGCGTCCCACAGTCTGAACTTAGTATTTCATTATTTTGACTCGGTGTATAAAAAAATTTGAATAATCATAACGTTGACTTTGTGCCATCAGTTTTGAACGATAGGTCATAAAAATTCTGACTCACTAACTCATGATATTGACTTAGTTTCTCATCATAGTTTTGGTTCAGAAAGTGAAAATTATGAGATATTAAGCCAAAACTTATGCAAAATTTTAAATTCCCAAATAGCAAACAAAACATCAGTAATGTTAATACAGTTTACAGAGTTATATGTATTTCATTTTTATGTATATGGTTACATTTGTCATAATTAAACGAAGAACATACTGTCTGTTAAAAGGACAGTTGTTTCGCTTTTTGTCATTAATAACTGAATGAATTCTTTTTTTACATTTTTTTTTTATTGTGACATGAACTTTCCACATTACCACATTAAAAAAAACAAAAGCAAATCAAAACACAGCAAACAGAGCGAAAAGGTTTGTTTTATTTCAGCGGTGTCCAGCTGAGGACATGGTTCTGGCAATAATGAATTCAAAGTGTTATTATTAGTTTCCAAGGAGAAGTGCAAAGGAGCTTTAAAAGGTGCTTTTTAAACAATTGCGCTAAAGAATTAATTCAGTTATTAAAGACAAAAAGCTGAACGACTGTCATTTTAACATGTTTTTTATTTAGTTATGACACAGCAAACGCATACATAAAAACGAAATACATATGACTACGCATGTTGTATTTCAGTTTATTTCTTTGATTTTTTTTTTTTTGTTGGGGCATTTTAACTCTTCCCTAAGTTTTGGCTGAGTATCTCACACTTTTACTCACTAAGTCAAAATTTTAAGATGCTCACCGTCACATAATTTTGACCTCTGAGTGGGTAATTTTGACTTAGTTACTCATAATTTTGACCGTTAATGTTGTTTCGTTTATCATACCTCATCTATTCGTTATCCTTTCCTGGCAGAAATGGGGCTTCCACGATTGTAAGGCGCGCTCCTCTCTCTTACTCGCCGTCGTTATGAAATGAACACAACTGTCCGCTCAGTGCCAGAGCGACGGAATGCAATGTGCGAATTCTAATAAAATCCACCACTAACGGTGCCAGATCTGCCGCTGTTCAGAGATTACAGCAATTTCTAGTATCACCAGCCGAACCAAAGCAGGTTGTAATAAAATAACCTTCCTCTTTGGTGATTAAGAAAAAAGATGCAGTACATTGAAAAAGGAAAAAAAAAAAAAAAAGATATTCATTCTACATTTTACTCACTTTTGATTTTTAAAAAAATGCAGTAATCTGTGCAGATTCCTCACAGCCTTTGAGCACCCCAGGACACAGTAGAACTAGAGTTTACAAAAGCAGAATAGTCAGTATTAAACTTCAGAAGCTCGCTGCCTGTACGAGACTTTACCTCTTATTTAAGTTTCTAATACAACGGAGGAGGAATGCATTGATTGTAATCGTCCTGTCCCGAGAAACTGAGTTAAACCTGAACAGAGATTAAGATATAAATCTGGTAATAATAAAATATAAGTCTGGTGGTATTCTTTAGTACCTTTTCCTTAGTGTCAACGAATCCCATCACTATGAACACACACACACACACTGTGGTTTATTTTGACCCAGCCCCCCCCCACACACACACACACACACACACACACACACACATATGTGGTGATTAAACCGCCGCTGGAAATAGTCCCAGACACATGCACTGTTTCCTCCTGTCTGAGTAACGTTTCTCAAAAGCAGCAGAGCCCAGAAGTTTTAAGGAATTATTTTAATGCTTTTAGAAAATTAAACACAATATTTGTAAAGTGTTTTTAAAGATTTAGATATTCAGAAGGAACCAACAGGCCTGGAGCTGAGAGCCACAGACAGGATTGAGAGATGGACTAAAACATGGCTTTTGGTCTTGCCATCATTGGATTCGTTGACATTAACAAACATATATAATATCACCAGCCTTATCCTTTAAAATCACCAGCGTCAGTTAGTTTAGCATGTATATGAGCTACTGTTCTGACTTTTTGTTTTAAAATACAGCTCCATTTTTTTTTTTTTTTTCAGAAAAAGGGCAGTTGAAAAAAAAAAATGCACTGCTTGCGACTAAAAGGAAAAGTAAAACTGAACCAAAGACCTTTTGGAAAAAACAGTAATGTTCTGCGAGATAATACGGAGCTATCACCAAGTGAGGCAACATCAAACCTACCGTTTTTTAATATTCTACACCCCCAGCAACGGCTAACCTGAGGCTCAGATCATGTAGAAAATACTCAGCCATGTGCACTCGCAAATTTAGGTTTGTTAAGTACCTACTAGAAGGGTGAAGTACACGGTGGCTCGTGCTTTTATGCATCATTTGTACGAGGTCTCAAATATGAACCTGGATTCCAAGCTAAGGAAAACAGTTTGTTATTTTATACACGGTGGAAAAATCAGGAAGTTACTTTACAAGTATCATTTGAATATTCTTCAGATTGTGTTTAGGAGATTGCTGTGAAAGTAAGAGCATCAGAAAAAGCTCCAGCCTGGTTCCAAAAATGGTTAAAACAAAGTCATTCAAGCTGAAGTGCCGAGTGTGTTTTTAAATGCTAATCGATGGTTGATGCTTCTGCGTTTCTGGCTCGCCTTCACACTTAACACTGACTGGTGTTTTCACGCCCGAGAGGCCGCGAACGGCTCCGGTGGGACCGGTTGTGTTTTAACAGTAGCGGCGCTTCGTCTTCATTTGTGTTCACCCAGCGAGGTGGAACGAATGAATGTGAAACGCCACGACGAGGATCGTGATACTCGTCGCGTTAGAGTATCACGTTCCAGACTAAGTCTGGGGGTCAAAGGGATCCGGACGATTTACACACGAGGAATTAAAAATAATGAAACGTTTAAAGGGAAATACATTTTTAAAAAAAGGCAAATGCTCTCTCTGGTTCTTCGGTTATTTAAGTCAGTGTTGATCACCATCGCCCATGTGTTTCCTTGAGTCTTCTATGAACCCAATTAAAATGGATATTTAAAATATATAACAAATGGAACAGTGCTTTATGAAATAAACTGGATTTTATTCAAACGTGTCTCCTCAATAATAAAATCTCTGTAATGTTTGGAGCGTTTGTCTGTTTTTTTTTTTTTTTTTAATATGTTATGTCAGAGACGACGTGTAAGAGATAAAGCTGCGTTCCCCAACTCGACGGCACGTTTCCCTCTGCATCATCCTGTCAGAACCGTTAAACACACCAACTTGGAGGGTATTACCCCGCTCATACCATGGTCGCTTAACAAAATGCCACGTGTGTCGTTAATTCACACATAAAACTAATTTCATCTCGTTTTCGTGTTGTAAAGGTTCTAAAATATACGTTTTTTATTCAAAGGTTCGGGCAAATTACATATTTTGTTGATTTTAGAAGTGAAAAAACAAACGAATTAAAATGAGCCTTTCTTTGAACGTTAATGACTTTTGGGAATCGCAAGTGACAGGTGAAAAAAAAACAAAAGGTCAAAATCAGACCAACGGAGGTTGAGGTACTCTGATGGCTGTAGTTTTTTTACCCACCCTGAGCACTTTATTAGGAACACCACACTAGTACTGGGTAGTTCCTCCCTTTTGCTCTCAAAACAGCCTCAGATCTTCGTGGCCTGGATTCAACAAGATGTTGGAAACGTTCCTCTGAGATTCTGGACCATGTTGACATGATTACATCACATCATTTCTGCAGATTTGTCAGCTGCACGTTCATGCTGCCAATCTCCTGTTCTAACCACATCCCCAAAGGTGTTCTACTGGACTCGGATCTGTTATGTTCATAAAACCACCTTGAGACGGCCTTTGCTTTGTGACGTGGTCCAGTATCCTGCTGGAAGTAGCCATTAGAAGGTGGTAAAATGTGGCCATAAACCTGATGCACATGGTCAGCACCAACACTCAGATAGGCTGTGGCATTCAAACCATGAAAGACTGGTGTTAAGGGGCCCAAAGTGTGCCAAAAAAACATTCCCCACCATTACACCAACACCACCAGCCTGGACTGTTGACACAAGGCAGGTTGGGTCCATGGATCCATGCTGTTGATGCCAAGTTCTGACCCTACCGTCTGCTTTCTCAGCAGAAATCCATATTCATCAGACCAGGCTACGTGTTTCCAGTCTTCAACTCCCCAGTTCTGGTGAGCCTGTGTCCACTGCAGCCTCAGATTTCTTCTCTTGGCTGAGCAGGAGTGGAACCTGACCTGGTCTTCTGCTGTTGTAGTTCATCCACCTCAAGGTTGGACGTGTTGTTCATCCTGAGCTGCTGTTTTGCTCACCACAGTTGTAAAGAGCGGTTACCTGAGTCACCGCAGCCTTTCTTTCAGCTCCAACCGGCCCGGCCGGTCTCCTCTGACCTCTCTCATCAACAAGGCGTTTCTGTCCACAGAACTGCTGCTCACTGGAGGTTTTATGTTTTTTCCACTGGTCTGAGTAAGAACTCCAGAGACTGTTGTGCTTGAAAATCCCAGGAGATCAGCAGTTTCAGATAAACTCAAACCAGCCCGTCTGGCGCCAACGATCCTGCCGCGGTCAGAGATCACATTTTCACCCCATTCTGATGTTAACAGTGAACATTAACTGAAGCTCTTGACCTGTATCTCCATGATTTTATGAACTGCATTGCCGCCACATGATTGGCCGATTGGATAACTGCACGAATAAGCAGGTGTACAGGTGTTCCTAATAAAGTGCTCGGTGAGTGTATAATAATTTAGCATGTTTTATCCCACTATCCATCCCTTGGGTACAACAATGACAAAATGAAATGATGCTTGAGTTACACCGTGATCTTTAAAATGTGTCTGGTGGATTTTGCACTCATTCAAAACAATTTAACACTTGTAAAGGTAATGTAAGAACAAATCAGATGGCCACTCCTGTTACTTGCATATTACATCTTTATTCATCGATGCCTAAACCCCAGCATTAAGATTTATTCAACGCTACAACAGCAAAGATCTATTAAGTCCTAAAATGGCTAACAGGTCAGTTTTGCCCCTCAGGTATTATTGCATTAGTTCTACATAAAAATGGAATAATCCAAAATTTAACATTTATTTAAGAAAGGCTCATATGAAAACATTTCACACTTGTAACACAATGCTACTGTTAGAGGTGGCGGGGGAAGTGTTGGGAAGGAGGGTCCAAATGTATTTGTATGTTTTACACACAGTATTTTTCCTGGAACTTACTTTCTCACATGGGCTCTTTGTATTAGCACTGATGATACTGTTTCCTTAGTATTTGAATGAAATTAAGAAACGTGGAGTCAAATCAAACCTGGAATTCAATAATATACTGAATATTTGGGAAACTTTTAGGAACCGGGGCTGTCGTCCTTCAACGATTTTTCAAACACTTTCGTGGAAAAATCTCCTCGACGCAGCCAAAGAGATGTATCAAAAGAGGATGGATGACATTTGGTCAGGTTCCCGAGTTAGTTTTTAAGTTTGAAACAAAGCTGCTACAAGTAAGTTTAAAAAAAGAAAGAAATTCAGGAGTCTCAAAGAGATAATCTTCTCATCTACTGTCAACAAGAAAGCAAATAAGTATGTCCCTAAAATTTAACCTGTTCCTTTTAGACAGAGCCCCCAAGATCCCATGAAATAATTACACCAGATTCATAATTTAAAAAAAAAAAAAACTATTAAATATTAGCAATAATACAAACAGCACTTACGAGAAGAGAAAGTACTGTACATCGTAATTAATTTAAATGCGTTATCCTGCTAGAAAAAGCGCACAAAATGCATATCATGTGTAAACTGTTAAAACATTCGTTTTAAACTGCTACTTCATTGGGAGACACAAAAAATAAATAAATAGTGCCGGCACAGATACATCTGAATTCATCATGCTCCTGCCAAGAACTTTCAATAATGATTTTGCCGAACAAATGCTGATGAACTCTGGTGATGTTCAATATTATTTGGACTGTCAACAAATCACATGAAGAGACCACAGACAGCAATGAGTTATCTCCTATCAAGGTGTGTGTGTGTGTGTGTGTGTGTGTGTGTGTGTGTGTGTGTGTGTGTGTGTGTGTGTGTGTGTGTGTGTGTGTGTGTGTGTGTGTGTGTGTGTGTGTGTGTGTGTGTTTGTGTCCAAAGCCTGATATATCTTCTTCCTCTGTGCCAGTTTTAGGAAACAGTGGAGCTCTATTAAAAACACATCAGTGAGTCACACTGTTGCACTGGGTGACATGTTCCTTCATCACCATGAACACACACTGTAGTCTATTCTGACTCAGCCCCCACACACACACACACACACACCATCCTGCTGCACCAGATACTCACCAAAGCACCAAATGTGGATTAATCCGTCACTAAAAATAGTCCCGGACAAATGTACCGTTTACCCCCGTTTTGTTCGATGAAAACTACAGTGATCAGCTGTTTTAGGGAATTTTAGTGTCAGGAGACCAACTAACACATTGTTGGTTCGGGTCTTTTGTGTTTGATTTGTTGACAGTAACAAAAATATGTAACATCACCAGACTTATCCTTCAAAACGGATTTTTTATTCTGCTCTCAACACTCCAAGGTGGCAAAATAGAAGAGGATTCCACTGTTGCCTGGCAAGGATCAAAACCACAACTGCTGAACTGAATGTGGCCATTTTTCTGTGGTACAATCATTTATACCTAGCGGTCCGACCAAAGTAGCATGATTATTCAATGTAAATACTATAAATGAGAATATTAGATTCTGTATTATTAGACAAAAATATAATCGCTTACTATTTTGATAATCGAATAATCATTTCAATAATTTTTCAAGCATAAATAGTGAAAAATGTCAGATGTTTTCTAGTTCCAGCCTTTCAGATGAGAAGAGCTGATATTTTTCCCTGTTTTATATCATGTTAAACTGAAAATCTTTGGGTTTTGGAGCGTTGGTCGGACAAAAACAAGACATTTGAGGCTGTTACCTTGACATTTTTAAACAACATTTTAAGTAAGTGACCGGAGCACTGCCAGAACTCTTGCACCTTCTGGCTACAAAAACACACATGACCTGTCGGTAGTCCAGCTGTTAAATACTTTTCACATCGAGTGTCTGGTTGTGAACAGCGTGAGGAACAGATGTGTAGAAAATCTGCACGGATCTACAGTATTACAGCGGGAGTGTAACAGCTCACCGAACCCATGGTGGCAGAGACTGCGCTGGCGTGTGCACGTGTGCATGAACAGGGTATTTATGTGACATGTTCGAGACAAAATACTGCTCACAAGCGGTTTTCCGGCAGATGCTTTAGCCGGTTTGATTTTAAAGGAGTAATTGTACATTTTGGGAAAATCGCTTCTTACTGGAAACGGGGGGCAGCAAACCTGGCTCTGTCCGGAGGCAACAAAACCTGCCTACCGGCCAGAGATGCCAGATTGGATGCGTTTACTTCTGGACCGTTCGGGCAGTTTCCCTTGATAAAAAAAGTTAAGACTATATTCCAATGAATCTGCCCCTGCTCTCCTCCAGCGAATTAATAGTAATAATAATAATAATAATAATACACCCACCGGAAGAGTGAGCTTGGCTTCGTTCAATAAGCCCAACACGCAGTGGCAGACAGGAAAAAAAAACAGCTCGTTACCACTAGGCTCAAACTACACCCCCTGGCTGCTTCATCAGGTAGACCTACGTATAGCATTTGATTCGTTTGTTTCAAGCTTTAAGTTACAAAAGCAAGACAAAAAAAAAAAAACGTCATGCAACCTTGTACGACTGGTCTGCCATAAATTCTACATTTCGATTATAGATTATAATGTTGAGTTTTTGTTGATACGGTCAGAAAGGTGATAATTCAGCTATAAGTTTTTTTATAAAAGTTGTAGTTTGCAGGGGTGATGAACTGGATTGCATCATGCTGAAATGTTTTTCTAATGTTCTTCCCCCCTCGCGTTTGTAAAGGGGGTGGGCAACACATTAGGAGACACCTCTGGATGTACTGCAGTTCAACCCCACTGCAAACTACAACCTCAGCAATAAACATGTAGTTAAGCTAACACCTCTCAGTGTTGACTGTCAACAAACACTGAACATCAGTACCTTTGTAAAGGCTGAATTTATGGCTGAGCTGTTGAACCGGATTTGCATTAGAGATTACAGGTGTACCTAATAAAGCGAACACTGAGCGTATTTTTCCTATTTAAATTATTATTTGGTCGTAGCTTTGTGACGAAAGGCTTATAAAAAGTTTGAATCAGTTCATATTAGAGAAGACTTGTAACATTTAGCGCATGCGTTCCTGGTCAGTGGTTTTGTGTTTGCCCACATGTGTAACGAACAGACGACTGGAGGATTTGGATTTTCGGACTGAGACCTTAATTTTTTCCTCTTTCCCTTTCCTCTAAACGTCATTCAGCCACAGAACAGAACGGCAAGGCTGTGAGGGGACTGAAGTCCTTCCCAGGACCACGGGGGCAAACACAACAATGACCATTACTGACAAGTATGTTAAACTGAATCTCAGGAGAATTCACCATCGAATCCTCCTACCTGGAAATTAATTAATTAAACTAAAGCTTATTTCGCAAAAATTGTCTATTAAACTATTTCTTTAAACCAACCCCTGACTTTGCAACAGCAATTGCATAAATATATATTTACATAGTGCAGTAATACAGGCAGTGTCACCAGTTGAAGAATTTATGTTTAACTGAAATCAAAAGCAAGACTTGACTGCTGAAAACACTGACTGGATAATAATGTAACTTGTAGAAATTTAAATTATTAAATTCTTGAGTCTGTTTATATTACTGTATCATTCATTTGTTTATAACAAACCGTCGTATACATTTGCCTTTAAAGAAACGTTACAGAATATAAAATTACCTGCAGTTATCTGCATTATTTGAACATTTACGACATAATTCAAATATATTTTGCATCTTAAATATTAAAAAATACGTTCTGTACTAAAGACTAAAAAAAGGCATGAAAACGGGGAAGTTACTCATTTGAGTAATGTCTGCATTCCTGTGTAATCTTCGAAGTCTGTGTGTTGTGTCACACTCTAAAAAGTGTAATACTTCAATCCGGTGTCAAATAGGGGTTTTTTTTTTTGTAAATCAATACCCAAAACGCCGACCGAACCATGAATGTGGTAAACTATTACACTCCCACTAAACAATGGCAGATGGTGCCAGTTTTAATGGCTGAAATTAAATTCCACTCCGACAGAATATGTTGTTCTTTTAAAAAAAAAAAAAAAAAAAAAGGGTTTGTAATTTGCATCTCGTGATTCTTGTTGATCCCAAAGGGCTCCGGGGCCATAAATAGAAGTATTGCTAAGTATCTAACCACTAATTAAGAAAAAGCAGTATAAAAATGCAGAGCATTAACTACCACCTGCATGCTGTAGAAGCACTGGTCTATAGGTAATACAAAAATGTACAAAATAAATGTGCTGCAAAACAACCAGAATGTTTCATATACGCATATAAATAAAAGTACAGATGTCATCTGACAAGGCAGATGGACCTACCTCAATTGAAATGTGATAAGTACCCGATCAACCCCCCCCCCCAGCCCAATTAACAGTTACTAAACCCATCCAGCACCCTTAATATCGGAACAATAGGGTACACATTCTGTTTCTAAGGCATTTTGTACACTAGCAAACGAGAAACACAAGCGTTACTGTATGTTTCCCTTTTCTTTTCTGGAGGTCCCCTCGATCAGTATTTGAGCCATGGGTGAGCTGCGATGGAGGCTTTGCTGCGGTCTCCATAGTCATACAGCAGCTCCTCGCCCTCGTCTATGTCCCGGGAGGCGACGAGGATGAGGTGAGGGACGCCGTTGATGTCGTGGAGTTTGGTTTGGCAGTTTCCGTTTTTACTGTGATTTATCAACCTACCCATTCGACCAGTCTCTTTTGTGGCGTCCACACTGTTGAAAAACAAAACAAAGACGTCGTTCACGTCGGCCTCTATCATGGGAAACACAACATGATCAACTAAACAGCAACTCGTGAGTGTACTGCTGAATGGCCTGAAACCTTAGAGCAGCCCGTGTTGTTCCTCTTCTGCTCTTTTCCAAAAATGTTATGCACTTTTTAAAAAAGGTTAAAAAAAAAGTAGCTGCAAACTAAAACAATGTCAGAAATGTTTCAGGACACTTTTACTTGACATGTCAAAGTAGTTAGTCACTCTTTGTTAGCTTACTGGTTCCTGGTTAACTCAATATGAAACAGCTTCAAAAAACTTTGAGGACATTTTTTTGACAGGTGTCTTTATCATGAAGTATGAACTCCACAGATAAAGGTCTCCTTTGAGAGAACTGTTTTTTTATTTCTGAGGTTTTGTAACCGTCTGACTGACAGAATATTTTGATTTGTCAACATTGTATGTCAGCTGTCAACATTTAAACGTTTACCAGTGGAAGCCATTTAAGTGCCACATCTTTGTCTGCGTTTGAATTCCTGGTACTTACTAAACATCTCTGTAATTTCCACAACCAGACAGTTGAGTCCAGTAATTCAATGGCGTACGTTTAAAATGTTGAGGTAATGAAAAGCCAAAGCGGAAACGCATTGGTTCAGCCTACCAGTAGGTTTTGCAGAGGTACTGGAAGTAGTACATGTAGCAGCCAGTGGCAGGGTTTTGAGCGTATTCGGCCTCCCTCTTTTTGGCGTCGGTGATCTGCAGCAGGTCTCCGTGGTACTCCACCACATACTCGCCCTTCTGGAAACACCGCGTGGCAAACACCGCTCTCCCCTTTCCTTCTATATACTGCACCTGTAGAAAAGTGGGAGAGGTTCCCTGTAAGGACTTACAAGCTGGGAAAAAAAGTTTGTCCCTTTGCTGCGGCACACCTGTAGAACACTGCTGGACTACACAGCTGATCTTTATATAGAAAAGGCTCGTTTATATCGTGTCTCCGTTTTATTTTCAGAAAAGCAGGGTTTATTGTAAAAGCCTGAAATGCTTGACAATGTAAAGCCAATTTCACAAGTGTGATCGGACCAACTGCAGCCTGGTTGAAGAAGCTGCACGTGCATGACTTTATAAGCCAGCTGCCACACATGAAGCATAGATCACGTCGACTCACAAAGGAGGAGGTGTAAAGGGGCAGCACATGTTACACGTTACAAGATCCAGACAACACTATGTAAGAGAAAACTGACGCGTTGGAGACCGCCGATGGTCAGAATATGACACAGGTAGAGATGAACCCGTCATTGTTGGCCCCTCTTTTGGCTCAGTTCGCTGCTCTGCCTTAGTCGTGTCGCCATGGGATTGTATTTAAGCCTTAATACTGTGATATTTTCTCGGTATCATTAAGTGCTAAAATTGAGATACATGTAGGATGCAACATGGCATGACTTTAAAGTATCAAATTGGACCCTAGCTACCTTTTTTTTTTTTTTAAGCAAGATTTTAAATCATTTTAATTATTTGTTAATGGGACATAAAATGTTTTTTGTCTGGGTCTGTTGCCAGTGCACGTGTACATATGTACTAGGTAATGAATTCCACCATTACTGGTTCCGTGCCTGATAAAATAAAGTACCAAGTATACTGATTAAATACCCTTCCTAAGCCTGAGGTAAGGCTTGGCCTGAAGCCTACTTAACCAGGACACGGTTAGTCTGGAGGGAGACATTTCCATGGCTGCCACAGTCAAGACTTAATTAAACCTGCATTATTAAAAAGAGTTTCCTGAAAATAAACTGGGCTCAGTGGTTAGTGCTGCTTTATGAAAGAACCCTCAGATGTTAGAGATGGAAGCAGAAAACTCAGTGTACCTCCATTCCTTCCTCTATTCCCTTTGTGATGAGATCGTCGATGAGCTTCTTTTGTTCGCACTGGTAACAAAATGAACATGAGGTGGCATTACTGAAAAACAGCAGACAGGATTTCTCTCTCACACTCACACTCACACACAGACACACACAGACACACACACACTATGTGAACTTCACACAAAAATCAGAGTACTGTATTGGCCTGAATATAAAATAACCTGGATTATAAACAAATCCCTTTTCCAACACCTGTTTCTGAAAAAAGACTGAAGACAATAAAGTCTGTATCGGGCCAACTGGGAAAGTATCCCCAACATCCTATTAGTCCAAGGATGAGGTCAGTTTCCATCCGTGCAGCTTTGCCTTTTGCTACAAAAGTGAAAGATGTAAAACTTCAAATGACACAAAAAAATCCCACACTTGTGTAGGTTGTCCACGCAGGTTTAAAAGTGCAGCCAATTCATCATTATTTTTAATCACTGACATACTCACACACTCTTTAGTCAGGCTCATTGAAGTGGTCAGAATAATATTTTCTGGCTGTTAGCATTTTTCAGACGATCTTTTTCAGCTCCTCATTATGACATCCATCGCTCTTTCTTGACTGACTGACAGATGATTCTGTCTTGACCTCGTGGTCAAAGTGTTTTTCCCCTTTGAACGGTGTTTCGAGGGAGTCTCAGGGAAGGTTATGGTTACATGTCACCAGCTGAGGTAAGGTCGGGTCAGGCATCGCGAAAGACGACTGATTGTCGTTATTGGGCTTAGGGAGGGCTCAGGTTAAAGTAGGGTGGAAAAAAAAATAAAAAATACTTTGACACAACCCCAGTCTGTTTCTGCAGTAAAGACGTCTGGAGACGCTTTCGACTTGTTTCCACTCGTCAGAACTTTATTTCCTCGGTGGCAATAAAACACGTAATAAAATCTGTCAGAAATTTCACTCGGTTGAACTGGGAAAAATAAGGGTCAGGCGCACATTTTCAGACGGTCTCTCCTGGAAGAAACCCATAGGGTTGCATTCGGTCGTATGGATGAAAAGTGTCAGAAATAATGGCGCCAAGAAAGAGCCAGAGAGAGAAGATCAAACTCTGGCTCCTCTCTTGCCTCCACACATGTGCCTCAAAACAAAAAAAAAAAAACAAAACAAAAAAGTATGTTCAAGCCAATACAGTAACATCTGTTCCAACTATATTTTGAACAGCTCTCCCAAATTCATACAATATGCTTTCGTATATAAGAAAAATGATTTCGTCTTACCTTCAGCACTGTTTTACTTTTTCTTGAGCTTCGTCGTATTGGATAGTAGTCAGTAACTTTTCGGTTTTGGGAGTTTTTCCCGGCTGCACTTTAGTGGAAAAAGAGAATGCAACAACAAAAATTATGTTAATTTCATTCATTTAACAGGGGGCACTTGGACTGCTTTATGTCCCTTCATGATCTCCATGACAGAAGAACGCGAATCTCGGTGCGAGTAGTTTGTCAACAAGAATGCTAACAGTAGTTTTTTTAATAATCTGTTTTACCTCATTAATATGCCAATGTATGCAGAAAGGCGCACCAAGATCTACTCAGATCATCTACTCCATATGAGAACCTGTAGTGTACGTAAGTTCCTGCTCTCTATCATTCTTGGGTTATCATGTTCAAAAGAGTCATAGATGCCGGCATGACGACATTGTGCCATGGCGGCGGGGGCATAAATACACATCAGCAGTGGGGGCGTGCGTACATTCTTCGAGCTGGTTTCTTTCCTTCGACCTTGGGGCGGACCTCTCTCCTCGGGTGGCGGACTTCCCTCCTCTGGTGGCTGCGGAGAGCGCTGCTGTTGCCGGTGAGGAGAAGACTGTGACAGAGCCCGTTGCTGAGAGGCAGGGAGGGTTCGGCAGGGGAACGGAGGCAGGTCTGAGCGCAGTAGAGCTGCGGAGGTGACGGCTGTTCATCCGGCCAGCAGGGGGAGCACTGGCTCTTTGAGTCTTTTGGCGTAGCGCTGATGGTATTTGTTCTCCTAGCTGGGACGAATGAGGAAAGGGTGAATGTTAAAAAAAGAGTATATCATTCACGTGTTTCTAGTTCTCCTCACCCCCTACTCTTACATAATCTGCTGAAATATAAAAATAAATGGTGCTCTGTTTGCTTTCCTGTGGAGTGACAACAGACTAAAACCACTCTCCTCAGCTGGACGTCAGGCCGCAGAGCTGCAGCTGATACTTACCCTCTCCCTGCCTCTGAGCATCAGTTTGCTGGTAGCTTATTGGAGGGCACCTCCCCTCCTGTGTCAGCTTGATCATCTTTTCATCCTGACCTGGTGATGTGGACCTGGTGCAGCTGAATACGGTGACTGAATTGCATACAATATCCTGTGAATGAGGAGAGGAAAAAAAAAACCTCCTTAGTTCAAGTTTTCCCATATGCACAAACATTTGGTCCCTGCGCAACTTGGCTGTGCACTACGCACTTCAGAGGTCACTTTTTATGGGAAATATGCTTATTCAGTTTCCTGCTGAGAGTTCGATGAGAAGACCGACACCACTCTCATGTCTGTCTGTTAAATGTGAAGCATCAGTTAGCCTGGCCTCTGTCCAAAGGTGACAGAAAAGCTGACATTTCTGCTTTCGTACGCCGTCAAAGTCACTACATTCGCAATTCTGCCGTCAACCAGCTAATGGCTTTACTCCACCACCGACAGTGTTGAGACGCCGGGGGATCCTATCCTGTCTCCCGTCGTCATGTGGGCCTTCACCGAACATAGATGCTTCACAACGATGGATCTCTGCTAACTGGAATATATTTATTAACTGATCATTTCTATGTGTATCAGTGTATTTTTCCAGGTGTAGTTGAGACATCAATTCATAGACTAAAAATTAAATCTCTAATAACTGATTTTTTTTTTTTTTGGCCACTTAGGGGCAGTGGAAACAAGTTGGAAGGGTGTTTTTGCATTAATATCGGATAGTAGTATCCTAAATATAGTTGTCAGTGGATTGGAAAAGATTCGTGTATTACAAAAAACAGAAAATCTAACACGTAGTAAAGGACAAAAGTTACCTAACAGAGGACAGGACCAATTCATTTGACCAACTTAAACCAAATCGCTACATGTGGGACAAAGGAGTCACAGAAGGCCATGTTTTAGCCAACTGGAGTAATGGAGTTTTGAACTGGTTGAACCGGTTCATACTGTGCCTAACACAAATGGAGGACAGGTGTGATTGCCAAGATACAATAGTTTCAATAAAGTTTTAAACCCCAATATAACTTTCCTAGGCTTTTCTGCTTCTAGTACTTGTTGGTGGGTCAATATTTGGAAAAGTGACGTGTTTTTGACATGAAACCTATTTCAAATGGATTCAAATGTAATATACTATGACTAGAACCCACTGATGTAAAATACAGGTTTGATTCTACTCGTAACCCCCTAAATCCATTTGGATTTCTGCTTCAGCTTTCAGGATTTCTCTCCATTTTTCCAGTTAAAATAAAGTAAAGTCATAACTGGTGATGGCAAAAGCATTTGTTGACCAACCTCTACTGTGCAGCCAACATCCGAAAAGTGATGAGCACCCAGACACTGTATGTGATGTAGATACATTAACACATGTCCTGTTTTCATCTAGCTATTACACTGCTGCTTCTGTCATTGGGTTTTATGTTTGATCCCTTTGTCACTGCTTTTTATATGAGGTTTTTCTACGGTGATGTTCAGAATTGAATTTACCCGTCACATTTTCGTGCCCTGAAAGATCAACCGAATCAACTTTTGATCACTGAGACTGTAAAGTGATGAATTTGGATTGCTTCTGACTGTGTCGTACATCAGCTACATTCACTTTGTTGTGTCTTGAGACAGAGTTTTAAATTTAGAAATGTAAAATTAAATGCAACACACTTCTAATTAAAAGAACCTTACATGCCTAACTTCAATCTTTCCACTGGGGTTTTAAACTGAGGCTTATTTAAAGGCCACTTACACACTGTGTAAACAGTGATCTTACAGGTCAAATGCATCTTACACTATACAGAAGAAATAACAGCCAAATGTACTCAAAAATATCAAAAGGCAAAAGTACTTACTCTACAGCTACATGTCCCCTGTGACTGATATAAATTTATAATACTGTGTATATTATTTTCCAGTTGAAGACTGGAAAAAACCTCGCCTGGTCTGATGAATCTGGATTTCTGCTGAGGCAGCAGACGGTAGGGTCAGAACTTGGCATCAACAGCATGAATCCATGGACCCAACCTGCCTTGTGTCAACAGTCCAGGCTGGTGGTGGTGGTGTAATGGTGGGGAATGTTTTCTTGACATACTTTGGGCCCCTTAATACCAGTCAACCATGGTTTGAATGCCACAGCCTATCTGAGTGTTGGTGCTGACCATGTGCATCCGTTTATAGCCACATTTTACCACCATCTAATGGCTACTTCCAGCAGGATACTGGACCACGTCACAAAGCAAAGGTCGTCTCAAGGTGGTTTTATGATCATAACAGATCTGAATCCAATAGAACACCTTTGGGGATGTGGTTAGAACAGGAGATTGGCAGCATGAACGTGCAGCTGACAAATCTGCAGAAATGATGTGATGCAATCATGTCAACATGGTCCAGAATCTCAGAGGAAAGTTTCCAACATCTTGTTGAATCCAGGCCACGAAGATCTGAGGCTTTTTTGAGAGCAGAGGGAGGAACTACCCGGTACTAGTGTGGATCACGTAATAAAATGCTCCGTGAGAGTGTGTGTAACCACTCTTCCTCTGTTACAGTTATCGTAAGGTGGTACAGGTTTGGAATATTTCAGTGGTGCTCAGAGCGCGCCGTGTGTTCAGATACTTTGAGTTTTACAATAGCGGGACACTCTACTTTCGGATGTCCTAAGAAGTGCCAAGCTGGGTTAGGGGGAGCATGCTGGCTGGACGCCGACTGCCTTTTTCCCTGGGGCATCGAGTGGTTTGGCATTAAACGGTATGTGGTAAATGAGTTATGTGGGGAGAAGGGCTGTTGGGGTAAGTGTGTAAAAGGCTGATTGTGTTGTATGTACGTTTATAGTGCATTCAGAAAGTATTCAGATCCCTTCACCTTTTTCACATTTTGTTATGTTGCAGCCTAATGCTTAAATCCTTTAAATTCATTTTTTCATTTTCATCAATCTACACTCAATATCGCATAGTGGCACAGCAAAACCAGAATTTTAGAAATTTTTACACATTTATTAAAAAGGAAAAACTGAAATATCACCACATGGACATAAGTATTCAGAACCGTTTCCTATGACACTTTAAATTTAGCTCAGACGTCTCCCATTTCTCTTGATGGTCTTTGAGATGTTTCTACAACTTGACTGGAGTCCACCTGTGGTAAAGTCAATTGATTGGAAATGATTTGGAAAGGCACACACTTGTCTATGTAAAGGTCTCACAGCTGACAGTGGAAATCAGAGCAAAAACCAAACCATGAGGTCAAAGGAACTGCCTACAGAGGAGGCTACAAAAAAAAATTTCCGCTGCATTGAAGATTCCCAAGAGCAGAGTGGCCTCCATAATTCTTCAATGGAAGAAGTCTGGAACAATCAGGACTATTCCTAGAGCTGGCTGCCTGGCCAAACTGAGCAATAAGGGGAGAAAGGGCTTTGGTAAGAGAGTTGACCTGACGGTCATTCTGGCTGAGCTCCAGAGATCCTGCGTGGAGACGCGAGAAACTTCCAGAAGGGCATCCATCACTGCAGCGCTCCACTGGTCTGGGATGCGGTCGAAAAGTCTTTTTTGCTCAGGAAGGTTCCTAACTGAGTGAAATTAAGTATCTAAGTGGCAGCCACGTTAAGAGCTGGTGGAATTCTCTAAATGCTAAGCAAAGGTGCTCCAATGCGTCCTCTCTTATCTCCTTTAGCATAGGGTACACTGGACCACCCTTGACAAAAGGACAGGAGATAATGCCGCCCCACAATTCCTTGCAGCAGCAACATTTAAAAGCGACCCATGTCAATAACACCCGCAGTCGCATAATTACGTGGTCACGCATAAATGCAGTCAGATTCTCTTAGCACTGTGGTTGTCCTTTCCTAAGTCCTTATGAATTGTCCTTCATATCTTTCTTTGACCTCGTGACATTTTCCATCGATGTCGAGGAAAAGTGGTCAGGAAAGGAAATTATTTTGACTTTTCGACCACAGCTCTGGGCTTTATGGCAGAGTGGCCAGATCGAAGCCTCTCTTCAGTGACAGACACTTGAAAGCCGCTTGGAGTTTGCAAAAAAAAAAAAAAAAAAAGCACCTAAAGGACTCTCAGACTGTGAGAAACAAGAGTCTCTGGTCTGATGAAACCAAAGGTTGAGCTGTTTGGCCTCAATTCTAAGCGGCATGTCTGGAGGAAACCAGGCATCGCTCACCACCTCATCAACCTGCGACGATATTATCTTTTTTTTGGGGGGGGGGCTTCCTTTTGCCACAGAGCTGTAACATTATTTGTGGGTTGTGTTATGACAAAAGAAAAACCAATCCAATAAAGTAAACATAAAAATAAACATAGTCGGGCAATGTACGAGAACCTGGAAACGGTGCGTAAATGCGGTACATGATGAACGCATTATCCACCGGTGGTGTGGGAGGGGCACGGAGGAGGGGACCATGCTGGCTCCACACCCACATCCACTCTCCAGTCAGTCCCTTTAAATCCGGAGCCGAGGCAGAGGCAGACAGGCCTCTTCATCTACTGACCGAACTAAAACACGCTAAAACAGCTGCTTTTGAACCACAACCCCTTCTTTTAAAAAGGCCACATCCATGTGTTTGTTTGCGCCGTCTAAGCTCAGGAAATACTGTTTTATTATTGTGTCCTCAGCAGGCGGACACATGTAACGTTCATTACTAGCTAATGTTAGCAAAGCACTTCCCAACAAAAAAAAAGGCTCATTTGCAGCGACTGTAACTACACTAACTTACAGTAAAGCGTGAAATAACTGTGGCATTAATTTCTTTAACGTAGGTTGGAAACATAGACATGTTAGTCTCATTCTCAAATAGAGTAATAATCCACTTTAGCTGGCTTTCGATTGAGCTACTTCACCGATGTTCGGCGATGCCATAACAAGCAAACTTACCCCGTTCATGACTTGTTTTCGTGGCTCGTCGCTCGGCTCTAGCTTCTCGTTTCGTGGGTAAAAAAACATAGGTGAAGTTCTCCGCCGGTTCGGAGACCAACCTTGCCCGTGCTCCTACGGAAGCGCCCTCCCTACGCGGTGGCCCCCCGTCCGCGGGTCCCGTGTGCTCGTGTGTGTGTGCTGCGTTCAAACTGCCAGCAGCTCAGCCGATGCAGCCTCCGCAGCCCCGCAGCTCCGCCATTTCTCTCTACATGTCAGTGAAGGACGAGGGGCGGGGTAATGTCGCCCTCTGCAGGCCGGCGGCGGTGGCGCCTCAGTATGCGTGTGCTGTGTGTATGCAGGTGAACGGAGGTGTGTTTACATTCAGATGTGTGTCTGCTGCGTGTGGATATGAATGCGTGTTTGTATATATTTGTACATAATGTGTATATAATCTGTGTTTGTTTATACTCGCCTTACAAAAATATTGTCTAGGTCTGCACATATTTGCTTCAGATGACACCAATCTTCTTTTTTTATTTAATTTAATTTTTTATTTATCATTATTTTTTTAATTCTCTTTAACCTCTTAGTTTCTGGTATAATCTCGTTTGATACAATAAGTGACGGCATCAGGGCAGAGAGACAGCGAACTCAGAGTTTCATTGCGTTGACAACATGTTTAGCTCCGCATGTGACGGTAAAGCCTTTGAATCTTTGAATCTTTGAATCTTGAATCTTTGAATGTGCGGTAAAGAAACACTGGCACTGGCATGGCAATGTGGCTTTTTTCCATCTCATAATTAGAAATACGTTAAGTATTAGTAATCACTGTATGTGATTATATGAATAGATGAATGTATACTGTAAATACCATATGTATATTTAGTTTACATACTTATATAGTAAAATGAGATAAATAGGAAAAACATACTACATACATGCAAATCAAAGAGAGGTGCAAATAGTCATTGTCATAGAAATTGTCAGTGTCAGTTCTAGACATGCCAAGCGGCGCCATCTGTAGGCAAGGAAAGCAACAGCAGCAATGTAGACCAGCGAAAAGAAAATGAAAGGCCGCCACACTGGCGCCACCTACAGGCAATGAGTGTTACAGCTGCAGTTTTTTATTTTTTTTTTTTTTTAATAGCTGCTGTTTTCTTCGTATGTGTGTTTTTAAGATTTTATATTCAGTGCATGAAACACCTGACAGCAAAAATAGCAAGTAATTTTTAAAAAATGAAACGTCACATCACGCTAGCCTTCAGTTGATATCAAATTCTCTAACAGAAATCGAGTTCAGCTTATGGCTGTAAAACGCCGGATTTTACCTTTTCAAACCTTTTTCAATAAATTACTAATTTATTTCCCTTTCTAAACCTTTCCAAACCTTAAAGTTACTCTTATCTTAACACTGATTAAATACTCTTCCAGGTAATTGACCAGCAAGTGACATAAGTAAGTCAAAGTATGTGTTTGCAGAAATAGTCATGAGTCCAGAGTCAACTATTCTAAAATTAAATCAAAGAATCCTAGTGAATGTGAATACCAGTTTAATCTTGTTTTATTTTAGCTTCTGCTTCCTCCTTTATCGAAAGCTGGTGAGGACCCTTCCCAAACTCATCACTAGAAGAGTCTTGGAGGACAGAGGACACAAAATGACTCTGAGCAATTTGAACTCTGTACTCTTCCCAGTGTCCAGCAGACATTATGCTCCAGTTAGCCGTTACATTTTGCAGGTTTAGATATAAAACGTCAAACATAAACACGCTCTATCGCTCTCTCTCACATACACACACACATGGTCGAGAAGGGAGATACTCTGCTTAAAGCAACCGGTGCTTCAGTGCTTGAAAGAAACTCACATGACTTCTGGACTAGTATTTAATACAGGGCATGTAGTAGATTTTGAAGCAGAGGAGAATGGATTCGATTGTTTGACGAGACCACAGTTGAGCTTTTAAGCCTTCATACTAAACACTCTTGCACTGCACATCAGCATGGTGGTATCGGGTTGTTTCTCCAGTAGGCTCTGTTCAGCTTGTGAAGGCAAAGGGTAACATGAATGCAGCAAAACACAGAGACATTGCGGGGAAAAATCCGGTGCAGTCTCCGAGATAACTGCAATTTGGGAGCTTCATGTTTTTCTATATCACGTTTACATGCACTCATGAAAACCAGGTCACTTGTTGCTCTCGCAACTTGACAGAGTTTGATCAGTTTTGCTCGAAAGAATAAAAATAAAAAAATCTGCAATGCCCAGATGTACAAAGCTGACACAGACCTAATCATGTACAGCAGACTCAAGACTGTAATTACTGATAAATTATTTGACATGTTTCCATTCAGCTTTGCATAACACACAATTTCAAGATTTTTTTTTCACATTGACATGAAGCAGTTTTTCCGGTGACATATATTTTTTTTAAATCCTAATTGGTACGTCCATTGTTACAAAAAAAGTCCAGAGTAGTTTTTCCCATTTTATTTTGCAAAATTCAAGTGTAACTGATAAAGACACTTCAGGAATTATACAATTTCATAGAACATTCATGTGGAGCAGTACAATACAAGATGAGGAAACACATTTAAAAACAAATGCTCACCCCATAATCAGTATATATTAACTAAAAATGAGGATCCAGTCCAGAAAAAACAAAGTTTTTTAGAGCATTTCTGTCCCTCATACACTGAAGAGATTTTCTATATAAATGGAATTAATTCCTCCATTTGTTTTTGAAGACTATTTGAAAACAACACTCACGGGCCAATATGTACATTAAAAGGGTTATTGGTCGCAGTAATGATTCCTCCTCGCCTCGACCTATTGTGTAATCTAGGTTTCAATCAGTTCACTGATAAATTTATTGGAAATGTTTTACCGACAGAATATTATCCAAAAAAGCTGAAAAAGAAAAATGTGTTAAACAAGAATACAGAGACAAAGAGGCAAGGGAATTTAATAATTAAAAAAAAAATATATTATTATCTGTTGTATCCAATTCCATCGAGTTGAATTTTAAAATTTAGTCTTGAAGTCTTGAATGACATTTATCCATCCAGTGAATTCTTACATAAAAAACTGAATTGGGATAATAACACCTGAGGAGTCTTTATTATATTAGTAATGCTGTACACACTGAAAGTAATGTCTAATAAAGCTGGAATATTCATGAACGAAAAGAAAAAATGCGAAAATGTGACCCATCAGGTTAAAGTAATACCTTAATGCAGAACATATTACAAGACGTATGGTGTATTGTTGTGATACCAAATTAGAGCGCTCCTAAAAATCTGTTGTATCTTATTGTTCTGAGGGGCAATTACATGCACATATACTACATCATCTACTGTAGCTAATACTAATTAAAACAATAATAGAAAATTTAAAAATATTAAAAAAAACTAATAATATTCATAATAATGGTAGTATACCCCCCAAAAAAGGTATGTACACCGCTGCATTTTTAATGTGCTAGCCCTATAATAATTTCTTTAATGGTAGACCTAATACTTTACTTGACTTTAATACTTTACGATAAAGTTGTAAATGTTATAAATGTTTAGCAAGAAAATTCCATTTCCAAAGTTAACAATGAAAATTTAAACTCAATAAACAATGTTATATTTCCATCTGCACTGACGAAGCAAACAAAAAACAACAATAGCTCTGTCCTTTGCTGTACTTCCTTGGAATGATGGCCGGTTCTAGCGTCTTTTTAGGAGAATTATCTGTAAATAAAAACTGAATAATCATTTTTTTTTAACCCAAACTTTTTGCACATGCTGGAATCCCTACAGTTTAGTCATTTAAGTTCGTGAAATAAAAAGTAGCAGCGCCTTAACATTTGACGAGAGACTCATATCTATATAAATTTTATTTTTTTTTATTTTTCTTTAAGTCTGTTTGCTGCAGGGGTTGGATTTATTTCTTTTCCCTTCACAAATCGGCAAAGCATGTTTTTTTTTTTTTCCCCCCGTCGCTCCCAGCTGCAGGGGTCGTGTTATTTAACAGGGGCAGCAACAGAGGAAGAGGACGACGAAGAAGAATCTGTCATCGTCATTTCCGACGAAGCCCTGGCGGGGTCACGTGACGTTGCGTTAGCTCGGTGACTCTGCTATGTTTGTCGTTTGCGTTAACGTTTTAAATATGCCACATTTCTCGCTTTTGTCGGTTCGCCGTGGTCGAGGGGCCCCCCGCGGCCGCTCTGAGACCCGTTTTCAGCGACGCAGGGGACGGAGTCGGAGCGAGAAAACGGCCGCTGTGGGGCCGCGCGTCACGTGACCAGCATGCGGCGGAGCGTTTGATAAAAAGATGGCGTGAGCGCGGCGGAGCGGAGAGGACAACAACCCGCCGACAGACCGACCACCTAACCGACCGTCAGGTAACATCACCTCTGCGGGGGAATCGTTCGTTTAACACCGACTGAACACCCACGTCGTTTTAAAACTTAAACTTACCGTCGTGTTTTGACACCTGAGGGGTATTTTATACGCAGGTTATTTTCGGTTTTGAGGCGGTAACGGCAGCGTCGTAAACGCTCCTGGTTGCTAACATTAGCTAGCGACAGCGATGACACTGCGTGAGAGCAACAACAACCGTGTGAGCTGACCGAGCCGCTTACAGCTGGCGTGAAACCGACTGGGGGAGGACGCAGCTAGCCCTACGGTGGTGTTTTTGTTACCGGAGGTGAACGCTGTAGCGGCACGCTCGCTAACGTTTATCGTTAATTTAGTTTCAAGCGGCGGCGGCAGCGGCAACGTGACTTAGCTAACCCCCAAAAAACTAGTGTGTTTTAAATGTTAACGAAAATGCTCGTTAACGCCCTTTGGCGTTGGAGATAAAGTTAGATACATCAGCTAGTACATGCTTAATGTCACCATGTGTGAGGTGGCTACAGCGGGGTGAAAAGCGGCTGACATTTGTGACATTCACAACGCCTGTTTGATCTCACTGAGAGCCGTGGCTGCACAGTGCTCGAGATTAAAACCCCCCTTTGTGTTAGGTTGTACACATTTGGCTCCGCTACCTTGTCTCCTAAGAATGGTGAATGTGAAAGTGTCTTTGAGCTAACAGCACTGCTAAGCTGTGTCACCCTGGGCTAAACCAGGCCAGTTATAAGCTGGTATGACACTGTGCCAGCCAGTGGTTAGCCGCTGCAAATGAGCCATAACCGAACCGGCGGGTTACATGTTTGGTACCGTGACACGCTGCGAAGTTAGATGTTTGTTTGTTTATAATTATTAACCGCTTGGGTTTCCGAAGAGTCCGGGAGGGTGGGTAGGGGGAGGGAAGGGGGAAGCTGCGTTGAATCGGAGGGATCAGGAAGTTGAAAGCAGGGCATTGCAAACACGTGTCTTGTTTTTGGTCGCATTGGATCAAGACTCGGAGCAGATCTGGTGTTTAAAAGCATCAGTGGTTTATGGATAACTCCCATTCTTCTGTTGTTTGTCTTAGCTTAGAGTCAGTTTAGTTATCACGGGTCGGTGTTCACATTTTTAAGTTGCGTTTCACTTTTTTGTGCTCTTTGGAGATGCGGTGAGGCGAATATTTAAAATTACAGGCTTGATGTTTTGCTTCCATTAGATTGAAATATCTTAAGCTGTGTGTTTGGTCGTTTTATATCAAATGTAAAACGTATTAGTGTGTTAGTTATCTTTCGAGACTGGGATTTGAATTTACCTTCCATTGCTTGTTTGATCCCACACGTGTGCCATACGTGTGGGTCCTTTTATTATTTCTAATACCTGGGGCTGCAACTAACATTATGTTCATCATCAATCGACTGACCAGTTTTTTTTTTTTCTCAATGAATCGTTTTATCAATATAAATGGTGAAAAATGGCCACTGTAAATTTCCCACCCACCTAGTTGATTTCTAAAAATATCTTGTATTGTCCAAACCAAAGTCTAAAACTCAACAATATTCAGTTTACAATTAAGTGCAACAAAGAAAAAGCATCAATCCTCACATTTAATAATCCGGGGCTGGTAGGTTTTGGGGAATTTTTGCTTAAAGTTGACTGAAACGATTATTCAGTAATGAAAATAGTTGCTAACTCATTTTCTGTTGATTTGACTAATCGTTCCAGCTCTATTAATATCTCGTGATTTTTGGGTAATGCATTTATTTATACATTTAATTTTTGTGGTAACATTACGGTATTGATTTTCCTTTTGTAAGCATGGTTGCATCTTTTAACTTATGTCCACTGTAAATACCATTTAAATTTAGGGCTGCAACTAACAAGAAAAGCGGTGAATTCTCAAATTTGGGAACCTGCAACCATCAAATGTTTAACATATTTGTTTGACAAAATGATTGAAACAATAAATCAATTGTCAGAAGGGTTGGCAATTTATTTTCTGTCAGTCAAGTAACTGGCTAATCGATGCAGCTCGATTAAATCATTGGAAGTTATTTTAATTGATATGCTTTTGGTTGTTAGACACTTCTGGTTCATCCAAGCAGAGATTAGTCATTTTGACACTATTTAAAGCACACTCAGGACAAAAAGTAAGCTGATGTAGAAAAAAACAGGCAGTGGGATCTTAAAGTTAAACCTTGAACTCAAAGTCCTACATTATGTAGTGAAAATAGCATGAGATTGTAAACCTCTCTCTCGATGTGTGAATGTGCATTTAAATTTACACTTGAGTGTCATGTCAGTGAACTTTTTAACTTTTTCATGTCAGAGCAGTGGGTTATGTCATAATTTCTTGCAAAGTGGAGACCAAAGTTGACAGGACCTTTTGTAAATTGTTATAATTGCCCGCATTTCAAAATATTTGTCAAGTTGTTTAGTATGCTGCATAACAAACTACTGGTATTTTTGCAGTCCTTTGTTCCGTGTTGCAATATTTTTAGGGCTACAGCTACCATTGTTTTCATTACCGATTTTAATTTGCAGTGTCAGAAAATGGTGTAAAATGCAGATCACATTTTCCTAAATCCCAATATACAGTCTTGTAATTCCTTGTTTTTTAGAGAGATTAAATTTGCTGTCATACAAGACAAAGTTAAGATGGAAATCTTCACATTTGAGTGTGTGGAACCAATCCATTCTGAAAAATATCTTAACCATTATCAAATTGTCAAATTATCAAAGTGATTTTTACAGAACAAATATTGTCAGCACTGTACATGAAAGATGTAAAAATAAAGTGACATGCATTTGTCTTGCAGATGGATCCTGGACAGGATTTACTTCTCGCTGCCCTAAGTGAGAGTGGCATTTGCCCAAATGATATTGGCCTATTTGATGTTGATTCTCAGGATGTTGCACAGCCCTCTACAACCCAGCAAGTAAGATGGTCTTTTATTTTTTTTTGTTATTATGGAGTAGAAGTGAGTTTTTAAAAAATTTTTGTAACTTAATATTCTGGTTTCTGGACCACTTCCAGTCTATCTCCATCAGTGCCCTGGACGTTGGTGTGGGGACAGAGACAGTGGAAGTTGTTCGAACTGAGCCTCCAGCTCCAGTCCCTTTAGTCACTATCAGGGTGAGATTACCAAACATGAATTAATTATCGAAGACGCAATGCTATTTTTCTATCTTTCTGCTTGATGTTTTGTGGTACGTACTAAAATCAAACTTAACTCTCTGTCCAATATCTCCAACAGCACAAACCTCAGCCATCAACCACCACGTTTGTCTTAAATCAGCTGAATCAGTTGCCGTCGCTAGGGGCTGTTGTGACCAAACAATCAGTTACAAACCCTATCAAACATACCATAACTGTCACGAAGGTGGTCCATGTTGCTAATTCAGCCCTGCGAGGTTCAGCCACAACCCCTTCAACAGCTGTTCCTCCTTCAGCGTCCACAGTAGTGCCTTCTAACAGAGATCAGGTAAGTTTGTGGAACCCCTATTCAATATCACAGCGAAAGGCTTTCCTTTTGGGTATGATTGTACATTTTTTTTCGTAGCAGATTCAGTTGAAAGACCTGCTTAGGACCGGCCATGTGAAGAGCGCTGGCCTAAAGGGCAACAGTCTGATGGAGCTGATGAAGCTAAAGCCTCCACCTGATATTGCTCCGCCAGTAGCAACAGCAACAGCCACAGGTCCAAGTAAGTTATTTAAATGTGCCATTAGATTGGAGTTGTGATGTATGGTTTTAATCACCCCCCCTTTGGAGAGGCCTATAAGATAGTAAAGAAGTTATAAGAAACTTAGAGTTCACGTGAGGTCCAGAGAACCAAAATAATGAGTTAAAAGCTATAGAGGCAGTTAATAATTCTCAGTTAGTTCAGTGCTCAAGGTGTCTTTCCAATTTTAGAGTTACTTGATATCATAATTATTGCAGGCTCAAGTCCTAGCAGAAGGCATTTGGCCACGTGACAGCCAGAACTAAACCATTTCCCTGCTTACACCTCCGCAAAAGAGGTCGAAAAAGACTGAAAATCTACTATAAATGATAATGAAAATAATAGAGCGTTTATATAACTTACCAAAACCAGAGATTACAAAGTGTTACACAAGGACAAAATGAAAACAGTAAACTACACATACACACAAACCAATCTGCGCACACACATAAATACTTCAGTAATGTTATAGGAGAGACTTTATGTAAAAATACATGATCAGAAACCCTTTAGAGGAAAAGGCTATTTAAAAAGAGGTTATTCAAAAAGCCTTTTGATTTTAAAAAAAAAATGTTTTCGGAAGCGAATTAAAAGGTACTGATTGTTTTTTTTTTGTTTTTTGTTTTTTTTTAAGTCTGACTTCATTGGGCAGGTCGTTCAACGGTATAAATACACTAGAAAAGGCGCTCAGTTGGGCGCAAACCACTGCCAAGGCCAGTATCAAACAACATTCACCAGACTTCAGAGAAAAAAAATTCAAATTCATAGTAAACGATCCGGATCTGCCCCAAAAATTTAACGGGCTCTTCCCTGGCCCATGCCCCATCCCTCCACCATGTTCGGTGCAAATTGGTTCCGTACTTTTTGTGTAATCCTTCACATAAATAAACAGACAGATGGATGGAATTATCAACCTGATGTTTGGCAGTTCCCTCAAAATTGTAATATTTGGAAATTAACATTTGTCAGTACTTGGGTGCCATTCATATCAGTAACAACTGTTGCTTCTGTTGGTGTTTCAGGTGAAATTAACAATGGAATAAAGAAGGAAGTAATGGGTAAAGATGCTTCCAGGATGTGGATTAGTGACGACATTAAATTGCAGAACTTTTCGCATTCTCTGGTGAGTTTAATATTCATTTAGAAACATGCATAATGTTGAATGCGTTGTCATGTTTAGGGCTCTGTGGCGTTTACGGTTGGATTTCTGAAATGCTTAAAAGCCGACGAATATTGTGAGAACTTATTGTCTCTTTATGTCAATCTCTGTGTGCAGAAACCGCCGGGCATGAAAGAAGAGGATGAGCCTGAGGAGGAAGAGGAGGATGAGTTGGGTCATGCAGAGACTTATGCAGAGTACATGCCAATGAAACGTAAGTGTAACTGTTGAGTTAGCGCTATAGTGCAGAATACTTTGTTTCCTAATCTCATGAAGCCACATCTACATTCGGTGACAAACGTGTGGAGAAAATGTGATCAGTTTGATAATGAGCTTTGCTGAGCCAAAGCCAGCACTGTTTAGTTATGAGTGCAGATGCCAAGGTAACACAAAGTACCTTTTAATGGTGAGGTGTAGCCATACTAACTTAATTTGCAGTATTCAGCCAGCCACTGTGTAACCAGCCCTTATGAAAATAGACTGGATTGAGTGATAACGGCTCACTCTTGGTTGGAAGCGCTCAGTCAAATCAAGCAAAGCACATCCTTGTAATTGTTTGTGGGTTGATCCACTGACCAGTCACTCTGTCAATGTAGTAAAGATTGGCCTGCGGCATCCGGATCCTGTGGTGGAGACCAGTTCCCTGTCGAGCGTCAGCCCTCCCGATGTGTGGTACAGGCTGTCCATCCCAGAAGAGGGCATCGATCGGGGCTGCCTGTCTGCTCTGCAGCTTGAAGCCATCACATATGCAGCTCAGGTAAGCAGTGTTTCTTTTATGAACAAAAACTCTGATGAAAAATATTAACTGACAACTTTTTTTTTCACAACAAAAACCAGAATAGAAAAAAAAAATAAATTAAAGTAGCATCTGAAAATGAAAACTGTGATGAAATGTATTTTACAAAAAGTAAAAGATTATTTGAATGAGAGATGAATGGAAAAATGACCAAATTTATATTATAATGCAAAGTCTTATTCAATAACCTGCATCTGCAGAATCAAGCACATCCACCTGACTAGTAAAACACATACACACTACTCTGATCTTATATTATATAATTATTTATTGTTACTTTTCTAGGTTTGTTTTTACCTATTTAGTTTGTCATTTAAAACGTCTTTGGGTATCTTAAAAAGAGCCCCCAAAATTAACACTGCAGGTAAACACTTGGCCTGCCTTTTTTCTTTTTTTTTTTTTCATGGTTTTGTGTGGGACTCGGGTTGCTTGAAAGGCAACATTGTTTATTTCTTTTCTGTGTACCACAGCAACATGAGACATTCCTCCCTAATGGTGATCGAGCTGCCTATTTGATCGGTGACGGAGCTGGTGTGGGGAAAGGCCGGACCATAGCAGGGGTCATCTATGAGAATTACCTTCTAGGCCGGAAGAGATCACTTTGGTAAATACCCAGAATCTCTTGCATTATATTTGACACTGGGGATTACAAACATATGTTTCAAATAAATGTTTTGCCAACAGTTACCTAACTTTTTTTTTTTTTGAATATTCTCCTCTTTCGTTCAGGTTTAGTGTCTCAAATGACCTGAAGTATGATGCTGAACGGGATTTAAGGGATATTGGAGCCAAAAACATTCAGGTTCATTCACTGAACAAGGTAAGATACTTCTAAGATACATGGATGAGAACGTTGAGAAGTGTTTCCTGGCTGGTTACTGTTATAGTGTGACTCAATTGCACTTTTATATTTTCAGTTCAAATATGGCAAAATTTCCTCAAAACACAATGGGAGTGTTAAGAAAGGTGTGATCTTCGCCACCTACTCCTCCTTGATAGGAGAGAGCCAATCAGGAGGCAAGTACAAGACCAGATTTGAACAGCTCCTCCACTGGTGTGGGGAGGACTATGATGGAGTCGTATCCTTTTTATAGAAGCTTTTAGAAGGCAGTCTGTTACTAAAATAGATCATACTCATGAATTATTGTCTACATTGTTATATACATTTTTTTCATGTATCCAAAAGTGAATCAAATTATATATTAGTAATTTGAATAAGAGCATTTTATACCATCTTCTTTTCGGAAATGCAAATGACTTTCCTTAACCAAATATCTCTAGATTGTCTATGACGAGTGTCACAAAGCAAAAAATGTGTGTCCAATTGGATCATCCAAACCTACAAAAACTGGTCTTGCAGTGTTGGAACTGCAGAACAAACTCCCCAAGGCTCGGGTGGTGTACGCAAGTGCTACAGGTTAGTAGATGTAATTCACTGATGTTTGATTCTTGAAATGAATTGGCAGACTAAACTTGGGTGAGGTAGGTGACTCTTTGCAAACACTAAATACTGAAAATACTGTGTTGCCCCCCCCCCCAAAATCTAGGTGCCTCGGAACCACGGAACATGGCCTACATGAACCGGCTGGGCATCTGGGGGCACAAAACACCCTTCAAAGAATTCGGCAACTTTATCCAAGCTGTTGAGCGCAGGTAAGTTTTAGGCTTGACAGTTGGTGAGTGAAAAATCTGTTTCTGGCTTCTTGCTAACGTCTGTTTTTGTGCACTTCTTCTCGATTCCAGAGGTGTTGGTGCCATGGAGATAGTAGCTATGGACATGAAACTGAGGGGGATGTACATTGCAAGGCAGTTGAGTTTTACAGGTGTGACTTTCAAGATTGATGAGGTGCCCCTGACTCAGAAGTACATCAACATGTACAATAAATCTGTGAGGCTGGTAAGCAAATAAAAATAAGCTTGTAGAAATATTTTTGTTCTTTTATTTGTCTTTGCATTTAGTAAATTGATTTCATTTCGCTGTCCTCCTTCTCCCAGTGGGTGAGTGCACGTGAGAAGTTCCAGCAGGCTGCGAATCTGATGGATGCAGAACAACGTATGAAAAAGTCCATGTGGGGCCAGTTCTGGTCTGCTCACCAGCGTTTCTTCAAATATCTCTGCATTGCATCCAAGGTCCGCAGAGTGGTCCAGCTGGCCAGAGAGGAGGTCCAGAATGGAAAGGTGAGACCTTAGATAAGAAAGTACTTAGATTTTTCTGTGTCTGTATTCGTGGAGACATTCATCGCATCAAAACAAACGCTCAGTTTCTCTCTACGCTGTATCAAGTATTAACAAGTGTGCGTTACAGCATGTGACAAACTGTGCAAGAGAAGAGAAGAGGAGGGAAGGACATTCATGTAAATAAAGTGAACATTTGAGAGAGACAGGTGTAAAATTTTACTTTAGAAAAATAAAATGGGTCTGAATCATGGAAACCCAGTATCGATGAGGAAGGAGAAAATACATTTATTAACCTCCAGTTCTGACAAAAACTGCACTTGCGTTGTAAAAAAGTTATTTAGTCTGTGTGATACTGGACTCAAAGAAGATGATAGTCCAAAGCAACTCTGTTACTTTGCAAGCAAATGCAACGCTGCAAATTTGTACAAGCACCTGAAATGAAGAAAAGAATCATCGCAATGAAGCTTCATCGGAAAATCCTTGGCACCTGACCACTCGAACATCCCGAGCAAGACCCTTAAGAAGACATGAGAGGCTATAATTTATTACCTCAGTTAGTCAAAGATACTGTGGTCAACACTTCGAAACAAGGGAGTAATGCTTTCCTAGATAAATGCTTCTCAATGCCTTACTCTAACTGTCCTTTGTTGTGCTACCTGTTTTAATGTTATACACCTACCGTAAGTTCTCATAAATGTAACTAAAGAATAAAGGCCAGCCACTAATACAGGCCAGAAGCGGCTCGCGTGCTATATTCAACATAAGGCCTATTTCGAAAAACACTAGTTCCGACAGTACAGCAACAGCCATGTCGCACTTTGCCACCTGCTGCTCTGAAACTTGATGCTTCCATAAATTCTTCACATTAAAAGCCAAACAATTATAGGAAGGTGAAATTACTTTTAATGCGAAAAAACAGTTGGAAGTGTATGTGAGAGCAACAGAGGCGAGAGTATGAGGCGACTCTGTTGTTGTACTGATGGAATTGAGTGCTCTGGAAATCTATGGGGGAAGCATATTAGAAATAAATTATAATTATTTCTAAAATGAATTAGAAATAGGGGCCTGTCTCTCTAATATATGCTTGGTTCATTCCACCTTTGAGGTAAATAGAGGTCCTGACCATTATTTGACAATTTACAGTAAAATAGTAATTTGCAATTTCTCAGTACAACAGTGGTGCTCGGTGGTATACTCAGTGTATAACATACTGACAAGCTATTTCGTCTGCAGTGTGTGGTAATTGGTCTTCAGTCCACTGGTGAAGCGAGAACACTGGAGGCCTTGGAGGAAGGAGGAGGAGAACTCAATGACTTTGTGTCAACTGCAAAGTACGGACTGACTGCAGATGATTTTTCTGGTACAGTTTTTGGTTAGGATAAAGTAAGTGTGTCACTTTAATACAATGGTTTTTGTTACAGGGGTGTGCTGCAGTCCCTGATTGAGAAGCACTTTCCAGCTCCAGACAGACAGAAGCTTTACAGCCTGCTAGGCATCGACCTCTCAGCTAAGAAGACCCCCTCTCCCAGTGAAACCGCAGCAGAACCTGAACAGAAGGGCAAGAAAAGGAAAGGTAATCAGTTAGAGCTATATTACTTTTACTTCTTTAATTTTCATTAGCCCTGTAATCTTGCTTTGTCAGAATACTCCACGAAACTAAGAAAAAGCCGATGCCCTGTCTCTCGATTCTCATGAACAGAAACGTGCTAATCAAAAATTGAAGGTTTGTAATTTTTTTTCATCAGTCTCTGATCATCTCTCCAGGTTCAGAGGTGAAAAAGCAGCAGCAGAAGAAGAAGCCTCGCAAGCACGGCGGTCTGTCAGGTACAAGCTCGGAGGAGAGCCAGTCAGAGGATTCGGACAGAGATTCTGGTAAAGACTGTGACAGCGACGACAGCTTCAAATCTCTCAGCTCAGCAGATGAAGACGATGACTTCAACCCATTCAGAGACGAGTCTGGTGACGACGAAGAAGATGGTGAGACCGAGAGCGGCTGTGGATGTGGAATGGAAACATTTTATAGCCAGTTTATTGCTTATAGGAAACCTTTATGCCTTCCTTTGTTTTAGATCCATGGCTTATCAGAAAGGAACCAAAGAAAGGGAAAGAAAAGAAGAAGAAAAAGAGAAGGAAGAGTATTGATCCAGACTCCATTCAAAGTGCCTTGTTAGCTTCCGGGCTGGGCTCCACCAGGCCTGCTTTCACTGCCTCTGTTAACCCCCCCAGCACCCCTGCCACGGGTAAGGAAGTCACCGCATGGCAGAGCAGAATTACAACACTTTGATAGTCTTTTTAGAGTTAATGAATGCCTTGTTTTTGCTTGTTCATAAGTCAAAGCAGAGAGTCAGGATACCTGCCTAACAAGTCAGGACGCAGTGGAACTTGCCCAGAAAATGAAGAAAGATCTGCTGGAAAAACTCGAGGAGCTGGCAGAGGATCTACCTCCCAACACTCTGGATGAGCTCATAGACGAACTGGGTGGACCCGATAACGTAGCTGAGGTACAAACATCTGTGATGGCTTCTATGTAGCCTGAAGTAATTCTCTTTCTTTTGTTGTGGTTTCTAGATCAGTATTTGGTTTAACTAATTAAACTGTTCCTTCAACTGTGCTTCAGATGACAGGCCGTAAAGGTCGCGTGGTCAGTAATGACGATGGCAGCATCAGCTATGAATCTCGCTCTGAGCTGGATGTCCCGGTGGAAATACTCAATCTCACAGAGAAGCAGAGGTTCATGGATGGAGAGAAGGTAAAGGCAAAGTTATTGTGGAAATGGGTTTTACTAAACATGTAACTCAGTTATTAGAGGTTTGGTGCCATAATTACTTACTCAGGATCAGGGCTCATAGTCGTAGGTTGCTTTCACACCTGTAGTTTGGTTCATTTGGTCCGGACCAAGGGAAAAAAGTTATATGGAGTGACAGGTTATTTATTTATTGAACAGTTTTGATGGTGCCATCCTACATCAGTGCTACATGGACTCATGGGGAAATTCTGACAAGTCATGCTGCACATTACAGAACTTAATGTTTTGTTTTTCTGGTTTCACGAAGAAATAAATTATTGAGTTATTGCTCGAGACTGCAGCTTAATCTCATGATATGAATAATGATAAACAGGATGAAAGGGGCATTTTGTACAGTAATATTACAGGGGGATAGTTAGTTTGAGGTCACTACATTTCATTTGCTTTTGAATGTGGAACTAACTAAGTATGTGGACTGTGACACAAGCTTTACACATCTGTTTTAGCTCCTTCTCAGTTTGCTTAATCACAGAAAAACCTCACACTCACATGGTGAAAGGGACATGTTACCATTTTTAACAAAAGATCTTGCATAAAAACACACCAATGGCTTTTAGCCACCTGCTGATTGATTTTCACAAAATGAGCATCTGAGCCTGACTGGAAGTGGATTGAAACCCTCCTTTTCAGGCTGTCGTGGCCCAGTTGTTAAGTCTGAACCAATTCAAACTTTACCATCCGCCCAAACGGACTAAACCAAAGAGGCAAATGCACCAGAATTAATTTGAACTGCACCAAACAGATTAGGTGTGAAAACACCCCTTTGCTGTACCACCTCTGCTAAACTTGATGATGCAGCACCCGAGCTCAGTCTCTGTACTGTAAGCATGTCTCTGTTATACTAACGGCTCTGAAACTAGTGACAGCTCTGACAGAATTTTGAAAATGTAGGGGGGGAAATCAGCTGCCAACATTAGTTGTCTCTTTCCAACCAGAACATAGCCATCATCTCGGAAGCTGCCAGCTCAGGTATATCCCTGCAGGCCGACCGTCGAGTGAAGAACCAGCGGCGGAGAGTCCACATGACACTAGAGCTGCCGTGGAGTGCAGACAGAGCTATACAGCAGTTCGGTCAGTAGATATTAACCCTTGGGATCCTCTGCACTAGTCTCACGTAATATGAAATGTTGACGATGTGGTTCAGTATGTACCAGACTTTTTGTTCTGTTTGTTTGGACACAGGGAGAACTCACAGATCAAACCAGGTCACGGCTCCAGAATATGTCTTCCTCATATCGGAGCTTGCAGGAGAGCAGCGATTTGCATCCATTGTTGCCAAAAGACTTGAAAGCCTGGTAAGGACTCACTGAATTTTTAATTACGACTCATTTTATTCTGGTGAAAAGGTATTTCTCATCACTATTCATCATTTATACTACACATGAACTCCATTTGTGGTCATTCTTTCTAACAGGGTGCTCTCACTCACGGAGACCGAAGAGCCACAGAAACCCGAGATCTCAGCCGGTTTAATTTTGACAACAAAGTAAGTGTATCAAGTATTTGTCTGAGAGAAGCTCTTACAGTTGTCTTTATCTGCCAAGTGGCTCACTCAAGTTTATCTTTGCCACAGTACGGCAGAAATGCTCTGGAAATTGTGATGAAGTCAATCGTAAAGCTCGATGCTCCATTAGTGTCTCCGCCCTCCGACTTTAAAGGAGACTTCTTCAAAGGTATGACTCATGCTATTCCAAACACAGCAGCGAATGTATGTCCTTTTTAGCCTGACATTTGCACAATCCATCTTGTTTGCTGTACAACTACTTCACCCTGTAGTTTCCTGTAATTTTTGTGTATGATATTGATCTTACCATTTTCAAAAAAAAAAAAAAAAAATTGTTTCTTGTCTGTGCCTCTGAGTAGTAACTATTTTTCTTCTGTAGAAATCCAAAGTGGATTAATAGGTGTGGGCCTCATAAATGTGGAGGACAGATCTGGCACGCTGTCACTGGACAAAGGTGATTTTTAAATGATAACAAAGCTAGATGAAATTACAGCTATCTTTGCTGTTAAATTTAATGTGCAATGCATGTACAGTGATGCCGAAATTTTTCAAATAAACGTAATGCGTATACTTTGTTACTGTGACAGACTACAACAACATCGGGAAGTTCCTGAACCGTATTTTGGGAATGGAGGTCCAGCAGCAGAACGCCTTGTTCCAGTACTTCTCTGACACACTGGCAGCAGTCATTCAGGAAGCCAAGAAGAATGGCAGATATGACATGGGCATTCTCGGTAAGATAGTGTTATCATTCCTCACTTTATCATTAAACCATTCTCTCAAATACAGAAGTAAAACTGGGACAGAAGGCTTTTTTTTTTTTTTTACACTGTTAAATTATTTAAAGTTCTCTCCTCTGTGAAATTAATTTGAGTCGCAATCATCAGTCTGCTCTTACGGTTTGATTTCAGGGCTAAATTCGAAAGATATCAAATGCATGTAAAAATCTATCTCCCCTTGTGTATTAGATCTGGGCTCTGGTGATGAGAAGGTGAAGAAGGTAGACTGCAGGAAATTCCTAACACCAGGCTACACCACATCGGGACACGTGGAACTCTACACAGTAAGTTCATATATATTTCTATGCCCTCTTAGAATATGGGGAGATTGCAGTGACTTTACCTGACTTCGTATCTGCGTGTCTCTCTTCACAGGTGAGTGTGGAGAGGGGACTGTCGTGGGAAGAAGCCACGCATGCTTGGGCAGACCAGAATGGACCAGATGATGGTTTTTATGTACAGGTATGGAAAGACTAGGGGTGTTTCTCACTTAAAATTTGCTCTGCCAACTTTGTATTGGCTAAAATGGTTTTAAGCATAAGATGATTTGACATTTGTAAATTGAGATTGTTTGATTGGAGATATGTGATCTTCAGTGCAAAAAGCTTTTATCTCCGCCTTTTGATAGTATCTATGGCTGCAACTATTATCAATTTATTCTGGTGATTAATTCATTAATCCATTAGTCGTTTGGACTATAAAATGTCAAAACGGTGAAAGATGCCCGTCAAAATGTCCAAAAGCACTTTTTTTTTTTTTCTTCAACCAACTGTCCATTAAAACGACGGCTCAGCTCCATCAGGTGTTCCAGTAAGCCATGACAGTGAGCCAGCATGCACAATACCAGGATCCTAGAACCAGCTCACCTGGATTAAATCTAGTTGTTTATAATGTTCTCAATCACACCTGTGTTTTTCCTGCTATGACAAGTCAAAATATGTGCTATGAAACAAGGTTCATACCCAAAGATATTTAATTTGTAATGATAGAAACACAGATAAGCAGAAAATCTTCACAACTGACGAGCTGGAACCGCTGAGTATCTGACGTTTTTTGGTAGAAAAAAATTACTTAAATGATTACATTCAACTAATCAGTTAATCGTTTCAGCTCTAGTAGCAGCAAAATTTGCATTGTGATGATCCGTATCAGTAGTACAAAATGTGTCAAGCTCATCCTGCTACATACGGAGAGTCCGTTAGTCTTTACAGACGGAGGACAACATGTTACTGGACACTTTGGTAGTAACAGAAACATTGCTAGCATTGAGTGATTTAATAACTCAGCCAAGAAAGGTTTGTGCAATCATGCAAATCTATGAATGAGAGCTCAGTGAACACGCTCCTTATGTGTGATGTAGCAGAGGCCGAGGCATCCTGAGTTTTAGTCCCTAGTATGGGTCAAACTCCAAAAATGCTAGCCCCTACGTTTCCCACAATGCAACTCAGTGGCATCTTGAATTAAACCCTACCTGACTGGTATATTCCCATCTTTCAAACATGACGTCCCCAGTTGGCAATGCAGAGTTTCTGTTACAGACTAGTCTCCAAGCCCAAGCTGAAATTAATATTTTCTCAGACTTGACTTATCTCCCCAGAGCCAAAGAGGACATTAAACAGTTTCACATGCTGAGTAGTACTAACCATCACCAGCAGACTGATCCTCATGTGTACAATCACTGGAGTGGCCCCTCTTAAGTTCAACATGTGTTTCATTTTCAGATGAGGAACAACAAGAAAACGGCCATACTGGTTAAAGAGGTGAACACCAAAAAGAGGCTGTTCCTGGTGTACAGGCCAAACACGGGCAGACAGCTCAAACTGGAGACGTACACAGACATCAAGAAGAAATTTAAAAAGGTTACACAACATCCTTTTAATTAAGATTGCTATGAGAAGTAAACTGAATGCTTTATGTGGTGAATTACTTTTTTCTTTTCTTTTTTTTTTGTGGCTCTATTAGGTCTTGTCAGAAGATGCTAAGCAGCACTGGACTGACCAGTACAAGTCATCGTCGAAAATCTGCTCTCATGCATATTGGTATGTGCACTTTATGTTAAAGGATATATCTGGTGAATGCCTGTGTGTCCAAAGCCTTATATATCCTCCTGCTCTGAGCCATAGAGCTCCACAGTTTCCAAAAACTGTTTAAAGGCATATCAGTGAAGCCACACTATTACACCTCAGCTGTTGTTTAGAAACTTGTCTAGCCTTTTTAAAAATGAACCTTTCTTTTAAAGATTTATATCTTCAGTAGGAACCATTAGGCTTGGGGCTGAGAGCTACAAACAGAGTGTAGAAGTCTAAGTATTGAGAGTCAGACTAACACATTGTTTTTGGTCTTTTCATGGGATTTGTTGACGTTAGCAAAACTATTAATATAGTGTCAGACTTTCATCCTTTTAAGGCCACTGCTAATATTAAAGCCTCAGTGTCGGCATTGATCAGTCAACTCAGTTTTTCTTCTGTGCGGTTGTAAATCTCAGTCTGTTATTCTGCCCATAGGCGGGGTAACTGTAAGAAGGCGTCGGTGGGTCTACAGTGTGATGTTGGTCTTCGGTGTAGGACGTACTACGTGCTGTGTGGCTCAGTGCTCAGTGTGTGGAACGAGCTGGAGGAAGTACTAACCCCCGTCAGTGGAACCAATGTAAAGGTGCAGATTGTCCGCCTCAGAACAGAAGATGGACAGAGGATAGTTGGTAAGTTGAAGGGCTGCCACTTTTTTTAAAGGAATAGTTTCTCTATTTGGGAAAGATGCTTATTTGGTTTCTTACTGAGAGTCAGATGAGAAGGTTGACATCACTACTCGATCCTCTTCGTCCCCTGCGGGACACAACGCCACAATGAGCTCCGTCCATTGCTCCTTATTCCGGGCAGCGTCTTCAGGGTTTCTGTAAGTCCTGTAAAGTCTTAAACAATGAATTCTGTGTTCTTGAAGATATAAAAAAGACTTCAACGTAATTGGTAGTTGGTTTTAAAATGTTCTTGTATCCAATTGTAGGCTTTCAGGAAACGTTATACACCTATAAACTCAAAGTGGGATTTTTGTGACAGTGAATTGTTCCCCAGGAGGCTGATTAACCCCTTTTTTTTTTTTTTTTTTTTTTTTCAGCCAGCACCATCAGACCTGTAGCAAACACTGTCACTACTGTAATTGAGAGTTTCTTAATGAGAAATTGTCGATTTTTGGCCAAAACCTAAATTAATGAATCATGTTTTCTGCCACTAATCTGGGTCCAGGTCGTTTTAATTTAATGAATACTATAATTAGAAATTATTGTAAATAATAATATAATAACGATTACAATAATTCTAGGCCATCATCCATACTGGTTTTCCATCATACTTTAATACTTTGGCTGGTAGGATTGTAAAACAGGTATTAAATTGCATGATAAAATTGTGTGATGTTTTTTTTAAAAAAAAAAAAAAAATGTCTTAACATTTTAAATTTAACTTTGTAACACCTGTAGAAACTCTGGTGTTGAGCCTCCCTCTGTTAGGTTCATCTTGGTCATCTTGTCTGTCAGGTCATTTTTGGTCTTCCAGGTTTTTCTTTTCCTTGGAGGAAGTCCATCTCAGTGCATCCTGGGGGATGCAGTCTGCCCCCAGATGAAGCACATAAGCCAACTAGACCAGTCACCTCTGCCTCACCTAAGCGGTGATCTTCCTACTTTTTTGTTTTTCTGTGTAATTCCAAGGTTGTGATCTTGTTAGGTCAGAAGTTGCCACGAAGACTTTTCTGGCGTCTATTGTGGAATTCCTCAATCTTTTTCATATCGGCTTTGCTTTCCTCCCACTACTAATAACCCTGTATTGGGATAGACTTCTTGTTGCTGTTATTTTACTGTAGAGTGACCTTTGTTTTTTAGGCTGTATTGCTGCTGTGTCCTGCTGTCCTTACTGATAAGGCTGGTAAAATAGGCAGCTCTCCACAAACTCGAGTGGCTCCCCATTTTATTACAACTGAAAATCAATACAACTCTCATAACTGTTAAATATGAAGCTCCAGCCAGCAGCCGGTTAGCTTAGCTCAGCATAAAGACTGGAAACGGCTATCTTGGCTCTGACCAAAAGTAACAAAACCTCTGGCACCTCCTGAAGCTCATGAATTACTACGTTATATCTCGTGTTTGTTTTTTTGTTTTTTTTTTTTTTTTTTTTTTTTTAAAATCTGTACAAAAACCGAAGTGGAAAACCAAGTTTTGGTTTTATGGGGTGTATTTGTTTGGCCCAGACCAGTGACTTCTTGGAGTCTTTGTGTGATTGCCAGCTTCATATTTGCTGCACAGACGTGAGTGGTATCAATCTTCTCATCTAACTCTTGGCAAGAAAACAAAAGAGGGTATTTCCCAAAATGTTGGTATGTTCCTTTCATATTTGCTAAGAATGTTAATATCATTGGTCTTACAGGCTATATGTAGGCTCACATATCAATTTTAACCCTGCATTCTTTTCTTCCTCAGGACTCATCATTCCAGCGAACTGTGTCTCTCCATTAATTAACAAGCTGTCAACGTCGGACCAGTGCCAGCAGCTCGCTGTGCAGGAGCAGCAGAAGCGGCAGCAGCTCCACCCTCAAAGTCTGAGTCACGCACCCAACACATAGTTTGGGGTGGACCACTCGGCTTCATGGGCGTCAATCCCATCTCCACCCCTCGAGGTCACGTTCCCACCCTAAAGGGATCTGGCTCCATCAATGTCTATCTCTGCACTGCAGGCTCCAGGACTGCTGTCCCTCGTACTGCACCCTCACGCCCTCCACCTCCCTTCCCATCGTCTCTTGAGGGCCAGAGGTGTCGCACCAAGCTGTGGTGATTCTCAGATGTAAAGCAGTGGTTGTACAGAGAAAAGATTTCAGGGTTTCTTTCTTTCTTTCTTTCTTTCCTTCTTTCTTTTTATTTTAATCTCCAGAGACTCTGGTTTTCACCTAAAAGAGATTTGACAGGTGATGTATTGTCCTCTGACATTCAGAGTGAAAAGATTTGTGATATATTGACCCAGACAGAGTTTAAACCTAGAGGGCATGTTGGCCTGTGGCTGTTGTTATCCACCCCTCACACATGCTTTAAAGTGTTAGATCCAGATTACCTGGTATGAAGCAAAGACTTTTCTTTCTTGGTCCAGATTAAAGGTGGACGAGACAAAGACCACTATGTCTTTCAAAGTCTGGGAACTTAGATTATTCGTTTTTTAAAAAAAAAAAAAAAAGGCATTTAATGCTAAACTACAATCCCATAGTAATATATGATAACTGTTTGTCAGTTTATCTCTCCTCAGACATTATTCAGCACTAATACAGAGAGAGAATTGGTTCTTTTGGAGTAGGAAAAAGTGATGCAGACCATTAGTCCAGGTAACTGCAGGAAACCTGATATATGCTATTTTTCTGACGCTCTGTAGCCGTTGTCATTATCGACCAAATACAAGACCAAAATGTCATTATTGTCAAAAAATCACTTTCCGCGTCATCACAGACCAGTTTGTTTTGCTTTTATCTTTGTTTTGCACATGGATCTCAAAGTGATCAAAGTTCCTTGGTTCCTTTTTTATTCCTTTTTCATAATTTTGTTCCTCTTTGTCCATAACAGCCAGGAGTTTGTCAAATGTGCCTTTTGTATCAGTACAAACAGCCACTGCAGTCAGACGCCTTTTACAAAGCACTGACAAGGAAAAATTCTGTTGTTTTAGTGTCAGCTGTCCGGATATTTCTATTTATAGTGCATGAAAGTAAGAGAATATTTCCCCAAAGATAACGATGAAATGGTAAAACATCTGACGAAAGAGTTAAGCTTGTGTTATCAACAAACCCGGTTTACTTTCAGACAATGGATATTTGGTTTAGGGAGTCAGTGTGCGGCACCGTGTATTCATTAAAAATGAAAATGGAACAAGAAGTCTCCCTGTTTATAAGCATAGAAGCATCATACACTTAATAAATTCTTTCAGTCACACTATAATGTAGTTATAAGCAGATATAAGGATGTTTTAAACAATGTTCAGTATTTGTTAACCATTATATCTCCCCATGAAGACGTATTTTATATTATTACAACTGATATAATATATTGTGGTTCATTATCTCTTCATACACCAGTATCCACAGGAGGAGTTATAGATGTTGACAAATACATGAATAAACATCTGCTTATAATCACACATTATATTGTGATAAATCATTTATTAAATGTTTATATACTGCTTTTCATTGCTTGATAGGGCTTAAAGTGTTGCTGAAAATGTTGCTGCTGTTTTACTGAAGCAGTTAAGATTTGTGCTTCCTTATCCCAGTCGGTCAAAAAAAACAACCCACTTTTCTTGACTTGATGTTACAGGTTGTTTTTAAAAAAACCAAACAAAAAAACACCTTTTGGTCTTTACCTCGACTTTGCCTCAGTCAACTTACTTCTGGTCTGGTGTGACGGTGGTGGTAGCTGACCAGACGAGCCGTAATTGGAATGAGGAAAAAAAATAGTATAAAGAAGCCAAGGAATTCTGAGAAATGTGAAATGCGTGTCCTTGACAAAGACCCATCGCTTTTTGATTTTCAAACAGGTTTTCGGAGCAGTCGCTGTGCTCTGCGCCGATGTTTTGTTTTTTTATTTCTTGCCTCTGTTTTTCTTATCATGGAAATCCGCTCAGGGGTTAAACGCATACAAAGAACCTCTTTGAAAAACGAAACAAAGAAAATCTTAGGTTTTACAGTGTATCTGAAATGCATGACTATTACTCAAATGATCCTTCTGCAGCTCTACTCGGTCATGTTACTGGGGTGCGCTGTCTTTAGCTGTATTTACAGCTCGTTCTCCTCACAGTACGTGTTCCTACAACGCCTCTCTCCAATTCCTCAGCTTTCTTGAGCCCAGTTGTAATTAAAATGGATGATTGCCTCTGTCGAATAGTGTACCTCTCTGCCTCTTCGGTCCTGTCTCGCGTTATACTTGATCTGCACTGGAAGGGACAGACCAAAGTCTGGATACATGTGCTGTCCTACTAGCTGATGATAAAAGATAAGATGTCTTTTCTGTCGCCGTATGCTCGGACACATTCTTAACCTGTGGATCAGTTCATGTTATTGAGTGTGTTTTCTCTCCTGTTTTTTTTTTTTTTTTTCTTTCATTGATGCATTTAAAGACAGGTGAAATAGGAAGGAAAAAGTCTTTGTATCATACCAACGTCCATTTTGTACAATTTGTAAAAGGATCCAAACTGAAATTCTTCATGCAGCACATCTCAACTGTTGGACTGTATCGGGGGAGACCTTGATGAAAACCTTTGAGGTCTGCTCTCTGATTGGAAGTCACATCTTTTAACTTGAATGTCCACCATGTGTAAGCCAACAACTCATGTTTTGATTTTGTCTTTCGGGATGTTACGTACGTGGGCTGCTGACGTGGTAACACGTCCTTGAAGCCGTAAAATGTCACGGCAGATCCTCTGAAGTTGAAACACTTGAAGGACTTGTGGTTTTTTTGTTTTGTTTGGTTTTTTTTTTTTTTTTTTTCCTTTGATCATTGCACGAGTTGCACTACTGACAAGAGTTGTACAAAAATTCGACATTACCTGTACATGAATGAGTGCGATGCTCAATAAAGCTTGGTATACTTCTACCTCGTAGTCCCGTTTACTAGAGTATAGAACTACATCCTGTCACTAAACTACAGCTCAGTTACTCTTTCAGAAAAGTTAATACTAACATTTAATCTCCGTTTAGTTTGCGAGACATGATGTGATGTTATATGTCACTTTATATATTTGATCTGTCCTATTGAAAGTATAATAAATATTCCAGGGCACATTGTCAGCAAACATTTTGTAACTTAAATTACTCCATGTTTATGAATAAGCTTATTTATTTTTTTTAGAGAGAGAAAACGTATTCTTGAACTTTATTTACATGTTGAGAACAATATCACGTTGCACAACTGTTATAAAGAAAAATCCCTGAAAAAGGTCTGGTTTCTGGAAAATGAGTCTAGTTTAAATACAAAATAATCAGCTAGTTTAAACCTTAGTTAATGGGTGAACCAGTGTCAGTCACGATTGAAAAATCTGACTTTCAATGTAGATTGAAGTCTGCCGCCTGACAATGCTTCGCTCTTGATTCAGTCCTATTTTTCCAATGAATCCATAACAATACATCAATTTGTGTGTTGATTATATTTGCCGCATTGCGTCAGAGGACATAAAACCGCCTTCTCTGTACGAGCTGAAACTTTAAAAGTCTTGATCATTAAATCAAATCCCCATTTTCGATACGATTTTTGCTCCGGATTTCTATTTACTTTCCGTAAATTACCCCTCCACCTTTCATTTTAAGTGAAAGTTTGAATGTGTACACCTGGTAAATGTGGGGGCTAATTTGAATTATTTGCATATTCTGCTGTGTGGCTTGTGAATTTCTTAACCCAGGACAACACACGGCGACTTACCTGTTTTCATTTGGTATCACCGAGCTGAAAAGTAACTGGAAAACAGTCATCGGATAAATGTCGTGGAAAAAGTCGTGGAGCAGTAGCAGAGAGCACAGACATACTCGGTGTGGCATTTATCCCATCATCTGTTCCTCTGTGGAGGACTTCCGACTGCACCAGAGGTCCCAGGTCAGGACACCGAAGACCAGGATGGGGCCAGACCTTGTTCTTGTGCAGCCGACCGTGTGGCCTAGGGGGGTCCGAGGGGGACATAAAGAGCACTTCTTTCTCCCTCCTTCAGCCTATTTGAATGGGAGGAGAGCAGACCCACGGCCACATGGCTCCGCGGTAGTGAGAGTGGATCCTCTATCTTTATCTCAAATTGAATCACTCCACCTCCCCCGTTTTTTTTTGTTTTTTTTTCTTGTTTAATGTGAAGGCTGCCACAAGTTCATTTATCAGTAGACGAAGCAATGGATGCGCCCCCACAGACAAAGACAGGTATCTGCAAACTGCTTCCAGCTCCTGTTCTTTTGTGTGTGTGTGTGTGCGTGTGTGTGTGTGTGTTCGGAGAGGAAAGCAGTGTTCAAACTTGACTGAAACAAAAGCGTCTCTAATTTACTAACTCATCTGGGTTAATGCAGAGTCTAACCCCTAAAACGACACACGCCTACATTTACCCTGTTAATCTACTTTTAAACCAATTTTTTTTTTTTTTTTGAAAAAACGTCTTTTAATTTTTTTTTTTTTTTAATAAAAGAACAGACTTTAAAAATGTGAGCGATAAAGTGAGAAACACACGTTCTTAAAAAAAAAAGTTATCTTTAAAAAAAAAAAAAAAAGTGTAAAAAGTGTAGTTTAAAGTAGGTTTTCTGATCAACGCTAACGGGATTTGTTACACGTTTGTTAAATCGATGGAGACCGCGTGTGGATTCCGCCGCTTTATCGTAGAAAAATCCCGTTTGTTGTTTTTTTTTTCGTTTTTTTTCTTAGCTTTTTTTTTTTTTTTTTTTTTTTAACCGTTTTCTTGATTAACCCGCAACGGTACAGTTGCAGTGTTAGAAACCATAGTGGGTGTCAATATAAAGTGACGGCCATATTTGCCGGTGCCGCTGTTGTAAACAAAAAGTGAGAGACAGACGCTTCACTGAATTTCGGGTCATTTTTATTTCTTTAATTTACAATGTCTTTGGGAATGTCTTATAAACCCAATGTCCATCAGCACATTCCGGGAACTTCTGGGAACCAGGGTAAGGAGAAAACGTGGGAGAAAATCAAAGTATCCGTCGGTTAAATCGAGTGTTAAATTCGGGGTCTCGGAGAATACCTGGAGAAAGACCGTGTCTGTAGTTTTTGTCCAGTTATATATATAGGGTCAGATCCTGGGAGCTAGGCTAATTCATATCCGCCATTATTACTAATGTAAAAGAGCGCCATCCGTGAGATCGGTCGGCGGAGAAAGACGGTTGGGACGCGAAACGAGAAGGCGACGGTTCCTAAAATGCGGTTATCCGTCGTCCCGGGGTCCCGGTCCCGCCGGGCGGGTGCCGTTACACGGTGACAAAAATGTATCACTTCTGTCTTCTTGAGCCAGCCTTGTTCCGTTTCCTCCATGATGCTCCTCGGTCGGAGCTGCTGATCGATCTGCCTCGGAGTCTTTCCTGCGACTCTTCGAGGACACCTGGCGTTGGAGGCTGAACACTGCAGCCGAACAAAGCGGCGGTTATGGAGGATAAAACCTACAAAAACTCAGCGGCTTCTTTATTGATTTTATTTAGGGTTTTTTTTTGTTTTATTTTTATTTATTTTTTTTTTACCGACGGTGGGGAGGAAGTATTTAGATCAGAAGCGACAGCGGCAGTGACACAGTGTGAAAATACCAGTGTTACAGGTAAAAGTACTGCGTTACCTAAACCCATGGATGGGTTACGAGACGATGTGGCGCTGGGCAGGTTCACGTGAAAGGCCCCCGCCGCTCCAACATAAGAGCGAGGGCTGTAGATTCAGAGACGCGTCCTTCGGGTCATATTGTGTCTCTTTGTCGTCGTTTTTTGTTTTTTTTTTTAGCTTTTTGGATGTTTGTGTCTGTGGTTGTTTTGTGCCTTTTTTGATTGTTTTGTTTCTCTTTGTGGTGATTTTTCATCTTTTTTGTCTCTTTGATTGTTTTGTTTCTCTTTGTGGTGATTTTTCATCTTTTTGTAGCTGTTTTGCTTCTTTTTTGGTCATTTTTGTCTCTTTTTGATTGTTTTGTTTTTCTTTGTTGTGATTTTTCATCTTCTGTAGTCGTTTTATGTCTTTTTTGGTCATTTTGCATCTCATTTTATTGTTCTGTGTCTCTCTTTTAGTCATTTTTTTGTGTCTTTTTTTTGGTCATTTTTGTCTCTTTGATTTTTTTGTTTCTCTTTGTGGTGATTTTTCATCTTTTTGTAGCCGTTTTGAGTCTCTTTATAGTTGCTCGATCGACTTCCCAGGGAGAAATGTTAATAGTCACTTCAAAAAGAGGCCCTGGCCCAGGGACCCAAGGGGTCAGAGGGCCCCTGGGCCAGAGCCCCCTATAACTCCCCTATAAGGGGAATAGTGGAACTAAGTACCAAGGCCCAAACATGAGAAGGGCCCTCAAAAAACCTGGAATTAAAAGTTTGATTTTTATCTGAAATTTTGAAATTCTACTGTTAGCATTAGTAAAGTGCTTCTGTTGGCTGAGTAAGTAGTTGACAGAATAAAAAACAAGACACTTGAAGATGTTACCTTTGGTTGTGAAACATTGTGATGGTGTGTGATTTTCACAATCTTCAAACATTTTCTAGACAAAATGAAATCCAAAAAGTAATCAGCAGATTGACCGATGATGAAAACGAGAGTAATCCACATACTGCAGATATGGCTGTTGTGGGGCTCTAAGTCTTGACTGATGCCAACTTTTCATTTCTTATGTGTCAACAGTTGGAAACCTCCAGTCTCCCTCGGCAGCTAACCTGGCCACGTTGCAGTCTTACAGGCCCCTTCTGAGTGACTATGGACCTCCGTCTCTGGGATTCTCACAGGTAACTGCGATCAAACTGCTAATCTGTTTGTCACAGACATTTTTCATGTAGTTTCCTCTAACTAAATACTTTCTTAACAATGATTTATGGGGGGGAAAATTGTAGTAAAATTACCTAGAAAGTGAATAAGAGTGTGTTTCTTTTGCTCTATTACCACAGGAATCAAAGGCATAATTTCCACCAGGGGCAGGGTGGTTGTGGACAAGGATTTGTCCACAGTGGAATAAAGGGAGAGAGGGATTTGTTGTGGCCTAGAAGTCTTATGAGTTTGGTTCCATATGTGTAAACTGTGTGATTGTTTTTTTTTTTAATTTAAGTAGTCCAATATACAGTATATGTTTGGAGAAACATCATGTTAAGACCCCCATTGTTGTATGGAAGTACCTGAGAACTAATCCTTGGAGACTTACTGTTCCACATAAAGGAAGAAATGAGACTGTTTTTTTGTTTTGTTTGTTTATTTGTTTTAATGGACAAAGGTGGGGAAATTGGCAAATGTTGAAATAGATGTAGGAATTTACGTAAAATACACATTTTAATCGTGTTCCTTAGAAGGGAAATTGAAAGCTTCCAAAAGCCTATTTTTACCACCCACTTTCCCAGTTTCCGGTTCGGTTTTACTCACTGAAGTCTTTCTAAACAGTGTCCTCCTACTGTCCAGCTGCAAGTGAGAGAAGGGACGAGCTGATAAAAATGTTGACATTCTCATCTAGTGGTCTCTTAATTATTACAGAGCTTAAAGAGCAGCAGCAAGTGCTCTGTTGACTTTCTTTTTTTAACCTGGAATTTACCTGTAAGGCTACATACAGGCTGCCCTGTCTTTTTGTGAAACCTTTTTGGGGCTGTTCATGGCTGAAGAGCTGCGAACATTTTCAAAATTTCTGGGGCAGAAGATGAAAGCATTTAATCTATATTTTGATTTACATTGAACATTCCTCTAAAAAGACACTAGAATTGAACATCACTTATAAGTGAGTCAGCAAAAGACATTGGTCTTTTTTAGATGCAAATAAATTATATAAATTACCAGTGAAACTAAATGTTATTTTTTGGGTGTTTTCTTATAATTGTTGGACAACAATTTAAGCTTCTTCTCCTTTTCTCATTGTAATGTTCTATGCAAAAGAGTGCGTTTCACATTCCAAAAAAAAAAGAAAAAGGAAAGTATGTGAAATGTATTGGACCTGGCTTACCTTGCTGCGTTTGCTCTAACTTCAGGGCTCTACTGGTAGCCAAGTGCCTCAGAACAAATATGCAGAGCTGCTGGCCATCATCGAAGAGCTGGGAAAGGAGATCAGGCCCACATACGCTGGAAGTAAGAGTGCGATGGAGAGACTGAAAAGAGGTAACCGCACAGCTGGATATGCAAGTGTAACACATGGTATAGGTGTGGGTGATTGAACAGTCTTTGTCTTTTCTCATAGGAATCATCCATGCAAGAGGGCTGGTGCGTGAATGCTTGGCGGAGACGGAGCGAAACGCAAGGTCCTAGCTACGAACCCAACATTCCTCCCCGCAAGAAGAACTAACAGTGTGCGCCTCATGACAAAAAACAAACAAAAAAAAAAACAAAAAAAACAACTTGCATGGCATTTCCTTTGAGAGGAGGAAGTAAATGAACAAAGGATGAAAAAAGCAAGCTCCTACAGGAGAAAAAAAAAAAAACCAATAACACAATTCCTGACTGGGGGTTCTGGAGGATCATAAAAATCATGTGTGAGTTATTGGAATTCAAATGAGAGATCATGTGTTTTTATGCCCCACTTTTGGGATCTTAGTTTTGACTTCATATTTAAAGCATTGGTTTATGCATGCGAATGGGCCCGTGGGTTAATTGTAGACACTGCATGGCTTGTACAGGGGTACATGGAGGGCGACTTCTTTTTGATAGTATTTGGTCTGTTTTTCAGACCCCTATAAAACACATGACTGAGTGAGTGAGGGACAGAGATGTGCCAAATGCATCGGTTCATTCGTGTTTAGGTGGGTTTTGGTATTAAAAAAGGAAAATGCTGTTACTTGCATCTTTGTATGTATTTATTACTCAGTGTAATAAATTGTATTTTCAATACAGTTGTCATTGTGATTCATTGCGTTTGTAGGCATTCAGCCTACACTTAAACACTTACAGTGGTAGTAAAACAAGCTCTCATTACAAGTGAAAATAGGGAAAACCGCAGGCATTGTTCTCTTTGCCCTGTGGACATACATCTAACGGTGAATCGCTGTTCACGTTCGGTCTATTGGAGGGATTTAATAAGTGATTTATTATTAGCCCTGGTAGCAGCATGGCTCTCCGTGGATGGCAATACTGGTCCAGACTGAAATATCTCAACAGTTACTGGGTGGATTCCCGAGAGGATGAATCCTACTGGCTTTTGCAGAACCTCTGACTTTTTTGGCTTTTTACTGCAATATCTGAACAACTGTTGGGCGCGTTTCCATTAACTTTGTTGCAGCCCTAGCTCTGGACTCTTAGCCTTGTTAACATGCAGATGAAGAAGAGCCTTTTTTTAGTGACACAGTTTAAGTATAACTTTAGGTATTGCAATAGGATATAACAGAAGCTTAGCCACTCAAATCGGGGCCCAAAATACATAAATATGTCACCTGCAGAGCACTTGGTGACCTGAAAGGTGGCATTACCGTGACAGAACTGCACTGTCCTGGTAAGTTTTCATATTCTCATATACACTCATTTCATGTTTTATTAGACTGGAGGTCAGGTGATTAACTTCAATGAACACCACTGAGGAAGTGCTCTGCAGTTTGTGATCTGCTCAGCGATCTGTCTGAGGCAACCCGAGCAGCTGCATGGCAAGTTCAAGTCATCAGCGTTTCATCAGCCCGTTGTCCCACTGACGCTTTTGATCCTCCAGGCGAGATACACAGTGTGTGGTGTACAGGACAGTCTGCCGTATGCACAGTACATCACCTGCAGTACAACTGCGGCATCGCTGAGGTGCACACAGCAGGCGAGAGTAAGTGTGGCGTCAGCACATCTTTGTGTAGTAGTGAGAAATGATCAGAAACGTTTAAAATAAATAGCAGTATAAGGACAGATCCAAAACAAGTGTGAAGTTTTTTCCACCAGGTCCACAGAAAGAGCAGCTACTATCAATGTCATTAGTTTGTTCTTTGTTCTTTTTTTTTTGGCCTTGGTCTAGATGTGGAGAAAAAAAAAGAGAGAAAAGAAATAGAATTTTTTCTGAAACAAATAGAATAAATGTTTCATAAGTCTGAGACTGTGTTTTAAAAAGTGACTGGGGGGGTACTTGTTAATCGAGACCAGGTTTGATAAGTATAAATATTGGGGTTTTAAACTAGACCTGGTCTGTTGTCTAGATGGCGAAAAAGCAGTGAAATCGTTTTTTCTTTCTCTCATGAATGAAATAAAGGTTTCACTAATTTGAAAGTGGGTTTTAAACAGTGTTGAGCCTTTAACTTCACAATGATAACTGGTGTAAAAAAAAACAAAAAAAAAACGAGAATTTGCTCCTTCTTGTAACTTAAGTTCTTAAGTTTTAACTTCAGCATTGTTGTAACATCTGTGCATTAAACCACGGGAGACAGTATTAGCTGGCATTTGAATGTTTTTCCGCTTGTTCTACAATAGATGTTATTGTTGAGCTGACCCGTTTCTGAGTAGCCACACAGCCGCTTCGCTGTCGGTTTTTTATTTATTTATTTATTTTTTTGTCCCAGCAGATGTGTACGCTTCGTCCCCCGGACAGCCAATCGAAACACCGGGTGAAAGCGACGACCAATCCTCGCTCGGCATTTTAATCCCCCTGCGACCAATAGCCTCGCAGGCTGTGGTTGTCACAGCGGCCAGCGATCGCTGCAGTGCAGTAGCCAACCAGCAACCAGCTAGCTAACGCGTCTACTCGGAGAAATATGGATGAAATAATGATACGAGTCAAAGGGTAGGTTCACTGTTATTTAATGTAGGCTCTCTCTGCTGCTCGCTCTTCCGTTATACAGTGTTTGTTCCTCGGTTACGTGTGGTACAATTTCACCCGCGCTGCCTGCGCGGTGCTTAAAAACATGTAATAAACCAACTTAGCCCAACTTAGCTAGCGAGCTAACCATTTGAATTCCCCGTGAGCGGTAGCTGTAGCTGTTGGTTTAGCTAGATAACTAACTAACCCAGGCTCCGGCGGAGTTGACAGGCAACTTTAACCGTCTGCAGCATCCGCTGGCGCCGGCTGACACCGTCGGTAGAGCAGCTAATGTAGCCGGTGTTGTCAAATGGTCCAAACCGCTGCAGAGCTAATGCTACCTGCCTGTGCTGTGTTGATTCTGTTGCTGTTGGTGAAGTTCATCGGCCATTCAGTCAAGCCTAGACAGTTCAGACCATTTTCTGCGTGCAGTTTGCAACCCGTGGTTCAGACAGGCTCTGACACACAGGAAACGCAGGTCATGACAGACAGACAGACAGACAGACAGGATAGAGAAGGGGATGCTAATGCGAACAGCGGACACATTAGCTTGAACATTTGTGTTTATGTTTTGTTAACTGTTGAATCTTGACGACAGATCAGCCTCGGCAGTTAAGGGAAACCTAAGTCAACAATAAATAGAATAAAAGTTCTACAATTCTGATACTGTGTTTTAAACAGTCCTTAGCTTCTCTGGGTTAATCTAGTTCAGATTCGACAAGTCTAAGAACAGTGTTTTTTTGATCTGGTCCCGGTTTGATGTGGTCTACATGTGAAAAAAGCAGTGAAATGTCCCTTTTTGTGTGTGTTTTCGCAAACAGAACAGAAGTTTCACAAATCTGACACTGTTTTAAACAGTCTACGCTTTCTGTTAATCGAGTCCACATTTGTAGTGGATCTTGATTTGGACCCGGTCTGATGTGGTCTATATTAAGCAATAAAGCAATGAAATCGCCATTGTTGTGCTTTAACATACAGAATAAAGGTTTTACAAATCGACCGTGAAAACACTCTTTACCATCTCCCTGTTAACTAATATGGATTTGACAAGTCTAAGTACAGTGTTTTTTGAGCTGAACCTGGTTGGTTGTCAAAACTGTTCCTGATTATTTTTTTTGATGATTGAGTCCTCAACTAATTGTATAATTGACTAATTGTTTGAGCTCAAATTTGACAGATTGATGGGTAGTTTAGCTTTTTTACAATGCATCATATTTGAAAAGTTCTTCACATTTTCTTTATGTAAAATCTGAATCTGAGTAAAAAGTGCAATATTTAACTCTGAAAAGAAATGTGGTGGAGTACAAGTAGAAAGTAGCAGAAAATGTAAACACACAAGCGTACCTGAAAACTGAGGCACATGAGTAAATGCACTCAGTTACTTTCCACCTCTGCTGACTGCTTCTTGTTTCCCCCTCCCTTTGTTTCTAGCTGTCTGACTGACCCCCTCTGCATGGGCCCATAAACATGTCCACAGATGACAGTATCTCTGAGGATGTGTCCAGCTCGGGGGCTTTGAGCCATTGCCATGTCAGTGCTGACGGGGATGTGGGTAAGGAGAGTGAGACCTCTTTGGTGTCCTCCGAAGGGACGTCAGCCTCCGGGCTGGCCGTCTCAGAGGACAGACACACAGCCTCCCAGAAAACAGGAGGCGCCGTGGAGAGCAGGCCCATGGACATCACACCAGCGTGCAACAAGATCAGGTGCAGCAACTGTAAACACACTAAACACACTGTTGTATGTGGAAAATAAGAAGACAGTGGTTCCTCTGTCCAAAGTTAAAAAATAAAACTCTGGACAGTAAGGCTGCAACTCATGATGTTTTTCATTATTGATTAATCTGCTTATTGCATGTTTTGCAGTTAACCAATGACTATGAAACTTTAAGAAATTGTCATAATATGTCCATTACAACTTTACAGAGCCTATGGTGACGTCTTTTAATGTTTTGTTTAAAACCCCAAAATATTTACTCTACAATTATATGTGACAAAAGCAGCAAATCCTCTAATTTGAGAGGCTGAAATCTGAGAATATTTGGCATTTTTCACAATTTTTGCTTGAAAAATTACTGAAAATAGTTTATTATTTTCTATCGATCGGCTAATCAAATGATAAAACTAATTGTTTCAGCTCTACAAGGGAATTTAAATGTTCTCCGACAGATAAATGGTGTCAAATCTAAAGAATAATGAGAGATACAGTATGTTGTAAAGTGTCTAGTCTTGTATAAGTGTAGAATATATATGTGTGTGTGTGTGTGTGTGTGTGATAAATAATTGATAAATAGACATGTTATCGGTGCCATTAAAGTTTCCACCTTGGTTTCTACACATTAATTTGGTCACTGTTTTATATAATTTTGTGGCATCCAGAATGCTCTGCAGCGATGTCCTAGTCTGATATTCAATCCCGGCTGAAGAACCGTGTTTTTATATCTGTATCATATATTACAATACTTAACTATGGTATGTGATTTAATATTACATGATTTTATCGCAGGAGTCTGTGTCTGAGCACAGATGAAGCATTTGAACAAGGGAAGAACCTCCCATTCATCAACCCAAGCTCCCTTGAGACGCTTAGGGCTTTGGTGCAGGAGATCCAGAGCAGTGGAGAGACAGACCCCGAGCTCTGGAAAGATTGTGAGGTGGGAAAATATCACAGAAGCTGAAAGGCAGGAGTTATTGTAGGATGTGCAAATGAGATTACAAGTGCATGCTGATGAAGTTGAAAGTGAAGTTGGGGTTAGCTGCTGTGGCACTTGTTCTTCTGGGCTGCTTTTGGCAGCTGGCAGCCTCATTTCTGGGCTGTCACTTTTATTTTTTTGTGTGGATCACACCTGACAGTAAGACAGACTAACACTCACACACACGCGCACACACACACAAAAGCCCCAACACTGCACACAGCACCAAAATGCAGCTGATCTTTTTAGACACTGGATGTGATTTGTATGGAACAGACAACTCTGAGGCAAAGGCACTTTACTGCATAGTTTATCAGACTTGAGGCTTTCTAGTGTACACACCTGGGGAAAATGCATTCTTCTCTGATTATTAAAATGTCTGTTTTGTAAATTATTGTATGGCAATATTGCAGGACAATTATTGTTTCTCTGTGTGTCACTTCTCCCTCTCTGATGGGAGTTTGCATCAGAACCGCAATGGTGCACAGCTTCTTCCCTCGACCCTTCACAGATACACTCATGCGGTGCAGGCAAATCAGTTAAGGAATTACACATTTTTAGATTTTTTTTAAATTTTTGCCTTATTGGACAGTGAACAGTGAAGAGACAGACAGACAGACAGGGTGAGAGAGAGGGATATTCGCTGGAATTGACCTGGGGATGTTGCGGTTATGTGGTATTTGCCTTAACTGTTCGGCTACAAGAGTGCCCGCGAATTTGATATTTTTATTTTAACGGAGATCACAATTGTCACATACCCACTTAGTCATTCCCCGTGTACAGTGGGCTTTCTCCAGTAAACATCATGTAAGCAAGAAAGAAGGTTACCACAATTGGGTAGACAACTAGAAAACCTGATTTCCCAGCTAAATTATTCCCGGAGAGCCAAATATATGGGTTATAGGGAGGATGTAGGCCGTGCACATGGTTCTGTTTATACTGTGTTGCGTGTCTGTATACATAGACATGTCCACACATGTTGGGCCTCACACAGCCAGTCCACGTGGACCCCCATGGATATGGGCAGATAATGAAGTTCCCATCGTGTTGACCCCTGTGGCCCTGGGGTGCGTAAAGTATAAACTGGCTTTGACTGGGTTTCTTATCGACTTTCTACACGTGAGCGTGTGCGAGACAAAGGCTTCAGACAGTGAAAGTATTGCTGTGACAGCAGAGCGGCAGGATGAAAGGAAATGTCATTACACACGATCTTACATCCTCGTGTTCTGAATAATTACGTCCAAATGCAACTAAAAACGACAGAAGTCTAAATGAGTTGGTTTACACCGCTGAACATTTGACTGTGAAATTTAAACACATTCACGCTGTAAGAAAAGCTGGTTGTCCTCTCACTGTGCTGTCAGCCCTCTAACATATACACTTACACACTCACACACACAAAATCACAACGTAGTGTGTTGTATCACTACAACAGTCAAAGATCCCCTCCAGACATGTTTTAAAACCAAAAAACTCTTGCTTGGAATAATAATTTTTCTGATAGGGTTTTTCCTCAGAAAGTCAATTTACTGTGATGAAAATTCTTAAAATCACATCTGCTCCTTCTCCCTCGTGTAAAAATCCAGAATTTATGAATAATGCAAATATTTTCATTTCGAAAGTTTAACTGCTGGACACAAGATGTCTCCCACTTCATTAAAAAATCCATATTCAGTGTTTGTGCACTGGAAGCTTCGAGTTTCACATCACACTCGTGTAAGTTTCATACTGGGCCGTGACTGGCGTCCAAATGATTTCTAATGTCAGAAAATCCGGCTCATGAAACTGAGATTTAAGGTGAGCACTAGAGAAACTTTCCCCTTCAGCAAATGAATTTGAAAACAGTCTTCTAGTGTCAAACTCTGCACATACATCATTGTGCACAGTGAAGCTCAGACAGCCAAGTGAAGAAACAAGAAGCAGAACATTTTTTTTTTGAGTGGAGGATGTCTCCAAAATAAAGTTGGTGGCAGGGGAGAAATGAAATTACTTTCCTGCTGCAACTATGTGCAGATTTACAGTAACTGAGTCGCCACAGTGCATGTAAACGCTTTGTCTGGTTACCAGTGTAATCCGGTTTTTACTGACTCACTGGGTAAGGTTCCCTATTTAGGCCTGTAGATGGTATAGTGGTTCATACATTAGTTTAGGATCATTAGAAGACATGTTTCCACGTAACCTCTGCAGTATAAAGATGAAAAGCCTGGTCAAATATGGAACGTCAGTATATGTTGACAGTGTCTTTCTGTGAGTAATGATGGTACCTAACACTTGTTTTTTTTCCCCCTGCAACAGGGCCGATGGCTACATCTGTTTCAGCTGGTTGAGAAGCAATACCAAGAGCAAATACTCGCTCAGCAAGAACAATACCAGTGCCAAATACAGGTGGGCCTGCATTTGGTCATGTACTATCACATGAGCCATTTTAAAGTATTTGTCCATCATCACCAGTGAAACAATGACGTGCTTTTTTTCCAGTTGATTCAGGATGAAATTAAGGCCCTGGTTCAGCTCCAGTACCGCCAGGCCAGCGTCCAGCCACACACAGAGTTCTCTCCAACGCCGCTGACCAAAACTACTACTGACACAAAGGACTATATCTTCCCCCTCATCTCCAGTGACTGCACAGTCCCCAAAAATGTGCCCTGTGACAATGACAGCCTGGCAGCCCCTGCCCATACCCCTTTTAGCTCCCCTTCACCTCCGCTCCACAGATCAGAAACCGCCATGCATGGGGAGGAGCGGGCGACTACAGTGCTCAGCAGTGGATACGGGACTCTGTCTGCTTGGGAAACAGGTCTGGAACCTGCTGGGTCTCCGGGGGATGATGAGGAAGGTAGTCAAGGGAGGGAGAAGCATCACTGGTCCCCTAACTTCCAGGAAGCCACACAGACAACTGTGATTGGACGCCAGCAGGATTTTTCCAACGAGAGGGCTCCTGGAGTGGAGGAACTTAACCCATTAGTCTACCAGCAGAGAACTTCTGGGTATGTCTGAGTCGTTTAAAAGACTAACCACAACTCCTTAAGGCAGGGTGTCTCTCTTGCTTTGGCTGGTATGACTATGAAACAAGTTTAAATTGCATTGTTTTTGTATTAAAAATGTCTTAAATAGTCTTAAATTTAACTTGGTGAATCCTGCAGAAAGCCTGCTAAGATCTAGTCAGCATTGTTCCTGAGGAATCATACGTCTCCTGACCCTGACCTGTTCTGTTGGCAGCACCAGCCAGCCTTTGACCTCCTGGGCCCAGAGGCAGAAACTCAGGCCCAAGAAGAGCAAAGCAGGACAAGCTGCGTCCCAAATCCCAGAGTTCCAGGAGCTGCCACGCAGCCCCAGAAAACCCAACAGACAAAACCCCCTGGAGAGCACAGACTCCCAGGACCAGGTACTACTCACCAAGAGGTAACAGCTGCTCCTTTAAGACAGACAAGATTTTGGAGGGATAGTAAAAAACAAAACAAAAAAACAAAACATCACAAGGTGTTTATCGCTGCCCTGCATCTTCATTGTTTTTGTTTTTGGTGCATATGTCTGTTGTGGTTCTCCTGATTACATTCCTGCTGCTGAGTCTAATCCACTCATCTCTATCGAGTTTCAGCATCGACCGGCTGGGCCATCGTCCAGCTCTTTGCCCCTGAGGAGGAGTGACAGCCTCATGTCTGAGGCATCAGGTAACAATACACTGAATCAGACAAAACACAGAAGCGCATGGCCTGGACAGTGTAAAGAAATAACTCCCGATATGACCATTACAAAATGAACAATACAGGATATTGCACTTTTTATGAAAGGTGAAGCCCTGCTGCAATTACAACAAATGACAGTAAAACGGCACTGTTGTACCAGCTAAGGCATTTATTATGAAGAGATGGAGGAATCTTAATTTATTTATGTCCTCAAATGTGATGTCTGTGTTTGCTAGTTATGTTTTATCAGTAGATTAAGTTCCCAATTGGCACGACCGCCTTTTTGTCTGTTGTATGTCACAACATAGCAATTAAGATATTCAATAAAAATAGATAGGAAAAAAAAGGAAGAATAAAACTGATTGAAAGTCATTTTTTAATTCAGTCCGTACACCGAAAACAGATCTCAGTTACATTTGCATACAAGTTGTGTGAATTATTCAGCCAGCGTGATTATGATACTGGAAACTGAGTTGTTGCTTCTCTAAACTTATTGTAAAAGGTTCATTTATTTTGGGTGTTTAGCATAGTTTCTGGCTGTTAAAAGATTATTCTGTATTTTCCTAAATAGTCACAAAATCTCATAAAAACACTCAAACCACCAACGCGTTAATTGGTCTCTGAGTATTATCTGACTTCCTTAACCCGTCAGTGACACTCAGCCCCAAACCCATCTGTTCCCACTGAAGATGTAAATGTGAAAAAACTGCTCACAGACATATAGTTTCATTTAAAGAGGAAAAAAAAGCTAAGCAATTTCCTAAAAAAGAAAAAGGGCGACACTAGTTTTTAGCGTTCATCACTTAAACAAGAGGAAGGAAATAGTGCTTTTGTGAGCGCTTCGAGGGGACTGTTTTCAGTGGCAGATTAATCCACATTTGGTGCTCTGGTGAGCATTTCTGGCAGCAGGATGGTGAATGTGGGACTCAGTCAAAATAAACTACAGTGTGTGTGTTCATGGTGATGAAGGAACGTGTCACCGAGAGCAACAGTGTGGCTCACTGATGTGTTTTTAATAGTTTTTGGACGACAGTGGAGCTCTGTGGTGCCGAGGAGGAAGATATATCAGGCTTTAGTAGTTAGTAGAATCAGTTTCTTGTTGATTTTCTTTCTTTCTTTTTTTTTTCTTTTCAGGGGATTTGTTGACAACAAGAAAAAATGACCCGACTTAACCTTTAATGTGGACTATATTAGGGTGGACTTCACTGCCAGAAAGATATGAGAAATTAACCAACATTAACCAATTAAAAGTCACACCGCAATCCTCTCTGTGTCTCAGGCCTCACTTACTGGCGTCTGAATGAGAGTGAACTGTATCGGCCGTTACCGGACAGCTTTGACAGCGGCGCTTACCTCCTTCTGCAAGAGGCATCCATGAGTCTTGTGAGTAAACTCCCACAGTTCTCAGTCACACTGTGACTCGTCTGGTGAAGGGGTGGCGCCACAGTCACTTCTGCCTCAATCAGTGGTACATTTTCTAGGCTGCGTTATCAAGACACGAAACTAACCATCGAAGCTGTTTAATGCAGCTGTGGATTCCAGATTTCACTTCCTGCTTTTACCGTACCAAAATGTGGTACAGTCAAAAAAAACAAAACCTAATCATCGACATTAACATTTCTTGACAACAGGGTTCACCATTTAACACTTACAGAGTGAAATCGTAAGAGGAAAAGGCAGGAAAAAAAAACTGCAGAGCCCCACATGATACTAAAAGAACATACTGCACTTGCATTTACAGCGCGTGCTTTAAAATTGAGTACAAAAGGTGCAACAAGTGATTCTGCATGTTAAACAAATTGAGTAAAGGTAATAACCTCGTAGGGTTTTACTGGGACAGATGTCCTTCTTTGGCAAGATATGTGGGGACCGGAGTCCTTCTGTTCAAGAACAGGTTTCATTTCATGTTTTTCCATTTTATAGCTATGTACCCGAGTCTTTCCTTCCGTTGTTTGATTTGTTTTGAAACCAGCGAAGAGTAGAAATGTTCCTTGCAATTAACAGTAAAGTTCTTAAGATATAGAGTTTGTTACCACACGGCACATCAGCTGGTACAGCTCCTGGTACAGAGTACTAGTAGCGCAGAGCCTAAGGTGTATGCCTTCAGAGTATTTTTGTTAATTTTGGACAATCCCAAAAAGATATGGGTTATGGTCACCAACTTGCCCACAGTCTCTCCAGCACGATGGCGATGACCCTCTGGTGAATGTGGATGTCACTTTGGGGGTTCTGCTAGTAGTCAAGCACATCTCCTACCAGCCCCAAATTGTGTTTTGAGTAGAAAAAGACATGAAAGCCACCTGCACCAATTTGTGTTTGAGGAGATTGACTGATGATAATATTCAGAATCTCCCTGCATTCGGCAGTGCGTTTGTGTTAACCCTTCTCCTAAATGTCCTATGGTAGACTCCATCCCAGGAGTCTCAGCTGTCCCTCAGAGAGATCTATCAGAACAAGCAAAGAACAGACTCTAAACGCTCCGACTGGGAAGGCTCCGTGACTTCCAGCCCTTCGTCTCCACAGGTATTTCACATGACTCGCACCTCAGAGATCGGTTTAGTCCTCGGCATTAAGAGAAGTACACTACATAAGTGTGCATAATGTACAGTCAATCCCACCAAATCTTAAATGTCAAGATTTGTAGGCATCATCAACAAATGTGATTTTTTTTGGAATGAAAAAAAATGAAGGAAGCAAAGAAATTTTGGGAAAATATTGGAGGACCGTTAACACGCTGATCTAAATGTTCTAAATTTGTCCCATTTATTGAATTATTCATTATTGAAATTGGAAATTGCATTGAGTGTGTTAATGAATAATAAGAAATGAGTGCACATAATTAGCCTGCTTTAGAAGTTATTATTCATGCATTAGTTATTCAAATAGATTTAAGAAAATGCTTTCACCTTTATGTTTTTTCACATTTATGTTTAGTTATTTGTCTGCTTAACTTTCGTATTAAAAACAACCATAATAATTTATCCTTTCTCCAATTTCTGTTGTCATGTCGACCCATGTTCTGTGTGATGCATGTGCTAAATGAAGTTTGAGAAAAAAGAGAGAAGAAAAGGTTTAACTTTTAAAGGCTGAACCTCTAACACGTACTCTTCCTTCTTGTACTTCAGGTGTTGACCTTGGACCCAGCAGTGAACATGCGGCAGTCAGATCGCACCTCTGGCTTCACTTCTCCCTCTCACTTCAGCAGCCCTTCGTTTGCCACTCAGCCCAACCTCTACCCCAGAGTCGGGACCCCTGTAACCCCTGACAGCATGGTGGAGTGCAGTCCCAACCCCGGAGACACAGACTGTAACTCGGACGCCTCCAGTGTTTCAGTTGCCGGACCTTCCCCCTCTAAGGTGCAAAGCTTGTGGGGAAGCACATCCCGGGATAAGACCCAGCCCGGCTCTCACTCAGCCAGCCAGCAACGCAGAGCCAGTGCCCCCCTAGCTAGTGAGGAAGAGGGAAGTCACACCCACACCAGCACCCTGAAGCCTTGTTCAGCCTCTGGTGCTGCTCTGCGGCCTGCAGTCAGTCCACACATGGAGAGAGCTTCATCACTAGAGGATCCTGTCGTCCTTTCTCTGTGAGTGTCGCATACACAGGCAGCAGTCACCCTGGGGTGCTCATGTTTGATGTAAAATCTTTTTATTATAATATTTTATTGTATTAAAAAATATATATATGATATTGTTTATTTCAGACTTTTCAAAAACAAATTTAGATTTTTTTTATTATTATTATTTGGTTCACAGTGAATCAAGGGAGAAATAATAGAATCCAAGATGTAAAAGCCTGGCAGCAGAAAGGAATAAGTCACTAAAATTAAGTAGAGATTTCCCTCAGCGGCGGTGATTTATATGCTCCACAACAGCCAGAGGCATGCAAAGAAATGACATGTCAGATCCGAGTAGCGCTGCCTCCATTGTTTTTCATTTTGAATCTTATTTACTCAGTATTTTTGATGCTGTTTTGTAAGCATGGCTGTAGTATGGTACCTCATCACGCTTAATGATAGCACACAGAAATTGTCCACTTTAAACAGATTCATTCATTTATTCTCCTTTTTCTTTTTTCTCCTCAGACTGCGGCAGAACCTGAGAGAGAAGCACTCTCGACACGTGGCTGATCTGAAAGCATATTATGAGTCTGAGATCCAAATCCTGAGGGACAAACTCAAACTCAGAGACCCGCCCCAGGATTTAGAGAAGAGCAACCAGGCCCTCGCAGAGAGGTTTGTGTTTACTGTAAATTATTTATCTATAGTATTTTTTTATTTTATTTATTTTTTCTATTAATTGCGTTTTTTTCCTCAAAACATAAGCAAAATATACAACATAAATAAATAAGGTAACACAGTATAATACAAAAACAATCAACCTTGATTGAGTATATTTACAAATGTCCAGATAAAAACATTTTAGCTTTGTTGCAGGAAAATTGGGAAATATAAGTAAAATGATATAGTAGACACATTTTAGATCTCAGGTATTAACTTGATTTTAAGGATATAAATGATCGTTAATCATACTGATTAATGCATCAAAGTTGTTGAATGTCAAGACACTCAAATTAAGTCTTGTAGGACTCCACATTCCCCCAGCACGATATTATACCTCTGTTTTGGGTCCATTTTATTATGTTTTTTTAACCCTGTATTATTGTGATGTTTGTTTATTCACAGGTGCAAACGTCTGGAAAAAGCTCTGGCTGAGGCCACCGGTCGTATTCAAGAACTAGAGGCAACAAACAGCTCACTGGAGAAAAAACTGGTATCATTCCTCAAATTTATTTTCCCAATTTATTATCATTATTATTGATTTCTCTTATTATAGCAAAAAGAATCTGTAATGTATGTGTATGTGTGTGTATGATTATGTACTGATTAAAGCATTCCGTTACTTAAAATGTACTATTTCAGAAAGGAAAGTTTCCTATTTGGAAAAATATAAAAACCGGACCCACATTTTTTGTTTCTGGCCTCTGAAAAATCCATAAAATGCCTTAAATACAATTCATAAAGATCTTAGCAGTCACTAAACTGTCAGATTTGAATTTATGAAGTCTTAATTTCGACCTAGAATCTTTTTTTTTTTCTCTGAGTAATGGGTCAAATCAATAAAAAATAATATCACTAATTAGATACTTTTAAGTTGAGCCAACTAAACTAGAGCAACTTTTTAAAATTAAAATTTTAAATCGGCCCCTGTCATGTTGTGACCAGGCTGTGAGCCCTAATAAAAATAAGAATAAAAATAGAATAATGTTTTGCCACTTGTCAATTGAATTTTTCTTAAAAATTGCTTTATATTTGTTCTTTAAAAGAGTCTTAAAATCATTAAACACAATCTACAGACACCCTGTAATTACCCCGGTAGGAAGATTTGCATCGACCCTAATTAAGAGTTGCCAAATGAGGCTCGTGATGTTGGATTCATACTTTGGAACCTGAGAACTCTGTTAGAACGTGGGCACCAGCAGAGTCACATCTTATGTCTGAAAACTAAACTTTTAAAAATAAAAAAAGGTTCATGTAGCAATTGGCCTTTTCCTCAACTCACTTTGTAAAATGGAGTTAATGTTAGTTAGTGTAATGTTAAGCATATGCATTTGATTCATATGTAACCATTATCCCATTCCTTAATTTTGATGTGACTTTCCTTCGTTAGGCAGAATGGCCGGAGCGGTACGCTGTAGCGGGCGCCACTGTGAAATCTTTGCAGCAGCGACTGGAGGAAAGCAAGCGCTCCGGCAAAGAGAAGGACGCGCTGGCGGCGCGTTTGAAGACCCGCGTGCGGCAGCTGGAGGAGGCGGCGCAGAAAGCCTGCAGGGAGGCGGACGACAGGGAGGCCAGGAGGGAGAGAGAGTACAAGATGCTGCAGGATGTGAGTCATATCGCGAGTACCCCCAGAAAATCATATAATGGAACCTTGTTAGGATCATTATTTTGTGTTTTATGTTAAATCCTTTTCCCAAACAGAAATGCTACAGAGTTGCTTTCCGTAATCTGTACTTTTTAAAATTACTTCACCCACACTGGAATCCTCTAGCTGATGTACTCAGGGGATTACTCACCTGATCGGTATCTGCTCCGATATTGATCTTACTAATCAGATCGGGTATTAGCCAGACGTGACTGATTCACATTTCATACTTTCATTCTTACTGTGGAACCCGAAGTGTTGACGATGCTGTTTATCTTTAACTGACGTTACCAAAGATTGACTAAACCCAGATGTTCTCAAAGTACATTTTCCGCATCTTCCGTGGCGATGTCGTTTTGAAACACTGGACCAAGTAACGTTTGATTTTACTACATGTTTCACAAAGCTTGATAAAAGAAAGTGCCTTGGAAAACAAAGCCTGACCGTACATCTTATTACCAACGAACTCTTAGCAGCCGGGGTAAAATGACGCCACGGAGCTCTTAGTTTAACAGGTTGGTCTTGGTTTCTGAGGAAAAAGAATGAAAAAGAGCCTCGTTTATCCCAGCAGCGTAGCTGTGTTTGTTGGGAAGTGACGCATTATAGTTACAGCATCAAGATAAGTTACACAAGAATGATCCCAATGCATTCCAGGTAGCAAGACACCATTGTGCAGATCTTTAAATAAGGGAAAAGGTGCTCTGTATTTGTAGATCCTCTGAGGTTAGGTTTTGTATCGGGGGAGAAAAACGCTGGTTGGATTGGTGCATCCCTAATTCCATTCAACGTAACTGCCTATCAGCACTAGTGTCAGCCTTCATGATTAAGTTCTCTGTTGCTTTGTTTCCTCAGCTGCTTGGAGAGTATGACTCCCTGATGAAGGAGCATGAGGGAGCAAAGGTAATGGTTCTCTAACTGGAATTTACACGCAGCATTTAGTTCGACTATACGATTATCAATGAAATATGTAAAATATTCCAGCAGTGACAAACAAAATCACTTCTCAATATGCCATGTCTTCCTGCAGCCTCATGCAGTTTTTAACATGTTTGTATCTGCAGAACAACCTGGTGTCGGCAGAGAACAAGCTTGTTGACGCCACCGATCAGATATCTGAGCTGAAGAGGTGAGTGGATGTAACACAACACCAAGTGTACATTAGCTTTGGGCATTGTGTGAATTTTGTAAATTCAATTTTTTTTATCCTGCGTATCAGAGTTCAGTTTCTTATCAAATCTCATGACTAGTTCTTGTTCTTCTATTCTGGTAAATATTGAAGGAGTCATGAAAGAGCACCCTTTTCTGTTCTATTGCTAAACTACTTAAACTCAGTCCTGTGTACCGGGACTCGCCACACAGTGAAATATTAGCTTATCATAGCATAAAGACTGGAATCGGGGGGAAACAGCCAGCCTGGCCCTTTCCAGAGGTTAGAAAATCTGCCAACAAGCACCTCTAAAGCTCCAAATTAACACATTTTAATCCAAGCTGAAGTGTAAAAACCACAAGTTTAGGTTTTACAGGGGGGTTACGTGCTGGACTATTTCTCTTTTGAGCGAAGTGACTTCCTGGTGTTTTTGCTTGTTGACTGTTAATTTCACGGTGATGACAAGGTTATTATTATTATTTTTTATTTTGTTCTTTTACCCTTGGACAGAGCCAGGCTAGTTGTTTCCCACCTTTTCCAGTCTTTATGCTAAGCTAAGCCAACGGTTTCCTGACCCCAGGTTAATATTTTCCCTACAGACGATAACGTGGCATCAATCTTCTCATCTAACTCTCAGCAAGAAAGACAATAAATGTATTTCCCAAAGTTCTAAACTAATCTGTTAATCATTGCCAACTGAATAGTTGGTTGAAAATCAAATAAAAAAAAGATCACGTCTTGAGCAGATCTAGTACTGAACACAGCTTCACACTAACGGACAACTACACGTAAACAGTCAATAGCGTCTCTCTGAGTTGCTGTATTTGCAATTTGCAATTTTCAAGGCAGCAATGTGACGTCATAGCTGTAGTCTTGTTATTGGCTTCAGGTATATCGCTGTCATTGGCTGGCTCAAAAAGCTGCAGTGGAGTGTAGGCGACGGAAGCGAGATGGAGAAAAGAGAATTCATCGACAGAGACTAATGACGGTCCCTGCGCTGTTGAAAGTAGATGATAGCGCTGCTGACACTACGCAGAAACTTTCCTTTGCGGTATCAGCTATGCCTGCAAATTGGTCCCAGTAGAGCCAGCGCATGGCCTCTGCATTGATGAAGTCTATCAAGTCGATTCAGCGAATTCACGGACGGATAGCAAACTGCAGCTTGGAGAAGATCAGTATGTGTGCAATAGGAAGGCTTAAGCACTGAAAGAACTTCCCCGTGGGGGGGGGTGGCAGGTCTGGAAGCCAAGGGGAAAAAAAAGATGGCGAGGTCCAGACGCCTGCAAGTGGCCTTGTTGAAAGAAGGGATGGGAAACTGGGAAAGAAGTTACTACAAAGTACAAGCAGACTGGAACAGTTATCAGTTTATTGGATGCACCGTGGAGGTCAGGGAACTCTGAGAAAGAACTAAAAAGAGAGGTTGCACCAGGACAGCATTTTAGTAAGAATGTATTAAATTTAGCCAATTCTCTTGTGCTGAGTCAAAGAACAGCACAAAAGCTAAGACATAACCCTGAAAAGACCCGCAAATTGGTAAAAGGGTAGTGACATGAGGATCCTTCTAGGCATCCTATCAGTCAGAGAGCCAAAACAGTGAGTCGATGTTAGACCGTCAAAATGGAAAAGGTTGTAAAATGCAGTAAGATATGCAGGAACATTTCCAGCTTCAGGGTCTAATGGAGTCGCACAGCGAGTGCAAAAACCTCCAAGAGATGTCTCAAGATTGTTCGTATGACTCGTCAAACTAAAACAGGAGAAGCGAATCGGAGCCGGATCATGGCAGCAGAGAGAATTTTTATAATCCACACAAGACAAAGCGTCGAGCTAAAGGTCAGCGTTGGGTCATGTTACTTCTCTGTGAAGAGGGAAAGAATCTCAGTGAGGCTAATTGATTTATGAGCACAGAGAGAAGGAATTCCTCAGGATGCTTTGAGCACACACACCCAAGTTGTATTTCTAGACCTGAGAAATGCAATTTTTACTGTTCGCCCGTCTGTGTCAGACGGATCAATAAGGTGTAACAAGATGAAATTTTTAAAAACATTTTTTGGTAAATATTAAATATTTCACCAGGGTTTTTTTTTTTTTCTTTTCTATTTAAACAGGTTTGCAAAACCTCATCCTTTCCAGACATGTACAGTACCTCGTTACGTCAATGTGATTGCGCTCAGTCTCACGTTTGAACTATCTCCCTGGTCACGTTAACGTTAAAGTCTCATCGGCAATCTCACTAGTCCCGACCTAGCAACATCTCCGTAATAAGTCTGGACTGAATGCTGTCATATTAAGGTAAAGGCTGCAGACGCACAAATTTTAATTCCGGTCTAATTCGCTTCGATTAAGATCACTCTACTAAAGGTACAGGAAGTAAAATCAGTTAAATAAACCAAAAAAATCCAGCGAAATTAGCCAATTTTTAATCATTAAGAAGAATCTCCTCATCTCAGATCAGTCTGTGAAAAATATTTTTTCCCTTCTTGGTGCAGCCACAGTCCTTATGACCACAATATAAACCTGACCAGCATTCATGCCAGCTGCACGGATGACCAGCCAAATGCTTTATGAACAGCATGTTAGTAGGCATAGGCATCGTAGACATCATTCTTTGCTTGTGCGCTGTCATTATAAATCATTAAACCTTATAAAATGCAGCAGAATTTGCTGTCTAATGGGCCCAGTGCTAGAGGATGAAATTGAAATGGAATTTTATGAATTGAGTCACTGTGAGGAGCGAGAGCGAGTGTCCCTCGTGCTCATGAGTATGAGGGACACAGTCTTCTTCCTTGATGTCATTTTTTAAAACTCTCCGCTGTTCTCAAGCAGCGCCTTCGCCCCGTCCCGTGCACCAGACGCCAAATATCTTACTAACACTGAGACTCTTTTTGTTTAGGTCCCGTTGTGTGAAGATGGTCGCAAGGAACATTTACGTAACTGACACCTCTGTCCGAGCGAAAAAAGGCAGCGCTTGAACAGACCGATGAAGCCAGCTTGTTTTATGTATTCCACACTCGCTCTCGCTTGTTGTGTCCACGTGCGTTTCCCAGTTGTGCTACTCGTTGTCTGAAGATATGTGTCGTTTTTGCCATTATGAAGATTTCTCCCACAGCTCCACCTTCCCCCTGTTTCTCATCATGGCCTTTTTTTAAAATTGCTGTTAAGAGTATTTTAATCAAATATCTGAGGCGTCCCATTACACTTTCTTCAACAACTCGTATGGACCTAAAATCCCAGCATTTGTTGTAACACTTTACACATGTAAGAGCATTTCCCAAAACACTATAATTTCATTTTAACACTATCACCCTCCCGCAGATCTAGAAATCTTCAACTATGTTGTCGCAGTATATTTTATGCCTGCCTTTGGTGAAGAGGGCACTTTTGATGAATGAATAACAGTCAGTCATCTTAATCACCTGTCTCCCCGTAATTAGTAATCTTGCCACCACGTGTGTCCCTGTGTCTCTGTCCCCTCAGAGGGATCTCCAAACTGGAGTCTCAGGTGAAGCAGCTGGAGCATGAGAACCAGGCCAGGACCCGTTATGCTTCCCACAGTAACGCACAACCCTCTGGGGCTGGGTAGGCGCTCAGAAGCTTAAAGCCACTATGACGCTGAGAATTTTAGTGTTCATCATTATGTCTGTGCCCGTTGGGCCTTCATAACAACCGATGCCTGCCAAATATTGAATTTCCGCTTGACGTGTCCACAGTCTTTTCCACCATCCTGACCTGCTGCTGTCACCCAGTAAATGCAAGGCAGAGCCAGACGTCACCCGCAGGAAGTCACCCTGTCCTCTGTCTGACCAGCTGAACGGCGGCAGAAAATCCCAGTTCCCTCAAACTAACCAATCAAGTATCCACAAGAAGTCACTGTATACATCAAATGATCGATCGTCAGGACCTGGGAGCTCTGTGGACTCCTCTTCAGGTGGTGGGAGCTGGAGGTAAGTTTCTATCGTTGCGGATATGTCCTCGGCCAAAGCTCGTGGAGATTTTAAGTGATTTATCGAGATCCTGCTCCGCAGGTGTGCATCTCCCCCAGAGTGTGAGCAGTCTCTGCCTCAGACCAGACACCAGGAGCAGAGCCAGTGGGAGAGCGGTCGGAGAGAGGCATCCTGTGCCCTGACGCCCATGATGAGGGCCCTGATAGAGCTGGAGGAGACCAGAGCCACAGAGAGCCGGGCCCCCTGTAAGAACAGCTCCACCACCCACAGTATGACTTACACTCACACACAACACTCAAATTTAAAAACTCATGCCTGTCTTCGTTCTTCAAACGTCTTACTTGAACACAGAGAACACAGTGAACCACTAACCGCTGGTAGATTTTGTGTCTTTGTAGTCTCAGTTTGAAAGATGCCGCAGTTTACACTCTAACACTTAAATAGTTGTGAAGTGTAGATTATAAATGGTCCTCAGTCGAATGTGGTCGGGAATTTGGATTTAGCCTCACCAGCAGGGGAAGAAGGGGACGATGGCGGCAATCAGTTTTTTTAGTATAGGATCCTAGACCTGGTTGTGAAGTGGCTGGGACCAAACCAGGACACTATTCTAAGTGCTCGGAGTGATTAATCATAGCAACGCCGGAGATGTGAAACAGTTACTTTTAAAAAGAGACTGGCTATTTACAGAATAACTAACTGTACTTACTAAAAATGTACTTTATCCACAATTACGTTTCATCTGCATCTTAACAATCTTGACTTAGAGACATGAAAATTAGTTGTTTCAGGCCAATCCTCCAGTTACTTTCTAGATTAATCAAATGTTAGAATATTTTAGAGATGTCAGGAAACAGTAAATCATGCCCGTCTTCATTGACTAATCGATTAATTAAAACGGATCGTTACAGCTCATTGCAGGCAGATGAAACAATGAATTTCGTTATGCCGCACACGTAACGACTTGTTCCTCGTGCTGTGTGTGTGATGCACATGTTCTTGAATCTTCACGACCGTGCGGTTTGTCTCTGCAGGGGTCGGCAGTCAGAGGACCACGGTGGGTTTCGTGGAGCGGAGACACAAAGAGCCGATTCAGGAGCGGGTCGGGCTTCAGGCGGACAGAGAGGCGGTTAAACCCAGAAGAGCTGTGGAAGGAGCTGAGCGAGGAGGAGGAGGAGGAGGAGGAGGAGCAAAAAGTTGCAGCGGCGCAGAAAGAGCTGCAGCTCTGTCTCCAGAAGGCCACAGATCCTCCTCGCTGCCTCCGCCAGCACATCGAAACGTACCCACAACTACACCCAGTATGTTCTCCCAGTGCTCTCCCACTCACCTTGCCTTCAAGTCTTTACTTCTGCTTCTCTATGAGTGTATGTGAAGACAGGTTATGTGTTAAGGGAAAATCTGGAGGTCGGCTGCTTAAGGAAGTTTGAATCTAAATGCCTTTTTTTTTTTCCTAAAGCAAACAGACTTTCTTCTTTCTTCATAGCTTAAAGTGACAGAATTACATGCAAAACATACATACTTCTTTTTTAAGTGACATTTTTACATGTTAAAATGTTTTGCATCCACATTCGCTTCCAGGTCGTTGTAGTAGAGACCCTCTGTCCACAGCGAAACACCCGAACAACATGAAAATCTGTCAAATCTTGTCGTCTTCGTCCTCTTTGTCGAACGGGCAGCTCAGATGACCCAGCTGTTGTTTTCTGGTTGGTTGTTGTCTGACAAAATCAGCATAAATACAGGTTTAAACACACACCCGGTAACTCTGCAGAGTGTCGGCTTGTTCACCTCCGTCGAGTGTCCACCTGCTCCCCTTGGTCACACACATAGTTTTTCAAATGCAGCCGGATTCACAGTATAGTTGCTCTCGTTGACATATTCTTCTGTTGATGTCGTCAGACAAAAGAACACACAAACACTACATGTTAACCAGCAGTGTAAAGCAGTGACAAAATCCATTTAATACTTGTAGTGTTGTCTTTCAGATTCAACGTAAATCCAGGTTTAAAATGAATGATCACGGAGAAAGTTAGAGGCGACGTACGGTCGTCTTCTTAACTTCACTGCCAAACAGCTCCAACCCTCCCCTTTTGGCCACTGTTAGCTCGCCCATTGCTTTGGAAAAGCCATGTTTTCCCCGAACCCACCGAAACACCAGGACGATATTTTAATAAAGCTCCATTTTGGGCGGGGGGGAAAATGCCAGTTCAGTCAAATGTACCCGGTTTAGTGTGAAGGTACTGTTAGCTGCAGATGTGCTGTCCCCTCTGTGGCCCTTTCTTCCTTGTTGAAACATTATGGACAGATTACTCAAATGAACTGAAAAGGAATGACTAAAAAAATTAAACACAGAAGGTTCCACAGATTTATTTTTATTTTTTTTTTTTTTTTTTAATGCTGTACTTGCTTTACAATAAGTTTTTAAATAAACCTTTAGCTAGCGAACTCCACAGTTTCCAGTTGTGATGAATTAGGAGAAATACTATTTGCTTAACCAAAAACTCTTAATGGTATATTTGACACTGCAGATGTATTGTAAATTTGAGACTGAGAGATTGTGGATAATGTCTCTGTTTTTAAATGAATGGCCCCCTCAGTAAATCAACAACAAAAGCAAGACTGTTGTCTCTTTGAATTTTATCGGATCACTAACAACTCTCTGGAGAATGTCGTTTTTAATTAATGTTGCGTTGGTTTGTTGAAGTTTTAATTAATGGTGTGCTCTTCTCCTCCTTCCAGCAAAGAGAGAAACTTTACTCATGCCCCTGTCTGCCAAGTCCAGCCCTAAACGCTGCCCCACCGAGAACTACTCCACCGCTTTTGGTCACCCGATGCCACGGGAGGAACACCTGCTCAAACGGTGAGAAACCCCTGACGTCTCATCCGGGGCAAAGGGAGCAGTTGAATTTCTCTCCTCACATCATGGCCTGTTTCAAAGCCTTCTCTGCTCGAGGGATGTCACTAAAAAACCAACAACTTGCAGATTAAACCAACAAGGTACAACATCTGAACCGAACCTTAGGAGGTGCTGGAAGGCAAAAGAACGCTCGAAGAGTTACAGCGGGGTGAGGCGCTTTAGGAATTTTAAAGTCCAAGAGCAAGTGTGGCGTTTTTGGAGACTACTTTGCGTAGATCAGGGGGACAAACGGCAACAGTGTGAAGAGCATCAGCGTTGGTTACAGTGGTGATTTGACGCTGGAGAAGGAGAAGAGTGTGAAAGAGGAGACACCTGAATTGGATTTAGGGCTTCCAGTGTAAAGATGTGAAAAATGTTTCATTTGGTGGCTGCTGTTATCCAGAGTGCCTCGTACGTTTAGCTCGGTTGGTGCCAGTGAGAATTTGGTTTCCCATCTTGAACATCTTAGTGCTACTGCGTTTTTTTTTTTTTTTTCCTCCACAGCTGTTGCTTTAAAGATCATCATTTTTAGTAAAGCGCAGCCTGTTGAAATGTACCACAGGGTTCAGCCTGCAGTCATCTCTCACAACTTAGACCTTTTGTTTACTCAGCCGATAAAATAACGCAACGTGGGCGACACAGGACTCACGGCTTGTCAGAATTCACTGAACACGTCGAAGCAGGAACTAAACCCAAACAACTCACTGAGTCGTGGATTAGAGACGGAGCTGCAGCGTCTCCAACAAACCCCACAAGACAGAGAGGGGTAGCATTCAGGGGTTCAGTTATCAATGTGGCCCTGGATGTTCCACATTGCACTTGTTAAAGTAAATATAAAGTCACATTGTGTGTCGTCTACAGGTGTGATGGACAAGTTGACCAGAGACGTCATTCATTCCACAGCAGCAGTCCCAGGAAGAGACTCCAGTTTACGTCAGCGGACAGAGAAGATGGTAATTCATTCATAATCCAACAGATGTTTAAAAACAACAAAAGTTAAAGTAGAAAAAAAAACTTCTGCTTGATGCTCAGATCAGGTTAGACTGTAGTCCTGGTTTTAAAGTGTGTTTAACCTCAGCTCTTATCAGTGTTTCGACCTTTTTTGTGTTTTTTTTTTTTTGGTCTAATATTGACACCACACCAGTGTAAATAATTCTCAAGGATACCGTGAGAACCCCGAGTTCTGCTGTTTTTGTGCTTAATATCCTTTAATATGCAGGACTAAAAAAACCAGTACAGCACCGGTATCGGAACCACATTTTAATCATTATCCACAGTTTTGGAATTGATCTTGGCGGAGGCCTGATTTATTTCACGTGGTTTTTACTTGTTCACAATAAGGCCTGGATTTTATCTGAAGCTCTGGGTCATACTGGGGAATATTTGCTCAGGATTTTTCTAATCCTTGTTTGGCCGCTAAACAAACAAATGGTTCTTATTTACTAAATGGCTGCACTCTGGTTTTGCTCAAGTGAACTGGAAGAAAAGCGACTTCGCTGAAAATCGTGTGTGTGTGTGTGTGTGTGTGGGGTTGCATGCTGAACGTATTTTGAGGTGTTGGCGTGATTCATCACTGCTGACTAAACACTGCTGCAGAAGAAACTGCATCTGAAGTGTAACGTCTGGGAAAAGCAGGTGTAAAACCTGCGGCACCGTCTTACCAGACACGTACAGAGGGAGAGAGACGAGGCAGGTCCAAGCAGAGGGAGACAGGGAGACGTTGATAAAATCCAAATAGTTTAGACAATGAAACCGTAAATGCTTTATACAATGACTCTACAGTAGCTCTACGCTCTCTTCCACGACACAAACAACAACATCCTGTTTTGTTTTGCTTTTTACCTTTGTTTCCCTCAGTGGCCTCCTGCTTGAAAACGTATTTTTTTTTTCTAACTTTTAAAAGAGCACTCCACCAATGCAGCGTTGCATTCCTACAGCGACGTCGGGAAGAAGAAAAGGAAAATCGACACAGCAGAAAAAATATTATAATTTTTGTAGACGCTGTCAGAAATCTGATTGTAAGAGCCACTTAAGCACATATAGTATTTGTATGTGCTAATTTTTTTTATCACGTGTTCTGTTATCTAAGCTCATACAACAATTTCTGTATATTTTGAATAGTGTATTACTGGTGGACTGTTCCGTTGTGTTTTTAAGTGCTAGAATACAGGTGTATATGTTTTTCTTATTTACAACAAGTTGATAGCGCCACACTGCCGTTTGTAGATCAGGAACAATGTGGTGCCAGCAGGCTGCAGAGACGTCTGCAAAACAAGCTTTTGACTGAGTGAGAAGGTGTAACAACGGCTTCCCAGCGTCAGGTAAATAGGAACCTGAACATCAAGTCGGTTATGAGCCGGGCTGAGATGCAACTTTGATGTTGTCATCTGCCGTGATGTTAATAAGCCCTCGTTTCCCTGCCTCCTGGACTAGTGAGTACGTTGGGTTGGATTTAATTCAGCGCACCACGTGTCAAACTAAGGCACTATGCAGACAAAGTGGAGCACGGTAAAACAGCCACTACAGTGATAACCCTGTTCTACGTTCATTACTGAGGTTCGCAGTGGCTGGTGCCGGTGTACTGGAGCACATTCTGTTGAGAAGTGTTTCTAATGCTGGATGTCAGTGGGGTGGAGGAAACGGTGCAGCCCACAAAGTGGCCAGCGAGTTTAAATGTCTGCTCAGACTCTGCGTCTTCCTCCCCCCCAGAGCTGCGCCAGCCGGACTCCCCCGGGACCGTGAACCCGCCTGATGGAAGCTCCCAGCTGGGCTGGGAGGAGCAGGGAGCCTGCAGCGGGTCTGGCCCGCAGGACTCCTGCGAGGACGCGGCCCCGCTTCTCCTGGACAAGCTGCACTCACTGGCCGACGCCGAGAAACTGTTTGACGAGCTGACGCAGGAGAAACTGCAGGCGAGCCTCTCACCCCTTTCAAGGGCCATGACTCACTTCCCCCTCGTCAACCAGGACATTTATTCATTATTTATCAATTAAGTCGGCAGAGGAAATTTACCAAAAGGGCTGTGTGTTGTGATACGCGTGTTCGGTTTAGAGAGGTTTGTATCTCTGGCACACAGGCCCAAACTGAACAACTCTAATCTCCACCTGATCTCTTACGTAACACAGACTTCATCGTTTTTATACCAACCCTGAATTACTTCTATTTTTAGAAAGTTCATATCCAAAATCCCCCCCCCCCCCCCTCCATCACTCTGTCCTGGTCGCATGGGGACGTTTGCCTCCCCATCTGCACAGTACACACACTTCACAAACACACACACCATCTCCCAGCCAGCTAATCTAAAGAGTCCAGTAAAAGTGTTTAAGCCAGTCATGTGCCAGTTGTTTCATCAATAGAATTATTTTTGTTAATAGATTATTAAAAAAAATTTTGTGTGTGTGTGTGTGCGTGTGTGTGTGCGCGTGTCGGACAGATTGAGGCAGCTTTGAGCCGGATGCCTGGAGCAGGAGGTAGAGTGACTCAACAGACCAGGTTAGATGAGGTAAGACCGATCAGGTATTGATTATGTTTATATAACATTCCCCGTGTCGTTTGGTTTGGAATTAGAGCTGAACGGTTTGTAGATAAATGATTTAAATCATCTTTCAGGCTAAAAGGTCGAACTTGAGCTTGTTCCAGCTTCTCAGTTGTGAGGATTTGCTTCCGGTCCTTGTTTTCCATCGGTGTAAAGTGAGAATCTTTAGGTTTTGGACAAAAAAAGCCAATTGAAGACGTCGCCTTGGGCTCTGGGGAATTGCGACGAGCGCATTTTGGTTATTTCCTGACATTTTTCAGATGTACGGATTGCCGCGAAACTTTGTACGAATAAGGGGGTGCAGTTACACGCACGTCACCTACAGGCGCGGGGCTTTTTAAAAAGCAGCTTCACTGAAGGAAGCTTCGCCCGCACACTGGCTCCAAGCTCCGTGATTAGGCGACCGTGATGTCTGTACCAGGACTTCTTTGGTAGCACGGCGAAACGGCAGCGGGTCTTCACATTGGAGAAGCTGGAACCAGAGTCCTTTGAGAATCTGGCATGAGAAATGAATTGGACTATGAATCCTGCGTTAATGTCCGCTGCACCGTCCTCCTCAGGTGGCCTTAGAGAATCGTCTGGAGAGACTGAATCGTGAGCTGGGATCCATCCGCATGACCCTGAAGAGATTCCACGTCCTCCGCTCCTCTGCCAACATATAGCAATGTCTGTCTTTTTACATCACAGTGTAGATGGTACAACTTAGCGTCGTAGGTTTTTTACACAGCACTGATTGTCCTTCGGTCTCTCTCTGTGCCATGAACCCCTCTGTACAGTGACTCCACAGCATCCTTTTTTTATACCTATTAATTATTACTCGGGGATATTTTTTATATGTCGGAAAGATATCGCAATTTTTGGAGTATATTTTTAGTAACACACAGATTTGTAAGGTCGTTTACTTTTTTAGTCACGCGGAAATCTTACTATGATATGTTTTACTTTCCATATTCAGGTGTAGATTTTTAAATCAGCTGCGTTTCATTGTAAACGTGAGCGATTAAAAAGACTTCCCAGCAGAGACGTTCATCCACTTGACAAGTACCACTGCCATTTTTGTTCTTGCGTTGATGAAAGTGTTTCATATTTTTCCATTTGACATGGCATAAAATGTATTTATTTAATGTTTTTATTCTTCAGAGATCTTTGATTTTGGCGCGTTTTAGATGCGTTTTTCGCTTATTTGTAGGTTTTTAATGTTCGTTTTCGGCCAAATTATCGAACTTGAAGGAAATATTTCTTTACTTGAATCAAATTGCCTTTTTTCTTCGTTTCCTTTCCACTTACTGCCTGTCACTTTTTTTTCGCTTGCGTATTCTAAATTTGGACTGGAACAGGACTGGACCTTCTGGATTAGAGCCACTTGTAAAATCCAAACCAGCTCACTTTTTCAGTACACACACACACACACACACGCATTTTCACACAGTGTCAAATCCTCGGTCCGTTGTTTCTCCTCGAGCGATGCTTTTGCATGGGGTTTCTTGCACTGCTTCTTTTTGCCCCACAGTTTTCCTACAATGACATGGACTTCACTGGAAACTATTATATTGTTGTTGCACAATAAATGAAGCTTCTTTTTTTATAACTAGAAGTGTTGCTCCTCTATTATTCCCTTCTGTGACAGACCAGTTTATTATTCCTGTAGTAGAACCCAGTGGGTCTTGAGAACTGGGACAAAACATATCTGACACATAAATCAAAGGGTTTTGGTCAAAATTTACATATTTAGTATGTTTAAAACAAAAAGGATGTTAGATTATATATAAAATAATTGTGATTTAATGTGATTTAAATGTATGAACTGTTACCAAAAAAAACCAAAAACAGTATATGCACATCCACAACACTTCTACAGGTGTTGGATCAAAAACAAACTGAAGGCAAAAGTCTGACATTAAAACATATTAAATCAAATTCATCCCTTTTTTTTAAATTTTGGTTGTTTAGACCCTTTTGGACAAGTGATATATTTGTGATTTCCTGTGTTAAACTCAGTTTTCTGTGTTTAAAAGTTGTGTAAATGTAGACACTTCGATAGTGGGTAATAGACACACACACACTCGGTTGGCAGTTTATTAGGAACACCCAGGTAAAACTAACAGTCCAACGCAACGGTCCCGCACGAAAGCCTCCCTCCACGAGGGTCGTAACGCTCAGTGTTTGTGGAAACTGTTTCGGAGAGGTGTTGATTCACCTGTGCGATCATTTCAGAGGATGCGGTTTGTGCTGCTGTTGAAGTTTGTTGTGTTATACTGATTGTTTCTGTTTGCTTTTAAATGACTTTGTCCACGTATATCGTTGAGGCTAGTTGAGTTTAAACAACTGAAACATCTCTCCGCATGGACGGACTACGAGACGAGGGGCCCCCTCGGCACCGACATGTAAAAGACCCCAGAACACGTCCACGTCGTTTGCAGTCATTTTGCGTCTTTGCGGTCGTGTTGTGCCTCTTTGCGGTCGTTTTGTGCCTCCTTGCGGTCGTTCTGTGCCTCTTTGCCGTCATCTGACTGCCTCTCCGACAGGAAGTGCTGACAGTCCCTTGAAACAGAAGCTCCGGTTGAGGGCCCTGTGCTCCGTAACCCCTCCAGGCCTCTCTGGGGCAGGACCTCTGCGGGCATTTCTACACTGTGGAGTTGCTACCAAGTAAAAGATCTGGGTCCTTCCTCATTCTTCGGTGAATGTAACCTTTCAGCAGGATTTCCATAATCACAGTTTTTAACCCCCCCCCCCACCGAGGGCGGCTGTGCACCGCTGGGGGGCGCCTTTCTCCCCCGTTGTCCTGCAGAGGGATGTCCTGTCCTCTGATGTAACCGCCAACCTGAGTATATCACCGTCAGCCACCGGGTGACACGCTGAAGCCACGGCCCCGGACAGGACGCCCGGACGACGGAGGCGCGGAGGAGACATCCCACCACAGCAGCGGGACCGACCGGGGAACGCAAGCCGAGGAATGAACGCCGGGACGGGCAGCGGAATATAAAACGCCACCGCCGACGGCGTCTCCTCGGCCGTGAAAACGCACGTCTCCCCGACAGCGATGCTGCACACGGGGCTTCTGCCTCTACCGCGGAGATCCAGCTGAACGACCGGGGCTGCGGACGCACTCGGAAGCCGCAGGTGAGTCGCCCGAGCCGGCAACGCGGCGTCGCCGCTGCTTAGCTCCCAGGTCTCCCGCGGATCTGACTCCGTGCCCGTGTCAGTCACTTGCACCGTCATTTACCAGAAACACAACCAGCCGGTCCGCCCTGCTGCCCGCATCTGCCTCCCATCTCATAGCAGGGACGAAAAATAACGTTGTTGCGACCGCGTTTCTCTCCCGTCAGCCACCAAGCCGTAGAAATTCACCGCGCTTGAACCTTTTCAGACAGGACGTTACACCTGAGGCCAGGTGCTGGGGTCTGCAAACCACCTCAGTTCTGCACATAACACACCCAGTGTTTGCACAAGGTCCGGACTGCATGGAGGTTAAACGGCTGTATTTCAGTGTGCGCTGCTGGATTCACTTGTTGGTGAGTCCCGGGGCCTTTTTTGTTTTTTGTTTCTTGTTGTTTTTCGTTGTTTTTTTTTTCGTTTTTTTTGCTGTTGGGGCCCCTGATGAGTTACAGAGCCCCACCTCCAGCCCTCCAGCCCTCTGTACCTCGGTTTATGTGGTCCCGGACCCACCCTGTGATTGAACAAAACCTCACTAAGGAATGTGAGCACAACACATCCCAGAAACAATTAAAGGTGCCCTGTGGAGTTTTTTATTCATTTATTTATTTTGGTAAACAGACAAAAGTTATGTTGTATGTGTCCTAAAAAACGTGTTGAGCGCATTTCCTTCCTCTTAAAACATGATTTTTCTGAACATTTTAACCCGTGCGTCGTCTACATGTTAGCTAGCTTTTCCCCCGTCTTGTTCTTCCTCGCCTATGTCAGCACGTTGCCCCATTTTCTAATCAGGCTGGTGGTTGGCTACGCCGCCCCCCCCCCTTCGCACGGCACACGCGTGTGCGTCATCTGATCCACGCACCGTGCGGACAAAGCAGCCACTCGGCCCGTAGCGCAACGGGTGGCCCCCCTAACTCCACGGGGCACCTTTAAAGTCTTCAAACTACAATACGGAAGAATGCATCAAATTTGCAGCTAATCAACGCAACCAAAAGCCGATGGACGGGCGGTGGATCTGTGCCTTATTGTGTTTGCCCATTTGGTCCGGCTGGTGATCCGGTTTGGATCTGCTTCACACTTATAGCCATTTAAATGCTGTTACAACCATTATTATAACCCAGGTATCTAAACCAAACTTAGCCCAGTTTTAGTCTGGCTGTCTAAATGTCTTTTTTTTTTTACCTGAAAATCGCCAACCTTACGCTCACTGTGTGAGGTACGTGACAATTTTGCCAAAGTGGGCATTACATTTTCATTATCAGTTACTCTGTCGATTTAATCATTTGGGATGTAAATGATCAGAGAAAAGGGAGAAATGCCGATGGCCATTTCCCACAGCCCACGGCGACATCTTCAATTATCTTGTTTTGTCCAAAACATAGAGATGTTTATTTTACAGTGACAACAAAACAGGGGAAAAAGGGGCAAAATGTGTGGCGCGAAACCAGAGTATTCTTGGTGTTTTCGCTCGATAAGTGGCATAAATGATTAACTGATTATCAAAAGAGTTGAAGACGAATTTTCTGCCCGTCGGTTAATCGATGAACCGAGTTTTCATTTCAGCTCTAAACTGGCACGAGGATTGGACCTGCCCGTCAGTCTTCTGTCCCAATCCATCATATCCATATTTACCTGTGCGTCCCGCAGGGCCAGAGCTGTTCGTAGACAGCGAGGGTGAAAACCCGAGGGGAGCCTTTTCCACGCTCGATTCCCCCGCCCAGCCTTTAACCTTCTGGGAAGCGCACTTGAAACCCGGAGAGCCTTTCCTCCAGCCCTGACAGTGACCCCGGCGCTTTAAACAATCGAGCGTATCCGCACCGCGTCGGCGCTGTAGAGGGTAAGAATTATATTAATCTTACCGTAGGTGTCCAGACCGTTCGCCGACGAGGTTGGTGCACAGAATAAATGGTCCCTGAAATGTGGCCGGTTATGATCATTTATTTTATTCTGTGGTTTCTCTCAACGGCCAGTGCTGCTCTTTTAATGGGTATATGTGCACTCGGGACCCTACAGCGTTCCAGGCCGTTACAGCCTTAATTAGCTTCTTCTAGAATTTGTTGGCATGTCCGTGGGTTGTTGTTTTTTTTTTTCACCAAGTGGGAGAAAATCCCCAACATGAACGCGACTCGGAGTTACGAGTCGTGAGCTAAACATGGGCGGTTCATCCCGCTTGACCGGTCGCAATTACAGTTGAAATGATAGGAGGTGAACACAGCATAAGGCTGATGGAAATTACTATCATTAGCTCTGCAGGTGTTTGGTCATAAAGCAATGTATCAAACCAACTGATGTTTTTGACCTTATGGTGGCGCTAGATGAAAAGTTAAGGGATCACTGTTATCACAATTCATCCTGGGGGGGGGGGGCACGGACGTCTGAAGCACATTTCATGGCAGTCCATCCAATAGTCCTGGAAATGATTTCACTCAAAACCACAAATGTCAACCTCACTGTGCCGCTAGAGGGAAAAAAATCAGGGGATTACCAAAAGTCAGCGGGATTCGTCCTCTGGGGATCATGAATGTCTGAAGCACATTTCATGGCAGTCCATCCAGTAGTCCTGGAAATAATTTCACTCAAAACCACAAATGTCAACCTCACTGTGCCGCTAGAGGGAAAAAAATCAGGGGATTACCAAAAGTCAGCGGGATTCGTCCTCTGGGGATCATGAATGTCTGAAGCACATTTCATGGCAGTCCATCCAGAAGTTGTTGAGATATTCCAGAGTGGACCGTGGTGGTGGACCGACCGACCGACATTGCCAATGAAAATGCCAAAACCTTTGCTGGTTCCATCTTTACAAATGGGAGGATTGGCCGCTTTTTCTGGTTTTACATAGTGAAATAAATATCTCTCTGGTGATTTAAGGTGTAGTTAATAATTAGGAAACATAACTTCGGGCGTTGGGAAATTGCGGCGCACTTGTTTTAACCGTGCCAGCAGCGCGCGTGGCTCTCGGGATGGCGATGTTGGCCTGTATCAAATGTCCCGCTAGTTGCTGAGAGGTTTCTCTCGACATCACAGACCCAAACCTCACGGTGGCGCTGAAGGAAAAGCTTCATCAAAGTCGTTACGGTTGGGAACCCTGAATGTCTGCAGGAAGTTTTTCGTGGCAACAGATGTCACATTGGTGGAGACATTTCAGGCCGGTTATCCGGGGATGTCACCGGCTCCAGCACCGGCTGTGCACCGTGCGGCCTCCCCGCCGCCGCAGCCCTCGGATCCACGGCGTAATGCGCCCGTCCTGCTTCCTCCCCTTTCAGGTTCATCGTGCATGATTTTAATGTGCGTGGCGGGGGATTGAAGAAGATGGAGCCTGACAGGATCTGATTATCGGGCCAAAATGATTAGGTTTGCCTTAATGAATGCTGTTAGGAAGTAGCCACCGCAGAAAGAATGAGTCATAGTATTGATTGCCGCCCCCCCCCCACCTTGCTCCATCTCTCTACACCCCCCCACCCACTCTCTCTCTCTCTCTTGTCTCTCTGTCCATCTACCCTTCCCTTTTCCGTTATCTCACCCCTTAAAATTCACATTTTGCTCTCATCTTTCCCATCCTCGCTTTTTGCCTGTTTTTTTTTTCCTCGAGGGACCTGCCGGATTTCTTCATCCCCTCTTCTCCCTGGAGAAGAGACGGACAGGACTGGGGGGGGGGGGGTGGCACGCTGCCGGGCCGAGCGTCGCATACCTACAACGGCATGACTCCTTCGGCGCTACGGCCCGGATGAGAGGAGGAGGAGGAGGAGGAGGATGGAGGAGGAGGGTGGAGGGTGGTGGGGGGTGGGGGTCTTGTCACGAGATGCCACGTCACCGCGGTGTGTGAAATCTATTTTTAGCAGCGTAAACAGAGGGATCCCAGCCCACCGATCACGGCCTCACAGTCGGGACCGTGCAGGAGACACCCGCTCTCTGTGGTGTGTGTGTGTGTGTGTGTGTGTGTGTGCGCGGCGCCGGATGTGAATGAGCGACACTTGTGTTCAGCCCCGTCTGTCTGCCTCCGCCGCCGCCTCCGCCCGTCGGGGGCAAAACGCGGCGCCGCAAATAGACCGTGGAGCTCACGGCCTTTCCGTGGCTTTCTGCTCCTCACTCTGCCTCACGTGCGTGCACATCTGCACCACCACGTCTCTCGTAAGGGATGGTACGCGCACCGGCGGTGGAAAAAGTCACCTCAGTAATTGCAGATAAACGTTTTTTTTTTTAAAACGCACAAATCAGCCAAGCAGCGCGTGTAATGTACCCAGGGCGTCTGGCTGAGGCAGATTTTCAGAACTAGGCTTTTAAATCTAGATTAAAAAAAGCCAAACAAATGAGCCGAAACAACAGAATCAGGACAAAAACAACAGGACAGAAAGAAGAAAGAAGCGAATGTGTACATTTGTGTATTCACGTGTCTTTGTCTGTGTTGTGTGTCTTCATTACACAGATAAAAAAAAAAAAACCAACAGTTTGTTGCAGTGTATTTTGTTAATCCCATTTATATCAGTGGGTGGGGGTAGACTACGATACACACACAGCTCTCTGTGTAATGCAGCACAGTTCAACAGCACCGCAAACTAAATCCTTTTCTTGTGTAAGAAAACACATTTTCTACATTGTTATAAAAAAAAAAACGTCAGTTCTTTGAGCTTTAAGTGCGAATTAAGGTGACAACGGTCACTTTTGTTGCTCTGCGAATCTGAAGCTTTCAGGTTAGTGCACTTACTCTAATTAACAGTCCCCGGGCTTTGTTCAGATGCAGCGAGGCGTCGTTTCCTCATTCAATATTCAGATTCACACACACACACACACACACACACACACACACACTCGCACACGCCCTGCTTACTTGACGCTCAGAGCCTCAGCGGTAATTAAAAGTAATCTCTCTGCATCTGTTTCCTCCGAGACCAGACGGATTGTGGATGGATTGAGAGCTCGTCCCACGTGGACATGCGGGAGACTTTTCGGTGAAGTCTGTGCACATTTTTTTGAGACATTTCCATCCGGTCGACGTTTAGATATTTCACAGGGTAGAGGGCAAACTTTGAACTGCTAACGGCAGCAGATGAAAACCACTGGGATCGGAACGAGTCAGTGGGATTCATCCTCTGGGGAGGCTGAACATATTTGTACCAAATTTCACGACAATCCGTGTAATAGCGGCCGAGGCATTTTACTGAAAGCCGATAAAACTCACTTGTTCAGTGTAAACTTTGATGTGCTGGCGGTGCTGGTTGAAAGGTCAGGGAATCGGAAACATGAATGGAATTCATCCTCTGGGGAAGCGGAACATTTGTACCAAATTTCACGACAATCCGTGTAATAGCGGCCGAGGCATTTTACTGAAAGCCGATAAAACTCACTTGTTCAGTGTAAACTTTGATGTGCTGGTGGTGCTGGATGAAAGGTCAGGGAATCGGAAACATGAATGGAATTCATCCTCTGGGGAAGCGGAACATTTGTACCAAATTTCACGACAATCCGCGTAATAGCGGCCGAGGCATTTTACTGAAAGCCGATAAAACTCACTTGTTCAGTGTAAACTTTGATGTGCTGGTGGTGCTGGATGAAAGGTCAGGGAATCGGAAACGTGAATGGAATTCATCCTCTGGGGAAGCGGAACATTTGTACCAAATTTCACGACAATCCGTGTAATAGCGGCCGAGGCATTTTACTGAAAGCCGATAAAACTCACTTGTTCAGTGTAAACTTTGATGTGCTGGCGGTGCTGGTTGAAAGGTCAGGCAATCGGAAACATGAATGGAATTCATCCTCTGGGGAAGCGGAACATTTGTACCAAATTTCACGACAATCCGCGTAATAGCGGCCGAGGCATTTTACTGAAAGCCGATAAAACTCACTTGTTCAGTGTAAACTTTGATGTGCTGGTGGTGCTGGATGAAAGGTCAGGGAAACATGAATGGAATTCATCCTCTGGGGAAGCGGAACATTTGGAGGCATTTTACTGAAAGCCGATAAAACTCACTTGTTCAGTGTAAACTTTGATGTGCTGGTGGTGCTGGATGAAAGGTCAGGGAATCGGAAACATGAATGGAATTCATCCTCTGGGGAAGCGGAACATTTGTACCAAATTTCACGACAATCCGCGTAATAGCGGCCGAGGCATTTTACTGAAAGCCGATAAAACTCACTTGTTCAGTGTAAACTTTGATGTGCTGGTGGTGCTGGATGAAAGGTCAGGGAATCGGAAACATGAATGGAATTCATCCTCTGGGGAAGCGGAACATTTGTACCAAATTTCACGACAATCCGTGTAATAGCGGCCGAGGCATTTTACTGAAAGCCGATAAAACTCACTTGTTCAGTGTAAACTTTGATGTGCTGGTGGTGCTAGATGAAAGGTCAGGGAATCAGAAACATGAATGGAATTCATCCTCTGGGGAACATGAATATCTTTGCCGAATTTCACGGCGAAGCGGCCAGTAGCTGTCGAGGTGTTTCAGGGTGGAGGAGAGGGATGGATGGACGGACCAACAGTGCCATCACCGGAGCCACGCGGCGACGGACCCGTGCCACGACTTTGTGCGCGGGCGAAGCGTTTTGCCCTCAGCAGAGGCTCCTTTTCAGTCGGACGTGATGGATGTGAGCAATCACGAGATGGATCTTTGGTCCTAATAGACGCGTAATCTCCGTGACAAATGGAAGCGGGTGAAAGGAGCCGGTGCGGCTGCAGTCCGGCTCCTGACAGCGTGCTCCGTGTCACCCGCGCTACACTGGCCGAGGTCGGCTGTATATTAGCCCGCGTCGGAGGTCTGGCGCGGGGCCAAACGGTAATGTTATCGGGTCGAGGAGGGGAGCTTCCCCCGCTTTATCTCTGGGCCCTCGAGTCTCTCAGCTCAATTAACAGCAGTGGTGTCCCCTGCTGTCCCGCTCTTTCCTTGTCTGTGTCTCATTAACAGCGACCCCCCTCCCTCTCTGGTCTGTCGGGAAATAGGCTCATTCGCTTTCTTACCGAGAGTCATGGCCGGATTCGACTCCCAGGGGGGGGGGGCCCGGGCCGCAAATCTGTCGTTGGGCCTCTTTTGACCCCTCACTTTACCGTGGCAGTTTTATCATTTCCTCTGACACGAGCAAAACCAGCCACTAGTCCAGAGATTAAATAGTTGATTGGTCGACGGACAGGGAAATAATTGGCAACAGTTTTTGATAAATGATGAACCGTTTGGGTCCATTTGTTTAAGCAAAGAGAAAAAGAAAACAAACATTCTCCGGGGGCCAGCTTCTCAAATGTGAACAATTGCCAGTTTCTCAGTTGGATGTGTTAATAATGAAAATAATCGTTGGTTGGGGCTTTACAGTTCTCCCGCGACGGGATAGTACGACCTTTCTTGAGGGTTTCAGTGGCTGAATTACTTGACTGAGTTTAAAAAAAAATAAAGCAATTGGATAAAACACAACTTTACACCCACTCGGCACAATCTGAACTAAATATATAATAAACAGCATAAACCAAAACCGTTTACGCTCCTTGGGGACATCACTTCGCCGTCAGTAGCGCGACTTTACGTTGAGGAAAAGGAATTTGGGCAGTCAGATTGATCCCTTTGGGAAGGGATCTTTCAATAGCTGGTGCAGGGCGTGTTTGATTCACAAGAACCCGTAGTTCCAGTTCCCATATCGAAATCGTCCAGGCTTATAGATATTTAGGGAATTTGGCCGGACCGCAGTCTCGCGTTTAAACAGCGTGTGGAGCAGCTGGCTTCGAAACTAAAGATGGAAACGGGTTTCTCATGGCAGAGCCAGGTGTGTGTGTGTGTGTGTGTGTGTGTGTGTGTGTGTGTGTGTGTGTGTGTGTGTGTGTGTGTGTGTGTGTGTGTGTCTTGAGGACAGGAAACTGATTGTACAGTCAACCATGAGGTCTGTACTTGGACTATATCCTTCATTCTCATGCCGCACCATCCTAAAACTACTGACGTTGCTTTGAGTTTCGTTACGGGAGATGAATATCGTACTCATCTTGTTTTTTTTTTTAGAAACTCTGACATGTTTCATCTATAAATGTCTCCTGCAAAAGTTGCCTCAGGTCATCCCTTCTCTGCCCACGTTTAAAACCCACTGCCCGCCAGAGCAGACCTCAGGCCTGTCGGGTGAGACGTGTCGTCCCGCTGGGTCAGTGGTGTCTGGGCTTTTGCCTCTGATGCCGTTTGTGATCTTCTTTGGTCCGGTTATGTTTCTCTCTGCTGCTCTCTGGGTCCCTCAGGCAAAAAGAGATCTTGACCTCGGTGGGATTAAAGATTAAATACCGTGCACACACCTGGTGATACGTTCAAGGTTCAGCTTTAATGTCATTGTACAGGACCGGATTGCACAGTGAAATGCAGCTGTGGCCCCCAAATATTCAAATATATTAAATTAGAATGGAATAAAACAAATAGGCGATAAAATGGAGCAAAGCATTTACAAGTAGAAGCAGAAAAAAGGAAAACGGACTGAATTTTCGAGGAAGATTTGCAGTTACTCATATACACGTATATATGCAGATATACACTCACAACGATGTACAGCAGTGGAATGAATGTTGCGTTTACAGCTTCTTCCGCTGCTTCGCGTAACCCACATCTGGGAACCCGCTGTAAACCACCGATCGATACATAGAAACGTTCAAGTGAAGCGTGAACTTTATTCACTTATTTCTTTCAAGTCTCCCGAAATGCCGTTGCCCTTAGTGACCTTACATCCGTCGAAGCCTTCGAAGACACCCGAGCTCTGTTTGGAAATTAGCAGCCGACATCGGGGGACTCCCGCTTCCCTGCTCCTCCGGCGGCTGCTGCTGAGTGCGGCGGGCACCGTCGACGGACGCGCGGAGCAACCGCCGGCCCAGACGATGCATCGCGGTCATTCACCGGGGCTGCAGGGCAGGCATCGCAACCAACCCCTGCTGGCAGCCCCCACCCCCGTCACGCCGCTCCCTGCGCCCGACTCCCCCCTTCTACCACCACCGCCGCCTCCTCCCCCTCCGCGCCGGGCTAAAAATAGCCCGTCCTCTCTCTCTCTCATCGCCCGGCCACCACGTCAGGGCCCCGCTCGCTCTCGTCGGCCGCCCACGCCTCTTCGCGTGTTGTGATGCTTTGACAGTGTCAGGTGATCACATCAGCCGCGGTTTGAACATGTTTGGCGTCCGTCCAGGAGAGGAGACTTCCAGCTCCTTTCAGACACAGATTCCGTGTTTCGACGAGGTGTCCGTTTCCTAACATTTCATCCTCTCCTCCGCGAGTCCTGCCGCAGGATCCTGGATTGAGGAAGGAAACTGTTTCGAAACGTGACTTCTGCTCGGTATTGTGCGGAGTACGAGCGCGACATTTTCTGAAAAACGCACTCGGACTCGTCGAGAGAAACGCCAGCGGGACGTCCGCTGCCCGTTGAACCTCATCGCGGCTGTTTCTCGTTCACAGGAAGGAGGCTGGGAACCCGCCGCCGGGGATGGAGTGCAGGTCGGCGGCCGCGACTCGCATCTGCGCCTCGGGAAACCGCTCGCGACACATTTCCTGTCGGCTGAGCAGCGTCGGTAAGTAAAAGTACCAACAGAGCAGTGCAACAATACTGTGCCAAGTAAGAGTCCTGCGTTCAAAATCCTACTTAAGTATTTGTCAGCAAAATGTACTCAAAGTATCCAAAGTAAAAGTACTCGTTCTGCAGTAAAGTGTGACTGGTAGGATGTATTATCATATCTGACATTATCAGCACATTGATCCTGAGTCATCGGTGCTTCAGCAGCATTTTACTGTCGCAGCTGCTGCAGGTGGAGCTGCTTTTAAGTCCTTTCTGCACAGGGAGGTAGTTTTAGTCCGCCGGTCCCCAACCTAGGGGTCGGGCCCCCCCAAAGGGGTCACGAGATCAATCTGAGGGGGTCCAGAACCAGAGGTCCGAAAATTTAACTCGTAAAAAAAATATTGGTAACGACAATTACATGAAACAATCAGTACAATCACATGGACAAAAAACGCACACATCTGAGGGCGCCAACGCAACATCAAACCACCAGACTACATCAAACCACCAGACTACATCAGACCACCAGACTACATCAAACCACCAGACTACATCTCTGTGACGAGAATCATCTGCGCTCAACTAACAAGAAATAAAAATGAAGTCATGAAAACAAGAAGGAGATATGAGTGAGTTAGGCAGGTTCTTCCAGTCTGATGGTGCTTTGAATTTAAGAGATTACTGAAAAAATAAAATAAAATTCTGATCCACGAATCCACGGATTCACGTTTGGGACTTTTCTCTAATCTTTGATTTTTGTGAAATATTCTGTGATCATTTGACCTCTCATGGCCTCAAACGGGACATTTAACAAAAGTAAAAGATCAGAGTACGTCTCCCGCCATCGGTATAAAAAACAAAGGAGTTGGAGCCATTTCACCTCACTGTTCCGCATAATAATGAAACCGAAACTCAGCCGAAGTGGGGGAGAAAAACAAAATACAGCGATCCACCGGGTATTTGACCAAACACATCCTGCAGCAGCCAGCGTGACGTCCCAGGAAAATACCGTCAGTAACGCGCGGTAACCTGAGACCCGGGTTTTGATACTGGGTGTGTGGGACGAGTAACAGGAGAGGCTGGTGAGGAAAGATGCGTTTGACGAGATCACAGATTAACGGCCGTGTGCAGCGGGACTGTGGTGTTTGCAGACCGGGGATTGATTCTGTTAGCGTGTGCTCTGCTGATGCTCAGATAAAGTGCGTGTGTGTGTGTGTGTGTGTGTTTGCTGGGCGGAGTACCCATCAACAAGTCATTTCATTTGGAGGATGCACATCCCTGCAGCTCGCAGATAAAAGCAGAGGCTGAGAGCGAGGAGATCAATGCACCGCAGGGCTGATGCTGATGCTGCCGCCGCCGCCGCCGCCGCTGCACGGATCTCGGAGCTCCTTCTCATTCTGAGCCCCGCTACCCATCCGTCGGCGTGGCCGTTCATTTCATCCCGGCGCAGGTTTGCCTCTCTGTGAACTCTTGTCGTACATGTCTCCGGGTTCTCCCCCCGAGCCCAAAGGACTCGCAGACTCTCCACTCTCCAGCCCTCACGATCCCCCCCGTGGAAGGGGTCTGGCTGCAGGTGGGGATATTTTTAACCTCGGGCCCACGGAGACGTCTCGGCTGGATGTAATTAAAGGGGCATTTATAAAGCGTGGACACGCGAGTCGCAGAGTTTAATCCTACGCCTGCAGCGCTCGCTCGGTCTCGCTCGAGGAGAACGCTCCAGTTTCTCTCTCGCGCGTTTCGCCCTTACATCCGAGTCGCAGAGCGAAACGTCCGAGGCTCTGAGAACTGAACACCGATCGATCTTTGAAGGACCCAGCAGGTTGTTTGACGGAACGCGAAGGACCCCGGTGCGGTTATTTCCAGACTCCTTAAAGAGGTAGCTCGGCATTTTGGGAAACACGCGTCTTTCTCTTTCTTGCATAGATGGTAGACGCAGAGATTTGGTGCCGTAGCTCATATCCCACATCTGTCCCTTCACTGTGAGCCGGGAGGCGGTTAGCGTAGCTTAGCATAAAGACCGTGAGCAGGGAGTAAACAGCCGGCCTGGCTCTGTGCAAAGGTAAGGAGAGCCACCTGCCAGGACCTCCGAAGCTCACTAACAGGAATAAAGAAAAAGAAGTGTCGAAATACAACCACGCCCACGAAATGATTAGTTAATATACAACTCATTTGCAAAACAACCTTCTCGAAGGAAACGTAGCGCCGACCGGAAACGTTCTCTGTCAACACGATGGGGACACGTGGTTAAGTTAACGTATTTGGCAGGTTGCAAAAATTTGTTGATACTGAACATAGAAGTAAAACGTTCACTGACAAGGAATTGAATTCGTTTTCTGCCCGAATATCTGATCTTGCCGTACAGTATCCACCTGCATTCTTCAACTGTTTCATGGTCGTGTTTGGAGTCTCGCAGCACTTTGGGCTAAGGTAAAGATCCTGGTCTGGTTTCATACAGAAAAAGTTCACGGTGACTTCGGACACAACCTGTTTATTTGTGTCCGGTAATTTTTTGTCAAGTGACCCCCGGGGTTTTACAGAGATTGCCGAGGATTTGTTCTTTTCCAAAACTGGACGCTCTCTGACTCAAGTTTAACGCATTTGAGGCACAGGCCAGGGTTATTATCCTGGCTGACCACGCTATCTGGTCGTATCAACACCAAACTTTGATTTATTTTTCTTTGCATATGGTTTTAAATCCTGCATGTTGAATTACTGTGTTGCTAGAACCTGATGTTCACGCATTCGAGTCTAGAAAACCTGCTGCAGTGCTCGTGTGTGAATGTAGATTGGATCCACTAAGGCGCTAGAGTGGCGTCTGGAATAATAGCGTTTGTAAAGCTCACAGTTTTCCTCTTCCACTGATTTGTTAGTCAAAAGGAAAGACCTGCGTTCACACCACTCAACTGGCTCATTCAAATTCAATGCAGGTGAGAAAAACACGCAGCAGGAAGGGGAGTGCGGCCACGACGCCCTGCAAATCGATGAATAAGCATCAGAGCCGGGGATGAGATAAGAGGGCTTCGTGCACGTCTTCTGCGAGGCTTTACTACACGTCTGCACTGTCACGTAGAGGAGATCACGTTTTGAAGAAGGCATTGAGGATTTGTTTGAGCGTCAAACCACGTTGAATGTGCAGAGCCTGAGTCTCAATTTTATGCCCATTTTTTTGGACAGTTTAATAGCTAGAAATGGTATTTATAACTATTCTCGATCACTGCTTTTAGATTCCCAATGTAAAAGACGAGAGCTTCAAAGATAAGTTGTGGAAGGTTGATTGTCATAAAAGTCCCCTGACAACTACTGAGACGGTAGATTAATCGTTGAAGTCATTTTTCAACGCAGAAAAGCCAAAGTTTTTCTGGTTCCAGCTTCTCCAGTGTGATGATTCGTTGGTTTATATCAGTGTAAAAATGAATTTCTTTGGTTTTCTCTGGCGTTTGCTACGAGACCAAACCATTGATCAAAAAAAACAACCTGCAGATGAATCAACACTGACAGTAACTGCTAGTCGCAGTTCTGGTTGCGTGTCCAGAATGAGGCTCGCTTTTAGAACCGTTTGCTGCAAACTTAGATAAGTTAAGAAAGGTATTGATATCTATTCCTGGTCACAGCTTCCTCTAGGTGTTTGATGAAAAGGAGACTATGCTGCAACAATAAGTCGATTCATTGAAAATTAATCGGCAACTAACGGGATGACGGATTAATCTTATAAGTCATTTGAAAACGTCGGTTTGGATGACGGACACTTGCCAGTGTGTTCTGGCATTTGATAGACCAGATGATTAATTGATTCATTGAGAAAATAATAATCAATGCTGACAACAATCTGCAGAATGTCCATTTCTCTGCTTCCAGCATCTCAAATGTGAGGACTTGCTCTTTGTCCTGCTGTTTTACATCGTTTAGATCGTCTGTAAAATTAATCTCTTTGGGTTTTGGACTGTTGGTTGGACAAAGAGAGAAAGAAAAAGAAATTGATGTCTTTTTGCTTTTTACTGAATATGAGTTAAATAAATAATGATTAAATAAATATGTTAGCAATAAAAGTAAAATTCTAATCAAATAGTACGTTAAAGGAAAACCAATAAAGTCACCAAACATTTCTTCATATTACAATAATGTATGTAGACTTTTTTCTTTGTATAAAAAAAGGTTTTGGTCTTAAAACCCTGAGAAAACACAACCAAATGCAGAAAAACTGTGTTTCTGAATTTGGTCTTGTCTTCTCACTTTGCAGCATTTTTTTCCACCACTGGGTAAATAATAAAACACAAGGCGTTAGTGTTGAATTCAGATCCATTAAAACTGTCTCTCATTGAAGACAAAGTCCCGTATGTCTGTCCAAAACTGACCCGACGAGATAAATCGTAAATAATCATAAAACGAGAGGAGAGCTGATTCTGGATCAGTGTTAGAGAATGAGGAACACTGAAAGGAAAAGGCAATCAATCTGGTGGGCTGCGCCACCGACTCGCTGCATCACAACAAACCTCACCAATCAGGCCCCAGCCTCATGCATCTCCATGGTAACAGAGCTTCCTCAGTCCTGGGGAGAGGGGGGGGGGGGCAAGGGAAAACAGAAGAGAAAAGAGGTGGATGGGAGGAAGAGGAGAGGAAGAGAAGGAGGAGGAGGAGGGGGGGAGAGAATCGATACCTTCTGCTATTTCACAGTGAGGATTTAAAAAGAGGCTCCCTTCCTGAATGGAGGGGGGAGGGGTGGGGGGGAGGAGGGTGAGCCGGTGTGGATCGGCTGACCGCAGACGGCAGAGGAAGGAGCAGAGAGCAGGGATGTGGTGGAAGGATGCCTGGGCTGGGAGTCTCCGCGGGACCAGGATCTGCAGCCACCCCTGAGCCGCTGCTCAGTGGATCGGCTGGGTAGCTGTGTTTAAGGTGGTTCCCTCTGCAAGGTAAACATCCGATTCCTTTCACTCGCACTGCCTTAGCTCACAGGGTCGAACCACCCCAGAGATGTCTCCTCATCTGCACTGTCATGAAAACCACAGGTAAATTAGAGGATGGCAACATGGATGCCTGCCTGTTGGACCGTGGCACACGCCACTTCAGGTCCTGATGTGGATGCAGAGAGGGAGGGAGACACGTTAGGTGCAGGGTCTGCAGGTGGCTCCTGTTTTGAGATGTGTCATTTTCTGCATGGAAGTTTTTGGTTGGTTTTTTTTTTTTTTTTGTGGCTATTTTGTCGGGGCCAGTGCGAGCGCCTGGGTGGTGAAATGTGTTGCTGCAGCAGAGCTTCTGTCTCGTGTGCAACACATGTTGAATGGTCATGGTGGGTGGTTGTGATGTGCTGCAGGTTTCAGTGCATCTCCGAGGAGAAGCTGTGAAAATCAGCCCTCATGGGAGGTGATGCTTTGCACAGAAAAGACATAAAATACCATTTGAATCTGGTCACCTTTTGATTTTTTAACGCTGTTGTTTAGCCACAGCTGCCGCACAGTAGCGTGTTTAAATCTACATTTCCGTGTCGTTCGTCCGGCTAATTTGATTGAAGTACGCAACAAGAGCGCGCAGTACAGTGCTTGACTCTTGGGGGATTTCATGAAATCCGGAGAAACTGTACTCACCGCCTGCGTAGTCGCGGCGGGCGTCATCTAACTCCTTCGGCACGCCGTCGTTTTTCTTCTTTCGGACGCGAATGAAGCTGTGGGGTGTTTTGAATCTGTTTGTGTTATGATTATCAAAAGGAGAGACAAATCTCGTCAGGGGATCTTGTTAGCGCAGCACGACTCATGTAGCTCCTCTAACCGCTGAAGAATTGAATCAGATTCATCCTGGTGCATCAAACTGTGATGTGTAACAAAGAGATAATGCATTGGCTCCTTGCTCTCAAATTTGCTTGTGCATATGAGATTACAGTGCGACATATACTGTACATATGGTTCACTTATATATAATTTTCCTGGGTGTTCTCGTGAGGTACTTAATTGGATGTGCATTCTGCCAGTATGTTCTGAGGAATTTAAAGTAGCTTTGATTTTCATGAATTAAACATGACTGTCACACGTTGCACAAGGATTTACAAAACCTCACATATGGTTTCAGAGCGACGTCATTGTGAGATGTGCACGCATGCAAAGAGTGGAAAACAAACCAAAATGAACGAGAGCTTATGAGGGGATCAAAAAGAGGAGCTGTTTTTGTGCCTTAAACCACACAAATCGCCAAGTAACAGGTGGAAAATGTCTAACATCTCCAAAAGAAAACGTCCCTTTCAGCTCAGAGTGCAGAATTAGCTATTAACATGCGGCGATCTAGTCAGAGCCCTAGATTTTCATGAGGCGGTGGATGGATTGGTGCAGAAGTGGGTGAGGAAGAAATCACAAAAGGGTGCAGAATCTCTTTTCCCGATCCCCTACAGCTAATAAATAATGCTTTCTATATCCAGTATTGACATCATTTCTTATGAGTAAGGTTTGGCCTGTTCACACTGCAGACATCAAAAATATGAGTTTGTGCACTAACATAATACATCTGGCATATATCCAGTGTCTGGTATATTTATGGTAAACTGCAGGAATGTCATACATGCTAATATCTATACCATCTACCCGTTACTTTTTCTTTATGCAAATATTACGTTTTTAATCTTAAAATTTTTTTTGTTTAATGCTAATATTACTTTTCTTGATGCCAATGTTACTTTTCTTTATGCAAATATTACTTTTTTTATGCTAATGGTGCTTTTCTTTAAGCTAACAATACTTTTCTTCATGCTAACACTACTTTTTTTGTCTAATGTTAAATTCGTCATGCTAACACTACTTTTCTTGAAGCCAACATTACTTTTCTTTATGCAAATATTACGTTTTTAATCTTAAAACTGTTTTTGTAATGCTAACATTACTTTTCTTGATGCCAATGTTACTTTTCTTTATGCAGATATTACTTTTTTATGCTAATGGTGCTTTTCTTTAAGCTAACGATACTTTTCTTCATGCTATCATTACTTTTTTTTTGTCTAATGTTACATTTCGTCATGCTAACATTACTTTTATGCAAATATTACTTTTTTATGATAGCCTTACTTTTCTTTAAGCTAACGTTACGTTTCTTCATGCTAAGGTTACTTTTTTCTTGCTAATATTAGTTTTCTTAAATGCTACTGTTACTTGTGGAGGGGGGCTTCAGTACTTTTAACCCGTGCTGCCTGTTGATGGTCTGGGATGCAGACACAGGTAATTTCTCACTAAATTCATGGGCAAATGTTGTGTATTCTTTTTTAGTCTTGCTGGAACTAGCTGCCATTTTTTCCCTGGATTTGAAAATATTCATATGTAAACGATCATGACATCATGACATTTTCTACCCCAGCTGTGCGCTTCACCAAGATTGTTTGTGATCGGGGAAACCATTTAAAATCATAGTTATATTAAGATAACATTTAACAGCGCGTACTTTATGTAATGAGTATCAATGTGCTTGCGGTGAAAAAAAAAAGTTTAAAGTGGGAGCTAGCAATTTTTTTATAATAATCTGACTTATTGTATGTGAAAGGTGTCGCTCGTATGTAACTCGTACTTCTGCGTTTTAGCGTCTTTCAATTCAGTTCAAATGTATCTATATAGCGCCAAATCACAACGGAGGTTATCTCAGGGCACTTTTCATATAGAGCAGGTTTAGACCTTTACAGGGACCCAGCATTCCCCTACGAGCAAGCTCTTGGCGACAGCGGCGAGAAAAAAACGCCCTTTTAACAGGTAGAAACCTTGAACAGAACCCGGCTCATGGTGGGCGGCCGTCTGCCTCGCGTCTGCCTCACAACTTTACTGTTTTGACCCCCTCTCACCGGTCTCATATCACCGTTTACAGCAGCAGCAGGCAGCTGTTTTCAACGAAAGTCATGTGATAAACTGTTTACTAGTTTCTGAGCGGGTTGTCCGCTGATCGCAGGGGTGGCGGTTCGATTCCCAGCTCCTCCTCTGCGTGCCGAACGCACTTGGCGAGACAGCGAACCCTTACGTGCCTCACTTGTAAGTCGCTCTGCAAAATGAGTAAATGTAAAATGCATTTAGCAGCTATAGAGCGTAGGGATACGTCCCTCGGGAGTCGGTAGAGACCACTGCAAGTAAATGATAACGTAGCTCCGTTACTGCTGGATGTGTAAACGTTTTGCTAAAAAGTTTGCAATATCAATTAAAAGGTGATATTATATGTATTGTGTTTACAGCTTGTGTCTGCTGCCCCCGAGTGGCCAAAAAAAAAAGCTGACCCGACCTGACTCTTCAACTAGTGTTGTATGTAGTCCTGTACACCACCGTGGTTTTATTAGAGTTAGTAATAATAACTATGGCATCTGAGCACGCCAGATCCTATTTGCAGTTTTTCTGAGCGGTGGGAGCTGCAGAAGATCCGGCAAAGGGCATGCAGGTGCGTGAATATCCAGAGGTAAGGGGTCTCAGCTCTTGACTTTCAGGCTGAAACATTCACAGTCCATCTCCGTGGCGGGACGGTGCACGCGGGGTTTGGAGTTCAATTTGAATGTGTGGATGGTATGCTGGGGTGTGCAGAAAAGTCGGCCCACGGGAACAAGCTGCTGGCAGGCAGCGCTGCGTTTAATGGACCAGAGCTGCTTTCCTCTGAGTCGGTTGCCTCAGAGTGGCCATCACGCAGCACTTTGATAAGAGGGCAGCTGGCAGCCAGTCACCCTCTTAGTGGTGCAGATGAGACATTTACTTTCTCTGCGGTGGCGTTACGGACACTGACTGTGATTTTTTTTGGCTGAGAGGTCAATTAGGAAGCTTTCAAATTTAACCAGGAAACTATGGGGTTGTTTGAAATTTCCCAGCAATGACATTAAGACAATCTCCTGGTGGATTTTGTTGGTTGGATTGTGAAAATGTTTTCACAACATCGAGGCAATTTGAGCCACCCAGCAGTGCTCGCAGTGGTTGATTTTCCATAGAAGCCAATCTTCCTCAGGATTGGCCCCATGTCTTATTCCTTTTTCCACAATAAAGGTGCAAACTTCATCAGTTAAATGGATTAGAGAGGATAGAGGTACATAGGGAAGACATGCTGTGGTTTGATAGCTCTGTTGGAAATTGGCCAAAAGCCCAAGGGATCTTTGTTTAAGTTTGAGCTCAGCAGTGGACATTCCCAGAGTAATTAGAGGGGAAAGAGCCATATTTTAGGCCATGAGAGAGAGAAAGAGATATTGAAGCATGCTGAGATGCTGAAAAGCATTACATCACATCTTGATAAATTGGTCTCTGTTATTCTATAAAAATAAAAATAAATAAATAAAGTATGTGGTTGTCTGCCAAGTCAGAGTCCAGGATTTTAATGTTCAAATTTCAGGGCTAAGTGCTCAGCTTATTAGTGAGTAACAAAATGAAGCCTGTGGTTTACTGTATGTTTCCATGGGACTTTTGATCATTTTGATAATCGATTAATCGATTAAGTTTGCTGATTCCACCTTCTGAAATGTGCAGATTTGCTGCTTTTTCTTTGTTGTGTGTAATTGTGAATTGAATATCAATTGAGTTTCAGGGTATCTGCAGCTTTTGAAAAGTCTTACAAAAGAATTGATTTAGGTTTCGTCCAAAAGAAGTCTTAAATTTCATTTACAAATGTCTTAGATAGTTTTTACTAGCCTGCTGTAGGCAGCAATGTTGGTTATAAAATGTTTTTATGTGTGATTTTAGCAGAAACTGGCAGGGAAATTTCCAGTGCTATTGTTTCAGACCTCTGATCTTAACTAAATTAGCTATTTTGTAATTGGTTCATCCATCCATCCATTCATTCACCAGTTTTTGGCTGCTTATCTAGGTCCAGGTCATATTTAATGATTAATTCATTATATTAGTAGGAATATGTCAAGAAGGAATGACAAAAATGAGAAATACATGTAAATAATTTTGGCATTGGTAAATAATTCTAGGTCTTATCATCCCTACTGGTTTTTTATTGATATTGTTCATGCTTTGGGTGGTACAACCGTGAACCAGGCATTAAATTTCATTAATTCTATGTGATATTAAAAGGGTCTTAACGCGGTGAACCTTGTGGAAGCCCCGGAGTAAGAGACTCAAAGCTGTTTGTCAGACAGAATAAGGAATTCACATAATAGCCCTCCGGGAAATTGCGATGGACATTTTTTTTATTATTTTATAATGTTGTATAGCTTAAACCAACATTAACAGAATTTTTGGCCACTTCGAAGCTATGGAAATAATCTGTGAATGCGACACTTGACGTTTCGTCACCTTTAAGTTGAAAGGGCAAATTTAGGCGTCCAGCAGACACAGAGCGACATTATCATTCATTTGGAGTGTTGTTTGTGTTTAAGTCCAGTATTCCCTCTCTACTGGCTCTGGTTTTGGTCTCCACCACCTCCTGAGTGAAACATCTGGCTCTTTAGCTGCTAAACGCTCCACTTTCTTCACCAACTGTTTGGTGCTGAGCAGGCACTTCTACTGTGGGTTTTTACAGCTTTTTTTTCTTTTTTTACTCAAAGCAGTTGCCACCCCTGTCTGGGAATGACACTGACGTCACCACAAGCGACACCTCTCACACATAGTCATGTGATCCGTCATTAATATAAGAATATTTACTATAGCAGCTTTAAATAATTTACATCAGTTAATTCAAAAGCTAAAGTAATTACCAAATGTAATTTTGCCTCTATTAGATGGTTTAAATAGCACTCAGGTTTAGAACCAGACCATGTACTGTATGTAAGGACACCTGTCAACCAACGCCAACATGGCTGTAAACATGCCTCTCTATAACCTTAATATCTTATTAATGACTCAGTAAGTTTCAAAATGGCCACCAGCACACTCACTGGAAGAAGTGAATTTAGTGATTGAGACCGTAATGACTTGTGGAAAATATCACTCGGTATTTCTTGAGAGAAGCTGGCCCTTTTTTGAATGGTTGTCAATTATGTTACAGCCAGTATCTAACAGCCAAAAGTGTCACTGCACATTAAGGCACATTTTAATTGGCTTCAGCCTTCGGCCACGGTAGTTGCCACTCTAGATTATTGGTTTGGTCTATTAAAGGCCGGAAAACTGTGGAAAAATCTCCTCCACATTTTCCCAGAGTCCAAGGAGATGTTTTCAGGTGTCTTATTTTGTCCGACCAACAGTTCAAAACTCAAAGGTATTCTTTCTACAATGACGTAGAGAAATGTTGGCAATGTTGGCTTAAAGAATTGACTTGACTAATTAATCCTTTATTTAAATAGTTGCCAGTTGATTTTGTCAATCGACCTATCAATTAATGGACTAATCATTGCATTCTTGCTCCACACCGGTCATCCTCTTTAGTTTTTTCAGTGAATGCAGGCTGCTGTTTTTGATGGGCTGACTCATCGCCCACTTCGCTGGTGGAGGCACATAAAAAACAAAAAGCTCCGTCTTTCGTGCACGCCTCTGTGTTGCCTGTCTGTCTATGCATGTGTCAGTTTTCATCTGTCTCTGTCTCACATTTTGCTTTATGGGGATTACTGTGTCTCTATTTGTGGCAGCTCCTCTGTAGGTCAAGGACTTGTTCTTCGCAGGATTCGGTGAGAAACGCCACTCCATTCCTCTCTCTCTGCTGTAATTGTAACAGAGCACAACACCTTCTTCTGGTTATCTGAGTCACCATAGCCTTTCTGTCAGCTCCATTCTCCTCTGACCTCTCTCGTCAACAAGGTGTTTCCGTTTGCGGAACTGCTGCTCACTGGATGTTTGTTTGGCTCCATTTTGAGTAAAAACTTTAGAGACTGTTGTGCATGAAAAACCCAGAAAATCAACATTTTCAGAAATACTCAAACCAGCCTATCTGGCACCAACAATCATGGCACAGTCAAAGATCACATTTTTACCCCGATACTGATGTTTGATGTGAAGATTAACTGAAGCTCCTGACCTGTATCCTTGCAGGATTTTATGAACTGCACTGCTGCCACATGATTGGCTGATTGGGTAATGCATCATAAGCAAGTGTTTTCTAATAAAGCGCTTGTTGAGTGAATTTCATGTCTATGTTGTGTTTACACCAAACGGCCACTACACGGCTACTACACGTTTAACTTGTACAAATGATCTCACACTAAAGCTCAAAGTCATATACAGTATGGGTAGATGACGTACTCGTTCACCATGACTGTATTTGCAAATTCATCTCGCTGGAATATGAAGTTGTTCAGCTAAGACTGACGTGAAGAAGTTTATAAAAATGACGTCAGAAAGCTAATGAAGCCTCGTGTCGTTTGCAGGAAGACATTTTGGGCTGTCTCCCCTGACATACTGTACATCCTGACCTCCACGGTTCGTCTGCTACAGCAGCTTGACCAAACATGCATAACCCAATCATGCACAGATGGACAGACTGTGGGACGCACACACACACACACACACACACACACACACACACACACACACACACACACACACACACACACACACCACTCCTCATTTGACATCTCAGCTCCTCCTCTTCCCTCTACCGTGTTAAAACAGCAACAGATTTACGGTCCGTCATAATCTGTGTAAGATTAAGCAGCCATTGTCATGTGACCCTCCCAGTCTCATCCCTGTCTGCTTGTTGGTTTGTGACTTTTGTTTCACCAGCAGCAGGTGGACGAACAGTGCTGCAGCCTCACAAACGTCACACACTACTTCACTACTATTTGGATAGATTGGCGTTGATGCTGGAAGACGAAATGGCTACGTGGATTTCTTTTTTTAGGGAGCGGACGTTTTCTACCTTTAAAAGTGTTTTATTCAAGTTTAAAAACATTCTAAGATGTTATAAGAATAAAGCTGCACAAAAAATTCTGAAAAACAAAACTAGACTTTAGATTTGTATTTGAATTAAAAAACACGACAAGTTGGAATATTCTTGCAGCACTGGCAGATTTTTTCATGTTTTTAAAGAAAATAAGACTTTAAAGTGGTAATTTATAGAGAATTATCAGCTCTAAAAAGCCACTGTCATCTACCTGCTCAGCACCAAACAGATGACAGACACAGTTAGAGACCAGCTGGTCAACATAGTGGAGCATTTAGCAGCTAAAGAGCCAGATGTTTCCCTCAGGAGCTGGTGGAGACCAAAAGCAGAGCTAAAACAGAGTTAATATTGGTCTTAGATTCATCAGGTGGACACAAACACCACTCCAAATGAATTATAATGCCCTGTATCTGCTGGATGTTTAAATAAACAGTTTACAGTTAAAAGTTGATGATATGTCAGTGTTGTGTTCACGAGTTGTTTTTGTGCTACCCCCAGGTGGCCAAAAAAAATCAGCTGTTGCAGGTTTAAGGTTTAAGATTCAGTCAAGGACCAAAATTACTTGATCGTACAAAACATCACATTTTAAAAACCGATTGTATGTTTTCTCTGTAAAAGCTGAAGCTGTAAAGCTGGCGTCAAATAAATGTAGTGGAGTAGAAAGTAGAATATTTCCCTCACTCACGTAAACTACAGGTACCTCCATGCTGTACTTGAGCACAGTAGTTGAATAAATGTACTTCCCACCACAGCAGGGTGGCTTTGTTGGACTGACCACAACTTGGCTGAGTCTTCAGAGCATAGACAGAGTTGGGATTTAGGTTGCCGGAGGATTTCAGGGGAAGTTGCTAGGTCAGTGGATTACCTTGTAATAGATCTGTAGGAGGGCTGGCTGGAGAACACACGCCGGATGTGTTGGCTCGTGTATGGGGGGGGGTTAATCCTTGAGACAAACATGGTAACTCCTCCTCAGGTTTGTGAGTAACGCTAGAAGCTAAACTCTACATATTCCAATACTTTTTCCCCACTGAACGTCTGTTTTCTTTTCCCTCTCTCTCTCAGGTGTGAAAAGCGATGAATCCCATCCTCGCTGTTTGAACATGCTGCTTGGGTGCGGACGTTGACCGAGAGGAGCGTCTACCCTCTTACACTCCTTCCCCTCTGGACACGCGCACACACGCACACACACGCACACACACGCACACACACACACACGGAGTCAGCCCAATTCAAGCACAGCCATGCTGATCAAGGAGTATCGTATCCCCATGCCGATGAGCGTGGAGGAGTACCGCATCGCTCAGCTCTACATGATCCAGGTTAGTGGGTGGTTTTTGTTTTTTCTGGACATATTCGTTATCAAACATCACATCCATGGTTCCACTCAGACGTGCCAGGGGTACAGTGTGTACCAGGCTCTAGAAAAGACCGGAAAACAATTAAGAAACAAATTGCAATTAACCAGAGAAGAGGTTTATGTGCACCCTTGTGCTTAAGCTTAAAGCTGGATAAAAATGTCTTGGTGTCAGTGCAGCACAATCCTCCTATCAACTGCTGTGGCTAAACACAGATTTTACAGTTACATCAAAACACTAAATCGGACGACCTGGAAGCGACCTGTGTGTGTGGGGGGGGGTCCGTCGGGAGTTTAAGGTGTAATCTTGTCTCACTGTACCAGAACAGGCAAGGTGGAGAACATGGAACGTCGTTAAAGGGTCACAGGGGCAGTGTTGTCCTGCAGACCAGATGGTGCTCCATATGCCTGTGGATTGGGTTTCATTTAATAATTTTGTGCAAATGCACACACACGTATACAAACACACTAAAAGTTACATTTAAAAAAAAAAAAGTGTCCCAATGAGAAATACGCGTGTTTTCCAACATGTTGAATCGCTCCTTTAGGAACAACGGAACAAACAGCCTGTCTCTCTGTCATTCTCTCAAACTCATATCTGGCTGTTTTGAAATGCTAGTTGTCCCTGTGACTGGCTTTACAAGGACAGCATGGATGAAAATGTTAAGGGACTCAAGGTAAAAATGTAGTTTATAGTAAAATTAAGGGAAGTGCGGGTGACTTGTAAGTGTCATTTATCACTGCACTTTCTCCCGAGGGTTCCTTGTGCTGATTCATTTTGACAGCCCATTTGACAGCTTGTTGTGGTTGTTGTTTCTGCCTCTCCAGTCGGGTTAAGATGTTGGAGAAACCCACAGGAGCTAGATAAAGTCAGATGTCAAAAAAACGAAATCGTGATTCCCTGTTTTCGGAATCATATTTCCGTTTGCAGTTTCAGTTTGTTTCATTCTCTGAGTTGTCTCTGTACTGTAGCTGCATTCATTACAGTTTAACAGCAGCAGTAGTGATTTGAAGACTCTTTCTGCCCTGGATTTCACCTCTCAGGCAGCATACAGCCTGACCCCCCCGCCTCTTTTTTTTTTTTTTTTTTTGAACTGACCATCATTCAAAGATAATGCATTAAAGGACAGAGCTCTTTGTAGTAAAGATGGAAGCATTACTAATTGAGTTTAAAGAGTCATAGTTGGCTTTGCAGTATGACTTTTTGCTAAAGTGATTATGGGGTTAGTCCATTAATAAAGCAGCTACTACCATTATTATGGTTTATTATGTTGTTTGCTAGACGATACACTCGTGTGGTGCTGTGCAAAACTTTTAGGCACTGAAAGCAAAGTGAGGATTTTTCAAAAACAATGCGTAATGTTTTTATTTACCAGTTAACTTCCTACAAAGTACAGTCAACAGAAAAAACCTAAATCAGATCAGTATTTACATTGACCCCCCCCCTTTTGCCTTTAAACTAGCACCAGTTCTCCTCGGTGCACCTGCACACAGTTTTTCAGGTTCTTGGCAGGTTGGCTGTTCCAAGCATCTCGGAGAACTTGCCCCAGTTCTCCTGTGGATTTAGTCCGTCTCAGTGTGTCCTGTCTCTTCATGTGATCCCAGACTGACTCCGTGTCGCTGAGATCAGGGCTCTGTGGGGGGCCAGACCCTCTGATGCAGGACTGCGTTGTTCTTCCGGTCTCTGAAGACAGCCCTTTATGGCTCCGGTTGTGTGTTTGGCCCCGCTGTCTTGCTGCAGGAGGAACCAGGGACTGATCAGACGCATCCCTGGCGGTGTTGTGTGACGGATGAGAATCTAAACATCCGAAGTGACTCAAACCTTTGCACAGTGCTGTATAACAAAAGCAGAACCTCCCCACCTCTGAAACCAAAGCGGCTCCCTCCGTCAAGAGTCTTGAACCGATCCTCCTGAATATCAGCTTTGATAATGAACCGTATTATGTATGACACACAGACACACACACACACACACACACACACACACACGCACACGCATGCATCCACTGCTGGACCCCTCCTCCTCCTGTTCAGCGTCACAGCTGAGAGCCAGGTTGCCACGGTAACCGGTGACATCAGCTGCAGCATGGCAGCGGCTGCCATCATATGTTTGCGATATGGGCGAGAGAGAGATTGAAAGAAAGGGAGGGTCTGAAAGAGAGAGAGAGAGAGAGAGAGACAGGGAGGACAGACGCGATGATGCTGTCGGCATCGCCATGACGACATCGCTCTCAGGACCGGATACAGTTTAGGTTATGTGCATCACTCATGTACTGTTACGGGAGATGGACGCTTAGGGGAACACCTTACAGTATTTCATAACACTTTTCAGTGGGGTCCTATTGTAGCAGCGTCATTTACAATGTTATTTGCGTCTGAGTCAGATTGCGACCGTGTGCAGGAATCGGCAAACGTCTTCAGCTCAGTTCTGCAAAGTGGAGCCGTGAGCCTAAGCTCAGGGCAAAGGAAACCCTGAGCTACAGACGGGTCGCCACACACATTTGAAGGAGTGCAGCAAAGAGACTGTCGGGCTGGAAGGAAGGATTATCTGTTTTTCCAGCTCTTGAAGTGAAATACTCAGTTTTCACTCAGAGTAAAAGGGCATTTAATCACTGTTCTTTTCAGTGCATTTATTTACAGGTTCACAATAAAATGATGGGAATGTAGGTAGTTTTGCAACTATTGGGTAGTAGATAAGATGTTGAGCAAATACTTTTTTTTGTTTTGAACTGATGGCAGTGCTAGATTCAAAGTTAAAGAATCACCAAAATGATTACAGTTCCTCCTGAAGGGGACATTAATGTCTGTAGAAGATTTATTTACCATCCATCCAATAGTTACCGAGATAATTCAGTCAAAACCAAGATTGTCAACCTGTTGGTCGGCGCTACGGGGAGAAGTCAGAGGATTTCCACAGTCATTTGGACGTATCGTCCTCAACGTCTGAACCAAAATGTGTGTTCATCCAACCCATAGTTGTTCAGGTAGTTCAGTCTGGACCAAAGTGGTGGGCTGCCCAGTCAACATATCAGCCAGTGTGACCAAAACACCAATGGGAACTGTTGATGATGTATTACGTGAAATATTTTCTGTTTTTGCACCTAAAGCCTTTTCTTTTTCTTTTTCTTTTCGTTGTATAGTCTTGCCCACTTGTTGTTGTCGTTTGTGGGTTTTCGCTGCATTTTTTTAAATAACTCAAGCAGCGAGCATCGTCGGTCGCCAGCTCCAAACTGAAAGCAACCGCGGAAGTTGAAAAATGGCAGAGCGGTTAATAGAAGGGGTGTTTGAAACCTCTGAGCTGCTGGTGATAACGTTTGATGCATGAGGATCTACTGTTGCTCCGGGAGGGGCGTGCGCGGACCCGGGGAGGGGAGTTGCGCACCCCTGGTTCACGCTAACCTTGTGGTGTCACATCAATTATTCAAGGACGGCTCAGCCCGGCAGAAACGAGACCCTCAGCAAAACCAGGCCCATTATAATTCCACAGACGTGGTCCTCGGAGCGTCTGCTCAACCCAGCAGCACTTCTCAAATTGGACATGGGCTGTGTTTTCTTTCACTTCTTCTCCTCATCTTTCTTTCCCTGTCAGCTTTTGAAACCCTCCCTCTCCCTCTCTGCCGATTGTTTGAGGCCTTAAGCACTTTTTAAAAACATCTTAAAACGTTTCTCTGTGCTTTTATTTATTCAGATTTCCTTCTGTTGAATGTTTTTTGTCTCGCTGTCAAACTGGACGAGTTCCTCTTCACGCTTCGCGGCCCAGTTCTGTCTCAGCTTTCCTTCTGTATCTATTTGGTAGTCAGCCACTCGACTTTGTTCACACATCCAATTCAAGGTCCTCAAGACTTTTACAACTCTTTATTCTGCAGGTCTGTATGTTCCTAATCATTTACTGTGCAGTTTCCTGGAAATGACCATTTAGTCTGGTTCTAATTACAGGAAAATATAGGCGTTTCTTTGAAAGAGCAGTTTCATTTGAACCCAAATTCATTATTAATTTGTCATTGAAACCTTTACTCTTTATATATGTTGAATTGTGTTTGACAGCAGACTCAAGCTGAAATGATTAGTTGATTAGTTGATCAGCAGAAAAGTAAACTGCAACCATTTTCATAATCGTTTTATCATTTTTCAAGCAGAAAAAAGTGGAACAAGGTCGAATATTCTCCGACTCCAGCTTCTCAGTAGCGAGGACCTTCTGCTTTTCTATGTCACAGTCATCGTAAACTAGATATATTTGGGTATTAGGGCTTATGGACGGACGTTGCAGCGGCACAATCGACAGAATTCACATTTTTGCACGTTCAGCCGGACTCAAAGACTTTTAGGGTTTTGTTTTTTTTTAATTAATTTGCGTTGATTAGCTCATAATGTACTAATTGATCACTGTCTCCTTCCCCCAATAATTAGTATGACATTACAAAAGTTATTCTCAGGAAATGATTGGTGACACAGTTCCGGAAATATGGAGCGACTTCATGTTCCGTGTCTTTCCACACCTGCACATTTTCCACGGAACTGCAGCTCTTCTTCGCATTTGAGAACGATGCACACGAGGACAAAACGCAAACGCTTCCACGAGACGGTTGTGTTTTTTCTGAGCGGAGCACTGAAGGCGGCAGCGGGGCAACTGAAGGTTGTATTATAATGAGGGGGAAATACTAACACTAGAGACCCTCAGCACAGATGGTCTGAACGGTTCCATCTTTAGCCTCAGATCTTCAGTCTTGGTTTTCTTTGTTTTTTCGGAAAACTGTGCGAGAGAATAACTTTAACCTTCTACACAGCAAGGACCTCTGGAGAAACCACCTCTCCTCAAAGTTCCGGGGTTAATGCCGTTCAGGCGACGCTTCGGCTCTTTGCTCTGGGCCCCGAGATGTGTGTCGTTAACGCAGGTCTTCCGTGCCGTCCCCCCCGTGTGCTGCGGGAGAAGGGACGCGGACACGAGGAGGGTCATTTCAGGCCCTTAGCTCCTCACCTAAATTACATTACCTGCTAGATTACAGCAATTTTCCAGCTGTTTGCCTCCTCTGACCTTCATTACCGATATCGCCTCTCTAAAGTGTCCAGGAGAGAGAGCTCCGTGTTCAATCTGAGCCCTCGTTCTTGACCCCGAACACCCCACTCTTGCTGTTAATAATGATCGCGATGATTCGTATTCACAAAGTGCTTTTCCTCGACCCGCAGCACATTACAATGGAGGGAATAAAATTGCTTTTCAATCACGGGTTTGAAACCAGGATACGGTGTCTTCACCGTGGTCGCCTGACAGCGCTCACGTCGGGGATGTATATTTTGAGCGCCAGTGTTTATCGTGGCTGTGACTTTTGGCCTAACTGGGAACGGAAACATACGATAGACACACATTTTCATTCATTATCAGCCAGGTTGTAGGAGGCGCCGTGGCGCTGTCTTGAGGGCGACGAATCCGAAAAGATCTCCTCTTGTCCTCAGACTGATGTCTCAGTCCTCGTTATTAAACGTCTGAGAGGTAATCAGCGTTTAAGTGGAAAGAGACCGCTCAAAGTAGACCACGGCTGAGGATGAAATTCAAAGATCACTCACGGGGAAATAATGGCTCGAATGTAAATAGGGAGAATGGTAAAGCTCATCAGCCGGAAACTAGTTGGTTAAAATTAAACTTATGAAAGAGCTTCTGATCAGAATTTTACAGATTACTCACAGTCAGGAAAAATGGCAAAGCACCTAAACAAACCATATTTTAATGTTCTATAATTTATATTTAATCTCCTCCTTATCATTTAAACAGATTTTTTCAGACCCTTTTAGCGAGTTCTCTTCACGCTGTTATAAAATCAGGATTTCAGCAGCAGAGCAGCAGCAGCAGCTTGGAAATGGCTCGGAAGTGACCGCTGGTTGACGTGTGGTCTTAATGGGCCCCGTGTCAGTCACGATTTCATACAAACAGAAGAACATGTCAACGAGGACAGCTTTGTTGGGAACTCGGCTGCATTAAAATACTGAGTACGTGAGCACAGAGAGTAGGAGAGAAGCAGACAGATAAAGGTCTGGTCCAGCCACATGCCAGGTTTAGACCTGGTCTTGTTGTGTCACAAAAGGCGAAGTTAAAAACCTCCATTTCTACCACGTTTGTGCCTCAGTAACTTTGGTTCAGTATCTCTTAGACTCATTCTGGCTTCTGTAGTTATGGCTGGAATCGAAAGGACTGAAGAACAGTAACATTTTTATTTTGGGTTCATGTATTTGTTCTCCGTGCAGGGCTTTTGCGTTTTTAGGATTTTATCCAAAAAATATTCTCTGCTATGATAACTGGGCTCCTATATCAGATCCTGGAGGGGTTTGCTTCATACTACACCAGCCTTATAAATCCTTCATCTGTACAGCTGAGTGCTACAGACGGCTACAGTCTAAATGCAGAGCCTCTTAAGGAGACGCAGTGTGTTTATAAACTGAGGCCGTAATCCCAAACTCCCTCTGTGGAGCAACGGGCTTAATACACAGCTCAGTCTTGCAGGATCTGTGGGGTTGAACCATCTGCCGCCTTTTATTGAAGGATGTTACATGCTGGGCAGAAAGGGAGATCGTTGATTCTACCTCCTCTGTGCAGGGAATCTGGCTTCGTCAAAGTCTGCCTCACCTTAACCCGACGGTGAAAAGGAAACACTCAGCAGAGTTTGGATCCTTTAAGGAGAGGGAGGGAAAAATGAGGGTTAGAGTGAGCTGTGGCGGAATCGGGAGGAAAGAGAGAGTCTAAATAAACGTGACTAACAGGTTTAAAAGAAAGGGAGTCTCTTTTTCCTCCTCCCAGCTCGTCGCTTCGCCTCCGCTGCGTCGTCCGTCCACAGCTCTGCGATGAAAGACTCGCCTGAATGACCGACGCGAGCGCCGTGTGAGGGTAGACGGTGTTTGACCGGAAGCGGCTGTAGGAAAGAGAGGAGGAGGAGGGGAGGACGAGTGTCAGGGGGACCGGGGCTGAGTCTGCATGAGGCCGGGTGGACACGTCCCCCTGGCTTTGACAGCTGAAACTGAAACGGAACAGCGTGAGAGATGATAAAAACGTTGACACGTTCATCTAAGGAACCAAGTACATTTAGGACAAGTGTGTAAAATATGATGCACATTGTTATGCAGCAAATTAAACCACCAAACAGCATAGAAAACGGGTAGAACTGGCTCCGCTACAACATAAATATGCTACTTACATGTGAATGTATCTGTAGTAATAATCTGATTGTATAATAACACAGAGGCCATTTCCCTGCATAGTGAGTACTTTTACTTTTATACTTTATTTACATTTAGCTGATTATACTTACATACTTTCGATTAAGTAAAATCTTGGATGCAGGACTTTTACTTTGAACTGAGTTTTTTTTTTTACAGTGTGGTATTTTTAGTTATTACTCAAGTAAAGCATCTGAATTCTCCCACCGCTGACAAGACAACAGGTTTTTTTGTTTTTCCACTTTCTGTTGAATCTGAGCAGATCCTCAATCTCCCTCCTCCCTCTGTCCTGTCATCTTTCCGCCGCCTTGCAGAAAAAGAGCAGGGAGGAGAGTTGCGGCGAAGGCAGCGGCGTGGAGATCCTCGAGAACAAGCCTTACAAGGACGGCCCCGGAGGCTCGGGCCAGTACACGCACAAGGTCTATCACATCGGGAAACACATCCCGAGCTGGTTCTGTGCCATTCTGCCGCAAGCTGCCCTGCGAGTGGAGGAGGAGTCCTGGAACGCCTACCCCTATACACGAACCCGGTGAGACACCCACGCCAAATCTGGCCCCGTGTTTATTCACTGAAAGGTAACAGTAGAAATCCCTCAATAATATTGGTTAATGCAATACATCAATACATTAGCTGAAGCAGTACAATTAAGAATATAGGTGTAAAATCAGTCGATAACTTTCATTTGAATGATAACTTTTCTTTTTCCTGTTTTTTTCGGGGCATTTATCAGGGGTTCAAACAAACAATGAGCTTAAACATGGACTTCACACATCTTCACTGTCTGCACTTGTCTCCATATTGTAGTATTTCTCAGACGCACTGCCATCTACCAACAGCAGAACATCTCTCAGGGGCGTTTTGTTTCCGTTTCAGACGGTTCTCTCTTGTTTTGTCCCTATTGATATATTCATACATGATAAATATATCAGATTGCTGGAGATTTAGAGAAAAATGAGCCAAAATAAAATGGGCTTTCTTAATTTCTTACCATCGAATGAACTGCAAGGCTCTAACTAGGACACACTCTGCTTCTCTGAGCAGACGTTATTAATCACGCGATCACCCGAGAGTTGCTCTTCAAAGTGACTCTTGTAATTGGCTGGAAGTGGGAGGAATCTTGCTGCTCACAACCGGGCAATGACTTTTTTTACCCCGAAGTTGCTGCCGTAGAGACTCTAGGTCCTGCAGTGTCCGACAAATACGGGCCCCAGGCCTGGGACTCAAGCTGCACGTGTCTAAGAGGAAAATGACTCTGCGCACGGATATTGACGACGATGTCGTTGGGAAAAGCAACAAGCTTTTGCATGATTGCCTAGACTTTCAGAAAACACTACGGTCATCCCCGTGCCCCCTGGGGAAACCTTTGCTCCGTGTTCACACTTGAGCTTACGTTACGTCAAGTGAAGTTGAGGCAGCTGACAGTGCCTAAAGTAGAAAGACCGACCTTTTAGTAATAAAACTTCCCCACTGGTTTTCATCATGTGGATCCTAGATTCATAAACGTGACGAATGAAGTAACATTCGCTTATTGCAGCTTATTGCTGAGCTGTTTTATTATTCAGCTGAATAATCACATAATCATTCCCTTACCACCTTGTGCCAAATTTAAATTAATTTCCTCTAATTGACTAAATATCTCTACTGTGTCTGACCAGCAAGATTTTATGTACTTGGCACCAAGTTAGTGCAGCTAATGCTACACTCTTAGATTGGATTTGCAGGACTTCAAATAAGCCTCGTAGCTCCTGCAGGGGAGGAGGGTTTAGCAAAACATACTCAAGGCGGTTATGAGCCGGGAACGTATAACAGCCTGTGGCAGGTAGTTAAAGGGTAACTCATATAAAAGTGGCAATACTACAGTGTGAAAATACCCAGTTACGAGCAAAGATCCTGTGTTCGAAAAGGTCCAGTAAGTAAAGCAATGCCAGCAAAATCTGCTCAAAAGTATCAAAAGTAAAAAGCTCTCATCGTGCCGCTTTCATGCGTGTTAGAGCGGGGTGGCTGTGGCTCAGGTGGCGGAGCGGGTCGGTGGTTCGATCCCCGGCTGCTCCCGTCCGCGTGCCGAAGTGTCCTTGGGCAAGAAGTTGCCTCACTTGTAAGTGGGTCTGGAGAAAAGTGTCGGCCATATTAGTAAAAAAGTAAAATGTTAAATCATGGAGCCCCCCCCCCAACCGGCTGCCAAAAGTTGATTTGTATATAAATTTTTAATCTTAGATGCACAAGATAAAAAAATACAGATTTTTAGGCCACAGTTTTTCAGCGACATAACTCAAAACACCTCTGTGTTAGAGCCCGGCCTTTAATCCGTTGTTGTGCCTTTGGAAACTGCCGGTAGCAATATTTCCTCATAGTTTTATACAATTTAAAGATTACACCATTCAAATATTATCACAAGTGTAAATATATATAACACCCAGTGGCGGTTGGTTGGAGGATAACATCACACCTGGCTAAAACGCAGTGCTTTGCTGCCCTCTCTGAAAGTTTCAGCCCCGTCTCAACCTGCGTGGGTGCGGTCAGAGATCCGCTCTCGTCGCGCCTGTGGCCACACCCACCAGTGACGTCACAGGGTCTAGGCGTACACCTGCACATTGGCTGCAGCCGGGTGAGAGGTTGAACCGCTGGGGGTCGGAAAAGACGAGTTTTTCAAATAAAGCACAGACTCGGGTGGTGCTGCCATGTCGCCGCGCTCGCAGTAAACGAGCTGAAGGCATGAGAGGATCTTACGGGACTGGCTTGTTCCTTAATATTTTAATTTAAACAAGGCCAAGAGTCTGCAGCCATGCTAGTATTTCTGCGAGGCTGCACCTAAACACGACAGCATTTTGAGCTAAATGCTAACAGCGTGCTAATATTGCCACAGTGACAGTGCCACGAGGCCTATCAGGTCAAATAGCAGGCTAGGTTGCTAAAATGTGCTAATTAGCACGTAGCACAAACGAAAGCTGTTTTGCAGGTGTGTGGTCGTAAACCAAATTGAAATTTAGTTTTGGTGAGGGAATCACCATCATCCTGTGGGGAACATGAATCCCTGAATCGACTCCATCCAGCAGGCTGTCGAGACACATTATGCTGAATCAGATGTGTCAGCCGACCTCATGGTGGCGCTAGGTAAAGAGTCAGGGAATTACCGAAAGCATTCGAATTCACCATCAGGTAGATGTTGAGGTATTTCACTGGAAATTTTGACCCGCTGGTGGCGCTAGAGGAAAAATCAGGGGATCGACAAAGTCCGCGGGATTCATGTCATCCTCTGAGGACCTTGATGTGCCAGATTTCGTGGTAATCCATCCGGTAGTTGTTGAGATATTTCAGTCTGGACAAAAGTGGCGGACTGACCGACAGAGCGTCTTTGCCGACGCCAGAGCTGAGCAGCTGGCTGTGTTTGTGCCAATCGGGCGGAGGACACGCGTGGATACCTGAGTCCTGGAGGATGCTGCACCAGTACCTGAGGACGCGTCTAGATGCTCTGACGTTTTTTTTAATTGTTGTGAAAATAGCTTTCCCTGACAGTTTCATTGCATCAGGACGCCAGCGTGGAGGTTTTTCTCTGGCATTTGAGGCTATATCAGTTGCGTAATTGATGTATGAAACTTTATAGACAATTCTTGACATAGGCTATTGATCTACAAGGTTCTTGTCTGATTATTTACAAGAGGCACATGGATGATTTGATTTTCAGCATCACTCAAGAGGTATGCTGACCAATAGACCAAATCCTGGTGTGTTCCTCCAAGCATATAATAATTATTATTTTTTAACCATAAACTGACAAATTGATGGAGGATGGAGGTTCTTCTCCTGTGCATTTCAACTCCTAAATAACTCTTTGTTTTTTGTTTCTCAGGTACACCTGTCCCTTTGTAGAGAAATTCTCTATAGACATCGAGACGTATTATAAACCAGACACTGGAAATCAAGCGGATGTCTTCAATCTGTCCTCCGCCGAAAAGAGACAGAGGACAGTCGGTAGGTAGATCGATCATCATACACACGAAAACACACCCCTCAATGCCACCGAGAACACTTTCAGACTTCAGTTGTGTCTCTCGGATCCACTGGCCGGTCGTCATCTCTTCATGAGCAGGATCAGGAACCAAACGTACACAGTGATATTTGCAGTGAAAACACAGACAGGAGTGGAAGAGCTTGTGTTGAGCCTCTGAATACTGAAATTCACTGGGTTGCAGGAGAAATGTGCAGTCGGCTCCAGATGCGTTCCCTGCAGGGAGTGATTACATAAAAGACACACACGCACAGGCACACACACACACACACCTCTGGAGGCAGATGTTCAGTGAGGGCGTCGTGACATCTGTCCTGCCCATACCTGCTGCTCAGATCTGGGTCAGTTTTTGCATTTGTGTGATTCATAATGACTCTGTGTCCCCTGTAGACCCCATAGACATCGTAAAGGACTACATGGCTCCTCACGAGTACCTGGTGGAAGAAGACCCAAAGCTGTATCAGTCTGTCAAGACCAAACGGGGTCCACTGTCAGAGGACTGGATCGAGGAGATCAACCAGAATCCTGGTCAGAACCCCGTCATGTGTGCCTACAAGCTCTGCAAAGTGGAGTTCAGATACTGGGGCATGCAGTCCAAGATTGAACGCTTCATACATGATGTGGGTAGGTATGGCAGATTGTGTGTGTGTGTGTGTGTGTGTGTGAGAGACACCTTCAAGGCTAAATGTTCCTTTTGCTCTCTCTCTTTATCCGTGAGTCGTAGTTAACCCTAAAAAGTCATATATATTCCTGAAAAATCAGTAAGTAATTCCTGAAAAGATCCTGAATAAGGCAAAGCAAGTTTATTTGTAAAGCATTTGTGTGTTTCCTACACAAAAGCAATTCAAAGTGCTTTAAAAATGCAATAAAACGTCAAAAAAGAAAGACAAACAACATAAAAAGATTACAATATAAATGAAAGGAATAGCAACCTAAATTAAAAGGTAAAGCACAAAGACAAGTCCAGAATAACCCTGGAAAGTCTGTGAACACCCTGAAAAAGATGTGAATAATCCTGAAAAGTTAGGGCTATCACTGAGAATCATTCTAAATGCAGATGAAAAGTCAGAACTAACTCAGGAATTATCCCCAATCAAGGTTAAAAAAAGGTAAGGGCAACCTTGAAGATGTGGGAATATTCCCGAAAAGGGAGAAAAATTGAGAATACTTGAAAAAAGTCTAGAATCATCCTGAAAAATTGGTATCAACTGTTTTAAAGTCCTTGACTTTAAAAAGTAAAAGTCAGGGATAAACCTGAGAAAGTTGGTAATAACCCTCAAAAGTTTGTGACTAATGCTGAAAATAGTTGTTAATAAATTTAAAAAGTACGACAGAAATAACCCTGTAAAGTCAGCGATAACCTGGATGGGCCAAAGACTGATCCTAAAAATCATGAGTAATCCTGTAAAGCTGGGAATGAACAAAGCTGCAGAATCAGGGATTCAAATTGAAAGTCTGTGATAACCTCGGAAAACCTGGGAGTAATCCCAAATCATCAGGAACTGTCCTGAAAAATCAGTAATAAATAATAATTAAACAGTCATTAAAACTCAGGAGTAAAGTTTGAAAAGGCAGCAGCAACCCTGGAAGGTCAGAGGTGACCCTGAAAACTTGGGAATGACCCTGGAAAGTCTGCAATTATCCCGAGAATTTGGGAACAAAGATAGAAAAAAGTCCGACACGAAGATTGAAAGTCAGGAAATACCCTGGAGAATCTGCGAGTGTGTCTTTCTGCCCGCATCTGTGCAAGCGTGTGTGTTAAAACTGGCAGGTGTACGAGAAAAGCACGGGAGTGGTCTCTGTAATGATTAACCACTTATTAACGAAACCCCCCCTGGTTTGGAGCAGGGACAGACACGGGGGGAGAGGTTGCAGGCGCACAGGCGCAGCAAATAAAGAAAATACTGAAGGCACCTGGCTGAGGAGGCGTTTGAGAGGCGGGAGCAGAGAGCGGCGTCTGTTTCCCCGAGATAACGCCGCAGACCGGATTCATGTCTTGCCAGCGTCGGGCTGCTCCCGTTTTCGCCGCCGTGACCCAAGACTGTTTGCGCGCTCCCTCGGAAGCGCCTGCTTCCACGCTACTGAAGCGGCAGCCGCTCCGTCTTCACGGCGTTTTCTCAACGGATCTCCATCTACGGAAATGTTCCCCCCGACACACTCCCGCCGCATCCGCTGCCACTTAAACACACACACACACAGGCCTTTGCGAAACTTTTGGCTCCTACCACCTGATGTTCTCTGAACCTGCATCAAAGCCCGTTTCGTGAACGTTATAACATCTGAGCTCCCACAGAGCGTCTTTATTCCAGATTGTGCTGAAAGGGGTCTTTGGGTTGGATAATTCAGAACCTTTCAAGCTTTGTTAATAATCTGTTCAGTCGTTTCCACTTTCGTGCTTAAATGGATGATGTGTTAGTGGTTCTTTTCTCTGGATATTAATATAATAGCTTTCTCTGTCTGCTAATTTTGGCTTTTCTTTTGGTCAGGATGGATGTTTTAATCGTCATCTCCTCGGAGGGTTTCGGGGTTTCATAACCAGCCGGTGATTGTATAGTTCATCAAGAGGAGGCCGCTGATTCAAATTCGAGACTGGCTTCCTCTGGTCATTTGCCATGTACATGTCTATATACATATAAACGTAGGATTTCCGGTTCTTCCCCCCCCCAACTGTCCCACTGAAGGCAAACAAACGCCTCTCTGGCTTCTCTCGGCTCGTCCGCCGCGCGAAAACCTCCGACTCTATCGTGCGTATGAAGTCGCGTGGGCCGCAAAGAGACACAGCGGGTCGGTTATCAGGTGCAAACAGGGCAAGAAGAAGCGGCTGTGATCGTAGGGACGTGCGGACGTGAGGCGGGAAGACTCCCGCCGGGAGAGTCACACACTGAGGTCATTGGCTGTGTCCTAATCCCGTTTCCACATGCTGATCCCGAGCAGGTTTTCTAGTTTAGACTCCGGCGTGTTCACACAAGAAAAGTGACTAAATATGATCCAACCGCCCATAATGCAACCGAAATACAGCCGGTTTTGGAGCGTGATGTTGATGGATGATATGAAACGCGGAGGCGGCTCACGACCTAACTGTGAATCTCTCGGGATACACTCTGTATTCACCAACCTTAACGATACATTTTTCAAGGTTAATCCACTTCTGTTGATTCGTGTCACAGAAACAGGATTTGATCCTCCTTAAAACGAGTTTACACGCCAATAAATCCTCGTTGCCGTCCTCGCAGGTCTGCGTAAAGTGATGGTCCGTGCCCACCGGCAGGCGTGGTGCTGGCAGGACGAGTGGTACGGCCTGACCATCGAGGACATCAGGCAGCTGGAGCTGGAGACCCAGCTGGCGCTGGCTAAGAAGATGGCCCAGTACAGCCTCAGCGAGGAGGGGGGAGCGGAGACCAACGGCTCCTCCGTCGGCCAGGACCAGGAGCCGGGAGCCGAGGCGGCGGGATCCAACACGGAGGAGGAAGGGGGAGCGGCGGGAAAGCTGGGAGATTCGCTGGAGACACGAGGGGAGCTCACCAAGCAGTGGTCCACATCCTCTAGATCCTCCAACCGGTCATCTAAGAGAGGAGGTGAGGGCTCTGGGGTTTTTACCCCGTTTTGGTTTTCGGCCAGGCGCCTCGCCTGATGCTGAGACTAGTAATACCAGTGTGTCAGGGATTCTCACACTGTTCGTACAGACATTTACAAGCAAAATGTGCGGTTTACATGAACAACACAGCAACTGAACAGATCTCGTAGGTGCATAAATGTGGTTTATTTTTTCCGCACTTTGATGTGGGAATGACGAACATTCCCACATCACTGCTGCCGGGTATGAAGCTGTTTGCTCCTGGTGTGAGTTGTGAAATCACAACGAGTCCAGCTCTTCCAACAAACAACTCTCCGCGTCTCCGGGGATGCGGAGTTTTGCGTTCTGCTTTGTAACGCGACACGTTTATCGTCTTTTTATCTTGCACGCCTCCACGCATGAGCTTGTCTGTCCTCTCCCTTTAATCATAATGTCATTATGAAAGTCGTCTCTGACCGGCTCCTGCCTGTGTACAGGTAGCCCATCTCACCAGAGCCTCTCGGAGTGGAGGATGCAGAGCATCGCCCGGGACTCGGAGGACAGCACAGACGACGAGTTCTTTGATGCTCATGGTAAAAATCACCAGTGTCTGCGTGAAACACAATCTGCTCACCACACATTATAAACAGCTCCGAGGCCAGTGGCTTTATTGTGTAATTCAAACACGCAGTCCTGCCTCCTGCTTCGTTCCGGCTTTGCAGCATACAAAGATGATCTTGACTGATTCATGTATTTGTGTCATATCTCAGGCTGGCTCGGGGTCTTTGGGCTAATAACTGTTAGCTGCGGAGAACCTCAAGGTTCTCCCCCATTTATCTGGTTTTGTTCCTACCCCCCATCCCAAAAGTTCACAGACATTGAAATATCAAATAGTGAACGTATCAGACCATCAAGCTTTATAAAGGAGCAGTCGTTGGTTGTTGAGTTAGATTCATTGAACGAAACCTACAATAAATGAGAGTCAAAACACTTTATTCTTTATTTATAAAGCTCATTTAAAAACAGCTAAAGCTGACCAAAGTATAGTTTTCCAAGCAAGGTTAAAAACTGGCTGCGTAAAGCCAGGTTCTAAGACTAAGTTTATCATTGCGTGAAGAACAACGCAGCGTGCACGTTCCTGGTGGGAGGTGACTTTGTAACGAGGGCGCCGCGTTTCTACTGTTTACCTTGGGATTGTCACGACCAAAAAAATAGGATGATCGCCGTTGTGATAATTTTCCAGAGTTGTAAAATCCTGTCTGTAAGAATTGAAACCTGCTGTGCAGAGTTTTGGCTTCTGATAAGCCTTCAAATCTACAGACCTGTTAGTCAAACTGGATATTCCCGGTCCCACTGGTACCTGAAGCAACATGCGCAGCGCCTACACAGGCCCCTGCAGTCTTTTGGTGCAGGGCTGTTCTCAAGGAATAGTTTATAGTATTTGCATAATTCAACTGTGGGGTTAATTCAACAGCAGGAGGCTGTTGCACCGTCTGAGGCCATGACAGCAGAAGGTCGATCCCCGGCCTAGAAAGCGGAACAACTTTAGGTCAGAAGGCCTCAGAGACCTTCAGGAGCTTTGAGGTTTCACAAAAGGACCGAGCCCCCCTTGTGATTCAGGTCTGCGTTGAGAGCCTGATCGTCTGGACCAGCAGAGAGGTATTTCTGATTATACTGAAGGTTTCTGTGTATCCCGCAGAGGACTTCTCCGACAACGAGGACATGTTTGCCAAGGAGATCACCAAGTGGAGCTCCAATGATCTGATGGACAAGATAGAAAGAATCGAGGTGGATGAAGCACAAGGTAGGCGACCCCCACCCACGTGTTACGCCAGTTCCTCTACCCTGACAAATGAAACACTGGAGCGCAGGGCTCACGTTTAAGTCATCTCTCTCTCTCTCTCTCTTTTTTTTTTAACTTAAAAATACCAGTGACTGAGTGAATGAATCATGTTTTCACAGAAACTTTGTACCAGGAGTCGGGCGGGGAGTACGCCGTGATGAGTAACGAGGAGACGCAGATGGAGGTACAGTTTCTCCACTGTTTTCTCATTCCATTCGTGTCCCTTTCACACTGACACCCTTAATTAAATAGCTTGTAGATCATAGCCCTCCTCCTAAATTAGCTTTCACTCATCTTGCCAGTTTAGTGAAATTAGGATCCACTCTCTACTGCAGCAATTAGCTGACTTTTATTTAGGTAGAAGATTAAGGTTCTCTCAGTTTACGCTCCCTGCGTGAGTGTGTATAAATGCTGGTTTGGGGCGAGTGTGTGTGTTCCTGCTCGTTGTGTCTGGCGGCGTGTCTCGAAAGAGGGCAAGAACTTCAATCCGCCGGGTTTTCCAGAGAGCCAGACGTGAGTCTCGGACCCGTAGACAGGACTGAGGGGAATGACATTAGAAGTCTTAGGAATAGAGCTTAGACCACATCACGGGACACGTGAGAGAACATTTGAATAGGTAACATTTAGTGAAGAATATAATGGGGAACCCACTATTTGTGTAGTGGTCACGACCAAGAAATAATCCAACACATAACCCCTGTAAAACAGTGAATTATTGTTATTATACTTTAGCACCTATGACACATGTTGATTAGTGAACTTTAGAGTTGCTGGTTGGTTGATTTTGTTACTGTCTCCAGTCTCTGTGCTAAGCTAAGCTAACGGTCTCCTGGCTGTGTGTTTATTCTACGAACATGAGAGACCTTTAACTCCACGTTATTTTATCGCTTCTTAAATGTTCATAATTTCCGCAGTAGATACAACAAAAACAGAGACCGGGATCCATTTAAGGAGGCGTATTGCATTTTCCACCAATTCGGGAGATTTTCCAAGAGACATAAGAAAAAAAAAAGGATCGTCAAAATCGATGCAGAGGAGGCGATCATTTAGTCTTCCGGCATTTTGTCAAACTGTTTTCACAGGCCGAGTAGTATGTAACCTGAATATGACACGTAAAATCAGCAGACTGGCCCTTTAACTTCAGTTTTTCCTGAAATTAGAACCCACACTCAGGGCGAGTTAATCTCAACCAAGGGTCCATTCAGGAGCTGTTCTGGAGCTTTCGACCATATCGCCCTTCCTTCCTCAGCACGGACTTTGCTCAGTTGTGATAGAAACGACAGATGTTCAAAATTCCGTTTTTTTCTGAGCACGCGTCGGCTTGAAAGCGGCGACAAAAGAAGGTTCACATTTGACCTTGGAAACAGCAGTTGCCAAAGCAATCTCACCACAAGGTCCATTTAGTAGCTACTCTACTTTCGGTCACGTCATACAATCTTCCACAGCTGACAGATTTGTTTTGCCAACTGCTGTTACCGTGGTTAAATATAAACTCTCTTATCTCCTCATGGATTTGTCTGTATTTTTTTTTCATGTATTATGGATTATTATTCTTATTTTTATTATCGTTTCATCTGATTAAAGTGTCAGAAAACAGTGAAAAATACCTTCTACACCACAATTTCCCGGAGCCCGAAGTGATGTCTTCAGAAATGCTCTATTTTGTCCAACCGACAGCCCAAAGATAATCAGTTTTTCTATGATTTAAAACAGGGAAAAGGGTAAAAAAAACGCATCTGAGAAGCTGAAACTAGTGAATGTTTGGCATTTTTGCTATATGAAGGGCTTCCGTGATTAATGATTTGTCAAAATTTTTGTTGATTAATTTTCTGTTGGTTGTCTAGTAGATTTGTCGCTAGTATTTTGCCCTGCATGTTGCCTATTTGTCTCCCTCTTTGCTCTCCTCTCCTGTTCCTCCTGTATTTGCTCGCTCCTTCATCCCCATCAACCTTCTGTCCTTTTTCCCTGGTCTTTCCCCGTCTATGTCTCCTGTCGTCTTGCTTGCAGGACTGTTCGTCTCAGCAGTGTCTCCAGCCGTCCAAAATTCACGTCCTCATTCTGGTCCTGCATGGAGGGAACATTCTGGACACTGGCTCCGGTACAGCACCAACCTAATCCTGCAACATTGTTATAAAAGTTACACTTAACACATGAAAAATTCAAACTCTGAAAGTATTTAAAATCCCAAATCTTGAGAATCAGGAACCATCAGTCTTCTCTGTGAGAAAACACATCCTCACATCTCTAAGCTAGAGCACTGGTTCCCGACTTGTGGTCAGGACAAGGGCTGCAATCCTTATTTCTTCATCTTCAATCGCGTGCGGTTTATAACTAATAGGGTAAAATTTTGAAAACAGTGAAAAAAGAAAACGACTCGTCTTAACAACAGTCAACAGTCCAAAACCCAAAAATACCAACTGTACAATGACAGAGACGAGCAGTAAATCCTGATATTTGAGAGGCTTGAAAAAGGAAATATTTGATATATTTCTTTGATAAATGATTACTCGATTATTACAATTAGAAGGATTCATTTGATCTTAACTGACTGATTTATTAATTAGTCGTTTAAGAAGTATGAAAGGACCTTTTAAAGGTGTAGATCTGAGGGTTTGTAAGATAAATACCCGGGTAGAAAGAGGAAAAAACCTTTTTGCTGGAAACATGTTGTTTTTGTTTTTTTTCTAAATTCAAAGTTAAAAAAAGTTAAAAAAAAAAAAACAAAATGCCTCTTCAGGTCTCATAAATTCTTCAGTTGAAACCATCAAGTTTGTTGACCAATGCAACTTTTAACAAAGAATTGTGTTTCTTCCTTTTTAAGGATCACAAGTTGAAAAAGATTTTTTTACCACTGATGCAGAAAATGATGCAAAAACACACAAAAAAAGAGACCAGACTCTGCTCTTTTTTGTCTGCAGGTGAACAGAACAACAAGCAGGGAGATTTAAACACGCTGAGTGGGGCTTTTGAGACCGTGATGAGGGTCCATTACCCTGCAGCGCTGGGACGCATCGCCATCCGGATGGTCCCCTGCCCTGCTGTGTGTGTCGACGCATTCTCGCTGGTCTCCAAGTGAGCGATAGTCGCGAGTATTCAAACGACATTTAAATAATCTCCTGCAACGCACACTCAACCTGCTGTGCGGACATTAAACAAGCCAACACGCTCAGGGGCGGGCAGATAATAATCTGTCCTCTTTGCTCTGCAGCCTGAGCCCCTACAGCTACGACGAGAGCTGCCTGTCCAGCAGTCAGGACCACATCCCGCTGGCTGCGCTGCCTCTTTTGGCCACCTCTGCACCGCAGTATCAAGACGCTGTCGCAACCGTCATCTTACGAGCCAATCAGGTGTATAGTGACTTCATCAAGTCTTTAGAAGGAGCGTCTTTTAATGGCCAGGTCAGTGAGGCACCTGAAGGTGGGCTGAAGGGGGTCTTGCTTATCATTTTGCATATTTCTGCATCAGATTTGCCTCGATATTTCGGCCTCAGTGGCTTGGTGGTGGACGTACAGATGGAGCAGATTTCTGTGTGTGTATTCATGTTTTTGTGCTTGGTCCTCTATAATGCAGGTGTGTGTCATCGGGGACTGTGTTGGGGGTATCCTGGGATTTGACGCTCTGTGCAGCAGCTCTGTGACGGTGTCAGAAAGCCAAAACAGCAGCAGACGGGGCAGCACCATCAGTGTGCAGGTATCGGTCTGGTATGCTAGCGGCTCTGTGAGGACGTACTTAGGCACAGCAATGCACAGTGACAATGCTAACGTGATGATAACAGGTATAATGTTTATCATGTTCATCATGTTAGATTAGCATGTTAACATGCTAACATTTGCTTCACTTAACTTCATTTTAATGGCCAGGGAGTTGGTGGGATTAGTTTTCGGTAGAGTAGCAGTGTCAACAGCAAAACATATAGGAAGACAAGGCATATTACACAATAAATAATAATAACAACAGTATTCCTAGACAGTGAAGATCTGCATATATAGCAAGGATATGAAAAAGCATGAAAAAAGCGTTTCTTAAACAGGGTTGTTTTGGTGGACGGAAACCTGTGGCGCTTCCCAGAGAGCAGAGATTGAAACCGATACTGATCAGCACTAAACACAAAGTATAGCTGAGGCTAATGGGAGCGGCATTTTGCAGGTTTTTGTAGGTATTTGGTCATAAACCAAAGCTTTGGACGAATTAAAATTTTGAATTCGTTGCGGCACTAGATGGAAACTCAGTGGATCATCAACCAAATATGTTAACTTCAAAAAGTCAATAGAATTAATCCTCTGGGAGCCACGGCCATACAAAATCCTCGGGTCGGTGAAATGTTTGACCCGTTGGTAGCGCTAGAGGAAAAGTCAGGGGATCACCAAAGTCAATAGGATTCATCTTCCGGAGCCCCTGAATGTCTGTACCAAATGTCATAGCAATCCATCCAATAGTTTTTGAGATATTTCAGTCTGAACTGAAAGTGGTGGACTGACGGGCTGACATGCCATCCTTTGAGCCACGCAACTAGCGTAGCTAAGAACTCAACCCGTAAAACTGTAGACAACATAAAATTCAGAACACCGCTTAAGGTTTCAAGCCTGACCAGGTTCTTTTCGCCCTCTCCATCTCTGTCTTTCAGGACACAGACCTTCTCTCTCCAGGTATTGTCATAAACAGCATCTCTCCGTCCTCACCCTCCCTCGAAGGAAGCCGGCATCTCAGCCGCAGCAACATCGACATCCCTCGCTGCTCGGGGCCCGACGACCCCAAGAAACAACTTCCGCGCAAGCGTAGCGACTCCTCAACGTACGAGCTGGACACCATCAAACACCACCAAGCCTTCCTGTCCAGGTGAGACGCAGAAATGGGCACAAACATCACAAAACTCCGCCACAGATTTCAGCCCACGTAAGCTCTTTACAGACCTAGCTGCTAAATCAGCTTCTGAGCAGCAGGTATTTTGGGCGGTTGAACTGATCAGGAGCTACAGTGTGTGATTCATGCACAGATGCATGCAGGCAGTAAAACTGTAAAGACTTCATTTGTCTGTTCATTCGTCTTTCACATCATCATTTAGCTTTCATTTTGTTGACAACAAGCGTAATTCATTTTGTCATGTTTTTTGGTTTCCAAAGGTAACTTTTTATTTAGTTGTAGGCTTGTTTTCGTTATGAAAAAAAAGGGTTGTCAACAAATCTTTCATGAAACAAAGGTTTCATTGGCAAATTTCACACTCTTCCCTCCGATCAGTCTTCACTCCAGCGTGCTGCACGGGGAGCCCGGGTCACGGCGCTCCAGCAACAGCACTATGTTGGAGGGAGGCTCCCTGGGAAAGTTCGACTTCGAGGTGACTGACTTCTTCCTCTTCGGCTCTCCTCTGGGGTTGGTGCTTGCACTGAGGAAGACTGTGGTGCCCGCGTTAGATGGTGAGCAAGGGTTTTTCTCCCCTTCTTTTGCACCTTCCTTTTATTCCTATTTTTTTTTATGATGTTCCTCGTGTATCTAATAAAGCAAATACTGTAGCTTTAAAAACAAAAGGTTGGATCTTCTCATCTAACTCTCGGAAAGAAAGCAAAATAAGCATTTTCCCCAGAAAATCAAACTACTCCTTTATATATATTCAGTTCTCACCTGGCTCTGGTGATGTAGAAGTGTGCTCTGGGGTGTGTTAGTACACCGTTACATCACTGCTGGGTGCGATTAAAGGTGCGGGAGACTTGAAACTTTAAACCAGATGGTGCAGTGAAACACTACTTTTCAGCCTAAGCTATATTTACAAACAAGCAGTGGGTTAGCAGGGTCTTGATTAGTAGCTTCACTTGATCCACGCAGTACAGTGTGAACGTAACAGTCGCAGGCTCTGGTCGTGCAGAAAGGCAGCTTAACTCTCCTTGTGTTTCTCTCTCCTCTCCAGTGTCGGCTTTGCGTCCAGCCTGTCAGCAGCTTTACAACCTGTTCCATCCAGCCGACCCCTCGGCCTCGCGCCTCGAGCCTCTCCTGGACAAGAGGTTCCACCTGCTGCCTCCCTTTAGCGTCCCCCGCTATCAGCGCTTTCCTCTGGGTGATGGACACTCAGCTCTCTTGGGTGAGCTCCGTTCACACACATACATCATGACACATTTCATTGCAATACTACTATTTCTACACTACATATGGGCGAGTCTTTATTGTTTACGAGCTTTTATATCTCTCGTCTCTTCCTTCCTCGCTCCATCTGGTTTCCTAGTTGAGACTGTGCAGAGTAACCCTCAGCTTCTGATGGAGTCTAGTGGTGCAGCGCCCCAACGCTGCCAGGAAAGCACCGTCAATGAGACCTCCATCCCTGTGCCCGTCCTCAACTGGCAGGCCTCGCAGCTCCACACGGAGAGTGTGTTTCTGTTAGCTTTGTCTTTCCATCACAGTCTGTCAGTCCTGTTGCTCCCTTTATCTCTTTTATCTCCCTCCTGCTTGTTTTTCTGATGCAACCTTTGGCTTATTTCAAATGGGAAATCCTGGTTTATTACAACCTGAGTCTTGTTTACATAGTTTTGGCCATCAGTTGTATTGGGTGTAATGACATTGTATTTACCAAGTCGAAGGACTGGTTCAAAATTTTAGGAAACACGCTTAGCATAAGGACTGGAAACATTCATCGTTTAATTTACTGTTTATATGACAAAGAAAAGTAGCAAATCCTCACGTTTTAAAAGCTGAAAGCATTTTTATCTTGAAAAATGACTAAAATGATTAATGGGTTATCAAAACAGTTATCGATTAACGATCCCTTAATCGACTACTTGATTAATCATTGCACCTCTTGCCGTATCAACAAGGTGATGATTTGTCACAGTCATTAATTATTCATCTTTTCTCTACCGTGTTCGTTCATATTTGCAGTGGAGAATATGACTCTGACTCCCCTCTTCTGCCTCTGCAGCGGATGCTCTTCACTCACATATTTTCGTCGACGGCCAGTATCCATCGTCCACATCACCAGGGGTCCCTCACCTTCGCTGCAACCGCAGGGCCAGCGAGGCCAGCATAGCCAGCCAGGTGTCAGGCTTAGCCGACTCTTACACCGCCTCCAACATCGCCACGAGTAAGTTAACCTCTAATCTCCTGTGTCTAACCCAAGTTTTGGTTTTCAAGGTGACTATTTATATATTGACGTTATCATTTACTCCCTACAAACATCCCCTCAGCACACGTGGCGAGCCACACTAAAAGGCCCAGTCTGCTGTCCCACCTGGCTCTGCCCTACAATAAATTTGCCACTCGGAACCCTTCCCCTCGGTTGCGCAAGAAAGTCAGGAAAGTCCGTCAGGTGTTCCCGAGAGACAACGGTGTGGAGTCGGAGCAGAGGTCGGACATTAGCTCTGACATGTCCTCTGACATTACCTCTGACCTCACGGATGTCACGTCCGACATCACCGACATCAGCTCGCCACCCCCGTCACCCAGGGTGCTGAAGAACATAGGACAAGGTACCATGGAAGCTGTAGTATGAGGACATGGGGGAAGGACGCTAGGCTCCATCCTCATTCCCTGAGCTTTTTCCTTCTTTCTCTTGCCTAGGCCTCCTCAGTAGTCCTGTTTCCAAAAATCACATACGAGACCCGTAAACCTTACGGTGTGACTTCTCCTCGGCCCAGTCTCATGAGAACCGAGCTTCTCATGGAGTCTGAGCTGTTGCTCTCTTGCGAGTGTGCGTGTCAAACCTCTTTACAACTCTTCACTCTTCGAGTTTACTCCTAGCTCGGAGTCTAGTGCCTCCTAGTGAAACCCTTGAAACTGTGTTATCTTTTAACTTCCTCCAGTTTATCATCATCCTGAGCCGTTCATCTCTACATGAGCAGAACGTAGCTCTGCAGCGGAAAGAGATAGATCACGATCCTGGATGCGCTGATCCCTAAACTCGCCCTGTCTGTCTTTTTTCCACGTTTTCCTCGTTCCTTCCCTGCTGCAGTTGCCTCTCGGTGGTGGGGCAGTAAGAGGATGGACTACGCCCTGTACTGTCCTGACGCCCTGACAGCATTTCCAACAGTGGCTCTGCCTCATCTGTTCCACGCCTCCTACTGGGAGTCTACAGACGTCGTTTCCTTCCTACTGAGACAGGTGCGTAGAGTCTCGCTATTAATGACTTTTGCAGCTGTGGTCACCTAGATGTTTCAAGTTGTTAAAAGAATAGTGTCTGTTAGTCAGGCTAACGGCGTGGTTCTAGGGAAGGGAATGCCGTGGGTCGGTCCGTCACTTTGCTCCAGACTGAATATCTCAGCAACTATTGAATGGATTGCCATGAAATTGGGTCGACAGTAATATTCCCCAGAGGATGAATCCTACCGACTTTGGTGATCCATTTCTTTTCCGCTAGTACCACCAGCAGGTTGATGTTTTGGTTTATGTGAAATGTCTCAACAACTGTCGGACAGATTGTCAAGAACCTTGGTACAGATACCCGTGGTGGCCTGACGACTTTCATGAATGCCTGACTTTTCAGGAAGCCCAGCAGGTCACAGTTTTAATTTAAGGATTAGACCCCTGAGATGCACTATGTGGTTTTTGAGGAGGTCCTCAATTGTCAATTACCCTCTAAAAACTCTCTACATCGACAAGATGGATTGGCACAAATTTTATGTAGACATTCATGCTTCCAGACAGAGAGTGAATCTAACTGACTTTGGCGATCCTCTGACTTTCGGCTCTAGCGCCACTAGCAGGTTGACATTGAGTATGTTTATAGGTACATTAATATCCCGGTTTTGATCCCTATCCTGGTTTTGACCGTATTTGGGATATCGTGTTAACACTTAACATGAGAAATCAGGTAATTCATATCCCTGTTTACGTGATTCTAACGTTATCCAGGTTTCTTACTGTCTGTGTGCAGGCGAGTCTTGATACCTGAACATCTCAACCATTCATTTCTGTACTGACTGAGTTACATCAACAGTTAAGAATGAACACATTTTGTTTCCTGGCTGTCTAAACTCTGAACTCTCTGCTGCATTCAGCGTCTGCGTCTGATCGCCAGTAATGGAAAACAAGACTTGTTTACTTGTACTTTACTTGTTTTACTGACTAATTACTATGTAACTTGAGTTGATGACACACCTGCGAGCAAGGCAGAGAATGATCAGAGACGTGTTTAAGTTGTTTACATGTTACAGTATCCTAGTTTCTACTGAAGTACTACAGCTAGCATATCCAGGTGTCTTTCATCCACTGCCATCATCGGGTCAACATTTCAATGAATCCATGACCAAATATCTGAAAAAATAATGAGATTTCCATGAGCTTCAGCTGCACTTTGTGTTCGTGTTTGGTTCTAATTGACAAACGTTAGCCTGCTCTCACACTAGAATGGTGGAGCTGGTAAACATCGCCATGTTAGCATGCTGAAGTGAGCATTTAGCTGAGAGTACAACCTCACAGAGCTGCCTGCGTGGCTGGAGACTCTTAGACTGCAGCTTTATCCACTTCTTTCATTTCATTAAAGTAATAGTGCAAAATTCCTGGAGTCTATATCAATTTCTTCAACCATTTCAGTAGTTTATAAGTAGATTTACTCGTCACAGTTATCCCTTCTTCAGGTCCAGCAGCTATCTAGAGTTCAGCACAGTTAATGGAGGACAAAGCCACAAACCTTGTTGCGCTGGACCCCTCAGCCAAGGCTAACGGGAAGCTGCAGCAATCTGTCATCAACTTTATTGGTCATTTTAAAATGCACTGGCAGAGTAGCTTTGGCTGCACTGTGGAGAGCCGAGGCAGGCTTGAGTATGAAACAGAGACAGACTAAAAATGTTGTTTATTTAGATGTCCTTTTCTTCCTAGGTGATGAGACACGAGAACTCCAGTATTTTGGAGCTGGATGGTAAAGAAGTGTCCGAATTCACTCCATCCAAACCTCGTGAGAAGTGGCTCCGCAAGAGGACTCATGTTAAAATTAGAGTAAGATCCCTCTTGGTTTTTGAGTGCATCTCCTACAGAAATTGTTTGGCGCCGAGAGGAAATGCAGAGCTTTTTTAAACTGACATGCAATAGCTTATTTTTTTACTCACTTTTGTTTTGTTAACTTTCACAGTACTCCCAGTGCATATTAAAGAAAATATAAAATATTAAAGAAAACAGAGATGACATTAAAAAAGTCAGCTCCCTATTGTCCTTATTTGCTTTTCTTTCCTCTTAACCTGTCTCTGTGCTGCTGTAACGTGAATTATCCCTTAGGGACCTATAAAGCCTTATCTTGTCCTATCTTATCAGAACGTGACAGCGAACCATCGTGTAAATGACGCTGTGTTCACGGAGGACGGAGCCCAGATGGTGACGGGACGTTTCATGTACGGCCCTCTGGACATGGTTACCCTCACTGGAGAGAAGGTAATGGCACATTCAGCTGCGATGAACCAAAAAAAGACGAGTTATGTAATCATCTCTCCATCTGTGTCATTAAGGTCATTCAGCAAAGTGCCGTGTTGAAAATATCTGTTGGTTTTGGGTTGTTTTTTCTTTTTTCTTGCAGATTGACATCCACATCATGACCCAGCCTCCTTCTGGAGAGTGGGTGTACTTTGACACGGAGCTCACCAACAGCAGTGGCCGTGTCTCTTATATGATCCCCGAGAGCAAACGGCTCGGTATCGGTGTGTATCCTGTCAAAATGGTGGTCAGGTATGCTAAGTCATTGTTTTTTCACATCAGAGAAAAATGTTGTTTATTATCATATGTTAATAATATGACAATAAAAATGTACATAAAAATGTGCACTCAGTGGCCACTTTCAGCCAATCAGTCCATAAAAGCATGAAGCCAGTACTAGTGGTTCATTAGGCCCCTCAATCCCAACTGAGCGAGGTTTGAATGCCACAGGCCTACCTGAGTCTTTTCACTGACCAAGTGCTTCCCCTTCATGGCCACAGTCAACCCATCTTCTAATGGCTACTTCCAGCGTGATAACGCTGCATGTCAGAAAGCACACGTCATCTCAAGCTGCTTCCGCAAACATGACGATGAGTTCTCCAGTGGCCTCCACGGTCACCGGATCTGAATCCCATAGAACACCTTTGGGTTTTGGTGGAATGGAATGCATGGCCAACAAATTTATCTCCAGCACCTTGTAAAAATCAATGCCACAGAGAATACAGGCTGTTCAGGGGTCTAAGGGCTGGTCCCACCCAGTACCAGAGAGGTGGACCTAATAAAGTGGCCACTAAGCGTATATTTGACTTCAACATCTTCGCTGTTCACAATAACTTTTTTTTCCTGTCTTTTTCTCCTTCCCGCTGCTGTTCCTCCACCAGGGGCGACCACACGTTTGCAGACAGCTATCTTACTATTTTACCACGGGGAACAGAGTTTGTTGTATTCAGTATTGACGGGTCATTTGCTGCCAGCGTGTCAATCATGGGCAGCGACCCAAAAGTTCGAGCTGGAGCTGTGGATGTGGTCAGGTAAGGATCGTACCCTGAACTCCCTGTAGGGCTCTTCTGCAATAATATGTACAGCAGTTCTCTAGTTAACTTCATTATACAGCAAACTGTATAACCGCTTTTTGTAACCACTACATGCAGACATTTCGTGTGATTACAGCATTTTTCAAACTTCTCTGATGGCCTGGGTGCAGTTGATGTGACACTGATGTGATATATAAAGATATTTTAGACTTGACATTGATTATGGGTTTCATCCAGGAAGCATTCTGGGCCCTGTTCTTTTTTCCTCATACATGCTTCCTCTGGGCAACATTATCAGTCACTGTAGTCAAATATCATTGTAATGTGGAAGATACATGATTGTGTATCTCTGTTTCCCCAGACAACTCTTCTTTGACTCTGCTTTGTTCTTTGATTGTTCTTATTATTGTCTCATTGATATCAGTAGTTGGATGAGTAAATTAAGTTTTCATTTAGAGAAGCTTCGCTCAATGTTTTGCTGTCTCACCAAACAGATTCAGTCTCAAATTGATTTCAGACTCAATTGTATTTGTCATTTTAACAAGGTCGCAGAACTCTTTTTCACCGCATGTATTTATTTCAATTCCCTCTTAACTGACCATACTTGTAAGTCGCTTTGGATAAGAATGCTTCAATCAAACTTGCTTGTTACTTTTAAAAAGAAATTGAAGACGTATCTTTTTAAAACGGCTTTCAATCCTCAAACCTGTTTAATCTATCAATGAGCCTCTTCCTCTCAGCGTGCACTCTTCATCGTCGTTATCATTTGCAGGTACTGGCAGGACTTGGGCTATTTGATAGTGTATGTAACGGGTCGGCCTGACATGCAGAAGCAGCGCGTGGTGGCCTGGCTCTCTCAGCATAACTTTCCTCACGGCATCGTCTCCTTCTGCGACGGGCTGGTGCACGACCCGCTCCGACACAAGGCCAACTTCCTCAAATCCCTCATCAACGAGGTAAGGGAGGCTGGTGTGTGTTTGGGCCGGCGACGTAAGAAAGTACTTGAAGTGTCTAAAAGCTGACCTCGCTCTTTGATCAGGCCCACATGAGGATCTTTGCAGCGTACGGCTCCACCAAGGACATCTCAGTGTACACGTCTATCGGCCTGCCTCCGTTCCATATCTACATTGTGGGAAGGCCCACAAAGAGAATGCAGCACCAGTGTCAGGTAAGGCATAAATCCTGTCAGCACAGACCCCTCGAAATATTTCACAAATCATATTCATGTGGCCACAATTACTGCAGTACAACGCAGCGGAAAGTGAGTGCACATTATTGTTGTTTCGTGAAGTCTGTGTGGTAAATCAGTTGTCAAGAATATGCAAGTTAGTTCATCATAATGAACATTTTAACCATCGGCTTTGTTGGAAAGACCTATCACACAACTAACTGTGTGTAAACGTCTTTTAATTTACCCCACCAACTGGTACTTAACATGCACGACAGCCAATCAGAATGAGACATTGCTATCACAGTCGGGGACTCGCGGGGGATTCAGCCTTTGCTAATAGCTCTAAAGAGTCGATTATGGATGGAGCCAGAAAACACTGAAACATCTGCGACTCATTCAGCCCTCTGAAAAACCAAAAACAACTGGATAACATCAGCAGCTGGAACTTCAGGTAAGGAAGGAAGCGGTGGAGCAAACGTGGAGCAAAAGGTGCTTCGACTGAGGAGGGTTGAGGGTCACTGGAAGATGCTGATGTTACCGATGAAGCGGGTCCCAGGAGTAAAAGTATCAATACCGCGATGTAAAAATACTCCATTACTAACTAAAGTCCTGCATTTCAAAGTCCTACTTAAGTAAAAGTACAGAGGTATTATCAGCAAAATGTTCTTAAAGTATCAAAAGTAAAAGTACCTTATTCTGCGGTGAAATGTCTCCGGTGACTTATATATTATTATATCTGACATTATTAGATCATTACTACTGATGCATCCATGCAAAAAGCCTCAACTACTTTATATACAGGCGGATGGATCAGTCCAGTAGTTCCCAACCCAGGGGTCGGGCCCCCTCAAAGGGTCACAAGATAAATTTGAGGGGTCGTAATTAATGGAAGACAAAAGAAGAACTTTTTCTGCTGCACAAGTAGATATTATTTTTCAGTAGTTTCTCTATTCTTTGCTTGTGGACCGATAACTTTACCTCACGAGACCATCAGTCTAGATGTGAAATGTCCTTTTGGTAGAATTGCAAACAACTCATACACATCTGAGGGGGGCTTCAACTAGACGCTGCTTTTTAGTCACAATCCCAAAAAGTTGGAAACCACTGGTTCAGCTTACATCCCGACTGATACTGGATTTTTGGGAGTTTAAAAAAATCCAATAACAGTATATTGGCTGACAGTTCTTTTTTTAACATTTTTTTTTTTTTAAATGAAATGTTGTAGAGTACAAGTATAAAGCAGCTTAAAATGAAAATACTCATATAAAGTACAAGTACTTCAATTGTACTTTAGTATAGTACTTGAGTAAAAATACTTTTTTTGTTATATTGAATTATTTTGGGAATATAGAAAGATTTTATCATTATTTTGTGTATTGGGACCTTCTAGCTGTCCGTAAGGGATTGTTACACCAAATCTGATCGATCATGTATTTCTTCCAGTTCATCTCGGACGGCTACGCTTCCCACCTGTCCCAGCTGGAGTACAACCAGAGGTCTCGTCCTGCCAAGTCCGCCAGCAACCGCATGGTCCTCCGCAAGGGCAGCTTTGGCCTGGGTGCGGCCGGAGGAGATTTCCTCCGCAAACGCAACCACATCTTTCGCACCATCTCCTCTCAGCAGCCCGCCGGAGCGGGGTCCCCCTCCCCCGGCCAGCCGGGCCGGACTGAGCGCACGCAGAGCCAGTGCGAGATGGAGCGGGAACGGGGGGTCGCGCCAGCAACCCAGAGGAGTATGAGTATAGCTGCGGGGTGCTGGGGCCGCAGCGGGAGCACCAAGGAGGGCAGCGGGGGGCTACTCGGCCCTAAATAATTCAGAAAGGGGCTATGGTGTTAAAGGACCCGGCCTGAACCACCATGATCTCTAGACTAAGACGAAGGGTGGATGAAGAGAGGAAGCGGATGGAGGGTTTGTATTTTAGAAATAAAAGATAGCTGAGGGATATAGCGTAAACAACACACTTCACTGGATCGGAAGAGAGTAGGAAAGGAGGGGATAAAGAGGAAGCTGTCCAGGAGGAGTGGACTAATCAGGCAAAGTTCCGGCAAACAAAAGACAATTCTGTAGCATGACTCTTTTACGGTAATACTTTTATAGGGTGCATCACTAAGTATTAAAAAAATGAGAAGGAAGGATTAATTATAAATATTGTAAGCCTTAAACTAATCTCGTACAACGGGATCCCCTCCCTCTCCCCTTTCTGAACACACACACACATAGAACAGACTGTCCCAAGCATTCACGCTCATGAGCTCAGGACAAACCGCAGAGCCAGATTCATCTTCAAACAGTCAGGCACGGCTTTCTAGGGCCACGTCAGTTTGGCAGCCAGGGCGAAAAGCCGCTGACTTTCACCTCTGTCTCTGTCCCGGTGTCGGCTGAGCGACACCTTCCAGACACTCCGCCCCAGCAAGGACTGGCGATACGTACGTAAAGAAAACCCTCACGATGGACGAAGAGAAAAGAAGTACCGCAGAGGAGGGAAAGACGAAAACTGGGAAATCTTCAAAGGGTCAAAAAAATATACTTCCCCCTTTTACCTTTTGTGGTATTTAGCCGTACGGATAGCTTTGCTTTTATTTGTCCGGGACGTGAGATATCTGTCTGACATTTCTGCCTCTCACAATATACAGTCGTTTGTTTCTAAATCGCTAGTAGCATGGTGAGCTTCAGTATAAACTTTAAGCAACTGTAAAACAGACGAAACAAACAGAAACATGAGCAAATCAAAGAAAAGGGATTTTGCGACGACACAGACAAACAAACAAAACAACCGCACATAGTCATTTGATGCGTTGTTAATACAAAAATATCGATCACTGCAGCTTCAGATGTGTTTTTCCAGTGAGCACAACAAAACATTGCGTTGGGGTGGACGCAGAGACTGACATCTCAAAAACGGGGCACATAAAACAAAAAGTGCCTGCAGACGTAGATACCACACGAGGTAACTGATAAAATACGTATTTATTTTTTTTTAAAAGTGGGCTGAACGGATCCTTTAAACACGTGAGAGCTGGAGGGGAAATCCTGAAATATATTGTCACAGAACTATTGTGTTCGTCACCGACGCGCTGCTTTTACTTATGTCTGAGTCAAACTGCTAGCTCCGGTTTTCACTCCGGCGCGTGTGAGACTCTGTGGTGTGATTCGCTTTCAGTGTGGCCTCTGGGCCGCCCAAGGCCTTAAAATCCAACGAGACACTTAATCCACAGATGGAACAGGAAGCAGAAAAAACCAGGGCATGCAGCATTAAAGCAGCAACTGAAACTCTGTACAAAGACTGCACAGCAACGATCCCTTTATATATTCATCTGCTTGCAATACCTCTGAGCCACCTGTGGGCAGAGTTCTGTTCCCCACATGTGCTGCTGCTGGTAGACACTCGTGAGCCGTTCCCCGGCTTTTTTTGCTTTTCTTTGCTCGGAGGATATGGCACCGGATGGACCTGGTGTTCGACCTGCGGAGGAGCCTGTGGCGGGTCAGGCTGGACGCTCGGTGGGGGCGGAGGCAGGATTTCCTCTCACGCCGACCTGGCGATCTGTCAGTATTTTCACCACGTGGACCGGAGAGATTCAGCGAAAAGGCTGGACTGATCCTTTCGGCGGTGGATCATCCTTTCGTTGCTTCTGTCTACTGAGCTGCGTATTTTCATTCAAAGGGGACGTAGAAGAAGAAGAAGAAGAAGAAGAAGAAGCCACCTCACATCTCCAATCCAAAAACACAGACAATGTGCACAGAGTAAGTCCGACTGTCCACCCACGCCACCCTCGCTCATTCAAGGATAGGGTTTTTCCAAGTCTGTCCTAAAACAATAGTCAGGTGCACATAGGGTATGTACACCGAAACAGGTTTTGCTTCCTGTAATCATCTCTCCCATTCGTACCGTTTCAAATGCACAAAAAAAATGCATTCAGGGCATTCGAAACTCGATATGAAACTAAGGCGAAGGTTCAGCAGTCTGAGTTAGACGGATCAAGTGTGTGTCTCCAAGAAGTTCAAGTCTTTCTAGTACAAAACGACCTCTTTGGGTTTCCACACACAGCGATTGCTTGCTGACTTGCAGTGGAGGGGTGGTAACACACGGAGGGAGATTTCCCACTAAAAGTGCTGTCACCGTGGAAGATCAGTGGTTTTTCTAATTCGGACTGTTCAAGGGTGGGAGTCACGAACACGATTTGATTCGTTTAGGTTCGAATCCGATTCACGGGGTCATTTTTCGGTTTAGAAGTGGTTCCCAACTCCAAACAGATTCTCGGCTGACTAAAACAGGAAAGCGGTCGTGCCCATAGTGAACTCAACGAAATATGAAAGAATAGCCTGCCGTTGAGATAACGGCTCTTAATTAAACTCGCCGTCTGATGTTTTTTAATTTAAAAAACGTTAACTGCATTAATGTGGAAGCATCTTACAGTCTTTTGCCTGTGTGAGAATGAAGCAATGAAAGTGTAATTTACTGTCCAGTATCACTGAATAAATATCTTTTGGAAACCAGCAGTCAGTCAAAGTACTCTTGGGTAAGAGGGGAAAAGAAGAGGAGGAAAAAAAAAGAAGCAGTGCTCCGCTGTGAAATGTCTGTTAAAAGTTTAATCTCCAGCAGCAGAGGGGCCGTCCTCTCTCAACGTCGGCACCAGCCAAACCCGCCATTATCCCCCACTCTGCGCAGGGCTTTTGAAATGAGACACACATTGTCAGTTGTTATTGCTCCGCTCCGCTAACTTCAGTCTCTGGGTGATGGCGTATGAAGTTTTGACAAAACACTTTAATTAAAATCCAAAAAATGTGCCCGAACGCTTGCCTTGCAGAAGCCTCGTATTAGCTTCCGATAAACTTTTTCAGTACATGTTTTGCACAGAAAGAGAACCGTGGGTTTTGTCCCCAGTCAGTTACACAGGAAACGCCTGAGCAAAGGGTCACTTCAAAGCCAGTGTGAACAGCAGGGATGATTACAGCCAGTAAAACCTGTTTCAGCGATCGAACGGGCACTTGACTCGCGGCTTGAGACGGATTGAAAAGTTGCGAACCTATCCCTTTAAACCCATGGAAGCTTTTGGATTCGGGGTGCGTGGAGCGGCCGTACCTCTCGTTCCCTTTCATTTTACTATGCTGTTGTTTTCTGCCCAGCTTCCACGCCGCGCGGGGGCGCGTCTGTTTCCCGCTCTGTGTGTGAGCGGCGGCGTCTGGGGCCCACCGCAAAAGCCAAAATCATTCTCTAATACTGTAGTGAGTCAACTGTGTAACCTCATCGTTGTTTTTTTGCACTAGTTTACAGTGGAAACATCCACTGCTCTAGTTACCATCTCATGTTGCTGCATTTGAACACCTCGGTAGTGCACGACACCTTTTATTTATTCCAGGGTATTCTGTACGTGCAGGTACGCACACGTCTGTCAGGATATTAAAATAATGCAAGTAAATGTGCCAAACAGTCGACAGACCAGAGAAGTGTTTGGATTAGGGGTTTTCAAAGTCTGACACTGAGACAACTGTGCCCCCTCCCCCACCACCACTTAAAACTACAGTTCCCATACTGCTTTGGGGGATGTAAAGTCTCGTGGCCATGGGGTCAGTGAGTTATGCCGTGGGCTGCAACTCGAGCCCAGATATTTTTTAAACCTATATTTGTTTAGATTTCGGAAAATTGGCAACATTGAAAAGTACGTCTAATTATCTGCTAGCAGTCGCTGTTTTGCTAATCGCGGCAATCGGGCGGTAAAGATTTTTTGTTTTAAGTCCCTTGATTGCACTTAACCGCGTTGGTGTGGTTCGGCCAGAATCGTGGGCCAGACCACAATGACTAAATTCCCATGGTGTTTAGAAAACCAGCATGCAACTGTCCCCTTTCTGCACAGTACCTTTGTCTCATGTCTGTTTGAAGCCCCCTTGATTTAAACCGCATCCAAGCTTTTACTACACTAAGGATGGGAGGCGTATTTGTACTGAGGGGCCTTCAGATTTGGGTTTTTGGTGACCACATCTTTTTAATCTGATGTTGTCCATGTCTGAGAAAGGGAAAAATGGCTTTAACAGAAAAAAAAAATGATTCCGTCGTAAAAGCTTTTAACCGAGGGCAGAGGTCGAGTGAGTTTCTGTAATCACAATACAATAAGCTGTTTTGCAAACTGACCTTTGCGTTGAGTTCCTGTTGTGCCGTGGGTGGCAGGGTTTTTGGATACAAACATAATGTTCCCCTTCGGCCGTTTGGCTGCTGAGTTGAATGTCTCCCCGTTCGGATCCTGAGAGGCGTTCAGGAGCCATGGATGCGTCAGTGTACATAATGTAAAGATGTATATGTAGGACCTATATGGTTGAGAGTTATTTATTTACCTAAAGATCATGATGTTACTATGGAAATTTCAGGTGAAATATATTTGAAATATGTAGCATTTTATTTGTCACTTTGGCGGTCATTAAGGCGACGGACCAACGCAGGAAGGTTTTTTGTTTTTACCGGTGCAATATTATCGTTCCAGTCACATTCAGGCGAAGATAACCACTATCGCAGCAGGGGCACAATCTACACCGACACGAGCTACAGGCATTTCCACAGTCTGAAATCACACACATCACCGACAGTCAGCTGTGCAGTCACATCTCGTGGAAAACTGTTTCTATTGGAGCTGCTGTGGACCTCTGCTGTCTCTTTACAACAACTGCTGAGCGTTTTATAGGACTTACTGTACCTATTTTTCAAACTGGAGTATTTTACAGAACCTTTGAAATACAACTCGTGACTGGTTTTTCCAGTCAGCGGTGGGTGCATGAAAAAGTTGAAACCCCGTGACCGAAGCAGCTGTGTTTAACAAGCTGTTGCATGTCATCCAGTCAGATTGGACCTTCTCGACCATCGTGCTTGACAATAATAAACCAGTTACTTTGTCCACTACGTCCTCACTGTTTAATGAAATATATATCAAAACACTCTGCTGGTTATATTTGAGATTATTGCAATTATTGCCACTTTTGGATAAAAATTAATAGAGACCTACGTGTTTATCTACAGCTCGGTTTGAACTCAACAGTCCAGTATTAGTTTTAGTTACTGACACGGGTTATGAGGGTTATTTAGTGGTTAAAGGAGCAGTTTGACATTTTGGGAAATACGAAAATTCTCTCTCCGGCAGAGAGTTCGATGAAAAGATCAATGCCATTCACGTATATTTCAGTTCGATATGAAGCTAAAGGGAACATGTGGTTATCTTAGCTTAGCGTAAAGGCTGGAAACAGGGAAAGAGACAGCTAACCTGGGAGCCCGGCAGCAGGTCCCACGTAACCCGCCGTTACACTTGAGTTTTTATAAACGGATTGAACAAATGAGACGTAACGTGTTAATTAGGATTTTGTTACCTTATGTTACCTTCAGAAAGAGCCCTGCTTCCAGCCTTAACGCTATGATACGCAAATCTACTGCTGGCTGTATACGTAACGAACAAACACCAGAGCGATATCGACTTTCTCATCAAACTTTTCGGCAGAGAGCAGATAACCCTATATCCCAAAACGTTGAACTATTCCTTTAATATCTTATTTACTTATGCACTATAGATCATTGAAAACCCATTAACAGGAACAACGTTTGGGTTGCCAGGTTGTGGAAAACCACTGACCGTGTGGAAAAGAGCCGCAGATTATCTGGACCAAAATCCACCTATTAACATTTACAACTGATGAGTAAACACCTTTATTAATGACCTGTCAACATTTGTAACCTCAGTGAGTTTTGGACTAAGCGAAGGCGTGAGATTGTAGACTTTTTGAGACAAATGCAATTTTTTGAAAGCTTATTTAACTAAGTGGGAAACCCGTGAACATTTACCAATGGGTTACCACCATGTATGACTGGATTATTACCGGACAGGAAGCTTCGACACCAGTCAGAACCTGGCGACTCAAAGGTTGTCGTTATTGATGGGCTTTAACTGATCAATGGAGTATTAGTAAATTGTTTCCTAACCATCACTAAAGCAATTACAACTTCTACAGCCTTCATAAAGGATGGCTTGTTAGAAACCTGTACCAACATTTCGTATGATTTATCATTATTTTACAGTATAAATAAATACCAACACCAGGTTGCTATTTATGCCTGCACAGCAGCCGGGTGGTGTCCAGCTGTAGGATCGGTCATATTTTGTACATACACAACTGTAACAAAACATCACAAAATGCTATAGAGCAGTAGGTCTGTGACACACGTTAAGCTGTCAAAATATATGGTGGCAATAATTCATATTGATTTTGGATATATGCAGTGTGTTTGAAATTAGATTCACATGCTCAAATTTAGTATTTCAGTAAAACTTTTATTTTAATCCCCTTGTTTGGCATTTAAAAGCAGCATATAAACAATAAATGGTTTATAACACACTTTAACAGTATAACGTAGTTGTAAGCAAGTGTAAGGACACTTTTTTTATTGTATTTATTTGTAACAACTTCCTACAGTATAAAGCATCTGTAATTAGACAATAAACAGTTAATTTGTACTTGATAGCATAACATAGCATAGGACAATCGTACACGTCTTCATGGGTTTTAAACACATTTAAAAACAGAATTAAAGCTGCCTGTGAATTTTTAAACGTGTACAAACGGCTATTAAAAGCTTTGTAAGGATTTATTTAAACGATCACAACTTTTATGACATGTTATTTGGTTTTAAAGCATTAATTTACTGTTTATACACCAGTTATGGCGGCATCAGGATGGGTTAAAGTTTTTGATAAATATATTAAATACTTAGAGAAAGTGCTTATATCTGCCCACTAAACATTAGAGGGTGTTATTAGACCATTGTATTAAGTGTTTAAATACTGCTAATAAATGTTAAACAGGGGGCTACTGTATACAGATGGTAAAAACCCATTTTTACATGTTGTTAACAGTGTTATCCTTTTATCCATGACATTGACAAACACTGATAAAACCACTGTGTGTAATTAATTAACAACACCATGACTCACATGTTGTTGTTTTCGGACATAGGATGCAGTAGGTACCGATGTCTCCTAGTTAATAACGGTGCATGTCAGGAGTCTGACCTCTGACCCCGGCGCTCTCTACCATTGTCTGTACTGTGGAATAAAACCAATTGGACGGTAACTCAACATGAATATGTGTGGTTTTTTTATTATTATTCGATCTATGGATGTTGGTTGGTTCACAATTTTTGGTCCAGACTGAAATATATCAAGGTACTGGATGGATTGTCATGAAATTTTCTACAGACATTAATGGTCCCCAGACGATGAATCCTACTGACTTTGGTGATCCCCTGATTTTTCCTTTAGCGCTGCGAGCAGGTTGACATTATTGTTTTTTGGGGGACGTATGTCAATGATTGGATGAATTGCCATGAAATTTGGTACAAACATTCATGCTCCCCTCAGGATGAATTGTAATAACTTTGGTGATCCTGTCGCTGTTCCTCCAGCGCCAACATCAGGTCAGAATTTTAATTTGTTTCTGACCAGATACCTGAAAATCTAATGACATTGCCATATGCGTCAGCTGTACTTTGTGTTTAGCGCTGATTAGCAAATGTTAGCCATTGCTCCGCCTACCTCCGCCAAGGCGAAAAATGCCCCATCTCGCAATGTTAAGGAGAGTGATAAGAAATTCCTGATATCCACCCCCTTTAACTGGACCAAAATTTAACGGGTTCTTCCCTGGCCCATGCCCCATCCCTCCACCAAGCTCGCTCCAGATCGGTCCAGTAATTTTTGTGTAATCCTTCTGACAACCAAACAAACCAACAAACACGGGTGAAAACATAACCTCCTTGGCGGAGGTAATGATGCAGAGAACGGTTTTCTATTTATCGTACAAAGTGAAGAAAAGAGAAAGAAACCCACCAACACTACAGTTCACTTATTAACACGTTATAGCTTGTGTTTAATAAATACGAAAAACCAAGTGACAGTTCGGTTAGCTGCTGGTTTTGTCTCTTTGTGATACTTCACAATATTTCCAGACACCCCCTGATAACTGCATCAGGCACAAGGACACAAGAACTCCTACTTGGGAACATTTGTGCACTAGAGAAACAAATGTGTATTAATCCGCCACTGAAAATAGTCCCCAGCAAATGCACTATTTCCTCTTGTTTGACTAACCTTTGCCAATAACTAGTGCCCAGCTGAGGTTTTTTTTTTTTGGAAATTACTGAGCGTTTTTAAAAACTCAAACTATTTACAGTGTTAATGAGCTTTTTTTAAAAAAAAAAATGTTTGTATCTTCAGTTAGAAACAAATTTAGCCTCAGACAAGGCTGGAAACTATTAAGAGACGGATCAACACATTGTTGGTTTAGGTCTTTTTTTTCCATGAGATTTGTTCATAATAAGAAAATTGTGGAAAAACACCAGTTTTATCCCGTAAGTCTTTAGTCAAAGACACAAACGACTGTCACAGATTTTCTGCAAATCATTTAACACTCACAAGTCAAGTTCCAACAAATGTTTAAAAAAAATACTAAATTCATCAATTTATAATCTAAATGTATGAACTCAACGTGAAATTTATGCAAAGTCTACTTCAAGTCCCCCCATTTAGCATTCATAAGCAGTACATCAACTTTTAATAAATGCACTATAATGTGGTTGTAATCAGATCAAAGTGTTTCTTAATGTATCTGCTGACGACTCCCATAAGTGGCAGCTCCCTTATAAACAGATAATGAATGACAACATGGTGAAACAGTTGAAATAATATAAACTACGTCTTCATAAGACAAGTTCTAATTGCGGACAAGTGCTGTTCATTCATAAACACTGAATGTGTTATAAACTATTTATTACATGTTTGTATACTGCTAGTAAATGCTAAACTGGAAGAGCAGAAGTGTCGCCCCAAGTCTGTCTGCAGTCACAGCAACTGCGCACACAGCTCAAGGCTTCCATCATAATTAAAACATTTTTAAAATCAAGTTTTAAACAGAACAAATGAAAACAGGTACAGTAACAAGAAGTAGCATTTCTTTATTACGGCAAATGAAAAAACACTGTTTCTGTAAATGTCTTCTGCAACACTCTGAGATCAACTGCTTTGTCTTTGATTATAGCGCCCTCATGAGGTCAATAAATGTAACGTCAGGCTAGTTTTGTGTCTTATGCTTTCTCTCACTCAAACCTATATTACATACAGTATCAACACAAACACACAGTGGCTCGTTTTACACACAAACTCAACATGCCCTGTTCACCCCTGGGCTGAAACAAGGGGACGAACAGACGAGGAGAGAATCCTCCAAATATTGCACAAAATGGCAACAGCTGTTTATAAAATTGGCCATGGTGAGGATAAGCTATGATTGACTCTATAAAAATTCTTTTAAAACAAATCATTATTCGCCTTTTCTTTTGTTTAATTTAAGCACATGTGACTTATCACACATACAGAAAGCTCGTAAATACACTTCACAGGAGGATGGAGAGCAAGGACAGACTGCTCTGTGGTTTTACAGATGGACGGATGGATGGTGGGAAGCGACGGCGGCCTGTACAGCAGAGAGTTTGAGGGGAAAAAACCAAACACACGGAGACAGTAAGTCATAAAATCACAGCTGAGCTCCTCAAAGACAGGCCCTCACCTCTCTCAGGGCCATGGCCATATTACAATATTACAGTGTACTTTATGGGCGTCTATAGTGCACGAGGCCTCTTGGGGGTTATTTGTTTGCTTGCTTGCTCCTCTTCCTGGAGCGTACAACGGAAAGACTTGACTTTATCTGGAAGAAAAGAGAATATCAAAGCACCATGAAATACAAAACACCGCTGGCTTCACCTGCCTGGTAGACTGAGGACACGGGGAACCTTTTAACGTTTCTTATGCTTTTATTCAGGACCCTGACGAAAGAGCCACGGTGTTTGTGCGATATTTGCCATCTGGCGAGCGAGAGAGCAGGCATCACGCTGCATCACTGATGGACGTTTAAACCTATTTTGCAGTTGAAGCCTTCATCAAACACCATCCAGTGCAAAGGATGCCCTCTACTACTTTTTCACATCAGGTTTTTTTTTATTTTTATTTCATTTAATGTTGTAGAGAGCTGAAGTGAAACCAGAACTTCTAGGTTCTGTTCCAAAAGTAAAAAAAGCTCATTTAAAATCCCATTGACATTTGTAAACACGCTAATAAATAAAAATCCAGTCTGGGATCAGGACCTTTCTCAACAGCAGGTCGTCTGGCTCGCTTCACATGTTTAAATAAGGATGGTAGCTTTTTTCTTTTTTTTAAGAAAAGCGATCTGACATTGTTGTTTATTCAGTGTTTATGTTTCTTAGCGAACACCATTTCCTCCAAACGCCAGACATCCGCAGGCTAAAACGTCACAGCTCCACAGAAGAGGTGAGTTAGTTGTGTCTTTGACCGGAGAGATCTTAACTAAAAAGCTAAGACTTTTCAGGAGAGTGTTGGTGAGTTTTATGGATATGGACGAAACCAAGTTACCATGAGGTGCACTTCCACAAGTTTCACTTTCTGGAGATAGAGAGTGAACTCTAGGAACACGCTTCATGTGTTCAGAAAGACCAATAAAAGAAATGCTGAGAGACTGTACGGAGTTACAGAGGCTCGCCTGGACGGGACGTCATGGCTTCAGCTTTTCATTCCAGAGCGAAATTCTGCTGCTGGTTTTAAAAAAAAATATCCGACAGTGAACAAGCACTGAATGACAGGATGTTATGTTTAATTCCTGGTCACTGAATGTAAAGTGTTTTTCCTGTAGCTGCATGAATGAACACCGAAACCACAGGGAGAGACTGCTGTGGTTGTACAAACTTTCTTTTAACCTCCTCTGCCCCACAGGGGGAAAAATTGTTTTATAGCCTGATCTAATCTGAGAAGAACCTGCTCAACTATTTAACCAGTGAACTGCTTATTTAACTGGTTTTATCTTTTTTGTGCGTACAGAGATAATAAATGTATTAAAATGATCTTTGAGGGCGGTAAGTCGTGTATGTCGATGTTAAACGTGATACGACAGTTAGCTCTTTCTGTAACTTTCACGTAAAAGCGACCACGCCACTCATTCAGACATGAGACCGGGATCAGAGATCTGATTAACGTAAAGGGGTAACGTGTCTAAAAGGGGCTTAAGATCTGGTGATCGGACAAATGACTTTACCTCTCAGCTCAGTGAGAATGTCAATTTTCTGGTCCAGGATTTGTTCCAGTTGAGTTGCATAGGACTCGACGTCGTAGTCCACCTCCTCTGTCATTTCCAAAAGCACCTTCTCATCTTCCAGCCAGCGGATCGACTCCTGTAAAAGGGACACGCTGCAGAGGTCAGCACCTTCTGCGCGGTTTCAACTTTAAAACTGAAGACACCAGACTGATGAAGAGAACGGGAATGAACATCTGCCTTCAGTAAAACCGCGATCACTAAAATTCCTGTGCTGATAACACGTTGAAAAGCATCCTGAACATGGAAAACAAGCAGATATGGATCACTGACGGTGGGTCAGGTTTTCATAGAGCCGAGGTAAAGATGCACAGAGATCTGACTTTTCCTCTCCCGACACTGATTCTAAAACCTAAACATCAGGCTGTAACAAAAAAAAAAATTAAAACATTTTATTTGGATTAAGAGGATCCTCAGATAAATTCTGTTCCCACGGGAAATCCATAATCCCCCCCCCCCCCCCCTTTTTTAAGATATCTGTCGTATGTTAATCTGATAATGTATGAGATGCAGAGCTACAGTTTTAAACGGACTAGAGTTTCCTTCTCTCTTTTCTTGATCAATTATCTTTTTCACTATTAATAATCGTTTGCTAAACGTTCATAGTTAATAAGACATAGTCAGTCCTTGTTGGCTGAGCTGCTCTACTTCATCAAGCCTCATCAAACACGTGATAACGTCGAACGTCAAAGACGCAAACCACCGTCACAAATTTTCTACAAACCGTTGAGCGCTCGCAAATGGTTTTTGAATTTTTTCAGTGTTTCAAAACAACTTCCCGAGAAAAAGTGCAGAAAATTTACTACTTTTTGGCAACGTCTGAGAACTGCAAAAGGCATCATCGCCGCTGTCTTCATATTAAAATGCATTTACAGTGAAGCACATGCAGGAAGTGATGAGTAAGAGCAGAAGCTTAACCGCAGTAAATGAGCAGAGCAGAGCAGACAATATCAGAGTATTTAATGAGGATCGGTCGTCTCGCGTCAGTAGCTGGGCAGACAGCGATTCGACATCCCTAAGCTGAACTGTAGCTCAGTATTTGGAGATATTTCGAGTATAGTTATTTAGCTTTCTGGAGACCCTCTGACTCCTGGAGGCTCTACTGTACCTGGAATACAGCCCTGTGATCCTCCAGAACCTGCTCCTCCATCTCCACCAGCTGAGAGACGGCTTCATGGAAAGTGAAGAGCTGCGGGGAAACCTCTTCCTCCTACAAAAAAAAAAAACAAAAACACGATCACGTCTGTTTAACACCAGCGACACTGTGACCTGAGGGACTGCGGTTCGTCTTTTGGTACCAAATTCCCCATCTGTGTTAATATTCCTGTCTGTGGGAACACAAACAGAGAAGTTTGTACTAAAAACACTACAGGTTCGGAGGATACTCATGCTGGGTGGATGATATGGCCCAGAATTATTTAATGTTATACCACAGTTTTCAGTACTTCTCAGCAGTATTTAATAATGAGGATTGAACAGCCTCCTGCAGCACAGTCCACCGTCAGGACAATCCAACCTGTAGTTTACTGGTGTGTAACGTCTCCTCCTAAGCCAACATCCGCCTGAGTGAATCTGTGCGTGTCTTACGTTCTGTTCACAGAGCAGCTTCAGGTCGTCTCTCTGCGGAGAGCTCCCGACTCCCCACTGAGCCTCCAGCACCTCCAGCTGGTTGACGTGTCCTCCCTGACGGCTGTCCATCGCTGCCGAGGGGTCCACTGTGAGCTCTTTCACCCTGACGACACATCGGTGATTCTGGTTAAAACAGCGGTTCTGCTAACTAGCTACTTGCCAAAGAATCTGATGAGCGCCTAAGGTACGTAGCTGCATGCAAATTTGTAAACACAGACATGTGGAGGGTGAAACCGCTCGGCATGCCAGGGGAAGAAGTATTTACGAATGCTGTGTTATGAGTGAGAAACATTTGGAGCATCGGCGTGTTGATGAAGAAACAGACTCCATGCAGATTTTTAGGGCAGTGAAGCCTGGAAAAAATAAAAACAAATAATGAATGGCGGATAAAACTATTAACGCAAACTAAACAAAAAAGTATGAGAAAAAGCAGAAGCTATCCGTTCTACTAACACTGGGATTAAGAGACGCGACAACTTGGTCCAAAAGTGCATCATCATGGGTGAGACACACCCTTACTATGACACAACGATCATATTGTGGTGGTCCCAGTCATGAGTTTGGTAGCCTTCAGCTGCCATCATTAAAGATCCCCTCCAGACATGTTTCACCACACAGAAAAAAATACTGCGTTACAGGCTGCATTAATCCAAATTTTTATATTAAAAATGGATCAAATGACGATATGAAAAATTGAAAGTTGTTGCACTTAATGACGAACCCACAGAGAGTTGTCACCCTTCAGCAGATGAAAGCGTGAAAAGCATTCTTGGACCCATCTACACGTAGTATTAACACGTCATCTGTATCTGGACATTATCTGGATAAAGACAGCAGGTCCATGGGTCTTTATGTTGACACATATTCTGGTTGTCTCCATTGTGTCCGCGTTGTGACCGGATATCAGTATGCAAACAAGTTGAAAGGGAAGACTGGCGGACTTGGCCTGTCCCAGTTCAAGAGCAGCACTGCCGGGCAAAGCTAAAGGCAGGAGAAAAAGGTCGAGTTAGGGGACCTTTGAACGTGCGGAGGGATTCTTTTTTTTTTTTCTGAAGCTTTAAGGATTGCTTTTGCACCCTGTTGATCTGATCCCAATGTGTTCTGCATGCATTTACACCTGCATTAACTTGTTTTTTTCCCCATGCACCCAGATACAGATCAGATACGGATACAAGGGGATTATATATTGGTGTCAAACTGTGCACATGCATAATTCTGCCCAGTGAAAATCAAACATCAAACAATAAAAAAAAACGCTTATTTTGAATGGAAGGGGGAATTAAAATACAGCCTTCAGTAAAAGAATGAGGCAATTAATATTCTATATTTTACTTATTGTCAACAAATCTTATGAAAAGACCAAAACCAACAATGTGCTAGTTCGTCTCTCAACTTTGACTTCTCTCCCCTGTCTGTTGCTCTCAGCTCCAAGCCCATTGGCTCCTACTGGAGACGTAGATCTTTACAGACAGGTCACAATTATATGGTTTCTTTTTTAAAAAAAGACTCAGTAATTTCCTAAAACAGCTCGGAGCTGTAGTTTATAGCAATCTTTACTCAAACGGAAGGAAATAATGCATTCGTTGAGGAGCTATTTTCAGCGGCGGATTAATCCACATTTGGTGCTCTGGTGAGTATCTGGTGCAGCAGGACAGTGTGTGTGTCTGTGTGTGTGTGTGTGTGTGTGTGGGGGCTGAGTCAGAATAGACTACAGTGTGTGTGTTCATGGTGATGAAGGAACATGTCACCCAGTGCAACAGTGTGACTCACTGATGTGCTCTAATAGTAAATAGTTAATAGTGGCTCTATGGCTCAGAGGATAACATATATCAGGCTTTGGATACACACACAACAGTTATTATCTGGATATGTTCATTGTTGGTTTGGGTCTTTTCATGAGATTTGTCAAAAATACAGAATATCAGAATATTATCCTTGATCTCAAATATACTTTTTATGACTTAAATGACCTGGTAACTTCTGAGTAGACATGAAGCAACAAAAAGTTGTTATTAATGGGTAATGTGGATGATATCATGATGCCAACACGGTGGTAACTTGTTGTAAAGGCCACTGTGGAGAGACGCGATGGGAGATGACGTAAAGTGATCGTACTCATAAGTAGGGGAGAGCTCAGAGCGACCCCCTCCACCTCCGCTCTGGGAGAAGGGAATGTCTGAGGGACTTATCCCAAACTCCTTTACCCTGGAAACATGGTGGGAGAAAGAAACAAACACATTACCAAGCAGAAGAGACACGAGAGGACAGGGCTGAAAGAATTAATCAAATCTTTTACTCAAGTAACAGTAGCAATACCCCAGTGTAGAAATACTCTGTTACACGTGGAATTCCTGTTTTCAAAGCATCAAAAGATACTTAAAGTAATAAAAATAAAAGTACCCATTATGGAAAATGGCGCTTATTTTGTATTATTGCATTATGTTCATTTTAAGGCTAATTTTAATTACTTCATATTCTGCTGGGCGGCTTGTGAATTTCCCCCAGGCGGATAAATAAAGTCTTATGAAAGTAAAATTTTTGCCTCTGAATTGTAGTGAAATAAAAGTATATTATAACATGGAAATACTGTAATTTAAATACAAGTACGTCCAAATTATACTAGAGTACAGTATTTGAGTAAATGTACTTAGTTATGTACTTAGTTAAAAACTGGCCAATTTAAGACTTATTGATGTAAGTCTACTCCCAAAAAACAATGCAAGCAGTTCACGTGCCTTTTTGTTATTTTTCATTTAAAACAAATTAAAGCTGCATTAATCAAATATTTTTGTACTTAAAATGGATCAAATGACAATATGAAAATTCAAAGTTGTTTTTCCTCACTACAAACCCACAGAGAATAATCCCCCAACTCTAGCTCTATGAGGCGTTTTAGCGTCTTTCAGCTCGTTGTTTTGGTTTTACTGCCTGCACCTTTATGCTACATGTTGAGCGCTCCAACCGGACTCTTTTCCACCAGCACCAGACAGCTGTTTTCAGTGAAAAACCTCTAGTAAACCCACTACCTGCTCAGCACCAAACGACTGTGATAATACGGTAGAGCGCTTTACCAAAAAAACGAAACAAAACAAAAGCAAAATTGAGTTATACTGGTTTAAATATTGACAGTTTTGCCCACAAATCACAGCTCTACGATGGCCACTTGCGTAGGCTTTGGCGAAGGCTCTGCGTCGATCCTATGCAGAAGTATAACAACGGCCCTAAGCCTGCATTCAGACCAACTTTATCCCTCTGCGACGTCATATGGCGAGACCCTGCTTTGACCAATACGAAGAGGCGCACAATCCTGCTAGTTTACTTTGTAACGTCAGTGGAGTATTTCTACTGTTTTTACTTTGCCATCGTTGTGACTAAAGATAAAATAGTTGCCACCACGATAACTTTCCAGAGTTGTAAAGTCTTGTCTCATAGTATTATAAACCTCTGTGCAGCTTTTGGCCTCTTGCAAGCCTTTAAATTCATGGATCAGTTGCTCCAACTTGACTTTCTCGATCACATTTTGTGTCTTAGTACCTCAAAACACATCCTTAGTTTTACAGTGATCCTTAAAGCCGAGGACAAAACTCTGGTTGATTTACTAGAATGAATATAACTTTGATGATGAAAGTGAAGTGAAAAGGGGGGCACTCTAAACAGTCTAAATAAAGCATGTGCACAGTCAGCTGTCACTGTCACTCTTGTGCTGCTGGGGACTAAAGGAAATGCTATGAATTCAATGTGAAAACAGAATTTAAAATTTCTGTATTAAAGCAGAATTCTCAAAAATCTCATCTAAGAAATTAATGTCCATTTGAAGAAATACAGATTTCTCATGTCTCTTAACAATAGGGCTCATTTCCACATGTGGAAATAGTTGACAGAGACTGTAGGTAAATAAATGTATGTAATAACTTAAATAAGTTCATTTGAAATAAATACCAATATCCTGTACAGTCACAGATTCTGAATAACTAAAATTACTTTGAAAGCTTTTTTAATGTTCTTGATTTACAAGATTAAAAAACACCTCTGAAATTCAAATTGCAACTTTTCAGGGGATTTTTACATTAACCTTTATATAGTGGAAACCTAGTATGTGGCTGGACCAGCCCTTTATCTGTCTGCTTCTCTCCTACTCTCTGTGCTCACATATACAGTATATTAATGCAGCCGAATTCCCAACAAAGCTCTTCTCATTTACATGTTTTTCTGTTTCTGTTGTCAGACAACGGAACAAGTATGAAATAGTAACTGAAACGTGGCCCATTAAGACGACATGTAAACCAGCAGTCAGTTCCAAGCCATTTCCAAGCTGCTGCTGCTCTGCCGCTAAAATCCTGTTTTGATAATCGAAACACCTTCTGGCAAAATCACCAGACACACAAGTTAAAGACAACGGCTGTGTCGTGATTTCAGATATATGTACATGTAAAATTATCATTCAGAGAGAAAGTTAGAAGCTCATTCATATCTATGCAGCTGCTGTGTGGTCTGTTGAATGAGGCGCATATAGGGGTGTATCTGCGGAGAGATAGCCCGACCTCGTGCTCGCGGGGCAACACTGGCGACTCTCTTCAATGGAAAGTAGCTAAGCTTTATCCGAGAAGTCAGATTAGATTTGTTGCTGGGTGCTTTTGTGAAGAAAAGTTGCTAAAGGGGCCTGAAAAGTCGCTAAATCTAGCAACAAAGGCACTAAATTGGCAGCGCTGCCCATAAACACCCCCCTGATGATGTAAGAGAAACTGTTTGCGCCAATTCATTTTGAAAGAGCAATGGCTAGTGGAAAGCCCTCCAACACCTGGCCGCCAACCAATGGTCAGCGTCAGCACACAGTCACATGGCATTCAGCTGACCATTGGTGTAACTTTATCACTCACTCAGTCAGTCACGGACTTTCGTGTTTATAGGCCAAAAATGGTTAAGTGAGATTCCTCATGTTCAGAAGAATCTGTTTTACCTGTTGGCATATCTCAGCGTGTTCAGGGTGTTTTCACAAGAAGCCATTCCAGGAGAGATGGTCGCAATCTATACAGGGAAAAACATTAGATCCATATTTATCAAGACGTCATCCAAAACTGTTAAATGTTATCATATTTTCAATGGTGCTTGTGCCCACACAAGGTATAATTATACATGTGGTGGCGCTGTTTTCTCACCATGCACGTTCTGGAGTTTTCTCCTATGAAGGAGTCCCTCAGCACTTGGGTTAACTTGCTGGCTCTAAAAGGAGTGTGGGGCTTGTTTCGGCCCAGGGCTCGAATACACTCCTGCACAGAGACATGGAACATCATCAGTGGCCGAGTAATGATTTCTATAAAGGCACAGGCTGAAACACTTTGTTGGCAAGTTTTTTCTTAATTGTATAAATAATTTATCAAGAAAAATTGCAAATATCCACTGGTTCCGGCTTCTCAAATGTGAGGATTTGTTGTTTTTGTCTGTTTTATATCATATTAAATTAAAAATCTTTCTGTTTTAACTGTTGGTTGGACAAAACCAGCAGCTTGAAGATGTCACCTTGGGCGTTGGAAAATTTCAATGAGTATTTTTCACCATTTCTCGACACTTTATACAGTAATCAGTTTATTTAACGACAGACATCATTAGTTGCAGTCTGTCTGAGCTCTTGGGTGGACACTGCCTGTACTTCCAGGACAATGTTCCACGTTTACAGTAAGTAAGCCGTTATGTTTTTCAGATTTTTATTAAATGGTCTATTTAATCTGATTTCATATCCATACTTTCAAGGATGGACATTAAATTGGCAATGCTTTTTCCAAAACCTGTTTCAAAACCACTTTCACACTAGCGTTCTGAGACTGAATAACCTCCACATTCCACAACCCAAAAATCCTTGCTGACTGCAGTTGAAATGTGTTCAACGCAGCATCCAGAGCTGCTTCCAGGCAGTATGAAAAAAAAACACAGTTCAACCTCTGCAGTAAAGACACTGATTCACAGGATACGTTAAGTACTGAGGAGAAGACCTTGAGTGCCAGCAGGCTCTTGTTGATCTCGGCTCCCTCGAGGCGAGTCTGACGGTCAGCGCTGGATGTGTCTGCTCCTCTCTCATTCCCCGCAAGGTCAATAAGGGAAAACTTTCCATGCATCTTTCCCCGTCGACGCAGAATGATCTGAAACACAGCGTGGCTCCGAGAGGAGTGAGCGTTCGCCGAGGTCTGGCCAGAAGTCCTGAGGGAGACGCAGGGAAACAGCGCAAAGCTTATTTTTTGAGGGTCAGTTCAAAGTTTTCAAACATTCATTCAGCTGCTCTAAAACGACTGCTCTTGTTTCTGATCGTCTCCCTTGTTCACCTGCAGCTGTTTCCCACTTCGATGAGTTTGAGGACGTCCTCAGTGCACTTGACTTCCCTCTCCTGCAGGCCCACCACCTGCACCTGCTGCTTCCCGTCCTCCAGGACCCGTAACTTGGCTTTGCGGTTTAGTAGGTCAAACACCTTCAAATGCAGGCACAGATTTACATGCTGTTCCAACTCGCATCATTTACTGTGCCGCAACAGGAAAAAAAACGCACCTAACTTTATGAAAATTTGAGAAAATATTTGTTACCCACTTGGGTAACACTTTATTTAGCAGTATATAAACATTTAATAAATGGTTTAAAACACACTATAAAGTAGTATAGGTTGTTATAAACCACTATAAAGAAAATATAAAGTCTTTTGAGGTGATTCGTGCTGTAAATGTCAACAACTTTAATTCCTCCTGTGAAGCATCCGTTTCTGGATGCTGGTGTACGGAGCCGTTCGTGGACATTCTGGTGCTCTGGACAAGACGTCCACTGGCGCCTCTGAGGGGATTGACTGATTTTATGACAACTATGATAATTTATAAGATTGTATTATTTTAAATGCAACTATATTCGGCTCAACTTCTGTTCTGTCATGTCATCAACATCATCTGTCAAATAGTATCTATGCGTGCACGCTAGTCACTGCTGGGACTTATACTAGTTTTAATCGTGTTCAGGACGTGATATAGAACCTGATTAACCTGATTATTAGTATCTCTGTATGATTCTAACATTATCCAGGTTGCTGTTCATCTGTGCAGGAGAGACTCACATGACTCCACATTTAACAGTCCATGTCATTTTTGTACTGAGCTGCAGGTATTATTAATATGAGACTTTGCTTGTTGGATGTCCTGATCGTGTTTATGATCCAATATTTAATTGAATTCTATTGTTTCCATCATTATACAACTAACAGTGCACACTTCAGTCCTGCATCCAAATTAGCAAAGCAATGCAGATATGTTTTACAGTTGAATAGCTCTGCATCAAGATAATATAACATGCTTGTTTCCTATTGTTTTTTTCCATAGTGTCCTACAGTCACGTCTATAATATCCATAGAGAGAGGATGTCTTTTTGTATCAGTACGGTCTGGACAGATGTTCATTAATCTCAGCATGAACAAAACACTTAAGTTTTAAACCCACAGCAGCACTTTGGAGAGGTGGTTCACCTGCTAAATGTCACTGAAACCGCTACTGCTCGTTGTCATATAATTTACTGAAACTGACCTTTGTTTTATTGTATTTCATGGCTCAGCAGGTAACAACACTGTGGCGGTCAGTGATTTTATGGTCCATTTTTAACAGCAGTTACATGTTTGCAGGAGCAAACATCTGGATATATCGCCGAATCCCGGTTATGAAAATGCCTGAACTGCCTGCCTAGGGACATGTATTACTTTACTTTAATATCAGGGTGAAGATCATTGTTTATTATCATAATCAACCTGGTCAATACATAACCAGACTAACAAAATATGTGGCAGCCAGCAGGCTGACAGCAAGTGTCAGCCCCCAGAGCAGTGTCCTACAGTCTGGCCGCAGTCTTCTCTCATTAACAGGTGTTTAGTGCAGTTACACAAAAAGGTAGTGAATGACAATAAAAAAACAACACTTGTAATTATATAACATGTAACGTTGTCTTAGGAGAAGGTTAATTATTGAAGATATTGCATATGTCAATAAACACATAATGTCTTTATATCTGCATATAACTACATTATAATGTGTTACAAACTATTTATTATATGTTTATATACTGCTTATAAATGACAAATACTGGGGGTTTAGGTTAAATGTTAACTACTAGGGCAACACAAACTCAATCCCCTCAATTAAATGAATTACTAATCATATTAAAAGACACTTGCCTTCCCGCTGTAAATCTCAAAAAATGTGGCAAAGATTTGCAGATCCAACTTCTTGTAATTTGGCTTCTTTGACATGAGAAAAACATCTCTGGCTAAACAGGGAGAGAAAAACAGACGCTCGAAATCTCTTGAGTCAAATGCCGTAACCAGCAGTGAAGATGGAGGTAAAGGGGAAACTAACCAGACAGTGCATAGATCCCTTTAGAGCAGTCCTGGTTCTTTCCTGAAAAGTCACCTCCCATCGTCTGAAAGGAGATTCGAGTTACAACAGGAAAAGAGCACTAAAAACACAAACTCCTCTCATGTTAAAATCAAAGCACTCACATGTGTTTTTCCACTTCCAGTTTGTCCATATGCGAAGCACGTCGCCATTCCCCTCTCAAAAATGGTCTCCACCAGCGGCTGAGCAGTGAACCTGCGAGCAGAGGACGAACGTTTTCTTTAGCGACCTGATTTTTCTGCTCAGAGTGCGGGAGTGCAGAAAAAACACATTACCTGTAAACCATTTCATTGGTGGAGTTCTCATCAAAGGCGTAGTCGAATCGGAAAGTTTGGTTCTCCAGGTAGCGGGTCAGGTCGACTTTCTGCTTGGGCTCATGGACCATTACCACGTCCTTACTGGGAATGGTGATCACATCCAGATCTTTCACTGACAACTCTGAAGAGACATTGGCAAAGATACTTTAATAATCGTATGCTACAGAGAAAACAGCAGTACCTAATACTGTGTGTTCAGACAGAGCAGCTCTCTGTCTGAACACACCTACAGTACAAAGCTATTCTTACCTTTTTTATTGAGGGGACGTGCGCGTACACATACACATATCCTGTGCTCCTCAATCTGAAACATCAAAAGGCAGAGATGAATTATTTTGGAGTCATTTCTCAGGACACGCGGGTCGGTTATGTACTTCATATGATGCTGCAGACAGCGGAAAGAGCTTCTGTTTTTAGACATTTAACCCCTCAACATCGCATCTTCTCCCCTTTTATTTCCCCGCAAGTAGCTTTGAGGTTGGAAAAATTTGTCTATTCGACACTTACAGTTTCACATATATTCTGTATCAGCTTGTTTCAGCTCTTCATTGAAACTGTATGAGGTTTACACTGAGTGAAATATTCAAACCCAACATGTTTTTTTATGGCTGCATGCTTCCATCACATGGAAATACTCTAAATGTCTTGTGCGTCATTTTATACACATTTCCCCAAAATTCAATATGACCTATTTGATATATTTGGAAACTTTGGGGTCTCATCCAAAATTTAACATAAGGTTATGTGGGTTTCAAGAATGTTTGGCTCCACAACTAAATGGCTAAATACCCGAGAGTTATTTCTAATGAAATCTCATGGAGGTTTAAGCCACCGCTCCTCTGACGCGTAACAATGGGACACCTGGAGGAGAAGAACCAGAACGGCAGCTGCAGTCGAAAAGTCTTTTTTTGCTTAGTAAGGTTCCTAACGGAGTGAAATGACCTGGAAGTATCTAAGTGGCAGCCATGATAAGAGCTGGTGGGATTCTCTAAATCCTAAGGGAAGGTGCATCAATGCCTTCTTTCTTATCTCCTTTAGCATAGGGTACACTGGACCACCCTTTACAAAAGGACGGGAGACAATGCCGCCCCACAATATTCCTAGCGGCAGCAGCATTCGGGGCGTTCGCGAAAACAAACGATCATGACAGACAAGGGATGCAGATAATCATGTAAGTAAGGTTACTCATTAACTTTCAACAATGTTACACCCACAGGTGAACTATTAACGTTAGGCTGCTGTTGTAAAATTATCAAAGTTAAGTTAAGGTTGTAGTGTAACCTGTGCCCGGTTTGCATTAGATATATATATATATATCATCATTTTGAGCGTTTTTGTATTTTCCAGCCTTCAGGAATATCATCAATTAATTGTACTTCAGTCATAGATGATAAAGATATATATCAGGGGTTGGAGAAGTATTCAGATCCTTTACTTAAGTAAAAGAAGCAGCAATGTAAATATACTCCATCACAAGTAAAAGTCCTGCATGGAAAATGATACTTAAGTAAAAGTACATAAGTATTAGCAGCAAAATGTAGTTAAAGTATTAAAGTAAAAAGACTGGTTCGGTCCCTCTGTCTTTGTTACAAGAAACAGGGATATGAAACCTTTTTAGCCAGATGATGTTTTTAATTCAACATGTTTGAAACTTAAGAATGATATGTACAGAAGTAGATCTGTAGTCCTAATGTGTTATGTCTCTCTTGAATTATTTTAACAATTATTTTTCATACGATCATACCAATTGGGATTCATGTTGATAAATGTGAGTGGACAGGAGGGTGAGCTTGAACAGCTGTTCTCAATGTGACAACCGTTTTGTTTCACTTCTGTGACCGGTAGCCTACATTCCTTTTTTATTTCAGTTCCAGTGTCGGTAGTGAAGTGATATTTTTCACCGGGTTGTCCATGTTCATATAGCCTGATTTAAACGGGGTACGAACGCACGTGGCGAAGTATCTAAGATGCGCTTTTTGTAGTCCATCTTCAGAACATTGTAGTTTCACCATGGCAGACCCACGTCAGTAACATCTGCTGTCGCATAATTACGGAGTCTAGCGTGAGGTCGGATTCTCTGTGCACTGCGGTTGTCCTTTCCTAAGTCCATATGAATTCCCCCTCATATATTTCCTTGACCTCATAATGTTTTCCATCGAGGTCGAGGAAAAGTGGTTAGGAAAGGAGACTTTTTTTTTTTTTCTTTTTGACCGCAGCCCAGATATCCTCACATCTCTACTTAATTATCAGCCAGACTTACCAGATCATTAGTGGTTAAAGGCCTGTAGTCCAAACTGGCTCTGAAGTCTCTGATCATACACATGATTTCATAGTTTGGTAAATTGACGTCCACCTCCTGCAGGGCAACAGAAAACGGTAGTGTCAAATGAAATGTTCTCCTAAAAAGATAGTAAGTTGTGCATTTTGTATGTTTTTTACTTACAGGGGAAGCAGAAAAAGGTTTATGTTTTTATTCAGAAGCAAATGAAAAACCATATTCTTCATTTGCAGTATACTTGGTTCTGCACGGGCCAAGAACTGAGAAACGACTTCCACTCGCTCTACTGGTTAAGAAAAACCCAATACCAATACCAGTGGATTAGTAGGTTTCCAGCATGAACACATGGCAAAACAATCTGCAGGAACTGAACGATGTTTTTAAAACTGTCGAGGACTAAAATACCTCAGGAAGGGTTCCAGCTCATTGTTAATAAATTCCTCAAAGAATGGGCTGCTTGGTTTTTACTTCATCATAAAGTCAAATGTTCTTTAAGATTCTGGTTATTCAATCAAAATCTGCACGAGTGCTGTGATGAATCATATACTGAGATCAGTCGATAAACAGTAAGACTCAGACACTGTGGTTCTACTGTGTGTGTGTGTGTGTGTGTGTGTGTGTGTGTGTGTGTGTGTGTGTGTGTGTACTGTACACTCAGTTGTCGGTTTATTAGGAACACCAAGCTAAAACTAATGCAGTCTAACACAACAGTCCTGCAGTGAATTTTCCCCTCATGTAGGTTAAAATGTTCAGTTTTTGTTGAAACTGTTTTAGAGATGACCATACAGTTAAATCCACACCTCTCTAGTCAGCTTTAGCTAGGCGTGCCTAATTAACTGCCAACTGGATGTGTGTGTGTGTGTGCGTGTGTGTGTGTGTTTCTTCCCTCCTCACCTGTGCTCTCTTCTCTCTGAGCTCTTGCTGCTGAAGTCGTCTCCTCTCTCGTTTTTCCTGTAGTTTCTCCACTTCCTTCACACAGTTGGATTTCCTCCGTGCTGGAAAGGAAGGAGCAGAACAATCTGAATAATCACAGTAACAAGCTGTCTCCATAGGCCCAAGCTCGTTCGGTCCTGCTGACAAAGTTCATTTTTAAAAGCACCACATCAAGTATATAAGTAATTTCCTAAAGAAGCTGGTCGCTGTAGTTTTTAGTAAACATTACTCAAACAGGAGGAAATAGTGCATTTGGTGGGGACTATTTTCAGCAGCGGATTAATCCACATTCGGTGCTCTAGACAGTATTTGGAGCAGCAGGACAGTGTGTGCGGGATTGGGTCAAAAAAACTACAGTCTGTGTGTTCACTGGTGACACCCCTGCATGTTTTTAATAGTGGTGGAAAGTAACTAAGTACATTTACTCAAGTACTGTACTCACGTTTTTCCATTTTATGCTACTTTACTCTTCCACTCCACAACATTTCAGAGGGAAATATTGTACTTTTTATTTGACGGCTATAGTCTCTGAGTAAAGGCTCCGCACACCCACACAGGTGTTTTCAAATATTCTGGCTCATTCTTAGTCCTCTAGTCAGGTGTAAGTTTGGTGGAGCCATGTTAGGCAGTACGTGATTTCAGCAAGCTCTGTGTACTAATAAGAATGATAAGAACAGTTGGCGAGTTGCTGCTCCCGGCAAGTACAACACCATCAAAATGGCGGCGAGGGACATGTCAATCAAGGCAACGTAAGTGTGGGTGGACTATGGGTGTGCACCGCCTTTATGATTTTACATACAAACTATATCATACCTTTATAAAATATGACAGATCACTAATGATACCTGATATTTTAAGTACATTTTCTGATAATACTTACATACGTTTTCTTAAGGGAAAGTTTTGAATGCAGTATTTTTACTTGTAACAGAGTATTTTTACGCTGTGGTATTACTACTTTCACTTAAGTAAAGCATCTAAATGCCTCTTCCGCACCTGTTTTTTAATAGTTTTTGGTCATCTCAGAGGAATGAGATAAGATGTATCAGGCTTTGGATACACAGACAGTACGAGCTTTGGTCTTTGTAATGGAACTGAAAATAAAAACCTTATCCTTGTCCTTTAATGTGATTACAAATGTCATGCTTTGAGTTTTATATCTGATTTTATTTCCACAGTAGCCTACATTTATACTAATTTCAACACCCACGGCAGAAAAATAAGGCAAGTGCTGCAGTGTGAGTAGAATCCCAGAAGCCAAAGCCAGTGTGGAGCTGTGAAAGAGCCTTTGAGGCGCCTCACACTCACAGCTGTGTGGGGGCATGACATCACTGGCTCCGGCCTTGGCAACATACCGCCCCCCCAATCAGAAAACAACAGCAGAGACACTTGGCCTCGACACTACCTCAGAGAATACAAAACTGATGCATGTAGACTTGAATTGCCTCTGTTGTGCATTACCCAAATAGACAGACTGTCCGTTACCGTTCTGCTGTTGTATCAGGGTCTGGCTGAGTGTAGGCTGCGGAGCGATGGCGGGCGGAGGTGGCTCTGCAGCTTGGCTGTGCTGGCTGGGACGGGCCCGGGTGGTTCCCACTGCTGCAGCTGAGTAGCACAAAGTCCAAGATAATCACTCATTTATGCAAGTTAAAGGGTCAGTTCACCCAAATTGTAAAGCAACCAAATTATTTTTCACTTACCCAGACTGGTTTCAATCTATGCAGATAGTTTTGGTTTTATTTAGAGCTGAAACCATTAGTCAAATACCTGAGTAGTTGATCGACAGAAAATTCATGGGGACATATTTTGATAACTGAGTAATTCTGTAATTCTTTAGGATTCGAATAGAATATTTTATGGTTTTCTTAGGCCTCTAAAATAGAAGAGGGAATATCTTTGGGTTATGGATAATTGGTCGGAGAAAACAAAACACAGTGAAATGTCCGATTTTTTAAATCGCTGTCATCCTCCAGACCAAATGATTAATCGAGAAAATGTTAACAATGATAATGAAAATAATGACTATGAAAATATTCTGAACCTTTTATTACGTGTTTAACAAAGCATGATAAAGGAGAGGAAGTGTATGCATTAAAACAACGCAATCCCATAAACTATATACACCAGTGTAATTAACTTTTTAAAACAAACCCTCCCGCCCTTGGGACGCTTTGACATTGGTACCGCTGCTTCAGGTGTGTTTTGGTCCGTATTGGACTCTTCACACAACCTTGACAAATTCTACATTGTCAAAGTCACCTGATTCCGTCTGTAAAAAGCATTTTATGATCCTCATATCAGTGCAAATGCTGCTGACAGAGAATTGGTTCAGACATGTGGCTGTGGCTCCAAAGTGTTATGTCCCCTTTTTATGCCAAAAAATTGGCAAAGCAAAAAAAAAAAAGAAAAAAAAAGAAAAAACGACAACTTGCATTTCTACCATGTTTTTTCCTCTGTTACTTTGGTTCAGTATCTCTTAGACTCCATCTGACTTTTTGGTTGTAACATTTAAAGAGTTTCCTTTCAAAGGAGACCGGGGCTGTGGCTGGAATCCAAAGGGTTTTAGAACAGTGACCTTTTTATATTCTGGGTACATTACTTTCGGGCTCGTGCACAAAAATGGGGGTGTCTGACAACAAGTTAAAATATGCACAAGCCTGAAAATAACGTTGGTGTATGAATGTCTCACTTAAAAGTTATGAAGCTACTGTGTGTGTTGCTTTAAAAGCACTGTATTTCAGTAGGGAGGTACAGCAACACGTGGAGTTAGTTACCTCAGATTCAGATTGTGGGTCAGTGGGTGTCTAGGTGCCTACACATTTAAATCAAACATACCTCTATTCTCCCGTGGAGCATTCTCAGCCTTAGGTATCGCTGTAATCCGTCTGGTCTGAAAATAACATACAAAAAGACAGTAAAATAAACCAAAGCACAGTTGAAAGTAAATCATGAATAACGATCTATGGACATGTCATGTATGAGAAAAGGGATTGATAACAGATAGCCGCTGGTGAGGATGCAGACCTTGGGGACTTTGCTGGTTTTGGCAACACTAGAGGGAGGAAGGGGAGCCTCAGGACTCTGTGGTATCTCCTCCTCAGGAGCAAGATCTGGATTCAGAGCGAAGATGCTCTCCAGGTCGATCTGAGGCAGAAATGAGAGAGAGAGAGAGAGAGAGAGAGAGATGAAGAACGTATGAAGGAACTAACTGCTGAGTAGCAGCACTAACAGAACTGTGATATCTACAGACAAGCAACATGCTTCCTTATTAATGTGTGTGATTTTACCTTTTTCGTTGACATTATGTATGCTGGGGATGGATGTAGGCTGGGGTTGATGTTGCTGTGTGTAGGGGGCGGGTCTAATTAAATTATTCGCCATCATGAGTTAATTGAACTGTGTTTTGGTGCCACACAAGTTAATATCCTGACACGCTGAACTGTCTAAAAAGGAAATTCATTAGAACGACGGGAGAAAAAGGAATCCTGTAAATAGTATTGCAAGTTAGTGGCAGATAGTGCAGCTGTACCTCTTTCCCTTTGGTGTCCCCATTCTCGATCCACTCCACCGTCACACTCTCATTGTCCTCATGCAGAGATGTGACCATCGCCTGGTGTATTCGTCCTGCAGCGGGAGTTACAGAGAGAGGATGTAAAGAGATGCTTGGCCTTCTCAGCGTCACTACCTATAGGACATACACCGTACGCTGCCCGAGCCTTAAAGCACATGCAACGAGCCGTGAACCAGATACACATCGTCTCTGACTCAGAATATGATTTGCGAATTTTTGCATGCAAGAAAAAAAGTGATGTCAATACCTCCTGTCTCCAGTCACAATTTAAAATAAGATTCTAATGGGTGTGGCTCATGAGGGAAGATGATAAGACTTTCCTGTCATTCCCATTGTGTGTGCCACACAACTCCAACAGCTGCATTTACTGGCTGTTAATTGGATTCTTGGCAGCCAGTCGGTCATTAAAAGTCACACATTTGCAGCAGAAAAATGAGCTTTAAAAAATTGGCTTTTTTTTTTGTGCCAGTGAGATGAGATGCAGTCAGAGGGGAGAGGCCCCATGCAGCCATCCATCCATCAGCCCATGATTCACAGGCCACTGCTGGATGATGCAGTGCGGGCTGGCGCATGCATCTCATCCTCTGCTGGAGCCACGACGCAGCGGAGAGGAGAGAGCCGACAACGGCACAGCAGGGAAGGTGTCTTTTTGGGCTCGAGTCACAGCCGGCCAGCCGCACATGTGGACGGACCCGCCCGCCTGGTAGCCGGCCGGCCGGGGTGTGTCAAATTGACTGACAGACGACAGCAGCATGGCAGTAAAATCACAATCTCTGCCGGTTTTGAGCCTGTAACACCTCACTTGCCGGGTTTTCAACGCGACAACCCAAAGAAAACGCTGCGGAGATGATGATGTAGCAGCCCGCTAGCTAGCAGAAAACACCCCGCTGCGGTGAGCGGTAACGTTAGCTCCGCTCATCCGGACCAGCCGGATGGAGAGCGGTGTCTGTGTGTGTGAACGTACCGTCGCTCCGTTTTATCTCCACGTAAATGCCCACGAAGATCTTCCCGAAAATCCCGGCCATCTCTCCCTCTCCGTGGTGTTTGTTTTTTTGTGCAGTTTGTCTTTGTGTGTGCGAGTGTGTGTGTGCGTGCGTGCGTGTGTGCGTGCGCGTGTCAGTGTGTGTGCAGTGCCAGCCCAAGTTGAGTGCTGCTGCAGAAACTGAGGTCACTATCGGTCAGTCAAAGGAGAAGAGAGGGAGCCGCTGCGCATGCGCGGCTGATGTCGCCCGGAACAATTTGAACTAAAAAGCATCTTCTGTCAAATTTTACCCACTAATTGAAAATGTATCGATAAAGTACTCACTCTGATCCAGTGGCGGAAGGTAACATTTAATCAAGTACTGCAGTACAATTCTGAGGTACTTGTAAGGTACAAGTACCTCAGAATTGTACTCGATTTTTTTCTATTTTATGCTACTTTATATGTCTACTCCACTACATTTAAGACAAAGACAAAGATTTGAGAACGGTTAAAAAAATTAACACAAGCATTAAACACATTGTTTTGCCTTTTTTTAAAATTCCGTTTCAATTAATTATTATCTCGACCCCTCAGATTTATCCTGTGACCCCTTTGGAGGAGCCGAAGCCCAACGTTGAGAACCACTGGAATAAACTATCTAACTGAACACTCAGTTGGCAGTTTATTAGGAACACCTAGCTAAAAGTAACACGGTCCAATACAACAGCAAATCCTCCTCCGTGAGGGTTAAAACGTCCAGTTTGTGTTGAAACCGTTTGAGAGAGGTGCCGATTCAGCTGCGCGATCATTTCAGAGAATGTAGTTTCAGTCAATCAAATTAAATGTCTAAAAGCAAGCTAAGGTAGAAACACAGATGTTTCAATCAGAGTTGTTCATAAAAGATTGTTGTCAGGTTTGTTGATCAATTAAGTTTTAATTAAAAAATAAAATAAAAATATCAAAGTACAAAGGTTACAATAATTCATTTATGAGACAATGACCTATATGAAATCTTGGTCTTTAAATAATGAATAAATAATTGCATTTTACAATATTTATTTGAAGTTTTTCCTTAACTAATGCTTCTTCTTTTCAAATTCCACTTCACAGTTAAAGTGCTTCAATTTAAAGACATGTAGTCAGTATGGCACAATAAAAACTCAATGAACTTCAGCCCACAGCAGCAGCATGTTTCGGGTCAGAAGATAACAGCTGGCCATTTGGAGCTCCTGCTAAATACATTTTAATCTATTTTGATGTCATATACTGTGCCTACAGATAAAGTAAATATCAATGCGTTGTGCAAAATGTTTATTTTGTTACTTAGAGCAGAATACAAAAAAGAGCTGCGCCAATTGGTTGTAAGTTCCTCTCACTGAACACAGGATGGCAGCACAGACCAGCACAGAGAATGATACAGAATCTGGTTTGCAGAGTGCGTTGTGCGGTTGTGACTGGTGACCTGTCCAGGGTATATCCTACCTCTCACCCAGTGTCAGCTGGGATTGGCTCCAGCCCCCCACCAACTTCAAGTATAAGAGGATATAGCTGATGTATGGATGGATTGGGTTGTTGTGTCACTTTCCTCTTTTAATGTAATTTATTGCCATATAGTTTCTGATTCCAGTGCACTTGTGTTTTTAAAAAAATAGATAATTCCCAGGCAAAAAGGAAGCGAAAGAACAATTATCTCAACTGCAGAGTAAATTATTCATCACTATATACTTCTAAGGACAAACGCTTGCCCCTAAATACCTACTTGATATTTGTGATTTATATAATTTTATAAAGTAAGATAGTTAGATATTCATGTGTTCTCTCTTAGTTTCTGGTTGTCTGTCACTGATGGAGCTACAGTATACCAGATGAAAGACTATCTGCAGTAAAAAGACAACAGTCATCCCTTCATATTCTAAAGGATTTGCTGCAAGAAAGCTTTTGTAACACAGAAGAACTGTTCATGCACACTTAAAGTGAAAGGCCGCTGCTGTTATTTTACACTTTTGTCATGGTCTATAAATCCCCTAATAAGACCAAATCCAAAAATGTGTTAGTCTGTCTCTCAATAATTTCTTGGCTCTTACTGAGGACGTAAAACTTAAGTTAGAAATAGTTTCTTTTGGAATAAATGCTTAGTAATTTCCTAAAATAGCTGGACACTTTAGTTCTTAGCAAATGTTACTCAAACAGGGGGGAATAGTGCATGTGTTGAGGACTATTTTCAGCTGCGGATTGACACAAATTTCATGCAAATTTGGAAGGTTGCAAGCAGATTAACAGGAGAGGGAAAGACAAAAGAACATACTTGCACTGCACCAAAATGTTTTTTAAGACTTTTCTCTAAGTTTTGCTTTTCTCCTGTGAATTAATGCATAATTTTACTTCTAAAATGTATTAAAATGAAAAAACGGAAACCATGCTTACTTACTGGTGCTTTAAGCTAAATGCTAACATCGGCACGCTAACAAACTCACAATGACAATGCTAAAATGCTAATGGTTGGCAGGTATAATTTTTTACCATTTTCATGATCTTAATTTAGCATTCGAAAATGCTAATATTTGCTTATTAACGATGGAAATAACAAATTACGTTTACTGTTACTTTTTTGTGGACTTCTTTAAGTATTATTAAAAATCTGTAATTTTACTTATACTTAAGTATTTTCTATCTCAAGTGTTGTTTGCTACATTTCAAGTCACATCGTTTACAGGGTAAAAACAAGTCATATCTGCATTCTCTATTCCCGTTTCAATTTTTTCTTCAAACGGTATCCTTAATGTTGGTTAACAGAAAATTGGAACTCACCCTGATAATGTAACAACCCTATAGGATTATGTTACGGCCACCAACTTTAAATATTTCAATTTAGTTTCTGAGAAATCACGTTTTGTTTGTCATTTTGGCATAGCAGCCAGGTCTAAGTACTACATTACCCATGAGCCTCAGCCGCCGTTGCCGTGGAGAAGCCAGTCAGAGGCGGGAATCTGAGCGGTGGGGAACACTGTGCAGGAGTGTTGGTAACGTTAAAATAAATAAATAAAAGCACAAATATTTTTAAAGAAAGGGTTAAAAACAAAATAGAAAAATTACATTAAAGGCAAAAAATATTTTGATAAGTTAAAAGTTAAGTAAATACGAGAATAAATTAGCTTTAAAAAAAAAAAAAAAAAAAAATCGTGAATGTACATGTACAAGTCGCGGTGGTGTACCAGATATGTTTGAAACTAAACTGTCTCAAACTTGATGTTTTGTCATGGCAGCCTGAATAGCTTGATATTCAAGTAAGTAAATGAGCACATAAGCGACGAAGTGACTTTATCTATCATTTGTAAGGGGCATAGTTCTCGATGGAAATAAGAAAACATTCTGAAAAGGCGAAAAAGTTTGAATCTATTCGAACATACTAGCCTGCGCCATTTTCGAGCTCTCACCCGCCTTTACCCGCAAACGTCAGTATACTTTAACTTCAGAGTTTGGATGGTTAAAAGTTGTTTTGTTTTTTTTAAAAAAGGTCGCATGTACTTTGATTAATCACTGATTTCATGCACCACCCGGCGAGTAGGCTAAGTGACCCAAAACAAACACGCCCATGATGTTTGCGTGACCAGCAGGTGTACGCTGGGCCTGTCTAATTGCTGAAAAAGGTCAGGGCGGCTACTCTCGCAGTGAATTCCTACCTTCGGTGATGAGCGTGAGGCCCTCTCCACTCTTCTACGACCGGTTACCCCTGTCACGGCTGTGACTGCCCGTTCAGCTCCAGAGTGCATGGAAACTTTGAGGAGGCTGAGTGGACCGGTTGTGCTTAACATTGAGAATGAACGAGCAGCGAAGTCGGACCCGGGGCAGGCCGGGGAGGACTCCGCGGTGCACAGGTCTCGCAGAATCACCTTCATCCAGGTGAGTGACAGCAACACGCTCACTGGTGGTTGTAACGCTCTCTGCAGATGAGAATGTCAAGGGCCACTGTGTGCAAAAACTGCAGGATTTGTTTTAGTTTAAACGTGTGCGTTTGTGAGCTTTGCCTGCTGTAGAGGTTATGTTGTCTGTACATCTCTGTGTCGACTGTTTGTGTTGCTCTTTTAGTCAGCAGTGGAAACTAAGTCCATTAACTCAAGTGCTGTACTATTTGAAGGTACTTGTGCTTTACTCGAATATGTCCATTTTAATGCTACTTTACACTTTCACTCTGCATTCACGTTTTAGTGGAAGATCTTGTGCTTATCCCGCGGCTGTAGCTGCCTCTCAGATGAATATTTTACATTTAAAAATGTGTAAAAAGCTTATAAAATAAAGTACCTCGATAAAGACTGAACCGGTGGCTCCCAACCGCTTTGGGTTGTGGCCTCTCACAAAAAAAGCAACTGGGGCCTCCTGTCACATCTGAGATACCTTCCAGGAAAGAGACATTCCTCTTCTAAACTACTATCAATGTTTAATTTCAGTAACTCTTAATGTGTTTAGCATGCAGAATCTTTTTTTTTTTTTTCCCACACTATCTCACTCGAAGACACAAGTTCTAGATTTGCTACAAGATGTCCAGAGTCATCTAACCATCCATGACAGTCCTGTAAACTTCATCTGGTCCATATAGACTTTAATTATTCATGTCATGATATACAGGACTGTTGTGACTCAAGGCAGCTCATATAGCAACTATTACCTACTTTTATTTTACCTACTATTATCTACAGTACTTTTTAAAAAATTTATGACGTTTTTGTGCTTGTTGCAACAACTCGATTTCCACGAAGAAGACATTTTACACATCAGGCAGCCTGAGCTGAACCAATTACAACAAATTACTCCGGCACAACAGAAAATTTAGCATCGATGCACATGTTTAATTAGAAAAGGTGCAAATGCAATGACTGATCTCAGGATTTTAAGAATCATTATTGGATCATTCAAAGTAAAAAAAAGTGATTAATCTGTCAATCAACTGATTGATTAATCAACAAATTTTTGCAGCTGTAAAACAAACTCAGACCGCTCAGGTTTGTGTTTACTCCAGAAAAAGCTGAAAGAATGACACTAGGAAGGAACTTGAGGTAAGAGCTGAAACAATTAATCGATTAGTTGATTGACAGAACAATAATTGGCATAAGTTTTGATTCACTTTTAAAGTGAAACAATGCCGCGTAATCTCAGATTCTCCGATTTCTTGCTTTTCTTTGTCATGTGTCATCATAAACTGAATATCCTTGGGTATTTGGACTTTTGGTCGAACAAAACAAGAGCTTTGAAGATGTGATGGCAGATTAATCCATAACGAAAGCAGTCGTTAGTTGCAGTCCTGCTTCAGAGTGTTGAGATGCACTCTCAGTGGCTCGTCCAAACATCTGTCAGCCTGGCACAGCGCTTCCCATCCACCCTCCAAAAGCCTGCCCTGAGCTGTAGCTGTCACTCCCCCTGTGTAAGAACCATCCATCCATCCACTGAGATGACTGAAGACTGCCTCCTCAGCTTATTCACACCTCCTCCCCCTCTCACTCTTTCATTAACAACACACGTTCCCTCTTCCTCTGCCTCCGCACAGACCGACAGACACGCAAACACAGACACATCGCCTCGCTACCCAGCGGTCCGTCCAGTCCCCGAGGTGTCGGCCATCACCGTCTCTCGTTTCCCCAGCAACCACAGCCTCCCCTGTCAGACTTGAGAGAGTGCTTTTCTCTGTTAGGGTGCTTTGGTTTCTAGAGGATTAATGGACAAGCATTATAGTTCTGGTGTTGTGTCTAGGTTTGTTGACGATATGCTGAAGCACATCGTACACTGAAAACAAAATAAAGTGATTTAGAGCAGCAATAATTAGTCAATTAATTAATTAGATCAACAGAAAATTAATGCACAAATCTTCACATGTGAGCAAAACAAGTTTGGCATTTTTACCTCGAAGTTGATTAATTGAGTAATCGTTGCAGCTGTAAAACAAACTGCAATGTAGCTGCAAGAGCTGCAGCAACTCGTCGATCTGCAAAAAATGAATCTGCAACTGTACTGATTATTGATTGTTTCTATCAAGTATCAAGCAAGCAAGGATTTACTGCTTTTCTTTGTCCTTTATGATGATAATATAAATATGTTTGGGTTTGGAGATTTGGTCGGAGAAAAAAAAAGAAATTAGCTGATGTCACCACTGACTGATTATATTACAAAAACCAAAACATTTTTCAATATTTTCAGACATTGGATAGACAAAACAGTTTAATAATAATGTAAATAATCACTACAATTGATTGGATTTTGAGAACAGTTTTTGTTCTATAAAAGGAAGTAAACTACTCATTTGCCCAAACTGCTCTGACATTTGACTTTCGTAGGAAACATGCTCCTGAGCTTACTGACTGAACCCAGGCTGACTATTCATGCATATTTCTGGGGATCATTCGCATTATTTTACATACCAATATTACATGTAGTGCAGCTACTTCAAGGGATCTATTTTGCAATCATGGATAATTCATGATCCGCACAGACACTGCATACAAAAATCCTTTTGAAGGCGGTTTGGGACTGGGAAATTCCCTTTTCTTACATTTGCCTTCACTTTAAGGCCTTGCTTCTTGTGTTTCAGTGCCTGTAAATTCACACAGGTGAGGTAATGTTCTTTTTGATGGGGTAATACCACTCACCTGTGGTGCAGAAGCTAATATCATCCCTGTTTGTTCAAATTAATTCTGCTGTAGCTTCTCATTCAGACTTGTAATGACATGAACAGTGTTGATGGCTTCACCAGACAGAATCAGAGGGGTTGATGGGTGGCGTACAGAGGAGTGTGGGTGTGTCTGGTTGTGATCCAGACTATACTGAACTATACTTTTTACTTACGTGGCAACCACTGTATAGAAATACTCCGTTACAAGTAGAAGTATTATCATTGAAATATACCATACAAAAACAAAACCATGAAAAACAGCCCTGAATTTATACTTTTAAAGGCCTTGACCGTTCATTTTAAGGGCAAAATTCAGCGATAATTTTCATGATTTGGTTAATTTTAAAGGATTTGTAACCCTTAAACACTGTATCCAATCCATTAAAAATATTTTAATAAATGAGAATACATTAATTCATCCATTAATTATCACCATATTTGGTGTAGACGCCTTCATTTTCTAAAGTACATATTAAGGAGTACACCTAATGTTACTTTATGTATATGAAGATTTTTTTCTTTATCCTTTAAAAATCAAACCAAGATCCCTTTTTAAAATATAATTCAAATTCAAAATAATTTTTCACCTGAAAACATCTCAAACCTTCATGTAAACCAAAATCCTAATGATTTCCAAACTGATTCCCTTGATTGTTTGCCTTTAAATTTCATTAATTTAGCCATTAATAATGATGAAATTAAGGTATTAATATATGACGGGGATAATTAATGGATTGTAATATATCAATGTTTTTTTAAATTAGATTAAGTGGGATACTTAATGTATAAATTGATTGACTGTAGTATATTGTGGTATTTTTAATGGATTATAGGCAACGTTTGAGAATGTATTGAAGGGATAAAACCCTTTTAAAATTGACTGAAACCTTGAAAACCACCCCTTATGGTTATTTTAATTTTTTTGGTAAATTTTAATGGGTTTTCATCCAGATTCATCCGTTAATTATCCCCATGTTTGGTGTAAACTCCTTTAATTTTCCCCGGAACTGAAAAATGAAGGACCTCTTCAGGCACGAATTAACGGGTAAATGTAATGTTGTTTTTACTCATTTTACTTATGTAAGATGTTGAATGAAGGACTCAATGGATTATTTTTTCATGGTTTTATTGGTACTTTTTACTTGAGTAAAGGATCTGAGTACTACTTCCACCACTGGCTGTATGTGAGATGTGGTCGCCATGTCAACAGTCAGCACATCGTTGACTCCATGATGGCCCATGCAGACACACATCATCTTCTGCCTGCACTGTAAAGGCACCAATTCCACTGCTAATTAATAATCACTGTCAAATCTGAAGATCTGTGGTGAAGAATCAGGACTGAAAGGTCTGAGGACAAAGGAGGCAATCAAATTACCGTCCATTTTACTGATTTCATTTCCATGCTGGAGGCCGTAGCAGCGGAGCGGCTTCAGTGGGTAATGGTTTCTGGCAACGATGGGGCCCTTAGTCCTGTTCACTGGAGCTGCAACATCCCCCCCCAGGGTTTCATTGGCAGTTAGATCTATCGTTTTGCTTCCTTTTTATGTCATTTAAGGAAAAAAAAAAAGTTATGTTTGTCATTAACCTCGCGCACTGTTCTTTTATGCGTAAAAAACTAGGCTGTTGTCTCGTATTCTTGTGTAACTGTAGGTGAATTGAATGTGAAATAAGATCATTTAGAATTCATATATGAGAACTGTCTTTTTATTCAGGCTGAATATATATATACTGAAAAACTGCAGTACATTACAGTGATTGTCAGGGAACAGGCTAGATACCTTTTTTAATTGGAGGGTTAGAATATGAGGAGGAGGAGGAGGAAGAAGAGGGCAGGAGAGGGAGGATGCTGCAGCAGTATTTAAGGCTGAGAGGAGGAAAGGGAGAGAGACTTCTTCAGGGATAGGGTGCTTTACTTTGAAGTGTGTGGTGGGACTGTGTGCAGCACAGAATCCCCCAATCCTTCGTCTATCAGGCTTTCTTTACTGCCATGTTTGCTCATTATGTTTTCATGGTCTTATTCCTAGACGCCTGACTCGAATCTTTTGGCCCAAGAGAGAGAAACTCCAGGGGAATAGGAATGAGGCAGAGACGCTCATGTATTTTCAGGTCGGCTGTCGACATGGATTGATGCCACTGACATCAAAAATACTCCTTTGAATCCGGTTGATGCCTTGACACGTAAAGAATACTGTATGTTGTTGTGATTCCTTGGTTGGCAACTCATAGTGAGTTTGCTCCTATGAACCAAGCTAAATCAACCAGGCCTTTTTAAGACTTGATAATGACCTTCAACCATTAACATCAAATCATATTTCTTCACGCTCATTTCCCCACATTTAAATTTGTCTTCTTTGGTCTTGACAGAGAGCTCCTGCCTCCTTATTCAGCCCTACTTTTCGTTCAAATTATGGCACAGAAAAGGGCAAACTAAGTAATCATATCATATCATATTTTTTTAAATGATGCTTTGCAGACGTTTGTTATTCTCTAACAATGCTTGTTATTGTCTTGATTCTCTATGTTTAAATCCTCGTCTTTGTTCACTGTAATATCCATCAAAGGCATTTTTTTAAGCAGAAACATTATGGTTAGTGTAGTGACACACAAAAATATAAGATTCAGGGTCGTTAGGTAAAAGGCAATAACTACCTAAAATCAGAAATACCTCACAACCGAAGAAATATAATCCAAATCCCTTTTATTTTTTTTGCTTTAAAATTCCATTAAATTTTCAGGGACGAAAACCCGTTTTTAAATTGATCTGTTTGATCAATATGTAAATGGGAAAGCAGCATTCTATCTAAAACCCCTAGCTCAGCTCGACTCTGGAGATTAAACTTCATCGCTTCCAAAGTGTCCTCGATTAAACGAGTAAAGCACCAACACTTCCAGTCCTTTGGAATGTACCAGCGCTGGGATGTTCCAATATTATTTTCCCTGAGTAAACACCAGGTGCTGACCCCTAAATGTATCAAGTATTTTGAGTATTGGTCGTTGTGCATCTTTCAGTCCACAAGAGTGCAGGACACACTAACACGATACTTAGGCCGATAACTTATGAAATCAAGAAGTGTTTTTACTCGATGACGTGCTGATGGTACGTGTCCACTTTTACAGTAAATAAACAAAACTCTACCAACTCGTATATATGTGTTATCATGACAGTAGCAGAAATAAAAAATAACTTGGCGGTGATAGAAGTATTTAAATCATCAAATGCAAAACAATTACTAACAGTAATATGCAGTAAGAGATTTGTAACTTAACTAAACTGCAGCAGTGAGTCTCTCCAAAGTCACAGGCAGCAGGAATCAGGAGTGATATCCACAGGCTAACAGGCACTGAGTCTGCTGTCTGACTTCGGTACATGAGTGGATACGACGAGCCCCGAAGCTTCCAAATGGTCTCTTCTGCATTCTTCGGCGTACATGCTGCGTCGAGGACAGCGAGCATCAGCAGCAGCCGGTTTATATGGGTTTGTAGTACTGAACGGTCTCGGCAGTGAGCGCACACAGCTACGGTAAGCCCTGAGGGCAAAACGCGTCAGTCAGTCGTCCCAGCACCTGCACTGCTTAAAGTTTGTCACACAGTACTCTAGTGAGTTTTTAACATTATTTTTAAGATTTTAATGCGTTCTTTTGTGTGGGTGGCAGTTAGTTTGGTAACAAATAAAACCCTGGAGCCAGTACGTACCAGTGTAAACTCGATTCATATCAAACTCACAAAAATAGAAAATATTAGTTTGTTCATTGCGGGCGACTGTACTTAGCTAGATGTGGACTGTGGTTAGGCTTTGCCTGATGATGTTTCACAAGAACATAAAGCACAAGTACAGTCAAGAATGCAGATTGAGAAAGGCCTTGTGTTAAAACATGTAAATGAATTTATTATTCTGTTGTTTAAGCTATTCAGAATCAGTAAAATAAGGCAGTTTGAATTTAGATCCAGTTGTTGTTAATGGGGGCGTTTATTTTGAAGGCAGACACTGTGGGCAGCTAATGGAGTCCATCTAATACATTTCTCTCTGACCTGATACTCACTCTGAACCAAATCTACGTGGACTAGCATCTGTAATGAGATGCATTAGTCGCGTGGCACAGAAATCCAATACTTCCAGCCATCCTCCCTCCACCAACCCACCCTCAACCAGGCTATAAACTGGGCTAAATTTAGTGGAGACTTTTGTCTCTGGCAGCTATGAAATCTTATCGTTTATACTTCTGAGACCTGAAATTGATGCCTCGTCAGATGATGTCCGCACTGTTTTAAACATGATTCCATCGATTCCTCTCTGCCAACCCATCCGTTATCTGTAGCTCGTGTGCCCTTCCTGTTGCACTGCTTGTCACTTATTTCAATACGACTGTTTCATGGCGGGATGATAAAGCCATTATCCAGCCTATTCAAAACCTGTCACATGCCGTCGCTGAGCGGGTAACAATTAATTTTCTCCAGTGACAATGCCTCAGCCGCTCCCTGAATTGAGATTAAATTTCTTTGTCAATTTTTATTTGAAAATGTATGTTTCACAAACGGGTCTGCGCCTTTCAATTTGGCACACATCGCTGTGCTCACAATCCATTTGATGCCCCTCAGTGGGGCCCCAGAGCTGTCAGCCGGCGAGTCAGTGGGATGCTGTGGATTGTGACAAACTGCACCAGATGACAGCTGAAAGATGATGGGGGAGTGATTGTGCTGCATTGCTGGCAGAGTGGAATTTACCGTCATACGAGTGCTGCATCACATTTCACATACATGTAAATGGGTGCATGTGATTAAGCTGTCCTTCAGAGCCAAAAGCCGGTTACTATATTTTGGCAGAATTGGATTTAAACTGGAATTTGATTTTTTGATATCGTCTGTTTTTTTGTTTTTATTTGTTTGTTTGTTTTGTTTGTTTCAGTAACATTTAGCTGTATATAAACATTTGATAAATGGTTTATAACACACTACAGGGTAGTTGTATGCAGTAATAAGAACATTTTGAGTGATTATTAACTCACAGAATCTGTCAGCAACTATAACTTCTCCCCCTATGAAGATGAATTTTATATTATTACAACTTCGTTTTCACTATATTGGCATTTATTATCTGTCTAAACACCAGCCTCCATTTTGGGTGTCCAAAGGAGGAGTTACATGTTTACAAAGGCATTAATAAGCACCTACATCTGTTTACAACTACCTTATAGTGTTTATAAAGCATTTATTATGTTTATATTCTGCTAAATAGGGCACCCACCCTAACAGCTATTCAGCACATTATAAACAACATAGTCCATTGTATTATAAGATTTAAAAAAAAAAAAAATGTGTGTATATATACATATATGTTCAGAGTTTGGGTCAGTATAACACAGACACAATGATAATACTTTACTCAGTACCATTGGATTGTTTTATGTTTTTTTTAATATTACTTTAGATTAGTATAGTTATTTTTGACCCATTGTTAGTGTTATTTTTTAATATGCTGTTGGATTATTTACGTAAACTAAAATATGGTTATTTTGAAACGCAGGTTTGACCATAAAACTACAATAGAAGAGCTAGAAAAGAATGGGTGAGTTCACATCTAGGTTAGCCTTAGCTAAAGCTAAAACTAAATGTACTCACTTATTTTTCCCTAGCTGTTATCTGTAATTGCAAAATATCAATTTTAATGAGCTTGAATCTCAGTGATTCAATTTGTTATTCCTCATACAGTATCTAAATGATGCAGTAGCTAGATTGACTCATGACATAAAAAAAAACAAAAACTGAAAAGCTAAACTAGCCTTTCATGCTAAAATGAACTAGCCTAGCGTCAGTGTCGCAGAAACGGCCATCTCTGCCTATGAGTGTAAGTCATCGGTTTGGTAAATCACACATTTAAATATGTTAAACAGTAAATTGATTTGTTATATTGATTTCAGTATAAATATTGCAATATGCATATTAGTATTCTAGTAGATCCACAGATTCCTACTAAAATCCAAGCAGTCCGAAATTTTCATTTTTAACGTGTTTATTATTGGAAATATCACTGTATTAACATTTAAAAATAATTCAATGTGGAGTTCCTCTTTAATTCCTATGAAATATGGACCATAAATAATAAAAATAAAATATTTTTTTCATGAACCAACTAGTTAAAATGGATGAGAGAGCTTAGAGAGCAAATTTTATTTGTATTTACTTTTACCCTCATATTTTCCTGAAAAAACTATTGAAAGGGAGAGTGCATGTTCTGAAATTTTAAGTATCACATATGTTCTATGGCAATGAGGTTTTCAGGTAAAATACTCATTTCTAAAAACCATGAAATGAGGCAATTACTGCTTCTGTAGTTACCTACAGTAGTTACCTCTGCCTTTGTAAGGTGGTATGGTTTTCTGCTGATTATAGTTCATGGAAATGGAGGTAAAATACTATTACCTATAATGGGATATTGTTTCTGGCCATGTCATTTGAGATGGCTATGATTTAAATTTATGATGTATTTACAAAAACAAATGGTTAACAGTCGGGCCTCAGACAAGTACCTCCACTTTCTCATATTTCTTGTTGGGGGAACAGCACTCGATCCCTCTCAAGTCCATGCATCGAAAAAGCTGGTGGAGAGAAAACATTTTTTGTTATGAAATATGCATGGTGTGTTCGGCACAGAATGTGTCACTGCTATCCTATTCCAAACTGCTTTCTATGATCCGTCTTTTATGAAAAATGCATGTGTTGTTGTGCCCGAGAACTTCTTTTCAGCCAAACTTCAGTTCGATTAGGGAGAAATCAAAGCGCAGATCCTCAGTGAGGAATAATTCATCTTCATTGAGATGCATTTTGGTTTCCCAAAAACTTACATGACATTGAATAAAGTGGAGAGTGGAGGATTCCTCACTTGCATGAGCAGCTTCCCACATCTTCAAGCACAGCATGAGGATACACAAAACAGAGCCACAAGCTACAATAAATCTCCCTCTGTGTAGAAGTCTGTGGCACTGATCCTGAAAATACACAAATAAATCAATAAGTACAGCACATAGCTGAGGGATAGAAAGTTTTTAAAAGAGCTTCATAAAGTAAAAATACATACTTTATGGTATGATTGATAGATATAAGTTTAGACAGAGTTGCATCTAAATGCTGCGTCTGTCCGTCTCGCCTTGAGAAGTATAGATTTATAACCGTGTTAGACCTGCTGAAGGACACGTCCTCCACCTCTCAGACTACTATTAATCACCTACAACTAGATTAGAGGTGCCTGAATCACTTTAATTAATAACCATAAACCTCTGTGAATGTTAAGCAGCTAGTCACATTTGTTTCCAGGGAGTCTTTTGGACACTGTTGGACAACCACACCTTTTTAAGACCCTGAGCCAGTCGTCTCCTTCTCCATATATGATCAAGAAGTGATTATTTAAACTGATCGTTTTCCCCTTCGGAGGCTCTTTTATTTTCTTAGTGGTCTGGTGTGTGCAGAACATGGGTCCGACTTATTCCAAACATTCTTAATTTTGCCGGTAAAGTTTGTAGTGGGAATATGCATCTCCATCACTGAGGTGAATGCGACACCCTTCTCGATGCATTGCCAATGATCCGATACATTAAAGATACATATACAACTACTAATGGAATATGGATCACCGATATTGCTATGCAGTGCAACTTGACGCGATTTGATTCAACACAATGCGATTCAATGTGATACGATGTGATGCAAAAGAAGATGATGCTATGCAGTTCAATATGGTAAAGATAGTTTGATTTTATTTCTTTGATTCAAATCATAAATTAACTAAAAAAGTTCAATTTTTACTTCACACATTTGATTCTCTAGTACTGCAACCAGTAAGCATCCAGTAAGCATCCAGTAAGCATCTCAAAAAACTTGCTGTTTTCACAAGTCTCTGTCAAAGGATAAAATAAAATCAGGCCTGGACAGTCCGTCTTTCCTGTTCTCTGTTGCGAGTTGTACTCTAACAACAACTCGCACATTTAACAGTTAAACAATTTAAGGATGCTCGGGATTAACAATGATGCAACGTGCAACGTGCCGTAACTACTGCCAGCAGACAGATGCTCTTTACACTTTCAGCAGGTAAGCTAACTCAGCGGTGAGCAGAAAGCAGTGGTGCTGTTTCTATACTGCGGCATATTTTGCAAATTGCGTGTGTCTTTTCAAATCGTCCGTCTCTGTTGAAAACACCCAAGTCTCACCAAATATTTGATTTGTAGCAATTCAGTGGAACGTTTGGCTCCTCCTGAATTGGCCACTGGAGATAAGAGACCGTGCTTGGGAAACATTTTGGAGAGGAGGAATCAATCTAAATATAAAATTATTGGTCACATTTCTACATAATAAAGGCATAGGGCCTCTCCTATTATTAATGAATAAATCGGATTTTACCGATGCAAACATGTTAGAAACAATACATCCCGAGTTGAATCAGTGAATCTTACCATTCCTACTTTGTAGACACATGTCAGCAATATATTAATACCGTGTTTCCTCAAATAAAAAAATGGTAGTCATTTAAAAGCCAGGTCTCTGAAAATGACCGGGGTGTGGTTGGCACAAATGAATAATGGCCGGCCTCCAAATACGGGCTGTGGAAAAAAACAGAGGTGGATAAACTCCTGGTGCCTGTCATACTGTACACTGTGCATGCCTGCATAATGTAGCTGATAATGTTATGTATTTCTTCTGCTATAATCTCCTGTTGCACACTTTGTGTTAAGAGAATATTTCCAATAAATATACAGGATATGTTTTACAGGGTTCAAATTGACAATTGTGGCGTTTGACTAATTCATTCTGATCCACTTTGCTTTGTCGTCCGGCTATTGTTGCATATGGTATGCCTGCAAATGTTTCACAATAAAAGCCCTGTTAAGAATTGAGGGGTTTCTGTCCAGTGAAACGTGGGAGGGCTTTTAATTTGAAACGGTTACAGGAAGTGTTGTTTGTATTAACAGCGTAATGCTGTAATTAGAAATAAAGGCAGTTGCAATTGAGGTAAATAAAGGCCCTGGTCACTATTTGAGGAAATACAGTATCTACGATCTGTCTAACTCTCTCTCTGTCTCTGTCTCGACAGTATATACAAGCACAGTGGCTGCATTTACAGTATTAAACCTGTGAGTGGTGCTGCCAGCCACCGAACATGCATGAACTCTTTGTGTTTATACAGCTTCTCCTTCAGTGATCACAGTAAAGTGTCAGTACTGTGACAATTGTGACAATTAAGACAATGGACCAGACAGATTGAGGCCCTCTGTGTATTCATTTATACTGCAACACCCCCACCCCCTCAAACCCTCAGTCCTTTTCATTAACTTTAACTGTTTAACCACTGTCTAATTGTTTGTGAATATGTCACACTATAATTAGACCCATCTATCACTTATCATTATACCCTCCACGCAATAATATTTTTCTTTCAAAACGAAAATACCACAAAAAACAAAACACATGAAAACAATAATTGTATAATTGTAAATGGAATAAAGCAGAACAGAATGGCTGTGTATTAAACTGGAACTTAACAAGGGTCTATAAATTGATTTGCATAATATTATGGTCACATTGCAATTTTACATGGAAATTCCCCCCCCCCTTATTTTTCAATCTCTGCAACAGTGAGTCATTGATTTATTAGCCAGAAGTGGGGGAAAAAACTGCATTTCTAGCTGTTGACCATCAATTTTGTTGGCTGAAATTACAACTGTTAGTGGATTTTATGCTGGCTAATTCAGCTTTCATTTGCACCATGAGTTGGTTGAAAAACGCTTTCACCGGCTGACCCTTCAAAGTTAACAGCGGCCACGTTTTCAATCAGGAATCCTGTGAAAGTGGTCTTTAGTGCGCGCTTTAGTGCGCGCTTTAGCGGCTACATACGGGATATCATGCTAAAAGACTGAAGCTAAAGCTAACCGGTCCCAGGCTAAAAGTCAGCATTCTCACCTGCTGTTGTAAAAGAAACTTGAATAACAAAAAAGCATTGTTCTTGTGTTGCAGTGTACAGCTAGTTAGTCCTAGTATCATAAGTATGATGTGGAATGGAAAAATGTGAGACCAAGCCTGTTATTTTTGTTGTAAAATACCCAGGTTTGGCTGCTTAGCTTGCATACTAATCTGTTTTTGTCAAACAGGATGATTTCTCTTCTATCGATACACAAGAAAAGGCTTTAAGTATGAGGACTAACAGGTGTTTCATCTTGTTAACCAGCTTCCAGTTTATTCGAATTTTTTCAAGAGCCATGCATCTCTGTGGTCACTTCCCAGAGTTCCTTGCAGGATGTGACTGATGGTTTATTGGACCAATAGAAGAGCAGCAGAGATAAAAACCTGCCCCTGGAACATTTGTCCATTTACTGTAATGACCAAACACAGAAAAACGGAGAAGCACAAACCAAAAGCCAGGCAATAACGAGCTGCGATTTTTTTTTTTTAATGCAAATCACATTTTACGTTTCACATTGAAGCTCTTTGTCATATTTTGAAATGAGTGTAATTTTTGGCTGCATTTTTGCCTGGTTTTCAATTCTACATTTCTTTGCATTTTTTTTCAAAACACAGAGGTGACGCGTCATTAGTTGATGCTCCATGGCTTTTGGAAGTAACGCTTGGTTACGAATGTACTGTAGTTGGTAAGCTAGTTAGCCGGATATAAGGGCTGCATCTACTGGCTGTTTTAGTGATTGATTAATCTGCCAATTATGTGTTTGATTAATTGATTAATCATTAGGTCTATGAAACAGAAGAAAAATCCCCCTTAATATTCCGTTTGCAATATGTGACAAAGAAACACATCAAATGTTCTCATTCGAGAAAGTTTGCAGCCAATGTTTGCCATTTGCATGATTTTTACTTGATGTCTGACACAATTAATGGACTATAAATATCGTTACTGATTTATTTTTCTGTCGCTAATCACTAATCAATCGATTAGTTGATTAGATTTATCGTACTAATGTTTACAGCTTATGCTGGAGCAGATAAACGCTGATCCATTCTTTACATTCCTTAATTACTTTTGCAGTGTGTGGTTTTGGTTTTGTAAAGGCCACTTGCACTGCAGTTAGTTTTCAAAGCTGGAGTCATGTTCCAGATTTGTGTTTTTGCTTCTGGCCTGTAAATATATGCATGCTGTGGCTCCCTGTCTCCTCCCTCCTCACACATTCATTTGGTTTACTGGCAGCTTTGGCAGCAATCACTGGAATGACCTGGCCTAATGTAGCGAGGAGATCAGTAGACCACGGTGAAAATCATCCCGCACACTCCCTCCCTCACACACATGCGCACAGAGGCAGAAACATCTGCGACAGGCTAAACAAAGGACCAGAGAGCCGAGTGTCAAAACGGGATCATCAGCACGCTCAGCCAATACCCGCATGTTTGCTCACAGCTCTGCAGCTATCTCTAAGTGTTAGCAGTACGCCAGTCCCGTTATTCTGTCTTCCTCAGCGTGGTATATCGTATACATTTGTCCTGTTCATAAATAGTCACCCCTCAGAAGCAGCCTTGATTTGATGGTAGTTGACTGATGCTGTGAAAAGAGCCAGGGGCGGTGTTCTTATGAGCATTAAAATGCATGTTTCATAATGACACCACTCTCCCAGATGAATATTGCAGGCAGAAGGTGGGAAAGCAGCAGGATCTGGTGTAAGAGACGGTAGTCATGGCATGAGGAGGGAAAAGGTTGGCTCAAATGGTGCTCTGTATTGAGGCCCCAGAAGTCAACATACTGCAAAAGAAACCCCGAAATAAACAACCAACCAAACAAAAGAAAAAAACCCTGCAAAAGACACTGCAAATACAGACAAAACAGGGGATACTAAAAACTCATGAACACACCCAGACATGCCAGTTTTTGCAATGGTTTGGTTTGTGGCTCAAGGAGTTAGTTACCACATGACTTGGCTATATTAGTTGTTAATGGTGTGTTTGTTTGTTTTTTTTCATCAGTTTCATTGAATTGGAAGGCTTTCAAAGGTAACACTAGGTGTCTAGCAAATATCTGCAGTAATATTTGAGTCATGCGAACGAAATGCTAAAACCAAAATGAATCTAAATTGTTAGCACATTTTTCAAGCACCATTGTCGGGTAGTCAACTTCGATAACTGCATGAGTTTCTGTATTTACTTTGTTTTTCCGTATTTGGTTGTTTTTTCAGTATTTGCAGTGCATTTTTGGATTTGATCGTCTTTTCTGTATTTTACTGTCTGTATTTAGTTGTCCTTTTTGTATTCTGTTGTTTTTTCAGTATTTGCAGTGCATTTTTGGATTTGATCGTCTTTTCTGTATTTTACTGTCTGTATTTAGTTGTCCTTTTTGTATTCTGTTGTCTGAATTTGGAGCAAATTTCTGCATTTGGTAAGGTTGTCTGCATTTGCAGCGCATTTCTTTATTTACTCGTTTTTTTCTGTGTTTTGTTGTATTTTCTGTAGTTTTAGTACGTTTCTGTATTTGTAGTACAGCCCAACCAATACATTGGCGGGTCGATTTTAAGCTAATTGCAGATAGATCTGTAGCTGTGCTTTTAATGGCCGACGAGTTACAAGAAATTTTAAAAAATGGAAGGTCAAAGAAGGGCGCGTGAGCGGTTTTGTTGCCAGTGTCACTACTGTATGGTTTGTCCACCAGAGAACGCTGCGATTCTACTGTTGGCTCAACAGCTGACCGCTGCAGAGCAGAACGGAGTCGGCGTTTGTCGTTTTTTTTTGTTGATTTTTCTCTTCATGGTAACGTGTTCATTATCACTTTTAATACATTATTTAAATGATTATAAACCATGCTTCCTCATTTCCCCTTTTGTATCACCTAGGTAAGACTGACAGAAGTCATGTCAGCCTGTCCTGGTTTTTTTGTCGAAGCCGCCACTACCGATGCGAGTTGAGTGGTGTAGGCTATAGGCCATTGAAAAACTTGATTTTACGTTTATTTGTGAAACAGTCATAATGACAGTTCTCGCAAGTAAATGAACAACAGCCCTAACGTTTTCTTCCCCTTAGTTTAGCGCCGAAAGCAGCTATAAAACGCATGCTTGGAGATTATCTGTTGCTAAATTAGTTAGCCATGCTAATGTAGCGTGTCAGTGGAGCATAACTAACGATCCGTTAACGTAGAGCGTTATAGTGATTCCGCATCCCTGAGTATACGACAATATTTTTTTCTGGAAATTTACATTTGGGATATAAAAAAAAAAAAAATAAAAAAAAAGTGGCCGTCGTCTTATATTAGGAGAAGACAGTTACATGTTGATTACGTCAAATATTCTTTTTGAATGGAGAGAATACCAGTGTAAGTGCAGTATTTCACAGTGTGTGTTAATAATATTATTATGAGTTGTTAGTAGTTTTAATGTTGCTTGGCTAGCGAGGGTTTTTTTTTGGTCTCTTGAGTGAGTCTTTCAGAATTAGTCATTAGTCACTAAAAGTGTTCGGTTGGCCCTGCTGTCTCACCCCCACGTTTCCAACAGCTGGAGGATGAGAGGTCATGGCGGTTTTGGATTTTTTTTTTTTTTTTTTTTTTTTTTGTGTTTCCTTTATTTCCAGCAGGTTTTTCTGTATTTTCTCTCCATTGTATATTTTTATGTAGTTCTTGCGTATGTAATGTTGCAACACATCACAATATAAAATTAGGAATAATGGTGCAAAAAATGTAATATTATCAAACTAAAATGACTGTTTTGAGGCATTGTTGTTTTACCATACAGTACGACCTTTTGTGAAGCTTTACAATATTGAATTAGGGGATCAAGAGTTCTTTGCACAATTCATATCCATTGACATTTTGTGGGCTCATGGGTTGCACATTGTGCCCCCATGGAGAAAGCAATCGATGGCCTCAGCATTTCTCTGTGGACCGACACTATCAGTGTGCAGCCCATGGGAGAGCTGTGCACACAACTCTGTAGATTCACACAAGGTGAAAAGGTGGTCAGGATGCTGCTTACTCATCTATTCTGCTCACGTTTGGACCAAGAAGGCAGGCAGGCAGGCAGGCAGGCAGCAGAGGAGGGGAGGTGGGTAACTCCTGCGCATCTGAACCCCCAAATGTCATGGAGGGGGCAGCACGTTATTGCCATGGAAACCCAGGCCCCGTAACATTTGATTTTGATCAGCAGCAAGGCTCTGATGAGATCCCTCGCGCCTGCTCTCTGCTCTCCAGGTGACAGGATTTTCAAAGTTCGGAGGCAACCCGGAACAGATGTAGTCAGTGAGCTCTCGTGGCTGCTGGGATTAGTTTTAACTCTGGTGATAATTGGACTGTGGAAAAGGACTCCATCTTCATGATTTCTCCTTCCCTTTGCATATGCAGTTCTTCTCAGTCTATAAGTTTGCCCCAAGCGTCCTTCCATGCTGGAAATACCAGCGCACAGCACAAGGAATCTGCTCTCAATACACAGAAATACTGTGCAATAAGTGCTCAGATGTGCTACTTAATTTCATCATTTCCGATACCGAAATACACAAAACAACACACCTGAATCATGAACAGCATCAAGATTACTGTATCTAATACCACACAGGCCCTACAGCCTGCAATATGAACCCTTCTGTCTAGACACCCATTACCCGCCTGCACCTAAAAACAGTGGAATCAATACCATCGCAGGGAGTTATAATGGCCCAATTACTGTTTGTAGGTTTGTCAATGCCACGTCTCCGAGGACGCCTGCAAAAGGCCACACGAGCGCACCGTGTGCAGGAGTAATGCCATACATTTGTAATGGCGTGAGCATGTATTTATGTGTGTGCTGGATTGTGTTTCCTGGCCTGCACTGCCGTGGCATTTAAGAGGAAAAAGGTGACCGAGCTACTGTGTGTACAGACTTGTTTACATTGTGGCACTGTCTTAGAAACGACAGCATGAACTGCTTGGTACACACGGTGCAGGTCGATGTAATATAAGACCTATAGAATAGATAAAACAAGGTCCAGAGTTAGCGTTTTGTCATCAGAAAACTCAGTAAGACCTGTTATATCTACTTAATTTTCTACTTTACACTTTATTATACTTTAAATGTATTTAAAGCTGTCTTAATTAATGAAACGAGAAAGATTACCCGCAGCTTGTGCTTCGGTGCTGGAGGTGCTGTATTTTATTTTATCTATTACTTTTTATATTTTCTCTTTTATTTTATTGTTTGATTTGATTGTTTTCAGACCTTTTTCTTTAATTTTTTTTATTTTTAACTTATTTGTTTTTATTGTATTTTTGTTTAATTATTTCCAGTGTGTATTGCCTCATGATATTTTTTTATATTGTTTGTCACGTTTTCATCTGTACTGATTATCTGAGATGTTCGCGCCTATTTTGCACACTTGTATGCCATTTCTGATTACTACACAAACTGTGTTTAACTGTGTCATATTTAAGCCTTTTGCCCAATTCATATATTCATGGGCCTGATTAAGAACTGAGTGAATAAAAGATCCTAAATTATATTTCTACAGGTTAAGTTTGCAGTTTACACCACAAATTCCTGTGGTTACCTTTTTCTGAACTAATCAATATTTTTATCTTACAAAGTACTGTTCGGTTTTTAATGCCCATAAGTACTGTTTTGGTTTAGTCTCAGCGCTTTCATAATCCTCGTTTCAAATAGCAGCAAACAGCCGACAGACACAGTTAGAGACTAGCAGGTGAACACAGTGGAGCCTTTAAGGAGTCAGATATTTCCCTCAGGAGTTGGTGGAGACAAAGACGGAGCTAAAACAGTGAATATTGGACTTAAGTTTGTCGGCTAGCCACTGTCATTTCACGTGATTAAATAAATGTAAACGCCTGACTGATACATCTGCTGAGCTGATTTTAGCTTAACACAGCCATATCAGTATGAAAGTAAATTTTGAAGAAATTGCCGTTAAGAAATCTTAGATTCGTTTTGAAAATGCATTTTTTATTGGATTGGATTCAGTCTGTTGACATAATAGTTGGAAAAGGCTCTCCTTTGGTTTCCATTGAGAACTAGTAAATTAATACATAAAGATGAATTGGTAAGTGCGACAGGCAAAATTAAGGAATAATTTAATGTAAAATTTAATGATTCAGGCGCATTATTTTATTTAACTTTTAATCATAATTCAGTACAGTTAATTAGTCTTTTTTATATTTGAGCCATACTTTTCTCTTTTCAACTAACATATTTTAGTTGAAAAGAAGTAGTTAGTCAAAGCTAACTACTTTAGCTAAACTGTTAAGTAAAATTTTTGATTGTAAAATATCCTGTATAGGACAAACATTCATTGCTGCTGTAACCAGATTTTAAGGGATACTTATCAAATATTTGTGGTTATGTTACTTATGTTTTTTTTTTTTTGTTTTTTTTTAAGCGAATATTGGCCAATATATTGATTTTTTTTTTTTTTTTTTTTTTTTTTAAATAAACTCTGCATCTTGGCCTCAATTCAGCATCAGCAGCAGCAGGTATAATATATATACTATATATGTACTATTGATGATTTGACTTGCTTGATTTTGCTTTTGCTGCTGAATAAAGACACACACACACACACACTACTGATGCTCTCTATACATAAGAGCACATGCGGCTGGGGCATACAGCTACATACAGAGTCACAGTTTTCATACCTTGTTATAATGGTTCTGTTAATGTAACAGCATCTCTAGAGGACAGTGTGAATGTCATTGTGGTAGTTGCTCTAATAATGTATAAATGAGACTCATTTGATTTTGTACAGTGTCATTAATTAACGTGTGTGTCTCTGTGTGTTTGCTGTCTTTGTATTAGAGCGTTCCTAGCCTCCATCCCTCATCAGATCCTCCACCTCCACCTCCAACTTCGCCTGTGAAGAATGGCTTCATATCCACTACATAAATCAACAGCCACAGAACAGGTACCCACCTCCAAACAAGGGTTTCAGTGTGGTTTCAGAAGCGTGAGGGTTCTTTACCCAAAGCAAAACAAAACAAAATAAAACCTTTAAAAAAATGTGAATTATTTTTCCTGCATTTTATATCAATTTGGCAAATAACATATAATGGAGAGGGTTATCTGGCTTTCCACATTAAGTGTCTAAGAAAAAAAGTGTCCACTAAATGCCACTAAAGTTTCCAATAATAGAGATGTGTTAGTTAATTCTGGATTAATAATACCATACCGCCTTATCTCTAATTGATGTTCAGTAGCGTTTTTTTTTTTTTAGGAGAATACTAACTGTAAATAATAATATACAGTACATTAAATTATTGTTTATAGACCAAAAAAAACATGAAGGGGAGTTTCTTGTGACCCTCTGGAGTGGGCCCAAACTCTAGGTTGGGAGCGCATGGACTAAACTATGTAACTGTATATAAAGTAGTTGAAACTTGCTCCACCTAAAGCAGCTACAACAGTAAAACGCTGTTTAGACATTCATGCATCAGTATTAACAATGTAATAATGTCACATATGATATCTGTCGCACGGGACGTTTGATTGCAAAACAATAACTTTACCTTTGATACTTTAAGTACATTTTCCTTATAATGTATCAGTACTTTTACTTGAGCAGGATTTGAATGCAGGACTTTTATTTGTAATGGAGTACATTTTTACATTGCTGTATCGGTACTTTTACAAGTCCTCCCATCCCCAGTGGAAATTGCAATCTCGTCTCCAAACGAGAGAGCTTTACGTAAACTAAAGGTGAAAAGGATGTAAAGTGACAGAAAAAAAACAGGCTTCAGTTTTAGTTACCATTCCTTTAGAGTTCACACTCAGGTATCTCACCTGTATTTGAGTGACAGGAAGGTTGGGCTGTTGTAAATGATCCGACCGAAGTTACCCTCCCACCCTGCTGGCCTCTCTCTGGAGGAAGAACTGAATAGGCAGGCTGTAGGAGGCTTTCGTTTTTGCACCATTAGTCAAAGGTGGGGACACTATCAAGTCTTTGATTACAATGGTGTGGAGTATTCCCTCAGGGTCCTCTCTTCTTCGCTCATATGCTGCTCTTTAAACATCCCATTCATCAATTACCACCACCGCTGCGGCCACATGGTCACTATTGTTAATGTTCATTTACACTCACAGAGACACTTGGTTCGCGCTCTTTCTGCAGAGTGTGAATTAACATCCCCAAACATGGACGGTCCATTATGAATTACATGCACAGATGCACACATGTATGTACACAGGCACAAATGGCAAATTTGATGATTTGCCAAATTAAGTTGCTGGGTGTCCTTACGCAAAGAAAGTACTGATCATCTGGAGAAGGCCACAAGATTTTTCCTTTTGTGACAATTGTTTAACATCTTTTGGTACCTCAGTTTCAGCTATATATGTTAAAGGTTATTATATGTTTTAACCCTTTTTGGCCACGCTAGCAGCATAGCTCTAGGGATGGCACTGTCGGTCAGCTGGAACAAAATATCTTAACAGTAATTGGGTGGACTGGTACAAAATTTTGCAAAGACATTCATGGTCCCAAAAGTTTGATTCCTAATGATTTTGGTGATCCTCTGACTTTTCATCTCGTGCCATCAGGTCAATATTTTAATTTGTCTAGTACTTGGTTTATGATCAGATACCTTCAAAACTGCCGACATTCCCATCAGCCTCAATTGTACTTTGTGTTTTGTGCTAATTGGCAAATGTAAGCATGCTAACAAGCTGTATTCAGATGGTCAACATAGCCAAAGTTAAACCTGCTAAACATCAGCATGTTAGCATTGTAACTATTAGCATGTTAGCATGCTGAACTTAATTTTTAGGTCAGAACATCTCTGTGCTTAACTACGACTTCACAGAGCCAAATAATAAAACTCCTTGATAAAAAAGTGTTAAATAAGATAATAAAAATAATATGTTTGCCTGAATAAAATATAGTCCCAAGCCAGAAAAGTTTCCCAATTTAGATCAGGGATTATGCTATCAAATAACAAGCAAACAAGCCTAAGAATCTCACCAGGCATTTGATGCAAACTTTATATTCTTGATGCTATTCCATACTTGGTGTAACAGACACCTTTTAGTAGCGATGCTTTCCCTTTTCGGATGCACATTTTCAAAAACTAGCCCTCCCTTCATTTAAAAACAAAAACAACAAAAAAAAGAATTTTCCTGGTAGCCTATCTGGCAAAACAAGTAATTTTTCAAGGATGTTTGTAATATGAAAAGCCTTCACCAGCACACCATTTTATTTTTTAATGCATTATACAACTGTACGGCAACCCCCCCCCCACACCCACACAGGCACAATGTCGTTTTGTTTCTGGCAGGTTGTGGCAGCTGGCTAATGCCTTTCATTTGTATGTGTATAATTTGTGGCAAGGAAGATACACATGATGCCCCATGCTCATCATAGTCACCAGCCACCTAAACAATGAAACTCACCTGCAACATAAACGGGTGGATTAAAACAAATCAGAGAGCAGAGGGCAGCACAGGGCTATGCAGAGCTGGAGTTCACAAAGAAATCTACCCCCACGGAGGCTGGCAGCTTCACAGTCCATCTGTCAGCTTAAACATCACTACTTCCTCTAAAAGACACTGAGGGCCGTAATCCAAGATCTAGCACAACAAGACACAGGATTTTGGCCACTTCCTCCAGTCTGCCACAGGACTAGAGGAAGTAGGGATGTTTGCACTGGAAGGGGCTGGAGTTATTATTATATATGTTAGAAAAACTGGGCCTTCCCAAACTGGGAACAGTCAGACAAAAACTAAAATACTTCTAGTCATAAAATAACAAGCAAGAATGAGTAATAATAAGCAGAATAAAGAATAAATAATAACGAGCAGATAATAACATAATACAACTATGTACACTAGTGATAAGCAGATGAGACATGTTAAACTAACCACTTAAAGGGGAACTGGACATGAATGTGCAAAGGCAGTGGAGGTTGTGCAAATAGAGGTGGGGTGCAAAAGATAGTAAAAGAACATAAGGTTCCAGGACAAAAACAAGTGCAAAACCTTGCAAAAGATGGGACAAAAGGGTGCAAGAAACAAGACAAAACAGTGTAGAGAGTCAGTGCAAAGTTGTAGAATGTAAATATTATAAACAACTGGCTATTTCTAAACACTGACCCTTGAGGTAGATTGGTGGTTGTTAAAGTGGGCCTGTGCATTTGAACTGGAATAGCGTAATCCGTTTGGGGGACAATAATGCTCTAAGCTTTTGCCCTACAGTTCACATAATGCTTTGGGAGATAATGACCGTAAGTACAATGTTTCCATGGAAGCCGGTGAGTTAGATGTGGACTACAATCACATACTAAATAACCGCAACGTCCACAGTTTGATTCTGGCCAGAGGACCTGCGTTGTATGTAGTACCCCTGTTTTTTGCCTGTATTTGTTTACATTTTGGCAAACTGGCTATTAGCAGTTCATGTTTGTAATGTACCCATGGATGTACAGACAGCTATCATTGGATTTTTTTTTTTTTATATATATATATATATATATATATATATATATACACACACACACACACACACACACACACACACCGAAGAAAACTTAACATGATAATTCTCAGGCAAGTTCTGGAGGTATAAGGAGCCTATTTTTTCCATGATCTCTAATCAGATTTATGGACATTGATTTGCAAAGCACATCGGCGATAATGATGTCCTCAGAAAGTGTAAGTCGCACCTCATGTAATATCCTTGCCATGTCTCTCCCTTCGCAGCCCCGCTTTGACTCTCCTCACCGTTTGAAAACCTGTGTGAGAGATGGTAGCCGGAAAGAGACAGACAAAGGGTAGCAGACAAGAGAAAATCACCGTTGTGTGCAGTCTGGGTCCAGATGGGGAACAAAACATGCATTAGTTGTTTGCAGCTTGAGAATAATAACAATAATTAGAGTCATTTAGCTGAGCTACGTATAGACAGGCTCTGATCCGGTCATGAACAAATACATATGTACACACGTGTGGAGCTATACATAGTTTGCATAAATAATAGACAGATACCAACAGACATGAACATGGCATACCAATGAATGGAAATAAAAAGACTTCTACCGTGTCTGTTTGTACTGTAGGAATGTGAGCGCGCCTCATGTTTTCAACGAAAACAGACTTATCTCAGCCTTTTTCCACCACAGAGAGTTCTCATTAGCAGTTTCTGTACACAGCATGACCTCTTACCATGGCTGGCTCTAGAGAACAGTGTGAAAGTTTAAGCTATATGAAAAGAATAATAGTATCCACCATAATCGCTAATGGTGAAATTAAATATCATCACAAGTTTACATCACTCAAAGCAGAGGCCATTGATCTGCTGCTTTTGGCTGAGTGTTAGTTAAGCTGCAAATATGTGGTTAAAACTAGCCACGCCTTTACCAGCTGCACCATTCGTCAACACAAAACAAGACAGTGGGGTTTTGTTTTTTTTTGTAAATGAATAATATTTAATATTTGCAAGGAATAATGGAAGAAGAAGGAGCAGCCACAGCGAGCTGTTAGATGAAGAGCTGCAGGTGACAGGCTGCACACCTCAGAGTCCAGTCAACCAGGACTGAAGAATTATAACTTTAATCGACGACATTATAAATGCACCAGTGCTGTGGTGTCCCTTGGCCATAAGTTGAATTAACAGTTAAAAATCAATACAATAAAAGAGATGTAAAATCAATGCAGGAAAGTAAGGGGAGACAATGAAAGTGGCTAAACAAGCGATTTAAAGCTAAAAAATATTTTTGCAAAAAATACCTAAATAAAAGAGCATGGTGAATTATAAATAAGTAATTTCATTTATCCCCCAAGGCTCTCCATCAGCTTCTTCCTATCAGCCTAAATGGTCTTGGTCAGATCGCCTCCACCTGTCTTCCAAGTGAACCTAATGTGGTCCACCGAGCTTTTAAATGGACTGTCACTCAGTATTAGTTGATGTGTGGTGAAAAAACACAGTGATAGAAAACAAATGTTGCACATGAGAGAAGCATCCTGCATTCAGAATTTAGAGTCGTGGAGATGCAAAAATATATAGTTTCAGGAAATTAAACATCCGAGTCGTTTATCCATCATCAATACAATGAGCTTGTTTTATTAATAGTAATATAACTGTACTTACATATCGTGTAGAGACTAGAAAACAAGTTGAAATTTGATTTTGATTTTTTCAGTATCTCATCTTAAAAAAGCCCATTACATTTTTAAAAGTTTTTATTAGATTTTTTTTTTTTTTAAAACATTGAATTATTATTTCAGTGATTTTTGTGAAAACTCTTACATTATGTGTAAACAGACTGTGTTATAGTCTTAGTTCTTACGTTTTTCTGCTGTATTTGTGTATAAATAGTGAAAATATTGGCAGCTTTATGCATTGTTAAATTGACAAAATGATATGTCTGACTTGTCCTTTTTTAGCACAAACTCAGCTATATCAAGTATGTGGGGTAAAGACATTTTAAAAGGTGCTAAATGTGTAGAGAGTCTGCAAAAATTGGCCAAAATGAAACTGGAAGCAGATTGTTTTGCATCACATCACTTCTGCCGATTTGTCAGCTGCACATTCATGCTGCCAGTCTCCTGTTCTACAACATACCAAAGGTGTTCTACTGGATTCAGATCTGGTGACTGCCGAGGCCACTGCAGTCCGATGAACTCCCTGTCGTGTTCCTGAAACAAGCTTGAGACGACTTTTGCTTTGTGACTTGGTGCAGTATCCTGCTGGAAGTAGCCACTAGAAGGTGGTAAAATGTGGCCATAAACGGATGCACATGGTCAGCACCAACACTCAGATAGGCTGTGGCATTCAAACCATGAAAGACTGGTGTTAAGGGGCCCAAAGTGTGCCAAAAAAACATTCCCCACCATTACACCAACACCACCAGCCTGGACTGTTGACACAAGGCAGGTTGGGTCCATGGATCCATGCTGTTGATGCCAAATTCTGACCCTACCATCTGCTGCCTCAGCAGAAATCCAGATTCATCAGACCAGGCTACGTGTTTCCAGTCTTCAACTCCCCAGTTCTGGTGAGCCTGTGTCCACTGCAGCCTCAGATTTCTTCTCTTGGCTGAGCAGGAGTGGAACCTGACCTGGTCTTCTGCCGTTGTAGTTCATCCGCCTCAAGGTTGGACATGTTGTTCACCCTGAGCTGCTGTTTTGCTCACCACAGTTGTAAAGAGCGGTTACCTGAGTCACCGCAGCCTTTCTTTCAGCTCCAACCGGCCTGGCCGTTCTCCTCTCTCATCAACAAGGCGTTTCTGTCCTAGGAACTGCTGCTCACTGGAGGTTTTTTGTTTTTTCCACCACTCTGACTAAACTCTAGAGACTGTTGTGTGTGAAAATCCCCTGCAGTTGGGATATTTTTTAATAGCACCACATGGATTTCAGTGTCTCTCTGAAGATGCCAGTGTAGCTTCTTAACTGGTTTATTTCATCTTTTATATTTTCAAAAGTAAAACAAGTTTGTGATTTACTTAGCGCAGAAGCAAATGTCAGACTGCACCACTGACTGTAAATGGGCTGGACTGATTAAAAACATGCATAAAAGTGAATTTTGCCATGCAGACAAACTGGGGAGGCCCGGTTACACCAGATCCTGCTGTGCACTTAGCAGATAATTAACATGGTCAAACATTAACACCAATCTTTAAACAGCCCACTAAGCTTGAGATAGCAGATATAGTCTAGTAAAGCACATTAATTAACTGCCCCTCACATTTTAATATAGTATAAAGGTAATAGATACCCTCAGGTGTAATTCCTCTGCTTTAACAAAGGCATATAAATTAACTTTAATGTATTAATTCCCTTTTTATTTTTTCTTTATCATAAATCTTGCAGGGGGATTACGTTACACATTTACATCGGGAGGCAAGGAATTATTGCAGGGAGGTCGAACGTTATCAAGAGGGGCAATTTTGATGTTAAATTCAGGCTGCTTCTTTTCAGATGGTAATGGGTTTGAGTGAAATGATCTCTTAATTCTATTAAAAGCTGGGTTCCCGGGCTTGTTAGGTAGGTGAATAAATGGCAACTATTAATCATCTGATAAGGACGATGTGGAAGACACCGCTCAGGCGTAAGATCTGGAGATATTAATTAGCATTTAATCATAAACACTGGTCATAAATATCAATAAGAGCTCTCAAATTTTCATTTGGGAACAGAGACATCCCAACCCTTAGGGGAGCCTCCGTGGTATTTCACCAAAGGAGATACAGCCCTGGTTGAAATTATTGGCATTTTAAGTACAGAATTTAGAATATCTTCAGAAATATATGCAAAGTAACCAATTTTTTATAATCAGAATATTTAATAAAATGTCCCAAGTTACTGAACAACAACAACAAAAAAATGCTTTCATATAGTGAAATAAAAAATAGACATAAAATGTACACTTGAAACAATTATTGGCTCCCTTTTGATGAATTTAAATGAGTTTCTCAAACAAGATGAAAAAACAAATGACCTGTGCTTAATTTTCAGTGTTCACGCGACCTGAATTAACCAATGGATGATGGTTTTACTGCATAAAAAGGGGCCGATTGTCTGCAGTTTCTTTTTCACAATGGCGAAGACGAGAGCTGTCTGAGAGCATCAGAAGTGCTATTATCGAAAAACACAACATTTCCAAGGGCTACGAGGCAGTCGCCAAAGATCTTGAAATCCCTGTCTCAACAGTTCGTAATGTTATCAAGAAGTTTCGCAGTAGTAAAATTAAGACGCTTCCAGGACATGGTGCTACGAAGAAACTCAGTGTGAGAAGTCTGCGTAGGTTGATGCGGATTGTTTCCATCTGCTGTCCTTGGGCCCCTGGTCCTGAGCCTGCTAGGCCCGTTCAGTAATCCATCCATGCACTATGTAACATATATCATCTAATAAATGTTTTGTAACACACTATGATGTAATTGTAAGCAGATATAAGTGTTTATTAAATAAACTGATAGTATACATTAACACTTTCCTTATGCGCTTACATGTACATTATAGCGTGCGCTAAATAAGGGAGGGTTAAAGTAAAGTGTTACCATGCATGCTCTCTGCAAAAAATAGATCTGATTACAATAAGTTGACCGCACTTGTGTGTTAATGAGCCATTCCTTCTACCAAATTGTTCGTATTTTTTTTCAAGTACCAATCACATTTGAAAATGTTCCCAGTGAAGAGATGATACTTAATACAGGGTCCAAAGAGCCTCACTATCAGCAGCACTTGTTAATGCCAATCAACAGGCGGCGAGGACCTCTCTGTTGCTAAGAGACGGGAGAGGATATTTTCATCTGTCCAAGCGAGAGACTGATCAGTCACACCGGCCTCTTGTGTAACTGACCCTCAGTGTCATTGCTCAAGTTTTGTCCTGAGAGTAACCGTTTTTGAACGGAGCAACTTTTCTAAATCCATCAAAATACCTATTGGACTTTCTATGCTGATCAAAGGTCCAACCAGTATTTTGAAAGCAATGTCATATGGTAAAGAAACATACAAAAAAAAAGCCCCTTTGTGCTCCACATAACACACGAGAAACTGAATCAATTAATAGCTGTACATCAGGAGAAAATATCTTAATATAATTACTTATTTAAATGGAAATTGCCAAAATAATTACATGAACTGTGTTGGAGTTTCACCATATCCTCTCTTGCTGTGCTTCAGTAAGAAGGATTTTGTTGTGAAGAGATGGCCTTTCAGGAAATACCTAATTGCTATTGGCTGTTTCGTCGGCTGTGACATTTATGAAAACTTAATGGACAGCAATCGCTTCTGCTTGTGACATTTTGGATTCCCTTTTAAAGCTGTGAATATGAAGGTTTCCTACTTTACGGGCCACGGGACTCAAAATGAAACGACAACCGAACCCACACAGAGTCTCGTTGGCGCAGATGAAAGAGCGATGAGAGAGAAAAGAGACTGATGGTGTTTTCATCCTCTAAGAAAAGGTCATAAATATGATGCATCTTGATAGACACAAAAGGTCTTGTATGGTTGGAAACGGAAATCTTTTCACAGGTTGTTGAACTCTGCTGGTAATTGAAATGATGAAATAATAAGCTGATATCCGAGCCCCAGAAAAGACGTTGAGGTGTGATACTACTTGGCCTATGTTTGATACGGATGTGTGAAAAGACGTTTGCTCCACTGCACTGGCTCCAAATTTATCAGAGTTTATTGGCTTTGGCAACCAGGACGGTTGCACTCCAACAAGATAATCATTGTCATTGTAGCATCTTTCAAATTGTTCTCCTAGCATCATTTTCATTTTTTTTTTTTTGTGCAAAAAAATGAGATTATCACCGTCAAAAAGGAAAGTTGGGCAATTCATTGCTGCTGAGTAAGTAAGTTATGTACATGAACAGATAATAATACTTGGTTATATATGTATGTTTATATAAGAATACTTCATTTTCAGTAATATGTACGCATGGACTGATGCAATGTCTCAGAATCTAGGGGTACTTTTGCTTTGCCCTCCAGTTCCCAGAAATAAACTACACCAACACTCTATGGGCCACTATGGGTAGGTTTCAAAAGCAACAGAAAATGCAAACTACATTTAAACATAATTTTTAACTCTCTAATATTCACATAACTACCGTAATGTGAATATTAGGAGTCGGTTCGTCGAGATAAACAGTTTGTGGCGCTAATTCTCCAGTCAGGTGCAACGGTGAAAAACGGTGTAGAAAGCAGGATGGAAATATTATGTGTGTTTGTCTCATCTGGTGATTTGAGGAACAAGAGCAAGTAACCACTCATATTTGTCTGTTAAACTAAAACGCTGCAGCCGTTAGCCACTCACAGTATCTTCCAGCTTCCAGTCTTTGTGCTAAGCTATCCGGCTGCTGACTGTAGCTTCATGTATTTAGGGGCAGAGAAGAGAGAGGTATTGATATCTTCATCTAAAGCTGGAATTATACTTCTCTGGGCTGCAAGTAAGTGAACGTACGCAGGGGTCGTTCGAACACATTTGCTGGTGTATTTCCTTTATACTTGTACAGAATGAGGGTATAATTTACGTGTCCGCTAGGAAAAAGTGTCACATTTAGCAACATCACATTGTTTTTAAAAAAAAAAAAAAAAATAGTAGAAGAAATTGGCAAATGGAAATCAGTTTCACCTTGATGACAATGAATAAAGTCTTACATCTCGCGCAGCTCGCGGCAAGAGAGCGAATATAAGCGTCTTTCCAAAAATCTCAAACTATTCCTTTCAGGGACACAATCTCTCTTTCTTTAAACTCAAACGGAAGAAAGCTAAAGTCTGATGGTTCTTTCACAGGCCAGTCACATTTAAAACGTTATCTGATATTTATCAGAGGCAGATTTTCGTCTGGCGTCAAAGGGGGCAAAGGAAATAACACAAAATGGCTTCCGAACATTGCCCTCATGATGACCCCCCCCCCCCCAACGACAAACATCTCTGCATGTGTGTGTTCACATGGTCCTACCAGTGCCAGACACCCCGTATTATTACCTACATTGGTGTGACAGTCACGGTGCATCAGTGATTGTGCATACACCAGCTCCGACATGGATCAGAAAGGGAGCTGCTGAAAACAGAGAAAACAGTGTGTTGACAGGAACCTGCAAGTAGCGCTGCTGGTAAACTAATTTGTCTACAAAAACCGTTTAAGTAAAAGCCTTTTTAAACCCAGTTGTTCCAGTTTTCATTCCTCTCTGCCTTAAAGCCACCGAGGACTGTAATCTGACAGCAGATCAGTAGTTAGCGGGTACTCGTGTTGCGGGGCAGGTGGACAGTTCTCCCTGCAGCGGCCCCACTGCGACTTAATTTGCATACTGGATCAGATTATCACCACATTATATATTCCAAGGACAGGCCCGAGCGTGATGGATGATTGGTGCAGTGTAGTAATCTTCACCAAGGTGCTTCGTCCAACCTCATATTTCTGCCTCCAAACCGAGCAGCAGTGATCTACAGCTCTCCTGATCCAGGGTCAGCAGAGCAGTAGATCCAGGGTCTCAGTTTCCATTCAGCGATACCTTCAGTTAATCTAAAATGTAATGTGTGAAATCGACTTTTCCTGAATAAATACGTGTGTTGTCGTACACCTGCCTTTACGTAGTATTACATTAAAACCGGAGCTGAAACGCTTGGAATTCACAAATAGGTCGAAATAGTTTTAGAGAAAGTTGGTGCATCAATAAACGCAAAATGCGACACAGTGCAATGGAAAAAGATTTATCGAATAAATCATGATTTATATGACGCATGTGGTTTAAATGTTACTTAACCTTCCCCTTTAAAAACGAAAATATCACATCTGTGTGGAGCGATTTCTACATGGTTTTCTATCGTTTGTCGTTTGACTGGGGCCCTTTTTGACAAATCTTGTTGCACCCTCTTCTATAGTGGTTTAATAGCCTTTGACTGGAGCATTAGCGCCACCAGCTGCTTATCAAGACGGTCTCTTAATATTCGTTTTCTTTCACCGACTTTCCAGAAATTTGGTTAAAATTACTGCTAAATTTGGACGGAAACTGCACTGCTGATGCTTAAGGATGCGCTGCAAAAAAAAAAAAAAAAAAAAAATGAATAGGGGACAAATGCCAAAGCTGTTCCAAATATAAAATACGTAACTAGAATGGTATATAGATGGAATAGAATACACAGTAGTGTGCAAATGTTTTAGGCGCTAAAAGTAAATTGAGGAGGCTTTCAAAAATTTGAAAAGGCTCAGTAATTTCCTAAAACAGCTGAGCACTGTAGTTTTTAGCAAACGTTACTCAAACAGGAGGGAATAGTGAATTTGTTGGGGACTGTTTTCAGCGGCGGATTAATCCACATTCGGCGCTGTAGTGAGTATCAGGGGCAGCAGGACAGTGTGTTAGGGACTGAGTCTAAATAAACTACAGTGTGTGTGTGTGTGTGTGTGTTCATGGTGATGAAGGAACCTGTCACCCAGTGCAACAGTGTGACTTGTGGCTCATACTTGTTAGTACGTTCAATTCATAGTTGGTTTTGGCCTTTTCATGAGATTCGTTCGCAGTTGAAGAAAAATATAGAATATCATCAGACATATCCTCTAATGTGGATCATCTTCAGGGTTCAGTATTGTTCCTGTAGTCTGTCCAACGAGAAGGAAGAAGTGCAAATTTGCTTGTGATAAATAATATAACCTGAATAAAAAGCCGTTAACAGCCAAGTACAGAAGCGAAAAAAGTCCGTTCCTGTTTTGTTAAGTGGTTAGTGAGGCAAAAGGATCTCTTTTAGAAAATGTCACCTACAACAAGCCTAAAATACAACTCTAATGTACCATGTAAAACATATTATCTCGCTGTTAATTCAGTCTTTTGAAATTCTGAGCTCCGATATCATGGGACAAACCATTTTTACTGTTTCCCATCGCAGATAGATAATACGGAGTGGATGGCTTCACTAATATGGCAGCAGGAGTGGAATAACAGGCTGGTCCACACAGGATACGTGTGATTAAGGGTGATAAGATTTATCTGTGGTGCCAGTTACACAGATGGGGTTACAGAAATAAGCTGCTGCCTGGCTACAGGATATGCTCTGATTGACGTTTTGGTGTGTGTGGTCCAAAAAAATCGCCTGAAGTAGCAATAATGGTGTCCAGGGCTAAGTGCACAGATACATCATGATGTATACGGCATGTGCCTGTGTGGGGGTGTGTGAATGACAGATAGATGATGGTGAGATGTTGGAGATGTTCCATGTTGTGGGTGGCCATTTTAAAATGTGAATCTGCTGCTACAACGTGTTGATTTTAGGCTGATTTAAGTACAGAACCACTGAATGAGCGACTGAAGTTTGGAGAAAAGGACGCTCTGGACTGTGACTAGGTGAAGCCGACGCTACAAAAAGTTAACTTTGTCAGCCTTTAAAGTAAAAATTGCAATTGTGCCAACAAATGAACAAAAAGAAAGTGAGTCCTGATTAAAAAAGAAAAAAAAAAAAAAATCCCTCTTTTTACTTTCATTCTTACTGTAAAATCTCATAACTTACATTAAATGAACTTTTCTTTTATTATTCTCCATGTAATTAGATATGTTTGTCTGTTTAAAGTTTAAATTGTTTAATTGATACTTTCAGAACTTATAATCGAGGTCAATGTTTACTTAACCCATCAAATTAAAATAATTTAGAAATGGTTTTAGGTTATTCGCTTACACTTCCCCGTTTCAGGTAAAATTCCCCAAAAATCCTTCTTTTTTTCTAAGATGAATAAAGTTACATGATGGAGTATGATTTTTTTTTTTTTTTTTTAAAGGTTTCTCACAAGAGTCAGAAGATCTTCTCTCTGATCAAGAAGCTGTCACGAAAGGTGAAGGTTGACATATTTAATGATAAAATGGAAAATTAAACCACGTATTTCATGGGGACACAGCATAAAAGCTACACTTAAGAAATTAACTTAAAATCGCACGTTTGTTACATTGAAACTTCCAAGTTTTCTATCAAAAAAGATGGAAAAATGATAATTAGTGGTTTATATTTGTAAGTTTGAACGTGTAGGCTACAGCTAGTTAGCTTAGCTTAGCATAAAGACTGGAAGCAGAGGGAAACTGCTAGCCTTCCCAAAAAACAGTCCCAACATAGACCTCTGTGAAACCATGAGTTGTCGTTTTGACACTTCCGTTTTTGTACAGATTAAATAAATTAGCTCTCCCATGTTAATGAGTTTTAGAGCTGGCTGGAGGAATTTGTTACCTTTTAGACAGAGCCAGGCTAGCTGCTTCCTCTTGTTCCCAGTCTTTGTGCTAAGCTAAGCTAATCGGCGGCTGGCTGCCTTTATAGTTGGACGTGACAGCGGTGTCGATCTTTTCATCTAACTCTCCGCAAGAACGCGAATAAGCATGTTTTCCAAATAGGCGAACTGTTCCTTTTTTAAACTTTTTTTTTTTTTTTTTCCTCAGGTTTTCATGTCTCTTTGCTGCAGGTTAAAAAATATTCTCAAACCCAAATGAGTTTGTCATTGACCTTGGAAATAGCAGTTTGGTTCCGCTTACTGGAAATTTTCCAAAACTTTCTGCCACATCTTGTGTCCTTCATAAGCGGATGCAGTTTGTTATGAAGATATTTCATGGTTTGTTATCAAGTAACTAAAGTGTACAGCCTGGGTCACATGGTAAAAGGCTGAAAGCTCTGGACAGTTTCATGTAAGCGGACCTTGTGCTAAGATTTTCTTTTCAAATTTATATAATATTGATTTAGAATAGATAAATATGCCAGTGTATTGAAAAATACTTATGAGTGGGATCCATATAAACATTGAACAGCAGCCAAAAGAGTGAACGATGTGTACAAATACAGTTGTAGTGTGAAAACAATGATGAACCTCTGTACTTCCCAGAACTTGCCATTAATATAGTCAACCAAAGTCTGTACTTACCCTCAGTTTGGACCATATTTCCATCATTTAACAGTCCTTTGTTTTCTAACCAAAAACTCCTTTTTTTAAGAGCTTCCTGTCCATAGGGGGTCCCTGCATGCTGTTGTCAAGAGACAGGAAGTAGATAAGGAAAGCTTAAAATTCCCAAATGATCTTTGCGGGAAGTAAAATAAGCACTAAGAGAAATTATGACTTCCTCCTTGAGGGCACTAATCTGTGCGACTGTTCACACAAAATTCTACATTACAACCTTTGGATACATGTTTATGCCTTTGTCCAAATATATGTAATATATAAATACAACTGGTGCTGAAGCAACACTTTGATGGGGTAGTTGTAATCTGGTGAACAGACTCTTAACAACCTGTTTATAATGAGGATTTATACCAAATGTAATAGTGAAAATATTGAAAGTAACTCAAACAAATTCTGAGTTCAGTCAGTCTTTGTTCAGAAACTTTCCCTGTTGAATCAGTGAACTAACTGATGAAGTCTGAAACATGCAGATAAGCGGAGGGATACTGCCGAGGGAGCTAAAGCTCAGCAGTAAGAACAAACTGAGATCCAAATAATCCATCACCTTCTGCGGAGTGTCTGTCCTGCAGCCATCATCTCATACATGTCAATGTATTTTCTCCTACTACTTATTCCTTTTTTTTTTTTTTTTTTTGACCCTGATCGATTTGAATTAGTCGCCATTAAGGATTTTGGTAAGACCCAAACAATGAGTGGGTTTACATGTGCACAAGTATTCTGGTCATGATCAGGTTTTTGAAGTACCCAGGCCTGTCACCAAGGGAGGGCATTGGGGTGTGTATTTTTATTATGATTATTATTGTCTGTTAAATCCCACTCTCCTGGTCCCTGTCACCCACAATATCCTTTGTTTGAATTAATGCGAGCAGCGCGAGCTTTCCAGATGGTTTCCTAGTGTCCTGTATTTGTCTACGGCTTATTGATCTGTTGTATCAGAAGGTTTGGATCGCATTCAGACGGCCTCTCCAGCTTTCAGCCAACAGCAGCGCTTAAAAAGTCTGGTTTTGTCATGAGTGACAACCCTGTGACGTCAGTTTACTTATCTCGATGTCTTCGTAACTCTGCCGCTTGTCAATTTGTTTTGCTGCCGTAACGCCACCGTCAAGATGTGACTTACTACGTTGCAGGGGCATTTTGAACAAAAACGTCTGCGCGAGCATGTAAACAAGTGTTGGACTAATTGTAAAGCCATAGTTTTATTGGCTAAGTTATAAATTCATTGCATGAATAAAATGGGGCATAAACAAAGGGCCCACCTGTGGAAGTCAGATGCCCATCCCAAGACCTTTCTCTGGTCATGGGACCGGATGTGTCCCAGTAATAACTTGGGTTTAGAAACCTTGGTATTACCTCATCTGGGTTTTGAGAAACCTGGATATGCAAGTTGGAGTACTCTGGGGATACTGTGGCATGTAAACACCTTAATCGGGTTATCTGATCATGTGTGCAGGTGTGCCATCAACTCGAGCGACGTAGTTAGTAGAACAAGAAATCTAATGGTGAACAATGAAGTGATCAACACACTGAAGGGAAGGGAAAGTCTGACCCCAGTGAACCAGATCCTAAGTTGTACTCCCGCTTAACGGCAAAGCAAAATGCAGCAAAGTACAGACCAGACCCCAACATGCCTTCACCTTTACCCGTTGAGGTTACGCCAGTCAGTACGGAGAGGAGTTGAAACAATGAGGAGTTAAGACACACCCGCACTCACAGATGATGATGATTACATGCACATTAAACCGAAACCAGGGGCCTCATTCAATAACCGTGCCTGCGCTCACTTCTACATCACGGAAACCCCCAGACACGAGGGTATAATCACAGGAATACCCAAAGTTACGTTACAATACACAAACCAACTCAACTGTCAACCGTGTAATAATAGTTATGTTGTAAACTCTCGTTTGTATTTAGAAGAAAGAGTAATCATGTTTTCCACAGTAAAATTTGACCATGAATGCCTCATATTGTTGCTTTATATAAGACAGTCAGAGGATCTGTTAATGACATTCAATTATAATCAATCTCCATTAATAATTAGAACTGTTACATTTCGGCACCATTAGTTTTAATTGATTTAACTGAGCCATGTGTATTTTCTCTTACACTGAAGTTGTTTTAAAAAGTTATTTGAAACTAAAAAGCAAATATCTTTGACCCTTTTAGATGATGGAAGAGTTTTATTTTACTCTCCTGTAATGCTGTAATTAATACACAGTTCATATAGCTAATTTTTTCATTTATATGCCCAAAAAGGTCAAATTTGTGGATTTCGATGTGGATTTCTTTACCTTTTTTAATTCATTGCTTTCTAGATGATAGAAACACTTGTAAAACTCCTTTAGAATAGTTACTCCTTTTAGATAAGTGATAGATGCATCAAAACCTATTTTAACTTATAACTTATCATAATTATAAATTGTAATAATAAATCAAAGATGGCAAATTTTCACACAAATTAAAGAAAAATGCGACGCTTAAATAATAAAGGACACACACGTCATCCTGCTGTCAAAAAACTAATTTAATCAAAACAAAATGTTGATTCATTAACAAGTTTATAAAACAGTGATTTAGTTACATAAATAAATCGATCAGTGTATCAAATCTTAGTTTCAACTTCATGAGCATGTTGACATGGTTGTACAATCATTTACCAAACGTAATAAATAAACGGGAGTATATTTCGTTTCTAAACAAAGGAGCTACAAACAGACCTCTAAGAGACGACACTGAAAAAACAGATGAAATGAGCTTTTAAAGCACAGAATACGGAGCCGGTTCAGCTACAAATTAAAAGACACTAAAAGGTTGTAACCAAAGTCGGTTGGCGTATGCAAAAGGTTTGGTAGTTAGAACTCCCATTTGGTTATTTTAAAGCATTAAGACAAGGCAAGAAAGAAGGCTGTTCTTGTGTGAGGAATTCTAGAGAGAAATTAAAACAATTGAAGAGGAGGAGAAATAAAAAACACAAAAAGTGTAAAGAAAAGTGGAACAGTCAAAACCTACAGTATAGAGCAACTTTCTGTAACATTTTATTCGACGGGTTCTTTATTTTCCATATAATTTCCTGGAAACTTTCCCTAAAAATTAGCTGGATATTTCCAAGAAAGGCCTACACGACTTGGTACTAATTACAAGGGAAAGGGAAATGGAGAAAGTGTGAGTTGCTACAGTTTGTTTTAAGAAAGTTTTGAAGAAACAACTTGGAAATTATGAAGCAACTAAGTGAAAAATCAAAAAGTCGTTCATAAAGAGACGTTATATCCATCAGTTTAATATCAAGACAAACGTCATGACTTTGATCTGCCAAACATTATAGATCTGCTTTGTAATCAGTGAACACTCTTTTAACTGACATTTAAGTTTCCTGTTTGAAACTGATGAACAAATATAACACACTGCTACAAATTTCACTGACTACGCAGTTATACTTCAACGTATCTACCTAATTTCCACAGAATGGACCTGTAAAATAAAGCTAAAGTCTTCTACTACTTCTGTATAATGTTTTATTTCTTTCTTATAAACTCAAATACGATGAACTGTAGAAAGTAACGGTAACACTTTATTTTACAGGTCCACTATTTCCTAATAATAGTTTCTCGAAAGTTTCCTGGGTGGAACCATGTAGCTCTGTACTAATCACAGGAAAAATGGAGCCGAAGTTCTGAGACTGTTTTTTTTAGTTCGGTCAGTTGTGATGAGTTTATTACTGACATCCAGATAAAATTTCATGAGAGGAAGTGCTCTGTGCGGACCCCGGGGAATATGTATTACTCTTTTATTTATTGTTGGAGACTAATGTTTGTTTGTTTGTAAACATATTCCACATGTCGCCATATCTGGCTCACCTGCTCTCCTCTGAATAAAAGTCTCAAGGTTGTGCTAGCTTGGCATTTAGAAATAACGGGAAAATTACCAACCGATCACGCTCTGTTTTACCGCTAATTATTAACAAATTATTTGGTTCCTTCCAGGGAAACTTCTTATGAGGTTATTTGGAAAATAAACTGTAATTAGCGGAAAATGAAGCGTTAGGCTCACGCTATTTGGAACTCTTTCTTGGAAATACCCGTGTAACTTGCAGCTAAATACCAGCTAATCTTTAGGAAATTATGAGGAAAGTTTCCAGGAAATTAAGCTGGAAAACACAGGACTCGAAAAATAAAGCCTCACCCAACTGTCTGTCCTGCACAAAGGTGAAGATGTTAGCAGAAGAGGGTTGGACACTGGGCGTTAAACAGCTTAATTCTGTGACCGAATCACTGCGGGAGGAGACGTGAGGGCAGATTTCTGTCCGCTGGAATATGGCAGCGCTTGGCAGCTGAATGTTGTCGCTGCTCTGCCTCCACAGTCCTCTCTTTCTCCGACTTCTACGATCAATACACGTCTGTGTTCAGGAGAATACGCTCTTTGCATGCCCACTTCCCGTCTCATGAGTGGCCGGTTTCTGCAGCTCATTACATGTCTGCAGAGCCAAACTCGCCAGCACAAACTTTGCATGTACTACTGTTTGAAGTGGCCCCTGATGCAATGCAAGGCGGAAGTTTTGAAGTCCTTCTGATATGTTTTTTTTTTTTCTTGTTTCAAAAACCAAAAGTACTGCAGCTTCAAGTATTGTGCCTTACATAGAATATTCTGTCATAAATTAGTTAACATATACATTTTTTCAATATTCAGACATATACTTTCATATATACAAGACAATAAAATGCTTTTGTTCTATTTTTTTTTCCTTTTTTTTTTGTTTTTTGTTTTTTTTTTTTTAACACAAATCCCTGAGAATGTATGTTGACAGTTGCAAAGTTTCCACAAGAGCAAGCAAAGTTTCCACAAGAGCAAGCACTGTGACAGTTTGTTGTGGTGTTTCCGTGACAAATGTGTCTGTTAAATAAGCACATCGAACGTTTGAGACAACACTGCAAAGCCTGAAGATGGCAGAAACAAATATTGACCCAGTAAATGAAATCTGATCGTGGATTTGGAGATTTTACTTTCACTCCGTTGGGCAGATGGGGGAGGACTTTGCGGGGGGGGGGGGTAAAGCTGGATCCTTTTAAAAAGAGGTACTCGTCACTTCAGATGGAGTTGCTCCATTTGGTTTAAAGCCGTTTGTTTTTCTCTTTGAGGCTGTGAACGGTAGCTGAGGGAATTAGGAGGAGTGCAAGGTGGACATTTTGCCACTGGACAATACAGTATATACTCAGTGTAAAACTCTTACTCTCCTGCTTTCATACATACATATAAAGGGAAACATACAAACTTCCATGAATTGACAATTCTCTGCTTCTGCAAACTCAATGGTTTTATACACATCAATACCAGGTTTTGCTTTTATGGTTTATAGTCTTTTTTTTTTTTTTTCTTTTTCTTTTTTTTCCTTCAATTTCAAACTTGTCAATTTCAGGAGAAACTTCACCCTAAAACATATTCCATATCTCATCCCTATCATCTTGGGCTGTACGATCAGTATTCCAACAGTAAAATCAACCAAGGGTCTGTCTGTGCTAATGCTAACACTTGGTCCAGCTCAAATTGAATAGGAAAGGATCGAATTATCTGCCTTCAGGAAATCCTGTTTATTATCGCATTAGATGAAAAACATCCGGCACACTGACTCCAAGTCTCAAAAATGTATTCAAGTTTCGATCCTTGTCGGAAATTTGTCAGGTCAAAACTCTTCACTTACTTTTAATTAAGGTATAGGGTCTTGTTGTTATCTCCTCATAGCCTCGACCATCAAATATAAAATACAGTGCACGCTGCACGCAGATCTTCTGAAGGGACTTTATTGGGTTGTATTACCCATCAACCTTGGGCGATGTTTAGGTTTACCACGGTCAATTAGAAATCACAAAGTTACGATCTGTTAACGCGATGCGTTCTAGCACCACCAGAGGATTTCATTAGGCTAAATTATTCAGCCCTTTTTCATTTGTATGGGTCAGTTATTGTGTCTTGTTCAGCCATTACTCCCACAAGACGACCCGCAACCGAACAAGGTATAGTCCCGCCCAAGTGTCTGCTCGTATTTATATTTATATAGCTTACTTTCATTTCATGTGTCCGGCGTTGAATACACCATTCTGCAGTAAGGTAATGTGAAACACAGATATTTTCGTGTATTCATTCACTGATGGAAAAGGGCAAATTAATTTATTTATTAACACAGGGAACTTACTACGGCCATGAGAAGAATTATGTGGAGGATCGGCGGTCTGGTCTTTTCCCAGCAAGACTAGTCAAAGTAATTGGACAAGGACATCTCCTTTAGAAAATTATTTTTTTTTAATTATTATTAATTGATTATTATCAGTAGTAGTATTTACAAATACTGTTATGTACCGTATACCCTGGCAAAATGTTGGGAAGGTATTAAGGTTTGAAAAAATAGATACCGCCTAAGCCTAATATCCATTTTAAGAGTCCCCCTTTTTCTAGCTTATAATTACATTTTTTGATGTATTGCCTTTATACATCTACTGAGATTTACCTTCTTGCAATGTTAATTGCTTTGAGATCATATGTGATAATGTTATATATGTTATCATATATATGGGTGTAGTATCCATTTTTTAAGCATCGTGACCTGACAAAGATCCGACTGAGATCAAAGCATTGTCTCTCTTTTAATAAATTTTGTGGCTTGGAGTCAGTTTGCAGGCGTTTCTTATTTTCTCTCACTGGTGCTGCTGTTTAAATAGCCTCGCACCTTTACTGTGATGTGCATTTAATTACACCACTTCGGTTCATTATCAAATTATCACAGACCCAGAAGTCCCGAACCATAGGAATAAGATTCGTGCGAATGTTGTTTTAAGTGGATTTTCACTTCAAGTTAGAAAGGATAAAAAGAGGGGGGAAAAAAAAAAGGGGCCACTTGGTCTTGTGATCCTCTTTCAACCAAATCTCTCTCGGACCAGCATCATGAGTTTCTTCTTGCCCTTGTATATCTGTTTCAGGTTGTCTATGAACTGTGTGAACTGGATGTGTCCGTCGTGCGCCATGAGAAACGTCTCTCTGGCTTTACTGAGGAACTCGATGAACTCGCTGTAGTGGCGTGGGCTGATGTGCGTAAGCCGAGAGTGCGTCGTGTTGATGTAAGCCCCGATCGTGGCATCCAGTAGCTGCCTGAGCGGAGCCTTGTCCAGAGACATCAGCTTCCCAGAGTTCCTGCGGCTGTGCAGCGCCACCATGCCCGGTGTCGTCAACGTGCACCGCCGCAAAATGTCCGACAAGACGGTGGCACACTTCACACTCTTCACCACCAGGGGGATGACGGCTGCCAGTTCGTTTTTTCCCAGCGAGTGGCTGAGCGCACACGCCCAGAGCACGTCGTTGATGGCCGGGTGTGTGTCTTGGTTGTAGCTGAGGTTCAGGTGAGTCATGGCTAACGTCGCTAGTTTGTACGCCCTCATAGGGTAACCGCGGTGCTCCATGTAGCGTGCTATTGTAAACAGCTGTGTGTAGTTCATTCCTGTGGTGGCTGCGTCCAGTACAATCTGATAGGCTGTCTCGAAGGCAATGTGGTCCTTCTCGCAGAGCGTCAGCGCCGACAGGGCACAGTTTTGGGGGTCCTTCATGGCACACTGCAGGGCCAGGGTGCGGGCGGAGTTGGCCAGGTTCTCCTGCTGATGGCAGTCCAAGTGCAGGCGGACAATGGTGCTGTTGGACATGACTGTGCTAGCCACGACGCTGGTGGCTTCGGTGGGGGTGAAGAGGGTGAACCAGCTCTGCATGATACTGTCCAGTGCAAAGACACCTAGCCAGAAAGGAAAAGAAATCTTAGTAAAGATTTAAGTCTGGATGGAAAGTCGTCCACCTGTTTTAAAGATCATTATGGTGTTCCCCAAGGCAATCTTAGGTCCTCTACTTTTTTTCATTTCACGTGCTTCCATTTGGTACGGTTTGACCAAAATATGATTGAAAACCTCGGTGAAACAACAAAGTCTGGTGATATCCTGTATTTTTCTTAGTGTCAACAAATCCCATGAAAACACCAAAACCAAAATTTCATGCTTCGCTGAGGTAGAAAAAGTCGGTGTGTATCGATGGAAGTAAAATGCCAGAAATTGCAATGGAAACGGTTACTGAATACATTTTGAGGAGCCAACTCAAATATATTCACATAAAATTAATGGATGGAAAATCTCCTAGTGAGTTGATAGAATGCTTCATTAATCCTAAAATCCCAATCCCATATTTATTTTGACTCAGTCCCACACACACCGTCCTACTGCCCCAAATACTCACCAAAGTTCAAAATGTGGATTAATCCTCTGCTAAATATAGTCCCCAACAAATGCACAATTTCCTCTTGTTTGAGTAATGATTAATAAAAACTACAGTGCCAAGCTGTTTTAAAAAATCTTAACTTTCCCGAAAAAATTGAACTATATATTTGTGAGCCATTTTCAAAGATTTATGTTGCAGTAGAGCTTGTGGCTGAGTGCCACAGACTGAAAGAAATTATGGAATATGGACTGACACATTGTTGGCTTCTGTATTTTTGTGGAATTTGTTGACGGGGACAAAAATATAAAACGTCACCAGCCTTGTCCTTTCAGATCCTGCAGTCTAGATGATATAAAATGCATTAAAATTGACAATTCCTTACTGCTGGCAAATTTATGATGCTCTTTTTAGACCCTGAAGACGTTAAAATCCAACTTCCACTATTAATGTACAGGTCATAGTACTAAAAATCCTTATTTTCAAGCTGAGCCTCTATTTGATCAACGGACAAATAAAAGTATGCTGTTTCGGATATTAAGAAATGGCTGTGGGATACTTCTGTTCAGACTTTATCCTTTATCCTATTTGTACTCAAAAAATCAAATATTTCCAGAATTCCAACAAACAAAATGTGTCACCAGTCTTACAATGGCTTTTTACCCTCTAATTCGATATTCTATTTCTAACGCTGTGACGTTATATGGCCTGGCCCCACCTCTACATCACCAACTGGCATGTTCTCAATGCATCCATTCAAACTCTGCTCACAGAAACAGGGACTCCTTGTCACTCCCCTACATTCACAAGAAATCATCTGGGAGGAGGGTTTTCCCCTCTGGTCCCAGCTTCCTGTCCACTTCAGGGAAATCAGCCGCTGGGTTTCAGTATTCGAGTCCAAACATAAGGCCCACTTAATCGGCCCAAAGCCCACAATCTTCCATAATTACTGCTCTGCCAGTCATTCCTTCCCTCCTGCTGAGAGGCCTCCGAAATCCACTTTTAAGGTCTTGAGAAGGCCGACCTAGTGTTTCTCGAAAATCCCTCACATCTCTAAGCGTATACAGGGACACACAACATCACGGACACGTACGTCTTTGCAAGTTATTTGTAACTTACTCTTGCCAACGTCCGTTAATCCCCTCGCCCCTCCTCACAGTAGGCCTGTCAAGCTTTGACTTTTCCTACATGTTGAAGCAGTGGGCGTGGGACTGTTGTAGGAGAGCGATTCAGAAACCTAGCTCGAAGGTAGTGTTACGCAAAAGTGTAAGCAGTGGATTAAATAGTGTACTCTGAGGTAAGTTGCAACCATTAGCAAGCCTAGCTAACTAGCTTACTATAAATGTGTGTCCATTCACCTGTTGGTTTGTGTATTGGAAGTGCCGAATATTCTGGGCAAATATTGCGGCAAAATTGCGTTAATTTCAGCGAACCAACTCCAAATATTTAAGTAAAAGTATTAGATTGATACATGCATTTTCTTTTGATGATTTTTCTGGAAATTCGGTTATAGTTCTCATTTAATTTGGGTGGAAACCTGGCTTATGTGAGCAAAGCAAAACAGCATATATTAAGACCCATTATGCAGTGGTTCCAGGTTACGTTAGAAGAAGCCCCATTCAGACTGATAAAGTCACTGCTCGGGAGCCAAGACGCTACTGTGTCAGAGTTTAAATTTAGCAGCTCTGCCCTGCTCTTTATTTGGTTTAGGGACATTTACACAACAACAACCCCAGCCAAACTTGTTACCCAATATCACGTCGCATTTGCCAAACTCTTCAGCTGGTGCTCATCATCCTAAAAGCCTTCTGTCTTTTTTTTCGAAAAGACAGAAGAACAATAAAGCATAAATCTAACCCTTATGCTGCTCGTCAGAGTGTGCTTTTCTACAGTTAACATCCAAACCGGTTTATGTTAGAGCAAAATAACATTTGGTCACCTGTTTATTTTATAATGCTGTGCTAAAATACTACAGATAAGCAGCACCACACTGCAATACAAGAACAATACTGCTCATTGGTCTCCTACATGTATCATTAACTGTTGAGGATGCTGGACTTCAGCTTGAGCCTCGTTCAGCAGATATCAAGTACATATTTAAGACTGTTTTACATGGAAACATTAAAAGCTCAGCTGGAAGTTTTCGTTTTAGGCAACAAAAATGACGATTGTCGACTAGAAAGGAAAAGCTACTTTTGTTTTGTGTGAGTGAGTGAGAGAGAGAGAGTGAAATTGAGGACCGGCTGCGTATGTGCCATGTGAGGGTCAGTTACTTTTTGTTGGGGGGGCGGGGAAACTCACCAACTTCAGTAGCACACGTGACGAGCCATCGCACCATCTCCCTCCTTCGCCAGTTCAAGGTAGACAGGGTCATTCTCATCACCTGTAAGAAACACAAGATTAGCTGAGTCTGCATGATAGTGTGTGTGTGTGTGTGTGTGTGTGTGTTTGGGTGTGTGTGTTTACCTGAAGGCCCAGCTCCAGGGAGACTTTGAGCAGCGTGATGTCCGGCAGGCTGTCCATGAGGGTGGCGATTTTGAAGGCATCCTGGGCCAGTTTGAAGATGTGGGATGAGGAGTGGATGTTCTTCTGGATGGACTCTAACACTGTTTGTAGCTTACGAGCATCACCTGAAAACACAACAAACAAAGGCCGAGAGGTTGAAGTCCTATTATTATTTTCCCGAGCATCATTCTTACATAACAGGATTGTTTTACGCCCACACACAACAATCCTTACTTTAGTAGACTGTAACATTACTAATGTATTAAAACGTTCCTTGTCACATTATAACAATACATTTTTCATGTTAATAATGACATGACTTTCACATTGTAACAAGAAACGTCAATGAGTTAAAGCATCCATTCGTCGTTTATCTGTACCCTAACTGTGTGCTGGGCAAGGTCATTGGGGGGGGGGCCTGTCCAGCTTACATTGGGTGATGGGTCACCAGTCACATACTGCCCAGACACACCACCATGCTCACATTAATACCTATACAATATTTTTAGAGGTGGTTAACCATGTTTTTGTCCAGATTAAAAATTATTTGCAACATGGAAAAACCGGCAAGTATGAGATTGTGTAGAAACATAAATAAGCTACATGACTTCGGTGGACGGGTAGAAGATGCCGAACAGAGTCGTGCAGAAACATTTCTTCTTTTAATGAGATGTGTTGTTTGCGTAATAACGTAAAGGTTCCGTGATCGAACAAGATGAAGTGACACGTTGTTACAGCAGTGAAAGATTCACGTGGTATAACCGGAAAAATAAACTCAGTTGTCAGTTTATTAGGTACACCTACTGTGGCTAAAACAAATGCCGTCTAATACAACAGGCCCGTAATAAATCCTCCCTCATTAAGGTTATAATGTCCAGGTTTTGCTGAAACTGTTTTAGAGAGGTGTTGACTCAAGCGTATGGTCGGTTTGGAAGATGTTGGTGCTCTTGCATTGTATTGCGTTATATACTGACAAGTGTAGGTGTTTCTATTATTTTGTTCACCCCATTTACTGTATAACAACGAGAGCAGGCTAAATTAACAGACACAAACCACAGCCTCCAAAATGATCATAAAGTTGAAGCAACACCTCTAAAACAGTTTCAAGACAAACTGGACATTGTACTAGAACGCATTAGTTTTAACCAGATGTACCTAATAAACTGCCAACTGAGAGTATGTCGTTACGACATGAAAAACATCCTCTTAATGTGAAAAGATGGCATGAAAACAAACATTTTTCTTATACCAAGAGACTATTCTTCCCGGGCCTCTAAATAATAATGTGTGCGTTTGTACCTTTAGCAGCAGTGAGCATGGTGGAGGCCAGTTCACACTGTTGGGTCTCTATGTGGCTCAGGGTGAACCAGCGAGGGTAGCGGTTGGGCACCACCGACACTATATGGTGAGGCCGGGACAAGTCACCGGAGGGGGCCGTGGACTCCAGGACCGGCAACCTGAGCGCAGAGAAAAGCTTTATTAGACACAGAGAGAGAGAGACGCAAACGCACAGGAACTGGTCTGTCCGCTCAGAGGAACATTTCACTGACATAAAAAGTTATTAGAGAGCGATCCTCCTGTTGTAGAATCAATCAATAGTTTTCCTTTGCGTGTCTGCCCACATAAACTCACGTGGATCTTTGCCTCAGGCCATAATAAGGATGGATTTAAAAATAACAGCTCAGTTCATTTTTCCTCCAAACACACTGCTGTTATAGCTGCAGTGATGCCAAGAGTTTAATATTCCTCCTTTGTTATTCATGTCTTGAATTTAAAAAAAAAAAAAAAAATACATAAAGATTTAGATATTAGAAAAATCAAAGGGGTCTAATTTGGACGAGAGGAAATAAAAGTTTCCCGTGGCTTTCAGGGAGGAAACCAACAGCATGTATTTATTATTCACACATTTTATAAAAGTCGTTTCAGCAGTGTTGAATTATTTAGTGAATATTCCAGCAAAAGGAGGTTTTGTCATTAAACAGTGCCCCAGATAGCTCCTGAATCCGCCTCTTTCTCCATGTCTCTATCCATCACGCTCTTTCACACACAAGCCAGACGAGACTTGAAGGAGGCAGAGAAGGACGGTACAGTTAAAGGGTAACAACTCCCTGTCTCTCTCTTTATTTTGGTTTCTCCTCTAATTGCGAAGAGTTCCAACCAAAATAAGCCGGCTACATTTGTAAACACATATTTTTTCACTCCGTTTCAATTCTCCGTCCAGACTAAAACAGTGTTTTTGCAGTGGAAGTTCCTGGAGTGCCTAAATCTGAAAACGCTGGCTTGGTGTTTCTGAGCTTTTGCTTAACAATGACCAGCCAAGTGACGGTCGGGGGCTCTGTGACGGTAAAGTTAAGGAGAGTCCTGACGCCTCCAACTCTCTCTGTGATCGCTCGTTTCAAATGTCAGTATAGCTGAAAAAGTGGCAGAGGGGTTGTCGTTACGGGCTTATCTTGATTTTTGTCAGGTGACATCACGCAGCGGAGCAGCTCGGGAATGACGGCTGGTTAAGATGCAGTGTTTCACGGGCCACGATTCAATCACTAATTCATACTCGTTCAGTTGACAACACAACCAGAAAAACATGTAAATAAGAACAACTGAAAGTTTACTCACCTCATGGCCCTCAGTGCAATTTTGTACGCCAGTTCGGCGTCATGAGGTAGCAGCGAGGTGAAGAGATACTTGGCAAAAGTGTGCATGGGGACGCTTTCTCTGTAGAGTAATTCCCCCAGACCACTGTAAGGACCAGCTGGAGGAAACAGGACACAATACAAAGATAAGTTCAGTCCGTACAGAGTCAACCTGAAGAGAGATCAATGTCAATTCACAGACTTCAGCGTGCAGTGCATTGAGGAGCAGCATGGTATGTCACACTCAGTTAGGTATGTAAGTATTTGGACAGTGACACAATTTTTGTAATTTAACAAAAATGTTACAGCCATTTTTATACCTAGTCCCTCCATTTTTTAGAGGCTCAAGAGTAATTGGACAAACCAACATAATTATAAATATAAGGATTATTTTTGATGTTTGGATGAAAATCCTTCACAGTTAATGACTACCTGAAGTCGGGAACTCATGGACGTCACCAAATGCTGAGTCTCCTCCTTTGAGATGCTTTGCCAGGCCTTTACTTCAGCCGCCTTCAGTTGCTGCTTGTTTGTGGGTGTTTCAACCCTCAGTTTTGTCTTCAGGAGGTGAAAAGCATGCTCAGTTGGGTTGAGGTCAGGTGAATGACTTGGCCATTGGAGAATATTTTTACTTCTTTGCCTTCAGAAGCTCTCGGGTTGCATTCGCAGTATGTTTTGGGTCCTTATCCGTCTGTATTGTGAAGCACGGTCCTATTTGGCTAAATCTGAGCAGATAGTATAGGGCTATACACTTCAGCAGTCATCCTGGTACTTCCATCAGTGGTCACATTGTCAATAAACACCAGTGACCCAGTTCCACTGGCAGCCATACATGCTCATGACATAACACTGCCTCCACCATGTTTGACAGATGATTTGTTGGCTTTGGATCATGAGCTGTTCCTTTCCTTATCCATACTCTTCTCTTCCCATCATTCTGGTACAAGGTAATCTTGGTTTCATCTATGCAGAGCTGGGCAGACTTTTTTTAGATGTTTTCTGGCAAAGTCTTATCTGGCCTTTCTGTTCTTGAGTGTAACCAGTGGTTTGCACCTTGTGGTACACTCTCTGTATTTACATTCAAGGCATCTCTTGTTTGTAGACTTTGACAATGATACATCTACCTCCTTCAGAGTGTTTTTGACTCGGCCAGATATTGTGAAGGGTTTTTCTTCACCAAGGAAAGAATTCTGCGATCATCTGCTTTAGTGGTCGACTATGCTCTTCCAGGCCTTTTGGTGTTGCTGCGTTCGCCAGTTCATTCCTTCTTTTTAAAGAATGTACCAAACCGTTGATTTGGCCGCTCCCAACGTTTCTGCCATCTGTCTGACAGATTTGTTTCATTTTTTCAGCCTAATGATGGCCTCCTTCATTTGCATTGACACCTCTTTGGACAGCATATTCAGAACTCCCTTGAACAGCTACCAAATGCAAAGTCAACACTTGGCATCAACTCCAGACCTTTTATCTGCTTAATTTGTCATGAAATAATGAGGGGAACAGGCCACACCTGGCCACGAAATTGACTTTCACTCAATTGTCCAATTACCTTTGGGACTATGCATAAAAATGGCTGTAATTCCTAAACGGTTAATGTGATATTTTTGTTAAACCCCTTGAAGCTGAAAGTCTACACTTCAATCACATCTCGATGGCTTTGTTTCAAATCCATCGTCACTGTCCAAATACGGACGTTCCTAACTCTATGACTGTTCTGTGACCTCCCTGGCTGATATGTCAACAAGTTTGATACTGCTGCTTATATACACAGAGTGATCCGAACAGTATGACTTAGCTATGTATCTGAATGAGTATACGTCGTTAGGCACCACAAATATACAGACTTTTGTCCTGTGCGTCACAGCAGGGACTTGAACTCACATGTAGGCCAAAGGAAAATTACAAGAATCACAGATGGGTTTTAACATTGACAACTTCAAGGAAAAGACATTACGATGGATCCACCCATTATTTCTCTGTACAGTTTGTTCTTCTTTGTAGGCGGAAGCAATTTTAGTCAGAGCCAAAGTGTGGTAGCACACAAAGAATGAATAGGAAATTACTTATATTAGTTTCATAATTGGGTTTCTTGAAAGTACAGTTATTAGTCTGTTAACTGAAATACTGCTTTAATTTAAGATATTCACCTTTTGAAAGGATAAGGCTGACGTTATTCTACATTTTTCTTTTATATGAAAAGACCAAAACTAACAATGTGTCAGTCCGTCTCTCGATATTTTCTGACTTTTATACCCTGTCTGTTAACAAACAGGCAAAGAAATGTGGGATTGCAATCCAAAATTATCATCATCCCAAAGTATGACACAGAGCTACAACGTGAAATGCGAAAAAAAAAGTCTTGTGCATCTAAAATCACATCTTTAGCAAAACTGTAAACTGCCTGTCTTTGGTTTGTGATCCGGCATTTGTGTTTTGGAGCTTGTCTTTACGGTAAATTGACAAATAATATTGAGGAGAAAAAAAACTGCTAAATCTTCTCTTAACTTTTATTCAGTCAATTCCTAAAAAAGCTGGGCACTTTAGTTTTTAGCAAATATTACTCTCACATGATGAAATAGTACATTTGTTGGGGACTATTTTTAGCAGAAGATTAATAGTAGTGAGTATTTCTGGCAGCAGGATACATAAATACTATGGTATATACACTGATAAGATTACAAAGCCCCTAAGAATGAACTGAGAAAAACAAGGCATTTCAAGACAACAACTTGGGCTTCGGTTAATTTATAATGAGCATTTTCCACTATTTCATAGACAAAACAGTTAGCCGAGAAGATAACTGGCAGGTTAATCGATAATTGTAATAATTGTTAGGGAAATATAAAGGGAGCAAAAAGCTGCGACTGAGTCCAAGGCAACGTCTACTTGTTATTTTGTGTAACCAACAGTGCAAAACCCAAAAATATTCAGTTTACTGTCCCATAAGACAAAGAAAAGCACCAAATCCTGACATTAGAAAATCTAGAGCCGGCAAGTGCTTCACCTCGTTAGTCTTACTCACCCTCTAGCAGGAAAACGGCTTGCTTCCGGAAGATCTTCACCAACGAGTCGTCTAACGCCACTTCTTGGAGCTTGGCCAGTAGCTGCTCTTCGTTGCGACACACTTTCTCCTGGGCGTAAAGGCCGTCCGGCATCACCCTCTGCTGCCCCAGACCAATCAGAGCCGTCTCCACAGCCAGCGACACGAACGACTCCTCTTCCTCCAGGAAACGCTGCGCCGGGAACGCGGGATGCTCGGTCCTCCTGCTCGAACCCAGCGAGCCTGGGGGTGAAGCAGAAGGGGACAGGGTGAGACGTAGGGATGGGTGAAATACGCGGATCCGTTAAGCTCCGCGGCCGTCGACGCTTTGACTCTTTAGTCTCTTTCTCTGACTACAGGCCTCGGAAAAGGGGAAAAAAAAGACTGACTACTAGGGATGGAGTTCGATAGCATTTTATCAAATCGGAATCCTTCTGAATCCCTTATCAAATCTTTTTTAAGTGGATTGTTGGGTGAGGAATGAAGACGTCTGTTAGCCCAAAAAAAAAAAGTTTTTATTTCACTCAGCGCGATAAAAGATGTAACCTGATATTTAAAAATCTACCTTCTTCTAATCCCATTAACTGCACAATTGTTCATTTTAATCGTGATTTAGGGACTAATTACCAGACAAGCCTGACTCTAATATAAACTACGGTAACTAACTATCAAACCTAAATCGTGGACTGAGCCGCTGAGCTGAAGCAGTGTAGGGCTTTATTTTATCACAGCTCTGTGGCGTTCACGGACCCTGCCCTGAGGAATTTCACTCCTCACTGGGGGGGGGCACTTCGCTGCAGAAGCTAAAGTGAATATCAGTCAAATGGAGTGCTGAGGTTTTGAATACACGATGCACTTAATATTTCCTGAAGGTGAACTCGTTGCTGCACTGCACAGAGAATACAGTGTAACAGCGGCCGTAGGGTGAGGCCGAGCACTCGTCCTTCTCAGGTTGTCGAAATAACACAAGTTGTTACTTCAACATGTTGGACGCTGGATGTTTCAACCAGTGACTCCCGACCACCTCTTGAGCTCCCACACACAAATATTATTACACTTTGCAGTGGCTTCGTTTACTTTGTAACGTTTGAGCTGGTCTGCCATGTTTGTTGTTAACGACAGTGTTGCTGCGCAGCCCCGCCCCGCCGAGGAGCGAGATTCCTCAGGGCAGGGTCCGTGAACGCCACAGAGCTGTGATAAAATAAAGCCCTACACTGCTTCAGCTCAGCAGCTTAGTCCACGAATTAGGTTGGATATTTAGTTACCGTAGTTTATATTAGTGTCCGGCTTGTCTGGTAATTAGTCCCTAAATCGTGATTAAAATGCCCAATTGTGCTGTTAATGTGATTAGAAGAAGGTAGAAGTCATATTTTTTGTTACTGCGTTGAGTGAAATAAAAACAGTTCACTTTCTAACTAACATGTCTTCATTCTCCACCAACCAAACTACTTGAGAAGATTCGATCAGGGATTCGGATTCGATAAAAAGCTATCGAACCCCTACCCCCGCGTGAGAGATGACTCGGGGAGGAAAATGTACCCTTCGGGCTGCGGACCGAGCCGGGTATTGATAGATCTATTGATCTATTTGTTCATTCTGGTGTCCCTTTTTAAGAGTGTGTATTCTCCTGAGGACTGTAATCACATGTTTTAATGGCTTAATGATGTCTTGGCAGACCTCACAGTTCATCCCAGGAGGCCTAACAGTCCCTAATGAATGAACGAACACACACACACACACACACACACAGCGATATAAATAGCTGAGACTTAATTGAAAAGTTTCATAACTTTTTCCATGCTGTGGCTCCAACATGTTGCCGATCACTTCTCCTACTTTACGAGAGAAATGCACAGTGACTGAGAGCTGACGTGGCCGTCCTCTCTGGCTGTGCTCGCTGCATAATTAATGCATTTTAATTGCAGTGTTTTTCCTGTTGCATTTCTTATTCATGAGCTGTTATTGGAGGATGTCTGCAGGCCAATCAACACGTCTGTGTGTCATCACCGCTGATTGCAACCTGAGGGGCCTGCCGCTCTGACAGGAAGACGCAATCACTGCGGTGCAAACATGTGAGGCAGGAAAATGTGATTGTGTACTGTACCTGCAGTGGTGAGCAGTAACTTAGTACATTTACCAGAGTACAGTGAGGTATTTACCAGAGTATTTCCATGAGCTGTTACTCTGAACTGTGGTGGAGAAGAAGTAGCAGAGGGAAATAAAGGACTTTTTACTGCACCACATTAATCTGATTGCATATTAAGATTTTACATAATAGAATGCATTATTAATGACTATAGCAGTGGTTCCCAACCTTTCTGGCTTGTGACTCCTTGTGAAAGTGTGTGTGATGTCTCTGAGGTGTTATCAGTTCCACCAAAAAGACATTTCCCCTCTAAACTTCTCACATAGTTTCTTCATTTTAGACCCAAAGAGGTAAAATTAGTATTAAATTAAGTAGAACCCCCCTTTTTTTTTTTTTTTTGTTTACCCATTTTAATCATGGTGACCCCTGGGTTGGGGGGAGACTGACTAAACTATTTTGAAACAGCCCACACCACCTGCAGCAGCTACACCAAGTTTACACATCGATGTGGGGCATCGGGACGTTTGATTGCAGATCGAATACTTTTACTTTGATACTTCCAGTACATTTTGCTGATAATACTTTTGTGCTTTTACTTAAGTAGAATTTTGAATGCAGGACTTCTACAAGTAATTGCTGTACCAAAAACCTTTATGTTCTGCGCTGCCTTTGACAGAGCCTTAATTGCTCAACCGCCCCCCTTCCCTGTATTTATGCCTGTTTTTTCATTTCCTTTAAGATTCTTTCTGTTCTTACTGCCTTTGTGTATGAAGTATGCTGCGTGCGTAAATAAACGTGCCTTGCCTAAGTAAAGGATCCGAGTGGCGCCTCCTCCGTTGTGTGCCTGTGTGTACCTGAGAAGTCGAGCAGGACGTCCTCGCTGCTCTGCCCCGTCTCCATCAGGGTGCTGAAGAGCGTGCCGATGGGGTCCAGGGGGTGGCCCACCCAACCCTCCATGTTGGTCACTGATGTTACGCCTTTATGGAGCAGCTCTGCAGTGACACACACACACATACCGACTGTTAATTAACTTTTATACTCGCCGCCGTTACACTGAAACACTGAGTGTGTATGGATACGAGACAGACACTGTCATGGCAAACTGAAAATATGTGCATGCTTGTATCTAAAGCCCCCTCCTCTCCCCAAAGATGTGGTTTTGTTTTCGTTACTTCACTGGTCAGAAAGACGTGTGTGCAGAGTTTGTCACATTGATGAAAAGGGTAAAGTTTCTCTGTGCTCCGTGGTCCACTATGCAGCTTAGACAAGAACGATGTAAACCCCCCGGTGGACATACTGCAACACTGAGAACAGACTTCTCAGTGAACTAGCAGACATCTTGTGTCCAGCTGTTGAACTGTTTTTGAATGAGGGAGGACTGATTTTTTTATTAAATGGAAAAAAAATCATGTCAGACGAGTTATTATTCCAAGCAGAGTATTTGTGTGTGTCTTAAAACATGCCTGGAGGAGATCTTTAAAGGTGGAGCTACTGATGCAGATAATAATACAGAAATGACGGTGTTATGAGTCAGAAAACATATTTGTAATATTGTAAAACAAGCCTGGGTGAATCTTTTCCTCCGCTGTGTGTATTCTCAATGTCTTTTATAACTGCAGCTTTTAGCACACTATAAAATAATTGCTTTTCCCCTATAAAAGGCACAAAATCTTAAGAGGTACTTTCATGAAAGGATATAGTTCTTTTAACCTTAAACTGGAAATTCTAACTTTACTTTTTATTGCAGGCAAAAGTGTATCTAGGAGGATTTGATTCTAATATGATTGACAGAACTCCAGAAAGCACACATTAAATGTGAAATCATGAATATATGAAATATTACAGCCTAATATTAAATGTCCTGACGCTTACGTGCAATGTGATTGTCGGCATCTCAGTCTCATCGATGGATTACCGGTTATTACCTCTAGTTATTTCTGTACTTTTCTGTACCCCCCCCCCCCTCCTCTGCATTTCTGCGTTACTTGATAGACACAGTGGAGGGTGACAGGAAGGCAGGGGAGAGAGGGGATGCCCCTTTTCTATGCAGTTTTGAACGGGGGCATGAAATGAGAAACTGTGAGAAGCTCAAATCTTGCTTTAGCGTTGGGTTTTTTTTCAAAGGGCACAGAAGCATCGCACACAAACGTTTGCCGCTCAGGATACTGATGCTTTATGTTCTTCATAACGTTTCAGGAGCCCAAATACATAACTAAGGGAACCCCCCCCCCCAAGAAACCCGAGGAGGGATCTCTCTTCCATTCAAAAAAAAAAAAACAAAGCTTGACGGAGGATAAACTGACCTTTTTTATGAGTGCGGAAGAACTCCAGCTGTTTCTGCTGTTGCCTCCTCAGCGTGTTGACTATGGCGATGGCGAGCCTGAGCGCCTCCTTGGGGTAACCGTGCGACCTCAGGGCGTCGACTCGGGCGCAGGCGGTGGGGACGTGCTCTGCGAGACGGAGGGAGAAGAGACATTTCAATTTCTCCCTCTGGTTTTTCTCATTAATTTAACTCGCCTCGCCTCTAACCGCGTCTCCCTGCTCTCTCACCGTGCCACAGGGGCCACCCTCGGGCGTCGAAGAGGGAGCTGTCCAGGTTGTCATGGTAACAGTAGTTGGCGTAATGGTCCTCGGTGATGATGTGCTGCAGGTGGGGGTCCTGCCAGTGCAGGTCGCAGGCCTCGATCGCTCGCGTGAACACGGTCCGGTGAGGCCGAGTCAGTGAATCTGAGAGAGTCCAACAACAAGAGGTCAGGTGTTTTTAAACCCACGGGGTTGCACAGAGGTTTTCAAACCGGGGGGGGGCGAGAACCAAAGAGACTGCGTGAGGAGAAAGGGACAGGTGCGTGCAGGTGTCCTAGAAACAAGAGGGAGCCGGTTACTGTAGTCTGGCTGCTGATTTGCCTGGAGCTGCAGCGGCTGTGACAAACAACTCATGGAGGCAATTATGGTACTTTAAAAACCCTTAGCGCCCCATTTCTGCAATTAGCGTAAAAAATCCTAATCCTCTGAGTCATAACTCAGTCACATTTGAACACACAGACATGATAAGCACATTTTGAGATTCAGTGCGGCTTAATCTTCCTGAGGACATCTCTATCTTCACCGTCCATTGTAAACGAATGACCACAGACTTGCTTAGAAATCATGTAAGAAAGAGAACTCCAGACCTTCCCTGAGAATCCTCAGGTTTTTAAGTTTTCTTCAGTATCACGTCCCTGTTTACACTGAAAACAAGGGCTGCCAACAGATAATTCGGCGTACTTTTTACGGTGACAGTTTGCCAAAATGTAAACAAATGAGTAGGTTAAAAAAAAAAAGCAGGGCTCCAGTTGTAGCCGACAGCATAACTCACTGAATCCATGACAACAGTATAGCTCCTGTTCACAGCCCCAAAATTATGGGGACTGTAGATGTGGAAATTAGAAATAAAAAGGTAAGACAAAGAATGAAAATAGGAGCGAAAAGATTCCATTAATGTGAACTTTTTTTTCAACATCCTCTTTACATTACTGACACTGACTTGAGAACCGCTGTCGTAGCAGAACTGAAAATGCCAATAACACAACGAATGCAGGGCCGTTGCGGACAAAAGCAGCAGCAGCAGCAGTAACAGCACCTGTCTTCTCATTCAAAAACAATTTTATTCTTAACGAACAGGAACGTCTGTGTGTCTGGAAGGCTGGAAAAAGGACCTCAACTGTGTTATTAGGCTCATTCTATTAGCCGCACCTAAAAGGTAATAAGGCTCACAGGCACGAGACTGAAGGAGGGAGACTTGATTAAAAGAGAGGGGGGAGGGTGGAGAAAGAAGACATAACGGGGTTAATATAGCAGCAGCGAGGAGGAGGAGGAGGAGGAGGAGGCGACGGGAATAAACGTTCAGATGAGGAAAGACGTGATGTGGGAGAGGATTTGAAAAGAGAAAAGAAAGGGGGGGGGCGACGTTCCTGCTACAGCCAGGTGTCATCTCACCTGGGTTGCCGGGAGGGCCCTGGGGCAGAGCGTTGGTCAGATTGGTCAGCTCGCTGCCATGGTTACCGTCCTCCAAGGGGCAGACGTCCACGCCGTTCCACCTGCGAAGCTGTCGGAGCCAGAAACCTTTCTGCTCGGGCTTACAGTGGGGGTTCAGCACAATGCACATCCACAGAGCCCCTGCGCAGAAACACACACACACACACACTTACAGTTAGAGACAAAGCACTGACACGATGATGGGTGGAAAAATCACAAACCACAAAAGGAGTTACTTTGTTCGTCCCTTTTCGTCCCACTACCTCACATTTCTGCCTCGTTTGTTCCTCTGTTACTTTGGTTCAGCATCTCTTAAGACTCCATCTGACTTTTTGGTTGTAACATTTTAAAGAGTTTCCCGTCAAAGGAGACCGGGGCTGTGGCTGGAATCCAAGGGGCTGAAGAACAGTGACCCTTTTATTTTGGGCACTTTATTTTCAGGCCTATGCACAGGAATGGGGGGCGTCTGTGTTTATCTTCATCTACGTCGAACACGGCAGAGGACCACGCTGTGCTAAAGAGCGAAAGTCGAAACGACAGCTACGTTTATCAGTCTATACACGCGGCAAACTCCCCTCGATCTGTTTTACATGCGGTTGATCTAAAACGTGCTCCCGGTGGCTGCAGCTTAAGTCTTCGTAGAGGACGTGGTGTTGGGTGGCTGATAATCTTATGGGCTTGTTCAGTAATAAACTGTGCCAGGGATCTTTGCGTCTGGCCAGTACTTTTACAGATATTTTGACGGATATAAACAACACTTTGCGATTAGTTAAGTAACCCAGCAAATAACTGAGAGAGTTAAAATGCATTTGATAAAAGAGGAACGCGACATCGCCAGCGTTCTCCCACCAGAGGAGTTTAGTTTACGTCGGCAGCACAAGCACATCCGTGTTTTCACTAAATCTCGGTCTGTCATTGAACACGAGACGATTTCAACACTTAAGCCGTGGATGACTGTTGGCAGACTCTCTATTGTCACCACCTCAGAACAGACGTAAAGCTGGATAATGCTAAGTCGAATTAGCCGTTGCTAATTTTTATGTCTGCGACTAATGATTATTTTCACTATCGATTCATCTGCTGAGAATTTCTCCATTAGTCATTTGTTCTAGAATTTCTGATTTAAATCTCAATCTCGTCTTAATTGATTTTATTTATTTATACATTTTTTTGCTCATTGTTTTTGAATGTCTTTCTAATGATCCTTTTCGCCTATGTAAAGCACAGTGTGAATAAAGTGTAAAATGTTCATGAAAGTCCAAAACCCAAAGATATTTAATTTACTATAATGTAAGACAAGAAAAAGAATCAAATTTCTCTAATTTTTGAAGCTGGAAGCATAAAATATTTGGCATTTTCACTTGAAAATGGACTTAAAATGATTTCTTGATTCTCAAAATGGTCGGAAAATAGTGAAAAATGTCCATCCCAGCTTCCATAGAGTCCAAAATCCAGAAAAAGAAAAGTAGCAAATCCTCACATTAGAGAAACTGCAACCAGAGAATTTCTGCTTCAAAAAAAAAATCAAGTAAATCAGGTAATCGGTTTTCAATTCATGGGTTTGCCGATTAGTTTTCTGACGATCGTCTAACTGATTAACCGACTAATTGTTGCTGAGCCTACCTGCATTTCCTGCTAAAAACACGAACACTGGGCACAGATTGGAGGATAACAGCTCAACGAATATGTGAGGGGATAAATTAAAGACGACAGATGACAAAATGAAACAGGAGAAGAAAAGAAAAGGAGGTGAAGTGAGGGGAAAAATAGGAAAGACAGGGAGTAGAGGTGAAAGGGAAGTGAATGGGGGAGGGAGGGAGGGAGGGAGGCTGCGGATAGGGGGGAGGGGACGGGAGGAGAGAGGCGTTATCCTCCGTCTCTTTGTTAAGGCTGCACCAAGGACAACAGGGAGCAGGGAAAACAGCAGAGAGACGTGAGTGACGAAATGCAGAGCAACAGTCTCCGAACAGCGGGGGAGGCGGGAGGTGTTGGTCGGGAAAATAAAAACAAAAACAGAGAGGAGAAAATGGGGAGGGGGGGCAGAATTGTAACCTGTGGGCTAAAATATGATTTATTAAGAAGGAGATTTGTGATTAAACATTTAAAACGGCAGTTTTTTTTTATCGTGGATTTAAATGTTGATGAGCAGCCAGATGACGGCACAGCAGGAGGGACCCCGCGTTTTCTGAACGAGTCCTGTGTCAGTGGCGGAAAGTAAGAAGAACGTTTACTCAAGTACAGTAGAGTATTTCCACTTTACTCTACTTTATACTTCTACTAGAGGGAAATACTCTTCTACCTTTATTTGACACATATAGTTACTAGTCACTTTTCGTATAACATTTTTTACAAATGAACATATGATGAGTTTATAAAAAAACAACGCATTGTTAAAGATTAACGCAGCGTTTCTAGCAGTTCCACCCAAAAGTGAATTCCCATCAGATGGTTTAGATTCAGTTAAGTGCAGAAGCATGTTTAAGGCTGTTGTCGTCAAAAACTGCAGTTTTTAAAAAAGCGATGACTGATCAGTAATGTACAAGTTCTTGGAAATGAAATGTGGGGGGAAAAAAAGGACAAACACTGTAATTCCACACACTCTCCCTCTAAAGCAGCCACGGCATTGAATGCTGAATTTCTGTGCGTGTGTTTTGTTGTGCTCGGCTTCGCGGTACCTAGTTCATCCCACAGCTGCCTGTACTTGTCAGTCATGGTGGTTCCCTGTTGCCTCCACAGCACCAGTCTGGGGTCGCCCATGAACTGCTCTGTGATCAGCGTTAACATGCGCGCTCCGTTGGAGTCCCTCATCTTCAGCATCTCCCTCACCTGCGGAGACAAGGGGACGTTGTGGGCAAACGTTGGCGCACAGCTGCCACAGTGCAGTGTGATGACGTTTGCTGGGCCGAGGGACGTGTGCGCTCACACCCGCCCTGGGGATCGTTACCTTGCTGAACAGTAGGTTGAGCTGCTTTCCCGAGCCGTGGTACCCGCCCTGGGAGAGAAAGAGCTTCACCTGTTCCTGAACTTGCTCCTCGTCCAGATGCCAGCAGTTCTCATCGTCCACGCTGGCCCCCGCCGTCGGATCCGGAGCTCCTGCAGCCAACAACGGAAAATCGGTCAGCAACGCATTACGAGAGCTAGACCACATGGGAATCAAATGACACGTTCAGTGGCGGGAGCAGTAGTCAGATACTGTAGTTGGGGCAAAAGGAGCAGTACCAAAGTGTAGATGTAGGTTCGGTGAGTTGTTAGTTACAAGCCTAGTCGTCAGCTCCACGGGGAAATTCGGTGGGAGCCACCTCAGAAAGCGATGCCCCACAAGATGAAATATAAACAATAATAATCGCGTGACTAGAAACTAGAACAGAAGAACCGGCTGTAGAAACCCTATAGTAAGCCTGGGCTTTTTTCACTAACAATGAACTCTCCTATCATGAAAATGTGACGCACACAAACAGGTTTAACGTAAAACTGCTCCTGCTGCCAAGACAGAGAGGAAAAGCATGAGGGCTAATTAATATCGTGTGGATTCCACAGTGAAAGTCCTGCTTTCGTACTTTGATTTAACGTACGCAGAGTAAAACTACTCATTCAGCGCTCACGCAGAACGGCCCCGCTGCAGTGCAATGTTCATTATTATTGCATTATGATCACTGATGCATTAATCAGTACATCGCTTGAATGGTGCAGCCAGAGGGGCTAAGTTTAATTTCTTTATATACTGCTGGGATCAATAAAGTACCCTAACTTATTTCAACCTATAATAACACATCATAATTTATTCGCTGCTTATATTCTGTATTATTTATCTGAATCTGCAAAGTAACTAGTAACTAAAGTCAGCAAATAACTGCAGTGGATAAAAAACTCTAAAAATGAAAATAGAAAGTAGCAGAAAATGGAAACATTCGAGTAAAGCACGAGAACCTCAACACTGTATTTAAGTTGAGCCCTTCGTTACTTTCCACCACTGATTGAAACTGTGAGGAAGTAACAGACGTTTAAATAGAAATCGTTCTGGACATGAATATGCCCACATCAGCCTGTAGTTCACCTTTGGCACAAATGCAGTAACGCATTAATTTCGTTATTTCATTATTTTATTATTGCATTAATGAAATAATGCAGTGCCGGTTAAGCTTAATCTCTGATCAGTACCATAAGCTCTGCAAAATCTGCAACAATAACCAGCCCACACGAGTGAAGAATACATCCCACATTTTTAACACGTGTCAGTGTGGAGGCTTAAATCCATTCTGCTCTCCGGCGCGGCACACACGAGAGCACTGAAAAGGATTTGGCCAAATTGCAACCTAAGGCAAAAGTATACAACCACCGAGATCTTCCTCAGACAGGCATAATATTTACATGTATATTTACAGTAATTAAACTACTGTGCACCGTCAGATTAAAGCGGGTGAATCATTCCCGTCACTGAAAGAAAACTGTGTACGTGTAAACAAGCTGGAATGAGGAATATTACAGGTACTGTAGCACAAGAGTGCATCACAAAAACAAGAGGTGCACATACTCCGCTGCGAAGCATATCCCAAAATAGTAGCACATATACATCCATGAAGGATCCAAAAGTAATTAAGGGACGCCACAGTGGACAAAGACACAGCAAAACCTACTCTAACATGTACCCGAAGGATCGCAGACTGGATCAAAGAAGTATCCTAGGCTCTATCAAAGTACCCGGACTACCACCAAACCAACCGCTAAGTCCTGCAGAGCTGAAGACAAAGACAATTACTCAGCAAATCTTTTTTTTTTTGTTAACTACTTGTTTCAGTCATATTTTAAAGCAAAAAATACCGAACAATCACCGGTTCCAGCTTCTCAAATATTTCTTCATCGTATTTAATGGTACAAGGAACACTTTGGGGGTTTTGGACAGCGGATCAGATAAAAACAGACCATTTTAATACGTCATGCTGGGCTGTGGGAAATTATAAACCATTTTTACATTTTATAGATCAAACGATTTATTGATAAATCAAGATAATAAAAAGCAGGTTTATCGATAATGCAAATAATGCTTCGTTGCAGCACAACAACCTGCATGAGTGTACCAACGACTACCACCCGAGGCAAGCGGGGCGAAAAAGATCACCTCGTGCATTCCTCCATATGGTACCAGGGCAGAGTTACACAGTTCCACAGTTCCACGGCGCCATGAAAGAAGCTCCACACACTGCTTTCAGATAAAGGCCATGATGTGTATTTGTTTGTGAAAAAGGGCCGCTTACACACAGTATCCATGACTCTCTGAGTGTTTTTGTTTTTGTGTCTAGTCTCTAGGACGCAGTACGCCACGCGCCGTGGTACATAACGGTACTTTCGTGGCTGCCATTTCTCTTCTCCGTGGTACTTAATGTTTCTGTAAAAGCCCAAAACAGCAGTGGTTCTAAGACGCAACATGGCAAGTCTCCTCTCAAACTTTTCCAAACTTTCATACATTCCTGCAATGCATTCAAGTCAGCCTTGACCTGGTTTAAGTGTGTGTGTGTGTGCGGGTGAGAGAGTTTGTTTTGCAGTCCTTTTGAAGACCAGTGTTTTAAACCAGACTAGTGAGGGAACCTTCTGCAGTGTGAAGGCCTTACGGCCGGTCCTCACTACTTCAAACGACTGTCTGAAGGCTAAGATTTGGGTTTTTTAAGGTTACGGTCAGACTTAGGTTTAGGTTCAGGTCAGAGCTGTGGGGCTCTGGAATGCATTGCGTCAACGAGGGTCCTCACATGAGTGCAAAGCCATGCGTGTGCATATGTGTGTGTGATCAAAGTGTTTCCCTCCTGTTCTCCCAAACAGCTTGTTTTTCCTGAGTCCTCGCCCAGGACGGCAGCCTGCAGCTGGACTCCCAACACAGTTACCTGCATTTGGCTTGTGTGTGCGAGTGTGCGCGCATCTGTGCCTGTACTGTGTACACATTAAAGAGGGGCGAGTTCAGCCTGTTCTTCCACGGAAATCACAAATAACAACCAGACACTTCACTCACCGTGAACCTGGTTGATCTCCGAGTTCTGAGACAGTATTTCATCCGCCAGTTTCTGCGCCGTCGGCAGCACCTCGGTGTGATGCACTGTGATCAGGTACTGAACAAACTTCTGCAGCTGGTCTCTGTTCATTTGGAAAAGAGTCTCTGATATGGGCAGGCGCAGTTTGACCTGCTCGGGCTTCCGTACTCGGTACAGCGAGAGCGCCACGACATGCGCGCAGTAGAAGATGTCCTTGTTGCCGCAGCTGCACGTTACTGCTGTGATTTTGCAACGGTCGAAGCTGACGCTCACGTTGCAGACTAGCTCGGGCTCCGAGGACGTGGCAGGTTCCCTTACTGTGCCGCTGAGGTGAAACCCTGCACAGAAACAGAGAAAATAATCAGTGTTAACTTTTTAAAACACACCGTTACACCTGTGGGACGTTTTGGCCTTGGTAGTGCTACTTCAAGAGTGCTTTGGTCTGAACTTGACTCAGTCTTCACACAACTTTGACGAATTCTACATTGTTTGAAAGCTCTAAGTCGCCTGATTCAATCTGTGCAAAGCATTTTAGGATCCTCATAACACTGCAACAGCTGCTGACACAGAACTGGTTCAGACTTGTGGCTGTGGCTCCAACGTGTTTTCCACACAAAAGGTCCTACTACAGGCCTTATGTTTCCTTTTTTACGCCAAAAAAAATTAGCAAGTCAAAAAAACAAAACAAAAAAAACTTACATTTCTACCATGTTTGTGCCTCTGTAACTTTGGTTCAGCATTTCTTAGACTCATTCTGACTTTTTGGTTGTAAAATTTAAAGAGCTTCCTTTCAAAAGGAGACCAGGGTTATGAGTGAAATCCAAAGGGTTGAAGAACAGTGACCTTTTTATTTTGGGGAAACTATTTTCAGAATTGTGCACAACGTGTTTGGCGTCATGTTTGTGTCCACCTGATAAAGGTAAGTCTAGTATTCACCCTCTTTTAGCTCCGTTTTTGGTCTCTACCAGCTCCTGGGGGAAATATCTGGCTCTCTGGCCCCCAAAATGCTCCACTATTTCTGGATCAGAGCAGTGTTATTCTCTGCCTCTGAATCTGAGGACGGCAGCATCAGCTGTTAAAAACTTACTTTTCTGGGCCTTCAAATATTAATTGGATGCATAAAAAAGTTGAACTCGGACTATATAACCTGCTGCGATCAGCTGAATGTTGCTGTAGAATCGAGTCTCCACTGTGTTGAACTGCAGAAACACGGTTCACTGGCGGTGGCAGAGAGACGTTGCTGAGTGACGTGTCTTTTCACTCGCAAACACTCCTTGCCAGAGTCCAGTCAGCGGCTCGGGGAGAGCCCGTCAACCAGTAGACTAAAGTCTATATAAACTGGCAAAAGCAACGGTCAGCGCCGGCTATAGATGAGAAGCTGCTAACGTTACCTGCATGTTTTCAACATTGGTCTTTGCTAATTAAAAAAACAAGGAGAGATAAAAAGGTTCAATAAGAGATTTGTTAGCTCGTGACTTCCCAACTGGGAACCAGAGCCAAAATGGAACCAGCTATTGTACACTCACTTTACTCCCTACCGATGTCAGTCAACCAAACATTCATCCAGTCGGGAAAAGGGCTGGCAGGGTTAAAACAGTAAATAAAAGAGGGAGAGGGGGGGGAAGAGAGAAGGACGGGTGAGGGGGCAGGGCGGCAGAGAGCGCAAAGACCCAAATATTCTCATTTCCTTTTCATTTCCCTTCCACAACACCTCCAGTGCTTACCTTACCCTGAACACCTCCTCTCCGCTCTCAGGGCTGACGGGTTGATTTCACCACAGGCAGATACCCACTGTTGTACAGTGACCCTATGGCCCTCTCACTAGCTAAAACCTCTAGGTCTCTCTGTGTGTTTAGGGAAGATGTAGAGAGTCAGAGAAACAGATTTTAATGTGGATGTGACCTTAAACTTACTTCTTGAACTCACATTTCCCGGAGCGGAATACATCTCTGTATTTGGGATTCTGACGTGAAAAACCAGATTCTTTATACTACACACGACCCATTTCCATTTTAACGACTATCCCATTACAGATGAGTAGATTTGAAAACACCGGTGGTGGAAGAAATATTCAGATCCTTTGTTGAGTAAAAGTACTGTTGCCACACTTCAGAAATACTCGATTACAAGTAAAAATATTGCACTTAAGTAGACGTACATCAGAAAAATGTACTGAAGGTATTACAAGTACACAGTTTTGTAAAATGTCCCCTGTGAGTGTTACACCATTATAGATTATATCATATTATTATTGCTCATACATTTATGTATGTTATGTACAATTGCAGTTGGTAGAGGAGAAGGTCAATTTTAACCGTCTTATACAAACTAATGCAACTGATGATGATTTTCATTACGGATTTAATCGCAAAGATCATTTTCTTGATCAACTGATCGATTGTGTGGTTTGTAAAAATTCAGAAAACACCGAATAAAGCTCACAATTTTTCTGTTTTGCCCAACCAATAGTCCACACCTCAAAATTATTAAGATTATTAAAAGGAAAAGCAGATAATAACAATTGAATAATTATCAAAAATAGTTACTACTACTAATAGTGCTTTCCACCACTGGAAAACACACCGGCTGCAGGTGGGCGCTGGATTTAAATACTGTGTGAATCCAGAGGAGACGTGTCGGCAAAAGATGAGTATGCAGAAACTTCTCAATGAGCAAAATTCTTCTGTAATTACAGAAAGTGGCAAATGTGAGTGTGTAGAAGTGTGTATCTGACTGAGCTGGTGGGTTACTACTTATAACAGAGGGCGTCAGAAGCGTGGTCAGAACTAGACTAGTTTATCATCTGTTTAACAGTGTAAACATCGGTACTGTTTGGTTTTCACTGTAGGGAGCACATCGTTCTTTATAACACTAACAAATAAGGGTAATTGACTCAAAGAAAGCCGCTCCGCCACAGAACACCTCACAGCCAGAAGGCATTTTGACACACACAAATCATTTTCTTTGCCTAGAGAGTCGAGATGCACAGGCAGAACAGACGCCTATTTAAACCTGAATCAAAAGGAGCGCGTTGTGCGTCTCGCGTCACGTTGTCGCGCAAGCTGACAAACGTGCAACCTGGCCGACAGCGAGGCTGATCCGGCACGGTGCCGGACAGTGACAGACGAGAGAAGGGACCATTACAACGCGGTCTAATACGAAAGAGAGCGGAAAACGCTCCATCCAGAAAAATCCTGCCTATGGGGGGAGTTTAAATCAATAATCGTTTCGAGGCAGACCAAAAAAAAAAAAAAAAAAAGCCACGGCGGATTCATATTTTATCCTCTAATAAACACTTGAAATGTCCTTGTATCTACTTACAGCAACATTATAGTGTGTTATAAACCAAACATTTATATTCTGCTAATAAATGCCAAATGGGGGGGGCTTAAAAAAGCTGAAAGTTGTTTTTCTCCCAACATTCCCCGTCTTTCTCTAAACTGTAATCTATCAAATAAATGCAAAAAAGCCAAAAAACTGAAAAAAAAAAAAAAAAACTTGAAGTAACTGAGGAAACGGGGCATTGGTGTTGTACAGACAGATCCACTTCTGTTTTTACGGCTATCAGCACTCGCAACCTGATCCAGAGCACTTACGTGGCTTCACATATTTCCATACCGTAGCTGTTACCATCACTATTTCTGATGACAGCTGTCTGGTTATAATGGTTCAACTGTGCGAACCTTTCGCAGGATGCAGTTTGTGGTGCTCCTGAACTGCGTTGCGTTATAAGGGGAGGTGCCTCTGTTATTTAGTCTACAGTAAAAACATTGAAAATAATGCAAAACACCTGTCAGTACGATGCAACGTAACTGAACAGCGCCAGAAACCGCAGCCTCGAACTCAACCTCTCTTGCACACGGTTTTAATAAAAACCGAACATCAAAACCCTGACGGGGGAGGATTTACTCCAGGGCTGTTGTATTAGACTGCATTAATTTTAGCTGGGGGTTCCTAATAAACTGGCATCTGACGGTACATTTGATCATGTCTGACTAACAGCTCAATATGCAAAAAAAAAAAAAGGCGTAATATATGCACAGAACCCAAACAGTGTTCACCCTGGAACATTAGCTGGGAGATTTAATTTCCACTTTGCGCAAACGTTGTCACACATGTGACGCACGCCAAACAGCCGACACACACCGTCCCTGCTGGGTGGAAGAAGGCTGTAAACAGAGAAGGTGTTTGTCTGCATATGTGGTGGGGGCTAAGTGATACCAAGCTGAGCAAAAAAACAAAAGAGGCGGAAGGACCATATCTGAGAGTGAAACCTGTGTAGAAGTAGAGAAAACTGCGTTTCAGTGCTTACTGCTGCTTTTCCTGCCGAGCAGACACGGCACACTGAGCCACCGCCGTCCACATCCTGTCTTTTAAATACACAAACAGGCACACAGAAGAAGGCACGGAGCTCTCCGTTACGCCCCAGTCACGCCTGGCCCACAGCTGAACCACTGACGTAACAGAAAGAGAGAGGGTGACTCGAGGAGGAGGAGGAGGAGGAGGAGGAGGAGGCGGCGGCTGGAAAAATCGGTATGCCCTCAGCTGAGTGCGAGTGTGTGTGCACATGCAGGAGCGTATGCTTGGCGCCGAGCCAAAGCCCTGAGCTCAGCATTCTGTAATGCACTTCCTCTCTGTGTGTGTATGCGCTTCACAGCTTGCATAATACAGCTCTGTGCACCGCATGGCAACCAAACTTAACTCCCACACTCCCAACGCGGCAGCGTTTCAGGCGGGGGTGTAGAGCCGAGGGGGATAGCAGGACTAAGTTACCAGCAGTGGCTGGTAACTAAAAAAAGTAACTAAACACATTTACTCAATGGCTGTACTTAAATACAAAACTGATGTACTACTTTCTTTTCATGCTACTTTATACTTCTACTCAACTCATTTCTGAGTCAAATATCGTAGTTTTTACTCCACTACATTTATTTACTTTGCAGATTCCGGCTATCCAGCCTTATAAAAGTAGTTTTATTTGATCAGTATTGCAAGTAAAATATGGCTGCTGGCTGAATAAATAGTTTGACAGATTACAGCTTATATCTGAAAGACAAACAGTGGTGGAGGAGGGACTCTAAACCTTTACTCAAGGAAAAGTACCAATACAACAATGTAAACATACTCCGTCACAAGTAAAAGCCCTGCATTGAAAAGAGTACTTAAGTTAAAATAACACAAGAACAACTAAAGCAATCATTCGATTATCAGAATAGTTGCTCTTTACTTTTCTGTCAAACAAATAATCAAATAATCGACTAATTAACGCAGCTCTACTTTATAGCGCTATAAAGTCTCCCAGCAAACCTGCAGTCGGACACAAACATTTTTTAACTAACACCACTGCCTAAAACAGCCCGGAGCCACTTTTGTGAATTGAATTTTAGACCTTTAATACCTTCTGGGGCCTTTTGTTTTTCTTGAGGAAACTACATTCAGTTCTTTGTCAGACTTTTCAAGACCTGCAGATCCACTGATTATCCACCCGCCTGGAAACCAAGGTTTAACACTTCACTCCAATTAAGCCCGAGGTAGTTGACTTAAGCCGTCTCTATAGGATTCAGTGAGGAGGATGTCTCCGCGAGGACGGGAAAATACAACGGGGGTGTTTTTGTGGTTGAAAACAAGGCCGCGACGTTAGCCTGTGAAAGAGCAGCAGCTCAGCTCCCTGCGGAGTTCGGCCCGAGGAGCCCTTCATGCCACAGGCTGTGTGCAACATCGCCCACTGAAACTGTGGCTGCAGGGGGTCACACACACACACACACAAACAACTATGTGGCCATAGCCTTCATTTAACAGGACTACCAGCACACAAAAGCCCCCCCCCCACACACACACACACACACACCACCCCACCCCTTCCCAGCATTACACACAAGTACACACACCAGTCAGCCATTCAAGTCAGCTCAGCCTCCAAAGCTGGCCACTCAGGCGTATGTGAGAGCCTCTCAACCAAGGTGTGTTTTGAGTGTGTGTGTGTGTGTGTGTGTGTGTGTGTGTTGTGTGTGTACTTTTGATGACAATGGGGAACCTAATCTCTCACCCGTAGAGATGCAGAGGCACCTCTGGGGCTGCAGGAAGGAGAAGTAAACAGCCAATCAATAGTCACAGTGCACTGATTTCCATCTGTCCTTAATGACTGGTCTCAGATCAGCTCCCCATTTTATTGAGGAAAAAAAACAAAAACAAAAAAACTTTATGCTGTAGTTGTTATTGTTTACTGATTCCCGTGATTCTTGCATAGCAACGATCAAAAGAGACAAAACTGACTCAACTGAAACGTATTTCTGGCCACTGATTGGATCACCCATCGCCATGGAAACTGACACCCATGACGTAAACCAGGGTTTCTGCGGTGTTCAAGGTATTGAAAAGTCTCAAATTTAATTCGGTGAAGTGACTGTTAATGTACCTTGTTCGGAAGTCAGAGACCTTAAGGAGGGAGTTAAGGGAACACAAAAGACAGGCAAAACTATTCCAAGAGACGCGAGACGACCTCAGGAGATTGAAAATGACTCCAAGGAGACACGAAATGACCACAAAGAGACGCAAAGCGACCACAGAGAGACAAAAAACGACGACAAGGAGACACAAAACGACCACGAAGTGAGGCTAACTAGCTCCACGCTGCATTCAAACAACAATACAGTTGCTTTATTTCCTTGTCTTCTCCATGGGTCCTCAACCGGTGGGGATGCTAACTTTCTGCTCGCTTTAGCTTCTGCGTTTAGGCCTGATATCATGAAAGCAGCCGTCACCCGCGCTCTGTACGTAGGATTCTTGTCCAGGGGTTTTTATTTTGAAACAACGCAGCGGGAAGGAATAAAAAGGCGGCTGAGGACGGTCTTGTCCAACAACTCGTGGAGCTAACCTCAGCTTAAGCGCCTGGCTAGTTACAGCTAATAAAATCTGCCTCCGCCAGCTGTCACTTTAGCCGGCAACATCAACGGTCGCGGGCTACAAACCAGACGCCTTCTCCTGTCCGTTTCTGTCTGAATTATTTTTCAAACACGACGACAAATTTTTTAGTGGTAAACCTGCCACTGTTGTCACCGTAGACCTCATTCGTGTGGGTGGGTGGTGGTGGGTGGGGGGTAGATGCGGTGTGAGCTGGAGGATGCACCTCCATGCAAGCTGAGAACAAGGTCAATGAGGATTTGAGTTAAGTGGGTCAATCTGTGTCCCTCTAAAGCTCCTTACAGTATGACCATACTAATCAATGCCCTCTATTTATTCTGTATTTAATCTTTTTTTTTCCATTCATTTAAAAAAAAAAAAAAGGTTCTGTTCCCCCTCGTCCATTTTCTTTCTCACCGTCTCTTATCTATTTTATCTGGTTTTATTTTATTTATTTCAAAATATTATTATTAGGTTTTTATTATTACTTTTTTACATTTGAACCATCTTATCATCAGCTAGTCGGTCACTGTAAAGAACTTAGAATTGCACTAATCTTCATGAAAGGAGCTATATAAATAAATATTGATTGATTGATCGATTGAGTGTTTATGCTCATTGGCACTGCTTAAAATGCAGATTTTAGTTCTTCGCCGACTTCAGATGTAATTAGGAAAAGCAAAACTGCAGCCACAACCATTTTCCCACGTAATTTAGCCATTTATCCGCTTCCTCCTCCAATCTAGTCTCCTGCGTTTGAAACCAAACTCTAGAAATAGCAAACGGCACTGAAATACTACAAGGAGGAAGGAGTCCTCTCCATCCGAGCGGACAGAAATTCCTCAGCTCTGTCAGAAAAAAAACAAGAGGTCGTCTTTACAACGCGTGAGAAATTGCAAAGGGCCTCGTCACTCAGACAAGAAAATGACTCCTCCGGCAAACGCCGCTGAAGCTGCTGTTTTTACGGGGTCCATTTCACCGTCCAATAAAAAAAAAAATAATGTGGGGGGGGGCCTCGGCTGAAATCTGTGTCTTTCAACTACTGCCATTTTCCGACGAGGCCTGTCCGGCCTGCAGCGAGCACTGGGAGGAACCTGGTCCCCGCACTCAGAGGATGACTCAATCTGCCAGTGAGAGGGGAGAGACCAGTAGAAACCTCTCCGTGGTTTTTAATCAGAGCAGACAGCGCCGGCGGCGCATGAATCGATTACTGAAACAACTATCAAATTATTATTGATTAATTTGCTGATTTTCTTCCTCGATTATTGGATTTAAAAAAAAAAGTCAGTGAAAAAGTCAGAAATATGTCTTGTTGTCCGACCAACAGTTAAAAAACCCCAAAGATATTCAGTTCCCCGTCATTTATGACAAAGAAAAGCATCAAATCGTCTCACTTGAGAACTTCAGCGGCTTCCCGGAGCCTGTCGAGGCGCTTTCACATTGTTGGCACTGTCCAACCGAACTCTCCAAAACCCCTAAATATTGGATTTACCATGACATTAATCTGAGAAAGGCAGACGTTACTCTTACACTTACTCTTCACTTTAATAAGCAGGAACCGGCGGATGTTTGGGAATTTTTGTTTTTGTTTGTGATTTGATTATCAAAACAGCTGCCAATTTATTTTCTGTTGATCAAACAATCATTGCAGCCTTGTGCAAGTATGTATGTATGTAGTATGTAAAAAAAAAAAAAAAAAAAAAAAGGAAAAACCATGTAGTGAGAAATCTGTCTAACAGCCGAGGTTAGAGCATCAAGTGACTTCCTGCGGGTGACTGGAGGTTAGCCGCGTCTGTGACGGCATCAACAGTACATTTAGCATTGATTACATCGCTTTGGATTGTAATAGATTATCGTTTATCGTTTCATTTGTTTAGTAGGGACTGTTTTATGTTGCTAGGAGACGACGACAGCGTCCACAAACTGCCTGGGGTGACGACGAACGCTAAGTAGGAAGCTTTAGCGTGCGTTTCTGTGAGGTCGGATGTTGACGTACGCACAAAAGCGGGAACATCTTATTTGCCCGCACAATGAGGACGGGCCCGGTGATTTAATGGATGCATACAAGTAAGAAAACAGCACACTGTTGCCGAAATGCTACAAGCACCAGCTAAAAACAGCAGCGTAGCCACTGTAGTGCTACACCACACGGTTAACGTCCGTACAGAACATCATCAATAAATCAAAGCTCTCACACAACACAAAGGCTTCAGTGGGCTAAATTATTAAAACCGTCTGGTTCTGAAAAGTCATCGTGACCTGATCTACGGCCGTTTTGATTTTCTTATACAACTGTCAAACCGCCTCCTAAAACCGAGTAAAGCTGATCCGTCGCCTGTTGCAAAGACGCTTCCAGAGAGGGGAACAGATCAGTCGCTCAATCGTTTGAGTCACTTCTGTGGCTAAAAATGTGCTTTTCTCTGTTTTACATTACTGTAAATTCAATGTGTTTAGATTTTGTTTGTTATTTATTTTATTTTTTTTTAACTTTTTCTGCCATTTCAGAGGCAAAACAATGAATTAATTGTTTGAATATTTCACTCGGCCTAAGTGCGATGCAGCTTTAATCAGTGCCTCTGGTTTGCTGTGTAACTCGTGAATTTAGGAATATAAAACACGTAAGCACAAAACTGAAATAATTACGGTTTTAAGACTAAATTTTGACTCAGGATCCCACGTAAACACCTTTATTGTGTTATGACTGTAGGTGTCGGGGCCCCTGGAGTTCTGGGGGCCCCCGGGGAAGCTTCTCCTGGTAAAATCAGCCTGGGCTTTAATGGACTTCTGAAACAAAGACGCGCAGAACATGCATGTGACCGCACTGTGTATACGTGTGGATTAACGGACGGACTTCAAACACTGCAGCTTTAACGCAGGCCCCGTCTAGTTAGCAGTTCACAGGGCGGCAGTGGTGGGAAGTAGCCAACTACATTTACTCAAGTGCTAAAGTAAGGTACTCTACTTGAGTCTTGCCATTTTATGTTACTTTATTCTTATACTGCACTACGCGTCAGAGGGAAATACTGTACTTTTTTACTGCACTACATTTCTTTGACAGCTTCAGTTACTAGGTATGTTTGAGAAGAAGTTTGAAGATTTTACATTTAAAAATGATAAAATATCATAAGTAAAATCAATTAAGAACATTTTGCTTTTAATACTTGCGTATTTTTACTTTAGTAGGATTTTGAATGCAGAACTTTTACTCATAATAAAGTACTTTAACATTGTTGTATTTGTACTTTGTACTCAAATTGAGCTCCAGTTTTTAGAATAAACCAGAAAACAACCACCAGACTTGACATTCAGCTTCCTGATAATACCAGCTCGTCCGTGGAGGTTCAAAGACAGACCCACATGAGCAATCTCACAACATTTTTACGTCACTGTGTCTTTGCTGAGACTAATAACGGCCATCGGAGGTTTGACAACAAGCGTCTGAAGGGACAGAAGAGGATTTTCCCCTCCTCGTCTCTCCCCCGTTTAAAAGCATTTGTTTGAGTGCTGTCTGCTCCCGATGTGCTCAGTGAAAGTCATTTGCTTGGCCTCTGAGGACCTTCAGCAAGGCCAGTGCCTCTCCTCTCCAAATGCATTTGTTCCCACTCCTGAGATACACCACAGAGAGTCTCGGCAGAGATCCCGACTTAGCTACACCGCTGCTGCTAATGAGCCCAGGAATCCCACAATCACATGAATAAAATCAAATAAAAGTTTTTAGTGTTTGCGCACACGTTGATCTGATTGTAGTTGATCAAATCTTTGTCAAGACATGAGCGGTGTTAAACAATATTCTCTGAATAGTCTACATTTAAAAAAGGAATAGTTTGATGTTTTCTTGGGGAGAGTTAGATGAGAATGTCACCACTCACATGTTTGTTCATTAAATATGAAGCTGCCGCCAGAAGGCAATTACAGGAGCTTAGCTTAGCATAAAGACTGGAAACGGAGGGAAACGGCTAACCTGGTTCTATCCAAAGCGAACACCTTTGGATAGAGCACCATCCACCTACCAGGACCTCCAAAGCTCACTGATTAATAAATAATATCTCATTTATTTAATCCATACAAAACCAAAGTGTAAAAATGACTAGCTAGGGCTGGTGCTTCCAGTCTTCTAAGCTAAGTTAAACTAGCTGGCTTCTTGCTGTACCTCCATTTTACCATACAGATGTAAGAGTATGGAGGATAAAGGGAAAATGGCAAATAAATTGTTATTATGAAGCTAGCTTAGCATAAAGACTGGAAACGGAGGGAAACAGCTAGCCTGGCTCTGTGCAAAGATATGAACTAGCACCTCTAAAAGCTCAAATATTAACACGTTACATTTCATTTGTTTAGTCCGTACAAAAAGGTCAAAGTGTAAAAGCCATACTTTATGCTAAGCTAAGCTAACTGCCTCATGGTTCCAGCTTCACATTGAACAGACAGACATGAAAGCGGTATCAATTTTCTCATCTAACTCTCAGCAAGAAAGCAAGAAAGCGTATTTCCCAAAATTTTCCTTTAATAAGCAACAGGACAGTGATGAATTTAAGATTATGTGCTGCTAAAATCGCTGTCAACAGCATCTGAATAAAACAGGAAACAAAGATGAAGGTAAGCTCAGTCATCTAAATTATTTACATCTCGTCCTCGATCACATCAGCTAAGAAACTGACCAAAATAACCAGAAAGGAAAAGGCTAAAGAAGAAACTGGATGTGGGAACAGGCAGCACATCAGTGAAGCAGGCCAACAAAAGGCCGATGGGACAAGCTCACTGTGGGAACAGATGCATTGGGAAGCGTCGGGTCTCTTAGTGGATGAAGTTAACCTGAATGTTTCTTCGGCTCCTGTGGGAGCGTGGTGGTGCAACTCCAGCTGTTTTCTGCATTTTGTTTTCCCTTTAATGTCACCATTTCCCTCTGCTGAATCACTGTCTCCCGAGACTACAGTCTGTGCGCTGCCACAGTCTCACCGCCACAATTGAATGCACTTAGTCCTGCAGATTACACTCTTCTTTGCACTGACTGGTACGGGTTAATGCATTTTCATGTGCCGTGGTGGAAGAAGTACTCAGATCTTTTACTTATAGGGAAAAATATCAATAACACAGTGTAAAAAATAGTAAAGAAAGGAAAAGCACAAAAGCAGTATCATCATCAAAATTTACTTAAAAGTACTCATTATTCAGATTGTACCATTTCAGAAAATAATATAATATTATAGTTATTGATGCATTAATATGTAAGCATCACCTCCAATTCTGATACCAATAATACTAAACAATTACCTTAAAACAGTGGTGAAGGACGCAGCAGATACCATGCTATGATATTGAATGACAAAAATAATGGATGGATTATTTCTCTCGATCTAGTTTCAAGTCTCTGCAATGAAATGAATGGAAACTAATGGCCACCTGGAATGTAGAAATGAAACCTACTAGACTTGTAATTTTTAGTGCGTGCTGTCTGAAGTATACTTTGGAAAAGGCGGCAATGTTAAATATGCAAAACCACCCCTATGGACTGCTTGTCTACTGCTGTGCTGTGAGGCCATTAAATGTGTAGGAGGTGTTGAGCTAGGAAGTGTGAACGGTATCTGAGTGTTGTGACACATCATGCAAAAAAAAAAAAAAACACACTACCACAAAATGAAAACACTGCAGGATACAAGTAAAGTCCAGTCTGCTGTTCTGCATTAAACCCAGACAGACACAGACACGCACACCTGCTGTAGACTGCAGTACTCAGACCCTCAGTGTGACCTCTCACTTCTGACCTACCAACAGTTGCTTCACCGAGGTCACAAACGGCCTGACGCCACCAGTATGTGGTGTATGTGGGTTTACATGGGAGCGCGAGCATGTGGTGAAACTGCTGCTGCTGCTGCTGCTGCTGCTGCTGATAATTTCTGTTGTATCTCAGCATTGTCAAACGTAGCACAAAAACTAGAGCACGCATCCATACGTTCTCACCGTCTTCTTGAATCTTAGAAAACATTTGCAGCCTCGCAACCCAGAGAACGTCGCAGAAGGAAAGCCAGGTACAGCGTCTGCTCTGTAAGAAAATGACTTTACAGCAGTTACAGTATTAAAAACCAAATGGATCTGACTGGGCCCACCCTTTCCACTAAGTGTATTTTCATATCTCACCATTCGCTCACACGCTACATTTGCATACATATTAACATAAGAGTGAGAAAAACAGATGTCATAAAGACAGAACCAAGAGGGTACACTTCCTTAATGTTGTTGTATTAAAAGTAAATGAGGAGCATCTGACTGAATCATTTAAATCTGGGTCCTGATCTTCAGACATGGCTCAACTAAACCAGATGTGGTTATCAGGCTAAAATGATCCTGTTAATTCTTATCTTACTGCTGTAACTTATTTCTACTAAGCTAGAGCAGCTGCAACTGACGATTAACTGAAAGATGACTTACAACAAATAATTATCAAAAAAGTATCACAACGGTTATCTTTCTGTCGATCGACTAATTGTTGCAGTTCTAGGGCTCTTATTTTGAAATAAAGGCAACTTGAGTAGAGTCTCGAAACCGTGATCGGCTCTGAACTGATTGGCTGAGAGTTGATCACGTGATTGCACTCGCGAGGTAGATGTGGAGGGAAACCTGCTCACGTAAACTGGGTCAATTGACTCATGGACGTACAGTAATTCCATTGGTCTGATGCCACGTCGGCAAGGTTTCTCAAAAACATGCAAAGTTCTCATCGAAACATCGTAACTACATCGAGATCTTTCCATCATCAACACTCAAAAACAGTGAAAAATTCCCATCAAAGTGTTCGTGCTGTCCAAACCCCAAAGATATTCAACTCATTGTAATGTTAAAGTGTAAAAAGCAGCAAATTATCTCATTTGAGAAGCCGGAACTATCAATTTTTGGCATTTTTTTGCTTGAAAAATGACCTAATCAATTATCAATATACAGTAGTTGCCAGTTCATTTTCTTTCGATTGACTGATTGATGCAGCTCTGCCTCTTAAGCCGGTACTGTCTGTGGCTGTCAAATAAATGTAGGGGAGTGAAAAGTACGAATTTTCTCAACAAATTGAAGTGCAGTAGAAATATTCTGTAAAGTAGCATAAATGGAGATATACTCTAATAAGGTAATTATACTCAACTACAGTATTTTTGTGTAAATCTTCTTACTTGCTTTCCAGCACTGACAGATGTCATTTTTATTCCCCACTAGTGTGAGAAAGGAGGATTAATATCTAAGTCTGAGGTGCCAATGAGCATAATCATGATCATAACTCGTGTTTTGTGTGTGTGAGAAGCCCTCAGTCATGGCCAGGAAGGCCAGAAACGGCGAGGTGACATGACGAATCACATCACAGCTGAACAGGAAAGCACCTCCAGCTGGCAAATGAGATGCAGAGGGGAAAAAGAGCTGCTTAGTTTGGACAGGAACAGACAGATAATGTGAGGCAACAGAAACCAAAATAACTGCGTGCCCCGGAAAAGAACCAACAGATCGATCAGGAGGAGGGTTGGGGAATGATTTAACGTGACTGTTGTATTGTTTATCTTCCAGTCCAGTCCGACCTGCTGTTTGAGCAGAGAGATTCCCTCCGCAGAAATGTCGAGCAAGCTGTAGTGTCTGTTTAGCCTAAATAGAAAAGGCGGCTGAGGGTGTGTAAATCTGGTTTGATGCACTGGCACGATAAGTTGTGACCTGCATCCTGTTTTGACAGTCAGGGGCCTCTCCTCCTCGGTGACGCAGGAGGAAAGTATTCCTTCCTCTTATGGGCACAACGTTATGGCGTTACGCTGACAGTTAAACGGCTGCACTCGGTCGGACAATCACAAAGACAAGCCCTTGGCATGTTGTTGGATCAGCTGCTGATGTAGAAGCCATGACAAGAGATGCCGCGATCGCTCGATTTATCAGTCAGTCAATTCAGTCAGAAAATGAATCAGCAACTATTTGGATATTCCGTTAAACCCAAGTCATTTTTTAAGCAAAAATGCCAAACTTTTGATGGTGTCAGCTTCTCAAACGCGACCATTTGCAGCCTCTCTTTGTCTAACATTATGCTGAATTGCATTGCTTTGGGTTTCGGACAGGTGGTTGAACAAAACCAGACATTTAATGGCATCACCCTGGGCTCTAGGATGATGTGACGGACATTTTTGAAAGTTTTATGCACTCCATGATTAATCGAGAAAGAATTAATAATCGATTGTCAATATAATCGTCGGTTGCAGCCCTACTTTAGAGATTTCACATTTTAAAAAAATATATATATCATAAGCCGATTAAACACAATGCATTGTTAAACATTAAATGAGGGGCTCCCATTCTTTTGGGCTTGTGACTCCTTACACAAGAGACCGGTGTCTAGTTGGGGCCCCTTGTCACGTTTCAGACGTGTATCTGTTTGCAGTTCCACCGCAGAGACATTTCCCCTCTAATCTTCTCAGATGGTTTCATTTAAATAACCGTTTGAGGCACAAAGTGGTTAAATGATCCAATATTTCACAAAAAAAGCAAAGATTAGAGAAAAGCCTCTAAGCCTTCCTCTCCCATTAATCATCTCACGACCCATCAGATTTATCTTGTGACCCTTTGGAGGGAACAATGTTGGGCAAATTACTTGAAGACTATAATCAATTACTCATTACATGTTACTCGTAGAAAAAGTAATTCCATTACTAATTACTCAGCAGTAAAAGTAATGCATTACATTACTCGTTACTTTACTCTCCTGACTCAGCCATCAGCTCCGTCAAAGGCGAGAGAACACAGCACACTGCAGTTTGACAAGCGGCAGCCCTACAGTTTGGAGGCAGCCAGCTTTGCCTCGGTTACACACCCTCCAACGACGCGTACCTGTGGCTAACATTTGACACGCCAGCCAAGAATGCAGGAAATTTAAATGAGACAATCTTTTTTTTTCCCCTCTCAGAGTGTCACGTTGGAGTCTACCGCCTAACGCGCACCTCAGCCTTATCCCGGGCCAGTCTGCCCGCTGAACACGGACACCGAACGGATAATCAACCCTCCATCAAACTCCCTGGTGGACAGCGGACAGGCCGACCCCAAGATGTCAAAAGTAACGGAGCACAACTGGGATTAGTACCTGTAATGTAATTATGGATTTTTAAATTGTAATCCCTTACGCTACTCCTTGAGGAAAAAAGTAATCAAATTACTGTCTCGTTTTTGTAGGTAATGCCCAAAACTGCTTGGGAACCACGGGACTAAGCTACCTAACTGTATATAAAGTACTGCAGGTAAGACAAGCAGCTACAACAGTAAAATGCGTCTGAATTGAATATTACATCAGTCCAAGGCCTTTTTTTCTGCACAATGAGTTCTTTTACTTTGAATGCAGGGCTTGAAACTTCCTCCGTTGTCAGCATTTTCTACTGCCCTCATTTTAACTCAGCCGCACTTGCGCACACACACACACACACACACACACACACACACACACACACACACACACACACACACACACACACATACGTCTGATCACGCTCCCCTCCCTGCTTCGAACTGCATGAAAGCCCAGTCGATACAGTTCTCAGGTGCATCCCGCACTTACTCATCTTTAACAGATGAAAACAATGACTCAACTTGCAGGCGCATGCCAGGCATACTTCGTATGTGCGGAAACATACCAGATGAGTTTGCAGGGCTTGTGAGAGCTTGTGTCATCTCTGAGGTGTGTGTGTGTGTGTGTGTTTTTTATAGAGCGCTACTTTTTTTTTTTTTGAAAGAAACTGACAGTTAAGCAGAATCACATGTTTCTTATTATCTTCATTATCAAATCGTCTACTGGTTAGTTCCTCAATTAAAAAGGGGCACTCCACCGACTCTAGTCATCCTATTTAATATTACCACAGACAACGTGACGTCACTCACAGTTGGACTTCTTCTGTGGATTAAATCGGCATTAAACTCTAGGTAAGTATAACGGTCGAGTAGAAAAGATGAGCAGATGTGCTGGAAAATATCTGGTTTTCTGCCCAAAAGGCACCAGCCTGTGGTGTGGAGAACCCTTTAAATTGATCCATAATTTGTTCTAGAAATGTCAGGAAATAGCGTAAAACCCATCACACTGATTTCCTAAAGCTCAATCTGATGGCTTCGTATTGCTCGTTTTGTCTGACCAACAATCAAAAACCAAACAAACAAAGATATTAAGTTTACTACCACATAAGACAAAAAAAACCCCAAAGTCCTCATAACTGAGAAGCTGGAACAAGGTCATGTTTGTTCCCCTTTTTGCTTGAAAAGTGACATAAATGGTTAAATGATTGATCAATGGAATGACAATCACTGATGAGATCATGAAATCATGAGAAAATTGAGGAATTTTTTCATAAGTGGCAACAAAGTTGTGCAACAGTTTGCGTGGAAGTCTTTAGACAACGGAGACGTGATCAAAAAGTTTCAGGCTGTGTCTTAAAACCTGGTTTTACTTGTCTAGATTTCCACATGCTGTGCCTGTTGAAGCTTCAAGGCACTCAACCAAAAGCAGCGACACATCTTTGAGTCAGGGAGCAATACTGGAGGTTCGGGAAAGGCCTGCAGCTACAGTTGGACCAGGAGAACAAGATCATTTGCTTGTAGTTACAGATACAGACGTCAGTGCAAAAAGGTGGAGCATGCAAAGAGGCAGAACAATAAACCGAAACCAGAAGGGAGATCCCTGAGTAAAGAGCTGAAGCAAGACGCAGGAAGTGACTGACTCTAGGTCCCGTGACAACATTGATGGGGAAATCTGCATGTGCTGGTTCGCAGTCAAAAGGGTTCACATTAAGTGAAACACGGTGTGGGTACTCCGCGAATTTGGCTAAACAAACACTTTGATGATTGCTCTTCCTGGGTCGAGAAAGGCCAAGCGTGTAGATACTGAGGGCAGGTGGCAGGAACTTTATCTGGCAGAGCAGGTTCACGTGCAGGAGGGAAACTGTATACTGCACATAAAGTCAAAGTCAAGTTTGAATCCTCCACGCTTCAGGCCTCCGTGGGGCGTGTCTCTTGGCACCGGTTGAATGTTGTTTCCATTGTGCGCTCCGAACGTTGATACAAGATGTTTTTTCCCCCTTTCAGCAAGCCAACCTACCGGTTACGTGCAGTGAACAGTCATTTTGGAGCTACTGTAAGTTTTCTGTTGGCTTCTGTCGGAGAGGGGACCATCAGTCCTCGTTAAACATTCTCTGGCTGTGAGCTATAAGGTAGCAGCCTCTGATGGATGACACCTTTAAGTTCACATTTAAAAAAAGGTAAGCATTGCTCAAACGCTCTGGCTGGGAGAGGCGAGCCGCCTGTTCTTCAAAGACAAAAGCTTGGGCTTCTCATTCAGTCTGCACCACTCACCAAAGGCCCTTCAGCAAACACTTTTATTTTCATTTCCTCTCTCTGTGTGTGACTGCGGCCTCTTTTCCATGAGAATCGAAAAATCAAGAACAGGACATTTGGCAATGATGACCTCAGAAAATCGTGAGTTGTGCTAATATGCTGCATTATGAAATGCTTATGAAATGCTCGCAGCACTTCACCTGTTAACTGGAGAGCTCTGTTTGCAGAGCTGCGGAGGTCTGAAGGGCCCTCCTCCTCAGAGACCACCCCGTGAGGCCCAGGGTTCCCACGAGGTGAGGACAGCGGCAGGCTTTGACTTGCTGAGACAGTGCAGGCTTTAATAAAACTCCCCGAACGCCTCCAAGAAAAGCGAGTGTTTCTACAAACTCTGAGAGGCAAAGGTGTATCTAGAGCTGAAAGGATTAGTCACTTAATCAATTAGTCGTTCAACAGCAAAATAATCAGCAACTTTTTTTTTTTTTAAATAATCGATTAATCATATAGGACATTTTTCAAGCAAAAATGCCAAACATTCCCCAACTCCAGCCTCTCAGTTGAGGGGATTTGCTGCTTTTCTCTGTCTAATGTGACAGTAAACCCGACTATAGCTAACAATATTTTTTATTATCAATTAATCTGCCGATTGTCTTCTCAACTAATTGAATGATTACTTGATTTTTTCTGTAAAACCTCATAAACCAGCAAAAAAAATTGACATTATAATGCCCCTCACCTCGCAGCGCTCTATCTAGTAGCCTGTTTTATTTGACCAAAGCCTTAAGAGATTCAGTTTTCTGTCAAATATGACAAAGAAAAGTAACAAATCTTCACATTTGAGAAGCTTAGACCAGTGGATGTTTGGCATTTTTGCTTGAAAATTATTCACACTATCCAAATAGTTGCCAATTAAAATTTGTATTGATCTCCTAACCCCTTAATTGACAAATCATTGCATTCTAAACCTCAATATTTTGTCAGATAAAATAAGCAATTTGAAGACGTCACCAGTGGCTTGAGAAAATTGTCACCATTTTATTTCATTTTATGGAACAAAATATCCTTCCCATTACCTTTTTTTTTTGTAAGTCTCTCGCTAGTCCCCTATCTTTATGGTAGTGCTGTGCTAAATCATTGGAGAACCCTTTAAGTGATTAATCTTTTGTTCTAGAAATGTCAGGAAATAGCATAAAACCCATCACACTGGTTTCCTTAAGCTCACTTTCGCGTCTTTGTATGTTTTTTCTGACCGAAGGTCCCAAACCCAAAGGTGTTCAGTGTAAAATCCCATAAAACAAAGCAAATCCTCTCAACTGAGCAACTGGAACAAGGTAATGTTTGGCAATTTTGCTTCGACTAAAAAAAAAAAGACTAAAACTATGACTCGTTTATCAAAATAGTTGAAGTTTAATTTTACAAACTATTAATGATATCAATTAGCAGATTAACTGATAATGAAATAATTGTTAGTGGTAGCCCAGGGTGTTTCCACAATAGTTGGTCATACTCTCAGCAACATTACGTGGACAGGTGGACGTGTTGGACAAGCTACGTGCCAATGAGAACAAAACAGGATTTATCGAGTCGATTAAGGGCAGGCAGAGGTAAACTAGTCCCTCCCCTCCTCCATCCGCCTCCCTGCTCTGCCGCCTCTCCTCTCCCTCCAGTTGAAGGTTAATGATGAAGGGATACGGCAGAGGAATACAGATCAGGGAGACGTGGATGGATGCGGAAAGAGTGCTAAACCATTGGGGAGCGGCTGTGGTGAGACACTACAAGTAAATTTTAACTACTAACCAACCTTGACCTTTAAAAAAGGAGAGGCTTGGTGATATTCGGGTTTTTGTTTTTTTTTGTTATTGTCGACACATCCCATGAAAAACAAAAACCAACACTGAATGAATCCCAATAACAAGTCTTGTGTTTGTCTCAAAGCCTCAAATATCCTACCCCTGTGTTCCAGAGGAGAGCTCCATTGTTGTCCAACAACTATTAAAAACAAATCAGTGAGACACACCGTTGCACTGGGTGACATGTTCCTTCATTACCACCAGGGCTGTATCTAATGATTATTTTGATTATTGATTAATTGGTTAACTGTTTTGTGCATAAAATGTTGAAAAATAGTGAAAGATGTCCATTTTTACCACTCAGAGCCCAACCTGACTCATTCACATTCTTTGTTTTAGCCAATAAACAGTCCTAAACCCAAAGCTAATCAATATATTATCAAATGAGACAAAGAAAATTAATAAAATCCTCACTATATCAGGACCCGGAAACTGAGAATATTTGGCATCTTTGCTCGAAAATGAAGGAAACAATCCATTATCGAAACTGTTGTAGATAAAGTTTTCTGTCCATCGACTACTTGTCTCAGCTGTAATCACCATGAACACACACACACAATGTAGTTTATTTTGACTCAATCCTACACAAACCATCCTGCTGCCCATAATACCCACTAGAGCACCTAATGTGGATTAATCTGCCACTGGGGGGGGGGGTTTGGATTGTTCATGGCATTTTAGACAAAAAGAAAAGTATAGAATAACAGCAGGGTTATCATTCAAAAGTCTTTCCCTCCACTGAAAAAGGAAATGTGTTATAAACAGCTTAGGCCAAGTGTGTGTGTGTGTGTGTGTGTGTGTACACATCTCTGTCTTCTATCCATGTGGAAGCAGAAATGAAAAATTTAGCCACATTCCTCATGGTGTCCAACACTGACCTGGAAATTACCTGGGCAGAACTCCAAGACTTCAACCAGCAACAACAACAGGAAAACTAAGACTGACCCAGTGGTAGGACATTAACATCTACCGCCTCCGCTACAATCAGTGTGGTTCTTCTTTTTCTAAAACTTTATACAAGTAAGGTCAATGTAGTGTGAAACCATACTTCAAACTGGCAGGGTGTGCAAGGGGCTGGCATTCGTTTCAAAAGCATGTGCCTGATGTTGCTCCAATAAAAATTGATCGTGAAGAGCACAAGCATATCGAGGTGCTATGCATACATCATTAATGCTGATCAACAACCTAAAAGCCTGAGCACGGTGTGTGTGTGTGTGTGTGTGTCCATCCGCACACATGCACCGATTCATTGATTCTTCATAAAATTGCAGATGAGAGAGCTCGCCAGCAGTAATCAGTGTATACAAGACGCCTGAGGCTTCATGTAAGCATCTGTGTGTGTGTGTGTGTGTGTGTGTGTGAGAGAGACAGAGAGAGGGAGAGCCAGCACTAATTCGGGCTTTGAGATGCTTGGCTCCAGTTTAATTCAGTGTATTAGGCTGAATTTAGCTGTTAAGAGTATACGTATCTGTTGTATCACAATATCAGAGATGCAGTTTACACTGCCCCATGTGGAACTTTTCAATGGACAGAGGACCTTGACTTTTGTTTCTCACAGAACTGCGATGCTGAATTGAGATCCTTCATCTCATCAACAATGAATCTGCAGATTATTTTCTTGATTAATCACTTGGTCTATCAAATGTTAGAAAATAGGATTCAATTTCCTAAAGCCAACCAATAGTCCAAAACCCCAAAGACATTCAATTTGCAATGATATAAAAACGGAGAAAAGCAGCAAATCCTCACATTTGAGAAGCTGAAACCAAAGATTATTTGGTGTTTTGCTAGAAAAACGATTTATGATTAATCGATGATCAAAACTGATATTAGAGTAGTTGTTTCAGCTCTAGAGATTAGGGCTGCAACTGGATGATTATTTACATTATGAAATAATCTTCCAGTTATTTTGGCGATAATCTAAAATATATTCAATTTACAACTGATGGGAAACCAACGACAAGCAGCATATGCTAACATCTGCGAAGCTGGAATCGAAAAACATTTGGCACATTTGTTTGAAAAATGACTTAAAAATTAACAGATGGTCAAAATAGTTGAAATTTTCTGCTGATTGATTAATCAGTTAATCAACTAACTGTTGCAGCTCTACCAGAGATGATATCAAATAACTTAATGTCATAGATGTCAAAAGACATTATCTCACCTTTGTAATACAACCTCGTAATTTATTCAAAGCAGTAGTATTAACCGTAGACTTGTGTTGTAATTGTAAAAGAGGCTCCAATCAGCTCCGCCATGATGTAAAGGTTTGATCCTCTGCGGTGCAAAAAGCATCCAGGTTTTGAGCGCGTTTCCCGATTCTCGCGCCAGCAGACGACGGTGCCTACCAGCCGGAATAGTCGCAAACCAGCAAGTACAGTACTTCCGTGCAGTTTTGAAGCACTCGTGATTTACTTGAGTATTTCCAATTCATGCTACTTAATACTTCTAACTCAGCTACATTTCAAATGGAAATATTGTACTTTCCACTCCACTACATTTATCTGACAGCTGGGGTCACTTTTCGGATTAAAATTTCACATAAAAAAAAATTTGATAAGTTTATACAATGCAACGCACTTTGAAAGCTTAGACCAGTGGTTCCCATTATTCCCTTGTGGCCCCTTAAAAAGGCCTATTTGGGGCCCCTTGTTGTGTTTCAGACGTCTGTGAGTTGTTAAAAGCTACACCAGAGAGAGAGAGAGAGAGAGAGAGACAGAGACAGAAAGAGAGAGAGAGAAATCTAAAAAAATAAGGCAAATGTGTGTATCAGAACATTTTTGATGTTTTTCCTTCCTCCCTTTCCATTTAATCATCTCATGACCCTGCAGATTTATCTGGTGACCCTTTGGAGGGGCTCGGGGTAAATTACTGAGCTATATTTATAAAGTAGGAAAAACCAGCTCCACCTGGCAGCTACAACAGGAAAATGCTACTTAGACACTAATGCATCAGCATTAATCTAATCATGTCAAATATAATAATAAATCAGTCACATGGAACATTTTATTGCAGAGGGAGTAGTTTTGCTTTTGGTACATTTTGCCTCTTACTTTTACTTGTAATGGAGTATTTTTAGATTGTTTTATTAGAACTTTTTACTTAGGTATCTGAGTATTTCCTCCACCACGGCAAATCAGGAGAATGTAGTGATGACTGCAGAGGGGGTCAACACCTGTCTTAGGACAGGCAGAACGTCTTTTACAGAGCAGGACTCTTTGGCCGGACTCTGGTCGGTCTCATGCCGGTGATGACAAAAGCGCGCCAGAGAGACCCAGTGAGATTTCGCTGTTTGGTGACACTACGCGGCGCTCCCAGCAGAACCAAACCCAACCTGACGTCCAGCCACGGAAACAGACCGGGGCACTCCTTCAATGTCACATGACGAAATGTGAGGAAAACTACAGATACATAAGATCTTGGTGGACGTGCTGCCAAACCTCACAGACGGCAGTGACAGCAGACCGCCATTCCCTATCGGCCCTCTATGAAGCAACGGGCCGGTGACAGACTTGAGGACGGCGTCTCAAATTCTGCACTGAAGTGTACAAAATGACGGTAACGCTGATGTGAACGCAGTTACAACCATGTCGGGGGCAGCAGAGTTTTAATGGGTACACACACACACACACACACACACACACAAATCTCTCTGAGATAGAAAAGACAAAATGTCTCTGAAACAACAGACTTTTAGGTTTTTAACCAACACACCCCCCCCCCAAAAAAAAAAAAAAAAAAAAAAAGAGATCAGGGGTTTTCAAAATTGGACACTATGGTCCTCCCCTCAGACAAGAGAGCGAAACTGCACCTTTCTAATATCCCTCTTCACAAAAAAATTAATGAAATACATTAAAAAAAAAAAAAATAATATTAATGAATTTTGTCACTGTTATTCTTTGTTCTAATTCTGTTTGGAGGATAATCATGCTCTAAGTTTTGGAACTACATCTCCCAGAAGAAAACTTAAAAGCCTGATGATTCTCGTTCACCCGACTATTCGCGTTCTCTCAACGTTTATTCACGAAGGACATCGGAGACAATGAAATTCTCAACGCGTATAAGTCAACCAGAATCTAATAATATATGCAGAATGTCTGTGTGTTCAGATATGACTGAGTTATGACTCAGAGAAAGAGTGCGATTTTTGAACAAATAATGAAAATAATCCTTAGCTGCAGCCCTAAGTCCTTCACCTCTCGAGTTCCTTTCCATCCTGGCAATTCAGGTAAGTGAAACGAGGAAAGAGGTGGGAGGAATCCCCCTCTTCCCGATCAACAACAAACACTGAAAAGGTTTCAGTGACCTTTGACCTAATACAGCAGATGGAGGAACATCAGCGAAGGATCAGACGAAGAGAGACAGGCCTCCGACGTGTGTAAAGGTATGAACTTGACCTCATTTAAAAGTTGCAAGCAGGTTAAAAGTGACCTAATAACTGGGTAGCATGGGTAACAAACACATTACAGCATGTGTTTTCCCACCATGTGTTTCTTTGCTTAGGTAAATGTGATGGTGCATATTAGTTTACATGTTTGGTGTATTTTCCTCCTCCATTTTGAAGTTGTTTTGACTGGGCGATCCCAGCCTCTCCGACTGAAATAACCACACGTGGCGCACACATAAACACTGAAGCCTATACTTCAACACGTCACTGAAGCCTATACTTCAGCTCAAACCTATACGTCGTCAGCCCCGTGCACTGGTGCGCAGGGTCTGAGACGGGCTGTTTCTACGTCCATGCCATGAGGCAGCGGTCATGGAGGACTGAGATAAACACTATCTCTGATGTCAATGACAGTGGCTCTTGGCCTTTTTATTGCCGTATTTTGGAAACGTTCATGCATAAGCAGTGAGGCTCCAGATACCGATCACTTAACTAGAATCTTATCTTACATCCAGGAAATCTTTTTATGAAATGCTGTTTTTAAGCTATGCTAGAGAGATGCCTCTAGGGATGGATCAGTCGGTCCAGACTGAAATATTTCAGCAACTATTTCACGGATTGCCATTAAATTTTATACAAACATTCATGTTCCCTAGAGGACGAATCCTAATAACTTTGGTGATCCCCCTGACTTCTCCTCCAGCACCGCCATAAGGTTCACATTTGTGCTATCGAGTGAAATGTCCCAAACAACCACTGGATGGACTGCAGTGAAATCTGGTGCAGACATTCATGATCGCCCGAGGATTGATTGTAAAATCTTTGGTGATCCTCTGAACTTTCATCTAGCATCATCGCTTATCATTACTTTACAACAAGCGCAACAAAAAAGGACCTGAGAGACAAGAGAGATAAAACTTGACTGTTTAAAGCAATTACACTGTCCATTAGTTGATTGACAGAAAATTTATCAGCAACTATTTTGATAGGTCCAACTTATTAATTTTGAGAATTTGCTGTTTTTCTTTTACTTATATGTGATAGATAGTTGCAGCCCTAATAACCCCTCTAAATGACACAAATGCTCTAATCCATCATGTCTTTGTGATAAAGGACACAAGTTGATGTAAGAGTGACCTGCTTCCTTGTTTTAATTGTCAATATTGATAACTTACCCCAGAATATACACAAACCGCTTTTTGGCTGGACCGCATCAGGGGGGCCAGCCCTAAAAACGCGAAGTGTCCGACTGTCTGACTGACTGAGTGATAAAGTTATGCCATTGGTCAGCCGACTGCCACATGACTGAGAGCTGAAGTTACGCCGTTGGCCATTCCTCTTTCAAAATGAATTGGCACGAACGGTTTCTATTGCGTCATCAGGAGGGAGTTCACACGCAGTGTTGCCGACTTGCAGCCTTTGTCGCTAGATTTACCAACTTTTCACACCGTTTAGTGAGTTTTCTTCACGAAAGCGCCCAGTGAAAAATCTAGCGACTTCCTGGACAAACCTTATCTACTTTCCGTAGAGGAGAGTGTTGTCGCCCGTGTTGCCCCGTCAGCACGAGGTCAGACCTTCCTTTCGCAGGCGCACCTCTCTATGCGTCTCGTTCAATTGACCGTATGGCAGGTGACACAGACGTGATTGAAAAACGGAAAAACGTGTAAATGAGAAGAGCTCTGTCGGGAATTTGGCTGTATATAAAACACTGCATGTGTGAGCACAGACAGTAGGAGAGAAGCAAACAGATAAAGGGCTGGTCCAGCCACTTACTAGGGTTTGACCTGGTCTTGTTGAAGAAGTGTTCTTAGCACAACTGAAACCCTTTTCTGAATTACAAACAAATGTCGATAAAGGGGCTTAATGAAATCTTAAAAATAGTAAGACCAAAAGGCAGTTGAGGCTATTAAATGATGGATTTGGCTTAAGGCCCTATACTCAATTGTTTATCAAGAAAATTTGCTGAAAATAGTACGTTTATTTAGGGGAAAGTCATTTATTTTCTTGGCTGGACATTTCCATGTACACAGTGTCATGTTGGCTAAAAACTACTACGCTCTTATTATTGTATTAAGACAATTATAATATGCTCTGTTTTAGTGCCTTGCAGATCTATTTCTTTTTTCGCTTCACTCTTGTTTGGATTTTTTTCTGTAACATCTCAAGAAATCTTACCACCAGTTACCGCGCACAGGATGTGATTTCTGCTTTCGGACCCCTGAGTGCAAACTGAATGAGATGAAAGGTTATCTTAGGTGCTTCGCGGCGTGAAACTCACTGTGAAGTGACTTCAAACCAGACAAGCTGATCTTCCTCTGTGGGTTTAAAAAAGATCATGGAAGAAGTTGAATAGTGCATTAAGGTGCTGCCTGTCTGTGCTTTGTTTGGTGAGGATCTAGTTTGGTTTGGACACTGTAAAACACTTCTTTTTTTACTGGTTACATTTTCGTGTTGAACTTGTATTGACTGAACGTTTAGGTTCCCACATTTTTCTTCACCTCATCTTTTATCTAAGAAGATCTTACAGCATCAGCTTTTTGATTTGATTTAACATACACATTAAAAACTGCACATTTTAAATATCACTTTGTTGGGGCTGCAACTAACAATTGTTTTCATTATTGATAAAGGTGATGATTATTTTCCCGATTTACCGATAATAGTTTGGTGTATAAAACAGAAAATAAGTGTAGACTGTCAATCAATATTTCCCTGTGCCCAAGGTGGGGTCTCCAAAGGCCTTTTTTTTGTCCCAGCAACAGTCCACAACCCTAAACTATTCAGTTCACCATCATGTGAGACAAAGAAAATAAGCTAATTCCCACATGTGAGAGGCTGAAAACATCAAATTATTGGCATCTTAAAGGCTGACTAATTGACTAATTGGTGAAGCTCTAGACCCTTTTTTTATTGTTTGGTTTAAAACTGCCTACAACCAAGAGTGTATTTGGAGCAGCAGCAGACTTCAGTTATTTCTTTGGCGTTGGTAGAAAAACAACAACACCACGAACTACAATATTGGCTTCAACCAGAGAATAAAGAAGCCCTCGAGTCTAAACTCGAGAAGCTGCAGAATTTTTCTCTTATGAGAAAAAATGGCTTCCTTTATCTTTGTGCTGATTAACAGTGAGGGTTTGTCATGGAGGGTCCATGACAGCAAATGTGTGCCAATTCATTTCCTCAAGGTCTGCTGCAAGAAAACCTCCCTGCTCTGGTACAGGCCACACGTGGGGAGATTACATCTTTTATTTATCACTTCTTGGCTCTATTTTTCCAGCAAATTCCAAGCTGGGGTGCAATCAGCCAAGAAATCCTCCCTATGTGTGTGTGTTTGCACTACTGTTATTCTTCTTTGTAAGCATGCATATTGAGAGCCCCCCCCTCTGTGAAATAACAACCCAGATTCAGTTTCTTCTCTACAGAAACATTTCCCAATATGCAGGAATATATATAGGCCTCTCGCTTTGGCAGGACAGAGGCTGGTGTGTGTTGTGAGCGTGTATTCCCTGTGGCCCTTCAGTGAGTACACAAAGCCCACATGAACCTCCTGCATTTAAAAGTGAGGGGAAAGAGGGACTGGTCATGCAGAAACTCAAGTGTTCAGATTGCATTACAATTCAAATTAACCATGCAGAGTAATGGGATTACAGTCCTCTCTGAGAAGGTGTCCCGGCTCTCGTGATCTCACAGGTGACAGGCTGCAGCACAATCAAAGACTCCCAGCTGACCACGCAATGATAAAGGCTGTAAACTGGACAGTGTCTTCATTAAATTGAGCTATCTCTTCAATTCAACACCACTCTGCTTCTCTCACAGCCGAGCGCACTTTGTCGTCTCCCCCGATTATAGATACACACAAGAACCCGGACCAATTGGCTGTAGACTCATGTGAATCCTGGCCCATTTAAAAGAATCGTTGTGCTCAATACGCTTCCTCCTTCCAAATCTCTTCTACTTAACAAGGGAGTGAAAAGATGCTTTTGTTTGCCTTCCTTTTGGAGGCAACAGGAAGCTTGAAAGACACAAATGAACATGAAAATAGGAACAAAGTGCCAAACTCACAATAGGAATGCTGGGTATTTGATATGTGTGCTGGGTGATTAAAATCTGAAAGAGGGCTGTGCTCTTTTAAGCATGAAAAAAAAAAAAGGGAAAAATGCAACTAAATGCCATTAAATCAAATGCTGTAGAGTCACTGGTTGGTGTTGTTGGTGGAGGAAAAAGTAACTGTCAATTCAGCACACAGGTGTCTGTTCCTGTTTCACTCAGAAAAGAAAAAAGAAAAAAAAAATCCACACCTCCTTTCAGTGGGTTTTTAAACAGGCAGACACGCCAGCTCCGCTGGGCTGTTCTCATTTTCACCTCCAGAAAAGAGGGCACATTCACTTCTGTAATGGTTATTCTGCACTAAAAACATCCCACCAGCTACATACCGTCGCTCCACTAGATCTAAATATATAACGTCGACAACGTGAGACTGCGTATTTGACTTTTTTCCAGTTCAGTAGTTCACATTTATTAGCTTCACTTTGCAGAACAGCGAAGCACATGCATCCGCTGATCAAACTCAATTTAGGCTGACAAACACGCAACGTGCTAATACAATTATTATTCAACAACATCTCAACTGTGCCACACAGAACAACTCATTCAAATGCAATTTGTGTCAGTTGAGACCCAACCCAACACTGAGCACTTCCCTTATTACTCAATAGTTTTATGTAATCATTCTTAAACTGATTTAAAAAAAAAAGGTCACACTGTCTGGCTCCCGAATTTATTGAATGAGACAGATCCAGCAGGAAAATGTGAGATTAAAATCCAAAAAAACGGAGCTTTAATGCCTCCAAATATTTATTTTAAGTCATGTGAGCTCAGTCAATTCGATTTGATATTGGTATTAAAAGACACAATAAGTGCTTTCAGGTGCTTCCCGATGCTATAGCAGCTCTGCTCGTCCCCATGACCTGACCCCAAAGCAGCTTAAGAAAAAAAAATCTTGGGGACTTTTTGTCACAAATTGACATGGTTGGATTTCACATTACTGCCTCCAAGCCAGCAGCAGACAGCAGATATGGGTCTTTCTTCTGTTAACGTTTCTCAATGGATTCTGGTGGGGTTGGGATGTGGGAATTCCTGGCTCTTTTTCTTTTTTTTTTTTTTTAAGCCACAGCTTGCATTTTCAATGCAATTAGCGGATTTTGAGGCTTTGTAGTTGCCCTGGTTTTCACATTCAAACTGCCCCGAGCAAAACAGGATTTAAATGCCCCAGTCACACATTCCCATTCATGCACCCAGCAGATTTAAAGCCCCATTGTAGCCTCTCTGTGTCTATCGCCTGACCGCTTCACCCTTTGTTGTCAAAGCCTGTCACTTTATCTTCCTACATTATTCTAGTCATTCACACAAATGATATTTAATACAGGCCACGTTGTTGTTCTCTGGGTGACTAATGTCCATGTAGGGCTGCGCTTGTGCCCGATATGTCCGGTCCCATCCCATCACTCACCGACTTGCAGTACGTTGTCCACGCAGCCGCTCTCCAGCAGACCGATGCCCCGTCGGAATGGCAGCCGCGTGTCGTCGCCGCTCTCCCCGCTACTCGCGATCTCCTCCCCGCCGGTGTTGAACGACGAGTACATACAGATCTCCCGCTCGCTCCTCGGGAAAGACCAGTACACGATCCGCCGCTGAACGGGCTCCGGGATCCGCTCGAAACGCTCCTCTACCCGCTGAAACGGCCACTTCTCGGCGACTTTCCTCGCCGCGATGTCCAGGAGAGACTCCGGGCTCTGGGCTTTGCTCGACTCGCCCTGGGTGGCGGCCGAGCCTCCGCACGGTGCCCAGGCGGCCCGCTGGCCTTGCCTACATGTTGCGTTGTAGCCCGGTCTACAGCAGAGCCGCTTGGCCGGGGGCTGCTGTACGCGCTCCGCCATGATAGCTCCGCTTTAACGGCGACGGAGGAAGTCAACACACCATATGAACGGGACAGGGAAGGGAAAAACGGTCACCCACTGCCTGATTGTTGGCCGTGTATGGCCAAATCATCCTTTTATGGGAACACGGAGGCAGGGCTTCTCCGAGCTTGTCAAACCCCTTTGTTGACAAATTAATGGGAGGCGGGGTCTGTCCGGTTAGCTCCGTGAGGGCGGAATTCCCGCACGGCCGCTAATCCTTTGTGAGCCGCATCTGATAACCGAAATCTTTAGCTGTAAAAGAAAAAAACCAGTGGTAGCTGTAATAACGACCGTCTCTGCTCCCGCACGGTGGGTTTTTGTTTTTTTGTTTTTTGTTCTTTTTTACCGGTGGGCGTTAACAGAGAGAGCACAGACGGAGACACGGCGAGGCTCGTCCCGGTGCCGGACTGGTGAAGCCGGGGCTGAACGCTGCGTGCCTGTGGGCGGTGATTGGCCTGTCAACACCGGAGCCTCGTGGTTTTGGGGGAGGGGACAGTGAACGCAGCGCCGCCCCGTGTGACGTTCAGGGTCCGCTGAAATGTGGCTCCGGTTAGAGAGAACACGGCTCGCTATCGGGAATGTTGGACTGAGAACGGCTATGTGTGTGTGCGTGAGTTCCTTTACAGGAAACCTGCGGTGGAAAAGCTGAAAGTAATTAACACACACACAAAAAAAAAAAACAAGGGTCAGGTCGTATCATTCCATCATGGAAGTACTGTCAGGTTGCAACCACAAATTTATTTCAGTTATCAATACATCTGTCAATTATTTTCTCTGATAATCAATTGACCGCTCAGTGTATAAAGTGTCAGAAAATAGCAAAAAGTGTCCAACTGAACTTGTGTTCCGTTTACTTTCATAGAAAACTATGAAAACTCGCAAATATTCACGTTTGAGAAGGTGGTTTCTGTGAATTTTTGATACTTTTGCTTAAAAAAATGATAAACGATCAACTGGTTATCGAAATTGTTGCCAGTTATTTATTTATTTTGTCATTCGACTAATCAGTTAATCAACCTATCATTGTGTTTTTAGTGTACCGGTTAGTTTTATGGGTACCTGGGGAATAATGATGCTGATGCACCGTGCCGGTCACAATAACTCTCTGTACCTGGGGCCCCCCCTGGGGCCCCCCCTGGGAGGTTAATCCGGCCATGCAGAGGCAGAGCGTTACTAAGTACATCAATTTTATGCCACTTAATGTTTCTACTCATCAAAGAGGCAAATATTGTACTTTTTACTCCCCTATATTTGTCTGACAGCTTCAGTTTCTTTTCCTCCAAAAAAAAGCAGATTATTAGCTTAAAACAAACATTGTTGAAGAAACAAAGAGACATTTCCCCTCTAAAACTCTATCATAGTTTCATTTAAATAACTGCTCTGGCAGGTTGTTCCCAAGTCCAGGGGCCCCGACAGCAAAGGCCCTGGCACCTTTGGTTTTCAACCTAGATCTTGGAATGGCCAGCAGCGCCACCCCCAGAGGATCTCAGGCTGCGTCCTGGTTCATAGGGGGATATAACCTCAAATATAGGGAGGGGCCTGCCCATGCCTGCCCCCTTCAAACTAATTAAAAGAATTTTAAAATCAACCCCAAAAAATAAACAGGCTGCCAGTGCAAGGATGCTAAAACAGTAGTGATATGAACACATTATTGGGATTGAGTTAGGAGCTGAGCTGCAGCGTTTTGAACTAACTTTAGGCGCTGGATTGATTTCTGACTGAGACAGGTACATAGGGAGTTGCAGTAGTCGAGGCAGGAAGAAATAAAAGCATGGATGAGATTCTCCAGATCTGTGGCTAAAATAAAAGACTTACCCTTTGCAATATGTCTCAAATGATAAAAACATGACTGAACAACTTTCTTCACCTGGTTTGTAAAACACAAGTCCTGATCAAAAGTTGCACCAAGATTTTTGGCTGAGGGCTTAACATAATTTGCTAGTTCATCTAGGTTTGCCATGATTTGAGATCTTTGGGGGATCAAGTACAATTACCTAAGATTTTGTATGACTTAATTGGAGGAAGTTGTCTCACATCCAGTATTTTATTTAAACAAAATACATGTGGAGGGTTGCTATGTTAGACTGGTCACAGGGTCCGATCGGGAGATACAGCTGCGTGTCATTGGCGTAACAGTGAAACCGGACATTGGACATTACATTTGCGGATGATGTCCCCCAGAGGGAGAATATAGATGGAAAATAAAGTAGGGACCGAGAATTGAACCCTGGGGGACACCATAGAGTAAGTTTGCTGGGCATGAAACTGAGTCAGACATCAGCAAAGAGATCTGTTGGATAGGTGATGATGATCAATGATCTAATCCGTCAAAAGCAGTGCTGAGATCCAAAAGAAGCAAACGATGGAGTAATCAGCAGCATCTTCAGTCGACAGAAGGTCGTTAGATGCTTTAAGAAGAGCCGTCTCAGTACTGTGGAAAGATCGAAAGCCAGACTGGAATATTTCGAATAGATTATTTTTATCTTTCAAACATGCTTGCAATTGTTTGAACGAAACTTTTCATAGGATCTTGGATAAAATTGGAAGTTTAGAGACAGGTTTGTAGTTCTCCAGAGTGGCGGGATCTAAGTTGGGTTTTTTTATAAGGAGAGGTTTGACAAGAGCAGTTTTAAAAATAGGCAGGACAGAGCCAGAGGTCGGAGAGCTATTTACAATAGATAAAATGAAAGGAACAATATTGGGCATAGTGTCCTTCGGTAGTCTTGTAGGGTTCCACATCCAAGGCGCAAGAAGGAGACTTCAAGTGCTTAACCACATCCCTGAGTGCGGACAGAGACACCGGTGTTAAAGAGCTGAAGGATAAAACATGAAATGATCTGTGAGTTAACAGCTCTGAGACAGGGACAGTCTGAGACAGTCCGGGATCTGGTTTTTTAAAATTTTATCAGTAAACAATATTTTAAACTGCTCACAGAGGTCAGGTGACGAATGCGAGTTAATGTTGGAGGGGGCACCGACAATCCGGTCAAATTTTTGGGCATTCTGAGATATGAAAGTGGGAAAATATGTTCACTTTGCCTGGCAGCTGGTCAGAGCCAAGAAACGGTCTGGACACCTACCCCCCTGAAAAACGGTCGTTTCCACACTTTTTTGTACAGAATGAAACAAAAACAGCAATATGACGTGTTCATTTTTGAGCCTCAGAGGTGGATTTTGTTACCTTTGGTAAGAGCTGTTTCCTCCTGTTTTCCAAGCCTTATGTTAAGCTAAGCTAACCGTCTCCTGGCAGGAGCTTCATATTCATCGCACAGAGATGTGAGTGGTACCGATATCGACAGCGTGGTATCGTCTAAAAAGGACCTGTAATAGTTTCTTAGACCCTGATTATTTCTACATGAACATTAGTCATCCCAGGCCGACTGGACAGATTTCGCTATGGACAACGGTCATGTTGTTTTTGCCCAGTTGCCCCCAGGGACCCGACTGCTGGATTTTCTGTTATATCAGCTGCTTGACTGCATTCACATGGAGTCTCAGGTGTAGACCAGTCTCTGGACAGATTGCCACAGTTGAAACAATAGGCTCAGTAACCAGGTTTCTGTTTGAACGGCTGTGTCCAAATTCATTACTGCGTGCTACTAGTCTGCTGTTTTGATAACAGTATGTACTGATGTTTGAAGTGCAAAATTTTCACAGTGACACAGAGCAGTCAGTTTATGCGAGAAACAGGGATTTTCAGCATTTAATTTCTAAAGCTCGTCTTAGATAAACAAATGACACAACTAGTAATTTCAGGTTTGGTAAATATAACACAGAAGTTTGACTGAATTAAACGTCTTAAACCAGGATGATTCAACCAGCTGGCCATAACGTAGCTGCCGTATTTGTTTGAGTTTTCTCAACTTCTACATTTTTGAAAGGTGCCTGAGCTTAACAAAACCTCGGCCATAGCTGCGTGAAAGGCTTTTATTTTTTCAAAGGTGACTTGTAAAGGTTTTAGGAAGGCGCACTAGCAAACAGCGTGCACATTTGCCTTTTGGTTTTGAAGCAGCTGGAGAGAGGTTGGATATCAGTCATTACAGTTACAGTACAAACTAGAATACAATCGTTTCTCTGACGGTTTATTTCAAATCATACAGAGCTAAAGACTGTGGTACTGAAAAAAAAAAAGAAAACTCATATTCCCAGCAGCCCCATCTGAAAATGTCTGATATCTCCTTTTGATCAGCACCAGGGGAATATTTCAGACCTGATTTTAAACAGTTTTATTTGTGCATAAACACGCTGTTTGTCACTGTAATGACTTTATCTGTCTCTTTTTCTTCCCATTATTTTCCAGTTACAGTACCACCTGCTGCTCCTGCAAGACAGCGTTATCAGCAGCCTCATTTCAGCACACTTGCTCCACGCTGTGTGAATGATTTAGGCCCCCGGTTGAAAATCTCTGCTATTGTCTCATTTTACCCTGCACACAGCGCAGTAGAAGCAAAATAATGACTGAGCCTATTCACTCAGCATGGTGGCAGCAGTAGGTGGGCCCTGAGAGGAGGACAGCAACAGCGACACACACGACACACTGTCTTGAATAAGATAGAGCCGCCTTCCTACACCTGAGCCGGTGTTCATTTTTTAGGCATTTGCCTGCATTTCACTTTCACTGTATTAAATTTAAATTTCAAATGCTTGTAATGGTAATAAGGGTCTAATCTTCTTTTTCACTGAGAGTATGTGCATTTCATCAAGACGCCTCATTTAATATACCGTGGTGCTGTCTTCAGGCTGGCTCCGTGGATGGCAGTGTCAGCCTGCCAGGTGGTCCGCCACCTTGGTCCAGACTGAAATATATCTCAGCAACTGTTTTGATGGATTGGTACCAAACTTTGTGCTGACATTCGTGGTTCCCAGAGGATGAATCCTACTGGCTCCGGAGGTGCCCTGAGTTTCCCTTAAGCGCCACCACGAGGTTGACGTGTAGTTTTTGAGGGAAATGTCTCAGCTTTTGGATGGGTTGCCATCTCCTGCAGGATGAATTGTAATAGCTCTGGTGACGCTTTGACTTTTCATATAAGTCGAATCCATTTTTATGACCTAATTATTGCCAAAATAATGTCTGACACTGACGCAAAGGAGTAGTTCCTTTCTCTCTGACTGGTAATTAACATTATCTATAGTGATGAGCATCACGAAAATACAATCCTGAAACTTGTGTCACTAGTTATGATTTCAAAATGCCTAAATGGGACTGTTAATTTTGATGTTTCCTTTGTTATCAGACTAGCTCAAGCTAAAGAAACACATCAGTGGTACGGCAGGTTGACGGAAGATTCTTAGGCCTGTCGGCAACAATCAAGGATAAATCGAGTCCTTGTTATTGTTGCTTTCCCTCCACATGCTTTTGAAATAGTGTTGTCAAAGAGCATATTCTGTATAGTCAAAGCTGAAGTGAAACAAAAACATGCAGAGCTAAAGAATGCAGATCTTTTAAAAACCTACAAAATGAGTGATTCATTCACATTTGACATCAGTGATATACTGCATGTTACAACCGACTTAAAGCTGTTTTGCAGAAACATTTTACCTGCTGAGGATCAACACGTTAGAAATGTCATAGCTTTAAGGTTTCAGCTCAATACACAGCCGAGCCAAAACACAACCTCTCAGAGCTGCGAGTTCGGCTGCAGATTCTTGGTCTTGTTGAATGAATCGCCAAAAGCAAGGCTGGAATACCAACTGACCAAAGTGGGCAACTACCCCAGGGACCCAGCCCTCCGGGGGCCCGGAAAATCCCAGGTTCACAGTGTGTCTAGCGCCATCATCAGGTCACAGAATTTCACTTGAAATACTTTGACTTCTGACCAGATCCCTGCAAAACCTAGGACATTCCCATAAGCTTCAGCTTTAGTTTGTGTTCAGTGCTAATTAGGAAATGTGAGCATATTAACATCCTGAACTAAGATGAGGGGGTTGAATTCAAACAGAAATAGATGTATGGTGACTGCGTATTCAGCCTATCGCCACTGTTTCTCCTGTACCAGATATCCACGCAACACCTTCACTCTCAACTGTCGCTATTTTTGTTTTGAATGCACAATCTCGTCCCCTAGCTTCTCATCTCTTGGCATCATCATGTCAAAGCTTTAACTGTCCAATAATTTGGTTCATGACTGAGTACCTGCAAAGCTAATGACATTCCCGGCAGCTTCGTCTGTACTTTGCATCACGTGCTATCAGAAGATTTTAGGATTATGATTAAAGTTGTTAACATTACAGCCGCTCAACATTTAGCATCTAGCTCAAAGCACAGCTGTGGACGTACTATTCAAGCTATCGCTACATGGCTGCTTCTTAGAGCTCATTAACATACTCTTTCTGTCTTTTGTTCACAACACACACGGCACAGGGCACGAACTCGTAGCGGATATCCAAGCTGGGCCTTCATTGACAACTTTTGCAGTTTTGATTGTGTCATTTTTGTTTTTGTTGTAGGCAACTAAATAAAGGCCATGCAGCATTCCTTGCAACGCAGAGCATCGTATGATATATACATTTCAGGTATTAAGGCGTAAAGAATGCTTTAAGACTCCCAATAACGTGATTTCTATGGATGGATTCTCTCTGCTCTGCTAAGATGGCTAGTGCGGGTGATAATGACACTCTACACTCACTCCTGGGGATAATCAGACACACACACACACACACACACACACACACACATGCACAATACAAACCATAGTATCTTTTCACGCTGGGCTCATTTGCATTCTCATCAGTATGCATGAAATTTCTTACTGAACTTTAATACCCTAACTGCTGCATAATACACTTTAATGAGCATAAAAGTGAGCATGACAATTAAAACTCGCATTAATCACTAAACGCTGAGGGGTGGGGATGAGATGAGGGAGAGAGAGGGAGAGAGAGAGAGCGAAAAGGGAGGTAGGGAAGGATGGAGGGTGTGGGAGGATACTGAGGACTGGGGGATAAAGAGCACTCCAGAGAGGATGGTGGAGAGATGGGGGGAGTGAAGTGAAAAACGAAGAATGGATGGAGCGAATGGATGGGAGAGAGCATAAAAAAAGGAGAAAGAAAGAAAGAATGGATTGAGGTGAGAGCTTTTATGTTGAAGTGTTGAGGAGCTGGCAGACAGCAGATGAATGATGTTTTTTTTCACAGAAGCGTGTGGACAAACAAATCCCTGCTCTTCCTATTAGCGCTCCTTTTTTAATTCTGCATTTGCCTTTATCCCTCTAACGTTTCCCACTTTTCTCCCTTTGTTCCTCTTCCTCTTTGAAAACTGACAGGAAGTATCGTTCATAAAAAGGGGTTCTCCAATAATGAAACCGGGCAGGTTTAGCACCTTCACCTTCCCCCCACCGTGCTCCTTCCCTGCTTTGACACAGATGATGATTTTGGAGGTTATGAATATTCAGATGAAAGAAACAAATGCTCCTTCGGATTCCTCACGTCTCTGATCTTTCCCCCGAAGACAACACTGACAAGCTCAGCTTTAAGTTTTACTCTCCTCTTTGGTCGTGGTGCATGCCATTCCGAATTTTTTGCTGCCGTTATGAGCGGCAGCCGTTGGGCATGCATGAAATCTTACTGTTGCAGCAAGTCATGCGGATGTCTGGCTGTGAACAAATAACAACCAAAACATGTGAACACACACAGGAAACCAGTGGTGGAAAATGTCTGAGTAACTTCAGTATGATTCTGAGGCGCTTTAGAATTTCCACTTTATGCTACTTTTTACCTCTACTTCACTACATCTCAGAGGGAAATATTGTACTTTTTACTCCACTGCATTTTTTGACTATAGTTAGACTAGTAGTTGCTTTTCAGATTAAGATTTTACATTCGAAAAAATGTAAATAATAAGCCTATAAAACAACACGTTGCTGAAGATTAAACCGCCGGTTTCCAACCTTTTTGGCTGGTGACCTTGAACCGGGTAGACACAGATGACTGAATTTAGAACGGTGCTGAGTCCCTGCCACACCGGTTGGCGTTTCGACATGCAGTTTGAGGTCAGGAAGCGCGATCGATTGCCTGATCGATCAGCGATCTGGCTCTCTGGCAGGTCAGAAATTTTGGTCAGCTGCGTTCCGGATCGAGCTCCGTGGTCCAATTTTGGAAAGCCATGCTTACGTTCAAGTTTGAGCTCCACCTCGGTTGGGAACCGCGGGACTAAATAACCTAGCTGCATGTAAAGTAGTTACAGCTAGCTAAACCTTGAGCAGCGACGACAGTTTTGCTTGTTTTTTTGCACAGGTTAAAAAAGAAAAATTTAATAAAAGACAAATAAATAACAAACAAACAAAAAAAAAACTGAATACATTAAAAAAAATGTCACACCGTTAAATATATATATATATATATATATATAAATATAAATGACTTAAGGGAAACATGAAATCATAAAACAGATACAAGTTTATTTTTTAAATATACTTTGTAGGAATTTTAGGAAGAGGAAAATGTAACAAACTGAGAATCAAGAACATATTGATGCATCGTTACCAACAATCCAATAATGTCATGTAGGCTTATACATGTCACAGAGGAGATTTTACTGCAGAACGAGTGCTTTTACTTTGATCCATTAGGTGCATTTTGGTGACAGTACTTACATACTTCTACTTAAGTATTAGGAAGGATCTGAATATTTCTTCCACCACTGCAGAAAAGAAACATAAATACAAACACAGATATTACACAACATTAAATAATCAACACATGCAGACGACACACTGACCCGAGCACAAATTACACTATAATTTATTGTGTCCTCGCACATGCTAATTACAGCAATTAAATTTCAAGCTGTCCTAGCATTATGCACAAAGCCAACACACACACACATGTATGTAGGCTCCCCACGCACACACACACACACACACACACACACACACACACACACACACACACACTTCTGGATTTAGCTAAAGGAAGGACAAAGAGGGTCAAACACTGTAAGAAATGCACTGAAAATGATGATTAGATTATGCGCTCTGTGTGTGTGTGTGTGTGTGTGTGTGTGTGTGTGTGTGTGTGTGTGTGTGTGTGTGTGTGTGTGTGTGTGTGTGTGTGTGTGTGTGTGTGTGTGTGTGTCTCTTCGTGACGACCGGTTTGAGCTATAAACCGTACGGAGTGAGGACATTTTGGGAAAATAACACACAGATTCAAGGGGCTGTTTGAGGGTTAAGACTTAGTTTCAGGGTTCAGGTTAGAATCGGGGTTTAGGTTACGGTCAGAGTAAGGCTTGGGGTTAGGCATTTAGTTGTGATGGTTGAGGTTAGGGTAAGGGGCTAGGGAATGCATCATGTGAGTGAGTGTCCACACAAAGATAGAAGTACAAGGAGGTGTGTGTGTGTGTGTGTGTGTGTGTGTCAGGAGGAGGCATAATAAAAACTCCATCTGCATTTTCATAAATCAGAGAGCAGGTTTGTTGTCACAGTTTAGGGGCCTGAGAGTAGGGCCCCGGGGCCTGTAGGGATTATAAACCACGCACTGCAGGTGCACGTGCGTGCACATGTGTTTGTGTGTACATGCACGTATGGGATAACACAGCACCAATCCCCGGTGCTGCAGACACTTAATGTTTAAAACATATTGTCTAATATCTGCCTTGATTTCCTGTATCTGCCGTCCACCTGCCGTCAGGCAGACCTTCTTTATTCACCTCCAGTCGTAGGCGTCCGTCCTCCCCTCCCCAATATCTCCAGGATACACACTGTGAAAAAAAAAGAAAGAAAAGGTTCAGAAAACTCAAGTTCGATACAAATCGAGTTTACACTGGTATGTGCTACCTCCGGGACTTAGCCATATGCTCACACTGCAAAGTCCAACACTGACAAAAGCTTTCACCTTCTCCCTACGACTTGGCTTTTATATGTTATCAAGCTTACTGTCAACCGTGTGAATGAAAGCATTAAAACCTTAAATAGTGTTAAAAGCTCACTTGAGTACTGTGTGACAACGTTAAGCTTTAAGCAGCGCAGGTGGTGACTGACTGAATCAAGTTATCCGTATGAGACCGTTTCGTACTACACCCCCGTACAAACTCGTGTACTCGACTCGACTCGACCGGTCTTGGCTGCTGCTGGTACCAGCCCCCCTACAGACTCCCTGCCCCCCGGCACTTCCCGTACGTCCCAAACTACAGCCTGCGCGCCGCAGAAATGCTGCAGAGACGGACCCTGTGCATCGGGGCTCGCTGGATCCGTTCGCGTACCAGAGTCCGCGTGGGCTCAGCGCTCGGTAGCCTGTTCGCCCGTGGATGCTGTCGTGGAATTCTCGCGAGCTGGTAAACGAAGCTTGATCGGGGGGAGAACAGAGATGAAAATTACAGGTTAGGACCGTGTAATGCCACCCGATGCTGAAGACTCACTGATCAGACCGAAATGAGCATTTGGAACGTGTCAGAACGTAACATCACTGTGGATCTTATCTGTGTCAGGCAAAACCAGAAGAAACCAGAAACCAGGAAAAAAAAAAAGGACCTTTGCTTTGTTAAAAACAAACCCCACAGTCTTTCACCTCAAATCTACTGACCAACCACTGACGTCAGCAGCTTGACTTGATACATTTAAGTTGTACATAATCGCTTGACTTCTCTCTTTTTTTCCGTTTCTTCAAACTCATCGATTTTGATTGAACATCTTCTGTGAGGTTTGTACTACACGTACGTCCCAAGCAAGGCTCCCCGAGGGACCAGCCGGGACGTGTGTGGGCCGACACTCCCCAGACACTGAACGCTGACTGTATTCAGGCCTTTAGATGTTCGCGGCCAAATTGCAGAAGATATACACACAGTTTCTCTACGATCCCGTCAAACGTAAACACGGCAGGGCAAGTTAAACGAAAACTTTGCACCTACCAGTCGTAGTTCTCCCGGGATCCCGTTTGTGACGTCAATTTGTGATGGAAATCTCGCGAGCCAGTTAACTGGTAATGGAAGAAACTTCAGGAGACCCGGGCGTCTTACGCTGAAGAGTTTCTTGAGGCTCAATCGAGGGGAACAGAAATGAGCAATAACAGTAAACACTGTGTGACGCCACCCAGTTCTGAGGGCCGTCCTCCTTGCAGGGCGTATTTAAACCCACACAAAACTTACTACATGCCAGAATGAGGACATTCTTCGCAGGACCACAGCACCTTTCCACACATGTGACGATTCCAGGGGCCTCATATCCTAAACAATAAATCACGTTCATCTAAGTCACGTTGTATATTTCATGCGATACCTATGTCCTCCCCGAGGGAAGACGTCGTTTATCTCGTGACCCTGAAGGGCACCAGCCTTATGACTGTTCACTCCCTCAACCGGAGGCTGGGTTTATCATATCTTTATGACCTTGGTCGCTATGGCAACTGCTACTGGCTACCGGGCCAGCTTGACTCTATCAGTGTCTTCACATCTGTCCTTGAGACAGACAATGAACTTACTTATGGGCTTCCTTAAGTGACCTCTGGAAACACGGCCTAATACTACCTAAAGACCCGAAGAAGGTAATTACCCCTGATTCCTGCTGCCTGCGGACTTTGGGGAGACTCACTACCGCAGCTTGGTTAAGCTACACACACACACACACACACACACACACACACTCGCTGCTGCGATGTGAATATTGGGATTTGGTTCATCGAGATAAACAGTTGTTGGAGCTAATTCTCCAGCCGTTGGCATTAGACCATCTTAGAAGAAGAGAGATGATGTAATTAAAAGAGCACCAGTGGAAAACGATGTAGAAAACGTGATGGGAATATGACATTTGCGTGTTTCATGTATTAATTTGAGTAAGGTTTCCTCATCATTGAAAGAGGAGTGATGTTTCAGTCACATGCTTCACGTATGTCATCATTTATTCATTAAGTTTGCTTCCTCTGCATTCTCTCCTATTCTGCTTTTATGTTTTTATCCATACACCATCTTTTCCACCTCAGCCAAGCGTAGAAACTTTTTTTTGGCGATATATTAACTTTTTCTTTTTTTTTTTTACATTTCCAGCGTTTCCACTCCTGGCTTTTTTATGTTCAAATTTAAAATGTGCATAGAAGCATAAGGACGGAATCGCATTCAACGACGATGCTAACATGCTGGTGTTTAGCCGGTATAATGCTTTCCATGTTCTTGATCTGAATGTTTTAGCGTGCTAAAATTTGCCTCCCCCGTCTTCTCTCTTTGGACTTTATCTCTTTGGCTCCATAACAACATTACACTATATCCTCCTTTGTACCTGATGGACAAGAGTCATAATTCTCACGGCCGAGACAGGTCTTTGTCAGTTGACTGTAAACGGTGTTCGTTTTTTTTTTTGGCATTTGCCAAAATGGCTAATTCTGTTGCTTTTCTTCGGAGGACAGTCTCCCTTTTTCGCAGGACACGGCGCTGGACGAGCCGTGATGGTGAACCAAAACATATCAGTTGCAGTCGTAGAACCAAAACAGGGAGTGGAAAGATGCAAAACTGCTCTGTAGAGCTGATGCGAATGTCATTGTTTTTGCAGGTATTTGGTCAGAAATCAAAAGTATTAAAATTTGACCTGACGACGGCGCTTGATGAAAAAGTACACTCTAGTGCAAATATGCAAATGTGAAGGGCAGCGCAAAGGATTCACATTTTAATGTATTTTAAAATTATGCATACACACGCCATCCCCTAACCCTGTGGGTTTAAATGTGGGCTATGTTTATACTTATGAGGTTTATCAAGTGATTCACGTCATTAACATATAAAAGCATCACAACTCACTCAATCAATGTCTTATGAAAATCTGATTTTCCACAAAGTCAATCAACACAAGTTCTTTTTCTATTTAATGTGTCTGCAGCAAACAGACGTTGAATTTAGCTGCTATCCTTAATAATTCATGCTATAATGCTAATATAATACTATTAATAGAATAATAATGTAAACTTTGTACCAGACATGATTTTTTAAAATGAGCTGCCCAAATAAATAATTTATTCCATGAAGCTGGTAAATAAATGTTTTAATATTCTGTGCGCTTTCAACATCTATTAACGTAAGACAGATGAACACAGACGAATGCTTTCATTCACATCACAGACGGACGCTACTTGACTCAGTGTCACTCGTTTCTCGTTTCCTTGTCATTTTCAAAAATAATGCCCAGCTCATATACAACCTCTGTCGAAACCCATATTGTCTATATCTACTCGTTTCACAGTTTTGGGGCATTTTTGGAAGGAAGGAAGAAATCACCAGTGGATTTTTTTTCTTTGACATGGAGTGTGATGAGACATCAGCACTTATCTGTACAAAAAGAAGAAGAGATGTGAAGGTAATCTGTCCTGTCGACTGGTCAGATGTTCCTCTGCTCATCTGTTCCATGTACATCCGCAATTTGTCCAACGCAAAGTCTTTTTTTTTTTTTTTTTCCCCCTCAAAGCATCGGTTGCGTAAAAAAAACCAACATGCACAATCAGGGCAACATTTGATTGAACTGTGTTGTATGAAAATACGACCAGATCTGGAACAAATACCACCCGAGAACCCAAACGAACCAATTTACAGTGCATTTGGGACAGCAACATGACCAGCACTTTCCTACAGTATTTCTACCATAGGGTTAAGCTTATTTAACTCAAGGTCTCCTCCGATTGGTTGCATTACGAAAATGATCGGAGCACTTCCTCCACATCTGGGTAAAACAGAGACAGACGCGGAGGTAGAGATGGAGGGAGGAGAGAAAAAAAAAACTGACCCAGAACCTCTGGGCATGTCAAGGAGCAATTTAAATTAATTTGAGACTCAAATGTGTCTCTAAGCCCATCACTTAACTCTCATCACCATTTATGTTCTTTTCAATTACATGTAGGAGTTTTTACACCGATCACAACCTCTTCTCTCAAAAGTTAATCAGGAAGTTTCAACAAGAGTTTTCCCCATAAGTTTTTAAAAAATCATCTCGTCTCAGACCCCCGAAGATTTCACCCCGCTCCTCGGAGGCCCTCTCTACCCACCACAGCCAGAGACACCGTGGGCGTTGCAATGCCCCATCTGATCTGATCCAGTGGGCTTGCAGTGTCGAAATTGATCCCTGCGGTGGATACACTGACAGGCCTGAGGAGCCAGTGTTCAGATGAATTCGGAAGCGGAGAAGACGACCGTGAGGGCTTTCTGTTTGTTCTGCCTCTAAATAATACAGCACAATGACAGCCAGCAAACAAAAGCATTGGTGTAGCGGGGAGCGATACCAGGGAACGGATATAACACCGAAGAATGCTTAAATTACAGATGAGAATAGAAACTTTTTTTTTTTTTATGTTTTGTTGTATGTTAGACATTGATGAGAGGTAAACCAGAAGGGAGGGAGACATGTGAGGAGGGTTTGACCATGAAAAAAACAAAACAAAAAGCCAGTAAAGGCACTGGAAGCGTGCGAGCAACAAACTGGAGCGCTGGGCTCTGCTCCCAAATGGACACAGCTTAGTGTTTTTTAATAATTTCCAGCATGAAATATCCTCTAACTTTTTTTCCTCTTAATTGCGTTGCTTCGGGGCGGGAAAAAAAAAATGACAGCAAAGTGATTGTATCCAAATTCCCTGAATGTGATTAAACATAAATGTGTAAAGTATCGGCGGGGAGATTTAGCCCTGAATAATTGACAATGCTGTATTATATTGCTGTAGGAATTATTCTGCCTTAAAATGCTCATTTCACTATGCATGTGTTTTTTAACATTCATGCATCTGAAAAATAATTGAAGGGCCTGCACGCTGCTGAATATTTCATCCCCCTCCACCCCTTCTTCCAAATTTTCACAGGCTGAACGATGGCTTTTGCACCCAAAAAAAGAAGGATATGAATTTTTCAGGGATTTTAAATAATTAAGCCCAAAGTGTTTGGGGCGGCAAAGCCCTGATAAACTAATCTGAGACGGAGGAGAGAGAGAGAGAGAGAAAAGGTCTGAGAGGGACATTAGAAATTTATTATTTTATCAGCAGCTATTTATTATTAACATAGAGAGATCCCATTAGCATTCATAGACAAAGGGACTCCAGGGAGGATGCCCTGTGGATTTCAAGGTGATACATTAAAACGGAGAAGTTAAAAGAGGGGAAAGTGTCTGCTACCCGGCCCCTGATCTGCTTATTAGCCAAAATCTTTCAGTCACTTCAGTCAGAGGGATTTCTCGAGGTGGATTTTGGGAGTGGATGGCAGATTTAGGACGTGAAAATGAATCATTCTGACTCCACAAGGTCATTTACTGAATACTTGATGCAAGAATCTCACAAGACACGATGTTTCAGGCACATGGATACAACTGAGGACACTGAGGTCAGTATTTTTCCTGGGAATTTAGGAGTTTTGGAAGCAACTTGGGAGAGGTTTACATTTGAACTCCAGTGTGGTCTAAAAATATATTCCATATTTTTAGCCATGCTAGCGCCATGGATCTGTGGATGGCAGTGCTGGTAAGTCCACCGCTTTGGTCCGGACTGAAATATCTCAACAACTACTATCACACGGACATTCACGGTCCTCAGAGGATAACTCAGACAGACTTTAATGGTCCCCCGGCTGTTCCTCCGACGCCACCATGAGGTTTACATTTGTGGTTTCGAGTCTCAACCACTGTTGGATGGACTGCTGTAAAATTTAGTACGGACATTCATGTCCCCCTCAGGAAGACGCATAATCCAACATTTTGGTTTATGACCGAATACCTGCAAAACGAATGACTTTCCCATCAGTTCTACGGAGCATTTTAGCATCCCTCGGCTCCTTGTTTTGGTTTGACGGCCTGCAGCGTTACACCCAGCAGCAGCAGGCAGCTCTTGTTCACAGAAGAGATCTGATGAACAGAGACTGTTCTCCCAAGAATCACAACAGCATCAGTCTTTTCAGCAGAAGTCCAGAAGCAACACATGTTTCTGTTTTAATGGCAAAGCCCCTTGGAAGCAGTAGGTGGTAACTATGACAGGACCAACTGGAACTTCAACGTTGGAGACTGCTGTTCATTTCCTGATTAGCACCGACAGTCAATACTTCATTTTAAAGAATGACCATGATCATTCCCTAACCTTTACCACATGTTTAACATTGTAACATTGATGGCAAAAGCCCCCCCTGACCTTCACAGAGTACTTATTTCAACCCAACCCACGATCTTTCCCAAACCCTAACCACGTGACTTCTTGTGCCTAAACCTAACCGAACCTTCAGCATAGCGTTGACAAATCATAAAACGGGTTTATTCACCCAACAGTGATTTGTAACGTTCATGGAGGACACAGACAAATCAGATCAGAAAATGCCTCTGCGTGGTTTACTACAGGGAATGGGCGAACAAAATATTTTGTGTTTAAATTTGTGAATTTGTGAGTTTACGTTCGTCAGGTGGACAGAAACGTGACTCCAAATAAATTAGATCAGTGCAAGTTTAAAACAATTACACAGGGTTGGGTATTTGGCTGGTTCCAGTATAGACTCAATATATTTCAATTTGAGTACTATTAAGCTACCAGAATAAATGAATAACAGATTCGCTGATTCCCAAGCACGTGATTTTATGCCTGGCTTTAAAAAAGAAGAAGGGCTTGACACAGAACTTAAACCTTCAGGTTGGGAAATAAATATTACATAAATTGTAACGGAACAAGGATGAAAACTACAAGTAATTAGAGACCTGCCTTGTGGAGTCTGGTAGGATTTTTCTGTGGTGGTGTTGGTGGGCGGTAGGAAGGTGTTTGGGGGGGGGCGGGGTAAGTTGGACTCATGACATCAGTAGTTTTAAAATGCTAGCTACACCCCTGTACAGTAAATTAAGTCCTGAAGAGAAGCATTTGAGGTCTGTCAAAATGTACAAAGACTGAGTAAAGCCAAGTGTGACCAGCCAGAAAGGATGTGTAAGGCAAAAAAGAAAAAAAGAAAAGAAAAAAACAACCCAATATCTTTCTGTCTGCTTGATGTAAGAGAGCACCTACCCTGATTGGTGAAGGAGTCGGACCCCTCCTTTCTCAAATGCTACAAGAGAAGAGGAGAACGTCTGAGAGGGAAACAAATCCACCCCCATCCCAGCCACATGGCCTTTATGAAAATATCCTAGATTCAATCAGGATCTGCAAGTTTCATGAGCTGGCCGTCTTCCTCCTGAATTTCTTAACGTGGTGTCAAAACAGTCTAGACGGTGACATGTGACACTCTGGGCGCTGAATCAGAAAATCAGCTATTCCAGACTGAAACCGTCTTCTCTCAGTTATTAATCTGTTCTTATCTCACACCCTCACAGCCTCTCTCCTCATATGGTAACCTCTCCCTCTCTCCGTGCGTGCAGCCCCGAAATCTCATTATACTTGAAATTTGAGGGGAAATGGTAACACCATAGGATTGCCTATTATCATCTGGTACTTGGAGGGAAATCGAAAAGAGAAAAAAAAAAAAAAAAAAAAAAAAAGCAAGTCTAGAGTGACGCCAGCAGCTCTGTGATGCAAAGGCACAGTGTTGCTTTGAGCTAAATGCCAGCGGCACCGTGCTAAATATGCTCACAATGACAAAGTTAGAGGAGCCAGTAGGATTTATCCCCGGGGAATGTCTGTCCAAAGTTCCAAGGCAATCCATCTGATACGGTCAGATATTTCAGTCTGGACCAAAGTGGTGGACTGACCGACAGAGCCAGGCCTCTGAAATGGCTAAACAAGAGTCTACGGCCATGCTAGCAGACTGCACTAGGTAGAGGAGTGCTTTGAGCTAAGCGCAAACATCAGCTAACGTGCTCTTGAACGCAGCCGGTCTGTCGACGTACGCTTCCAACACGGCGATAAAAACACAGCATCATCTGGGAAAAAAAATCCAACCGCACTCAACTTTTGCTGTAACCCATTGCGACATTATCCGGCAAGGCACTGCGTTTACAAGTCACGAACACGTGTATGTTTACGCACATTCCTGGTAGATTACATCGTAACATGACCATCATATTTTCACGATTTATCTAGCGATTGCAACGATGAAAGATAAAAACAATTGCCGTCCATTGCAATCCATCCAATAGTTGTTGAGATACTTCACTTTAATTTCACAAGTATGAACCTCATGGCGGCGCCAGGGGAGAGGTCAGGGAATCACCGAATTTACTAGGATTCATCCTCTGGGAACCGTGAATGTTTGTACAAAATTTCGCACCAACCCATGTAGTAGCTGTTGAGCTATTTCACAGTGTAAGTGGTAAAAACTTTGACCTGCGAGTGGCAGTAGAGGACGAGACACGGCATCACCTACACCACTAGCATCGACCCTCTGGGAAAACCCTGAATGTTTGCGCCAAATTTCACGGCGATCCATCCAACGGTTGTTGAGATATTTCAGTCTGGACCGAAGTGGTGGACCGACTGAACGGCTGAAAACACAGGAGAATTCAAGCTACGTATGTTCCACGTTAGTACGGTTTTTTCTTAACATTATCTCTCAGCCAACAGAGACGAAAAACGGCATGAGAAGTAATAAATCTAAAACTGGACAAAGTAGAGGAAACTGAATTTGATTGGCGAATGTTCCAGTTACCATGACAATGTAGATGTTCTGCACTGGACGGAATATAGACAAGATTAAATGAGGACATTGGATTTCATGAAAATCATCATTTGCAATTATAATTTTGAAGAAATACTTTCAAGACACATTGAAGGATTTACTTAAGCTCTTCTCCGCATGTTCAAAGAATCCATTTTTTTTTTTTTTTCTTTCAAGAAGGAAAATCTGTAGACTCCCCGCTTTGACCTGTGCCGGTCGCGCAGACAGTGCAGAGGATGCTGGGATATATGCCTGGAGTGGTGGAGCTCCTCTGTGACCAAATACTCATCTCGTCTCTTATCCAAAAAAAAAACCCATTATTATTTCAAATTAATGCAAATAACCTTAAATGATGAATAATTGCCCCATATCAAAATTCAATTACCGTTGAACACTGATGAATCACTGATTGAAAATTATGAATAATTTCTTTGACAGAGTGAGTCTCACAAAGAAAATGTGGCTCTCTCAATAAGGACTGATGATTTCACAATAAAAGCAAAGTGTCAGTGTCCTGGATATTTCACTGCGGACCGGCACCTTTGCCTGCTACATGCGTCATATTGGTTACGTGTTACCGAAGCAATATTATTCGCAGATCAGTGTTGAAAGTTGCGAGACTGTATCTCAGTGTGCACACGTCTACTCATGTTTGCGTACGCGTGAGCCCGTTAATGTGCCGTCTGATTTGCAAGCGTGCTGAGATTTCTGGATGTACGAAATAACTGCACACGTGTACGGGAATCTGTGAATGGACAAAAAAAAGGTTTGCGCGCGTGTGAAAGGACCTGCAAAATATCCGGTATGCACTCAAAAACCTGAATGTAAAAAGCCTTTTCTTAGTGAAAACTGCAATAATATGGCTGCACCATCAGCAATCCGTCGATCTGTTAGTGGCTTTAATGGACGCTTCAAACTGAAGCTTTTTCAAATGTTTTTTGAAGACAAAAAGAACCGTCGTGTTTACATCTAATACGTGAAAACAACACCTAAAAAGACAGGGTGGAGTCTGTGCGAGCAGGTTTGTTTATGACGTGACCAAAACCAAAATGTAAAACCGGATGAAACACCCGCACAGCGTCGTCTTTTTCTCTCTTGTTCCACACGGACAGACCAGGTGTAGTTGAATCGCTGTCACGATCACGCAGAGTTAAAGAAGAATTACGTATCCAGTTTATATTGAAAGGTTCCTCCTCCCAATTTGACTAAACTTGTTTTATTTATTTATTCATTTATTTGACCGCTTCTAACTTATTCCGTTGGACTTTTTTTTAATCATAATATTCCTTTTTTTTTGGGTTCTCAAGTTGACTCATAATGATTACTGTTATTGTGATTTTCCTTTTTATTTCTCGTTTACATTTTGTATTTATTCATTAATATCCATATTTAACATCCATGTTACATTTCCTTTTTTTCTCTTTTTTTCACACACACATTTCTTTTTCATTCAAATGCGTGCGTGAAAATGTTAGATATTTTGTGGGTTGTTCTGTGCAGATACTTGTTGCCAAGCTTCTGCAGAGAATTTATGGATGCGCTCGACGACGGTTGCCAGAACCGATGACTAACCTTAAATCCAGACCATTTGACCTGACCTTTACGGAAATACTCTTACCACACCGGCTGCCTTGGAAGGAGAGCCAGAAGCCCAATACATGCCTGACCATTTCCTATGACTAGAAAAGAAACAAAACAACAACAACAGCATGGAAAACGCGATACTTTAAGAATCAGGTGGTTCCTGTGGGTCACATGCAGGACCACAACCCACGAACTCACGTACTGGCCCAACACCTCTCCGACACAGTGTCACAGAAAAAAATTCAGACCAAGCCCCCAAGAGCTAGTACGCACGGCGCGGATGGTACGTCGCGTCGGTCCGCACGATGTCAGGCTGATTCCACGTGAGATGCGGATGAAAACGGAATTTCCGGAGTTCGTAAAATTGCGGCCAGAAGTTCGCAGCTGAATAAAAATATTAGCGTCTCGGACTCGGAGATTTCAAGACACGTTTTCATGGTGGCGGGGAATCATATCTATGTGACTTTGAGCCACACGCAGAGGGGTTTTTTTTTAGATGGTTTTTCACCATGGCGTCCTCTCACCGTCACTACGGCCCCAGTAACGCTCAGGGTCGGCCCTCCCTCCCAGCAGCCCCATGGGAGACGCGCGGCTGACGGCCAGCGCTGCCCCGCGGAGGGCCCGGTCGGAGGTGCGAGGTGAGAGCCGGGCGCTGCGGGCGCGCCTCGGCCGCGTGGAGTGGGCGAGCTCGTCGGTTTTCCGCGTTGCTTTTCCCACCGGCACAAACAATGAGCAAAAAACTAGAAAAGCGATGAAGAGTAAGTTTAGTTTTTTTCTTACATTTCTCATCAGTTGTACCGAGAACGCATTAGGCTCGAGACTAGCAGGGGTTTTTTTTTGCTGCGCGGTAAAATGTCAGCATTTCCGTGGGAGTTTTTCATTAGATTCAGGGCCAAGGTCACTGAGAGTGGTCGAGTCTTCTCCCCCATTTGGACCAGGTCCCCCCCTCTGGACTGAAATGTGACAATGCGATGGGGCTGTCGTCTTTCTCCACGCTGCAGCTTCTCCTCGCACGCAGCTGACGCAACTCTGCTCAGTCAGTGGGCGTATGTCATGTCTTTGCCCCCCACTGTGGAAAAGGATTTTCTCTCTGGGGGAGGGGGGGGGAGCGGGCGACGCCGACGCCGTGGTCCGTGCCACACGCGGCCCGACAGCTCCATCTTCAGGCCGTGCACCGGCCTCATGCCTCCACTGCACCAGCACCGTCCGCGATGGAGGTCGGTGCATCTCACCAACGACTCAATCCACGTGATAAACAACAAGAATAAAACGGCGACGAAGAACATAAGCCTGAAAATGGTTTTACACCATATTCTAAATGTGTTTATCTTTACAACCTGCACCAAAATGTATATTGGCCACTGACACAGTTAAACAATGATAAACAATGAGATAATAACTGATAGTAAATTGATTATAATTTCACTATATTCATGCACATTTCTGTCCTGTAACTTGATCTAACCAATGGTGCAAAGGTAAAGGAGATATAAAGCAAACAGCAGCTTCCACCATGTGCTCCCAAGTGTGACAGTGAGATACCAGTGTGTCTGTGGGCGGCGACGCCTCCGTCGCTGCAAGACGCCGGCCGGTCACCTTAACTCGCCCTGTACCTCGAAACTTAGTCCACCGCTGTCGGCCTGGCTTTCCTTTCTGTCGTAAACTAACCAGCGCACCTGTGCAGAATAGTTCACCAACAAAAAATAAAATAAATAAATCCACAGACAAAAAGACGCAGCTCGGGTACAGAGTGGAACAGACTGCAGATGTGCAGAGAACACAGAGTGGAACAGAACTGTGTGTGTTAGGTGCTGAAGTGTTAACTACTGATCCCGCTGTCACTGCGGTCACCTCTCAATGCGCCTTATACGTCTGGTGTGTGTGAATATTGAGTGTTGGAGCACAAAAACCTCCAGCGGGATCGTGGACAGATGATGACACAATGGGTCCCTGGGCGCAGACATGTGAAAGGGCCCCCACCCCTCCCACATAAGAGCAAGACACACAGACTGAAAGAGACACAGCCGACTGGTCTTTTTATGGGGATTCTGTGTCTCTTTATGGTTATTTTGCGTCTCCTTGGGGCGATTTTGAATTGTTTTGTGTCTCTCTGGGTCTTTTGTGTCTCTTTGCAGTCATTTTTCATCTCTTAGTAAACGTCCTGTTTTTTCTTTGTGTTGGTTGGTGTCTCACTTTGGTCTTTTTGTGTCTCGCTCTGGGATATTTGGCAGGTGAAGACCAGGGACCCCCCTGGGCCTGTACCTGGTAGGCATCCATGATCTGGATGACTGAACTTCCCTGATCTTTTCCGTTTTCTGATATGTTTTCATTTAAATTCATTATTTAAAGTATTATCTCGAGAACTCATAGTATGAGTTATGATTATATTATCGAATTTTGGGTTCAGATTAACCTCTCAGACTATGAGATTTGCAGTGTCGGTCTTCCGTAGAGCCCTGCGACAGACTGGCCCCTCGTCCGGGGTGCATCAGCCTCTCACCCCCATGCATGCTGGGACAGTCACCCGTCTCCGTGACCCTTCTCTTGTTCAGGGGCGCTGGGGGCTGGTGACCCCTTCCCTGAGCCGAGCGGCCGTTCCCGTCTGCTTCAGAGCCATGACCATGATCCTAGTCACCAACAAATCTGTGGAGTCCTGTCTCAGTCGTAACCGTCCTGTTGAACTGACTTTCAGTCTTGTCTGTGTTTTAATTCTCTGTGCTACTGTATTTTACAGTCTGTTCTACCTGTTTCTTTTTGCTGTCGTTGAGTGTTCGTTCTGTTCCCCTTATATTGATGACTGTGTGAATTCTCTGAACAAAAGAGGCGATAAGGTCAAGTCAGAACTGACATTTTTACGTCTCCTTAGTATCACCGTTGGGACCAGTCGTCGCCACACGATGGAGCCAAAGTGAGACTCTGGTGTTGAGTTGCAGACTGCTCAGGCTGCTTTCTGTTGCAGTACCGCGCCGAGATACGCCATAGTCACCAGTACTCGAAACCTTTACTTCAGAAAAAGTACCAGAAAAACAATGTAGTAACACTCCGTTACAAGTAGAAGTCCTGCATGGAGAATCCTCTTCAAGTTAAGTTCAGGATTGTGACTAAAATGTGCTTCAAATGATCTGCAGCTCTGCAGTAAAATGTCCCCTGTGAGCGACATATTATTATATATGAGATTGTCTGGGTCTTAACACAGATGCATCAATGCATACTTTTAGTAGGATTTCATTGTTGGAGCTGCTTCGAGGTGGAGCTGGTTTTAGCTACTTAACATACAGTTAGCGAGTTTAGTCCGGTGGTTCCCAACCTAGGGGTCAGGCCCCTCCAAAGGGGGTCACAAGATAAATCTGAGGGGCCGCGAGATGATTATGGAAGAGGAAAGAGTGCGTTTCCATCCTTACGACTTTGGACTTCTGCTGTTTCAACGTCACGTTCCACCTCTTTGGACCTCAAGCAGTCCTTTAAATGAAACCTTCTGACAAGTTTAGGCTGGAAACTTTGGTGGAACAGCTAAAATCTCATAGGCTGTGTCTGAAATCACCCCGACTCACCAGGCAGTGCACTATATTTACTGTCTGATTTCGGTCACGGCCCCACACGTCTCAAACATGACGGAGGGGCCCTAAGCAACAATAATAATAGGAGACGTACAGTATATGTATTTATATAGCACTTTTCAGACACATTGCAGCTCAGAGTGCTTCACATTTACAATAGAAAAGAAGTGCAAGTTGGAAGTTACAGAACATCGGTGCACGTGAGCGGAAACCAGACACTGCTTTTTGCAAGAGGTAATAAATCGTAATCCAAAAAGTGACCAGCAACTAGCTGTCAAATGAATATAGCTGGTGGAGTGAAAAGTACAATATTTGTATGTATATGTAGCAAAGTAACAGAAAACGGAAACACTCAAGTAAAGCAAAGCACAGTTACCTCAAAATTGCATTTAGTATAGTACTTGAGTAAATGTACTAAATGTAGTTTCATTCCACCATCGGCTAAATTCATATTCAACATTCAGAATATCACAATACATCTGCACCAGTGGTGGAAGTTAGTACTCAGATCTTTGACTTCAGTAAGAGCTGCAACACTACAGCGTAGAAGTACTCGGTTACAAGTCCTGCGTCCAGCATTCGACTCACTACTGTTCTCCATTAGTAAAGGTACAGACAGGTACAAGATTAGCGTCAAGATGTACTTAAAGTACAAAAAGGAAAAGTACTAGTTAGACAGAATGGCCCAGTTTTCAGAATAACATATATTATTGGATTATAACAATTTTTAAATTAATGCGTACACCTGGTAAAAGTGGGGATCATTTTAATTAAGTTTTTATACTGCAGGGTAGCTTGTGAATTTCCCCCTATGGATCAATAAAGAGTGGAGTAAAAAGAGTAAAAAGTACAAGGAGTCCCAGTGAACTGCAGTAAAGTGGAAGTATAAAAAAAATAGCAGAAAGTGAAAATATTCAAGTAACGAATCTCAAAATTGTACTTGATACAACCTGACGCGTTACTTTCTAAAATAAGAAAAACATCAGTAAATAAACAGTAAACGATGTTAAATGCAATGGGGTTCGCCAAGTACTGACACCTGAGGCCAGCCTGCAATACATTTGAAATTTCATTTGAATCTATTCGTCTCGCACACAGGCTCCTTCCAGGCGATATTCCTATCATCACTGACTGAAAAAGACAGGAAGTTCACGGACAGGTTCATTGATGCCGCTGCCATTTCTTTCCCCGCTGCTCTACCTTTTGTCTCTTCCGATCTCTTTTGTTAACTAACGCCGAACTGCTCCGTCTGCTGTTTTTACGAACCGACTCCCAGAGCACTCATTTGTTTTTAGAGCCACTTCCTCTCTCCTTCCCTCCCTCCTCTGACCCTCCTTTTCCTCACAAGCCGCCTCCCGTTTATTTCTTTCTTTATTTTTTACTCCTGATAGAGCATCGGATTCCTCGCGTGAGAACCTCGTATTGGGTCCAGTTGATTGTGATATAGGGTTCCTTTATTTTTCCTTGTTTTTAATCCCTCGCTCAGGCAGAGCAGTCAGCCTTTTCTTCGGGGACAGCTAGGATTTCATAGCTGGACTCGAATGGTCTATAAAAAAAACAAAAAACAAAAAAACCCAGCTACAATACAGGCCTTACGCATATTTTTCAAAAGCAAAATAATGGTTTAGCATTGTATTAGGCGACTGCTCAGTTAGACACAACTCCGATGATTTTATTGAGGGAGAAACCCTTTAAGCACAACACCAACGGTTATCCGAGGACTCAAATGGGATGCATTAACCTCTTTGTTTCCAAAAGGGATATTCAGTGGCTGCAGCCCACAAGAGCACAACAGAAGGAAGGAGATGCCCTCCATTATTAATTAGTTTCAATTTGGAGAGTAATCAATAGTCATTATGTACAGTATATGCACGGTACTCTCATAACAAACTTGTCTACATCGCCATGAAATAAAGAAAGAAAAAAAAAAATCAGCCATCAATGTCACAAAAGACATTAGGAGCAGCACGGATAGATAACTGAACGGGGCCTACCGGGCGTAGGCCCAGGGGCCCAGGAAGTCAGGGGGCCGCAGATGCCAAGTGACCGCAAAGGGCGACGGCACGATCACAAAGAGCCACAAAGCGATCACAGAGATGCAAAACGACCCCAAAGAGACGCGAAACTACTGAGAAACACAACACGGTGCAAACCACCGCAAAGGGACGCCCGTTTTCTCATAATGCTCATATGCTCAAGACTTTTCCGATCAAAATATCAAACTTTTAAATTAAACTTTTGTAATTACTCAAAGTTTGAGAGAGTATGAAGAATCATAAAGAACCATACTCATATAGTATTCATGATTTTCTTTTGGATAATGTTACAGTTAATATTAAAAGTCTTCACTGATATGAACTGATATCATATGAACTTCAACAAGAGACAGGAGGTTCAAGCTGCCATGGATGCAGCGAGTTATGCTGTGGGCTACAAATTGAGCCCAGTTTTTGTTTCCTATATTTCTTACCGTTTGGAAAATGAAGCATGCCGAATTTGCTTTTAGTGGTTCCCGTTTGTTATGTATCACTGGATGTAGCGACAACCGTCTCTGGAGTACTTTCATACTGAAGAAAACTTAAAAACGCGATGATTCTCGGGCAAGTTCTGCAGTTATGAGGGGCGTCCTTTTTCTGTGATTTCTAGGCAGGTTTATGGACATTTGGCTGCAATGGACGTCGGAGACACTGGTATCCGTTGAAAGTGGAAGTTGCACTAAATCTTAATATATGTGTATCATGCCTGTGTGTTCAGATTTGACTGATTTATGACAACTATCGACACAATCGGGCGCTGGGGGTGTTAAAGTAGCCTACCTGATTTGCCTCCACGATGCCTCACTGCCACCGCTGCTGCTGCTGCAACTGCAACAAACTACAATAAATGACTTCCTGTAGTTTTTAGGGAACACCTAAGAGTACCTGTCCCTTTCCTCTGACACCGCCAAACCCAAAGAAATGTTTACCTGTCCATTTAATGAAAAAATAGCCGCATAGCGACAACAAGCTGGCAAATGTATTAGAGCTGCCACGTGTTTCTCAGCATAGGCAGGAGTCTCCTAGAAAATGTAACAAACCTACATTACGCTAATGCTACCGTTAGCATGCTAACACACTAAACTACGATGATGAACTGATGTTAGCATTTGGCTCGACGCACCATTTTTTTTTCTAAGATATAATTAGGTTTAGTCACTGTGGCCAAAAAAAGCCAGTGGAACGCGAGACTGCGCATCCTATGGTCATTTTGTGTCCTGTGCTAATTAGCCGTCTCTAGCATGCTTCACGCTAAACTAGAATTGTGAACGTGGTTACACATGGTTTAGCGCTGTCAACGGTGAGCACGTTAGCATGCCCAAGCATCGCTGTGTCTTTATATACAGTCTTGCTGCATTCACACAATGTCGGCAGCGTGGACACAGATGTGAAAAAATGCCCCCCACCCCACAAAGGAGCAAGACCCCCAGGCCACAAAACGCTGCCATGTTGTTTGTGGTCATTTTGCATCTCTTTGAGCACATTTTTCGTATCTGAAGATATTTCTCATATCTTTGTGCTGGTTTTTGCATTGCTTTGCGTCTCTTTGATAACACTTTATCTCTTAAGATATTTTGCATCTCATTTGTGCTAACTTAGCAGTTTTGTGTCTCTTTGTAGTTTTTTGTCTCTTCCTGTTTATTTTACATCTGTAGTTTTGTGTGTCTTTGTGGTCATTTTGCCTCATTTGGCGTCTCTTTGTGAACATTTTGTATCTCTGTTGATGTCATATTTCTTTGTGGTCATTTTGCATCCCGTGGTCGTTTTGCATGTCTTTCCGGTTGTTTTGCGTAAGTTTGCATTTCTTTGTGGTCATTCTTCGTCCCCTGTTTCCTCTCTTTGTGGGAGTGTAGTGTCTATTTTGGTCGGTCTTTGTCTCTTTCTTGGAAACTTTTCAGGTCAAGACCAGAGTAACCCATCCACGCTCAGCAGATTTGGAACAAAGGAAAAAAAAAACCCCGTTATTCCGACCTGGGAGTGTTCACGCATTATTCCGATGTGGTTAGCTCTAGTGATAACCCTGTAGTCACACACTATAAATAGTTTACATTAGCCACTTTTGGTGTGTTATGTGTTTGTAGCAGTTTGTCACGAAGTAGAACCTTAACAAACAGTGTATGTATAAAAGATGAGCTGAATGGATTGTATTAGTGTTACTTTGGATATTATTTTATTGTAACTGGCAGCGGTGGTGCATTTTCAGCCCTTGTAACAACACTTTGTTGACATGTTTGCAGTTCTTTTCACTATCGTCGGTGTCAGAAATTCCTGATATCTACGACTCTGAATTCACTAGACATTGATGTGAACGCAGCACACAGTGTACCCTCTCAGGGCAGCTATAGCATGACTTTAGACTCTAGTTTGAAATTCAAAGGCCTCTTCTCTTCTCAGCTCCTCTTTCTTTAAAGATTTTTATGTCCAATTAAAGACACGGTCCTGAACACGTATCTCAGAAGAGCAGGAAGACCGCGCTGGAGCTGGTCCTTAATGGGTTTGACCCGATACCTTTTCACGTCTCAGGCCGGAAAAGAGCATCACACACTGACCTCACACGAACCCCTCCAGAGGTAATACATGGGTAAAGAGACGAGAGACAAATTGAGGGGTTACAATCCTTTAATGGCAAAAATAAATAAGACTTGTCCCCAGTGGTTACATTTTTTTACACAAGGAATAAAAAGCAGCTACAGTTTAACATTACATTATTATAATTATAATAGCAGAATAATATGGCAATCTCCTACAGGTAAAAATGCATGAATGTGCATGTTTTACTTTATGAATACGACTCGATGTGACGAACAAAAAACAAACGTTCTTCTTTGAAACAGCTGAGATGGATACAGGATTTAAAGTGAAAATATACAGTAGGTTTTCACAGTTCTGAGTCCCACTGCCTCATTTAGACCTGTTCACAGTGAGCACTAGAGCTGCCATCTCCCCCACATCCAGAGTGAAAACATCAGGTGAAAACCTAAGAAATAATGCCTTTTTTTACTGGTTTTATCTTCAATCGCCACAAATCCATTCGATTCACAGGCTTGCAGGGGCAATAATTTACTGTTAAGTTTAAATATAATTTAGCATTTGCAAGTTAACAATGAATAAATGGCTCATAAGACATTATAATTTAGTTGTATGCAGACGTGATGACAGTTTTTTTTTGTTTTTATTGGTGAAACTAACCTTGGGGCTCAACATGTTGTCAGATAAGGCAGTTATGGTTTATATTTCAGGCAATGAGCAATGAGAAACTGCGATAATTTAGAAAGACTGTCGCAAATTACATAGTTTGCCAACCTGAGAGCACTGACGGGTTTATTTTTTACACTGTAAAATGTCCCTCGTGTATCTTGGTCACAATTATTTAAAAAAAACAAAAAAAAACAAAAACAAAACGTGTTTATGTTAAACTACAGCCTCATCTGATTTTTTTAAAATCTCCAGTACCAGTCAGCCTATAAAAACAAACTGTAGATTTGTTCATGTGTGTAATCACATATAATTAAATATGATTACAGCTATTTCATACTGTCTTACCAATCACTCAACAACTGTTTAAACATCCAACAAAAAGGTCCCTAGAGCTGCTTACAACTACGTTACAGTGTGTTCTAAACCATTTATTAATTGTTTATATACTACTAATAAATGCTAAATGGGTGGTAAAAAGTGTTACTGTTGGGACTGAAGTGCCTTGCTCAAGGGCACATCAATGATGGGTCGTGAAGGACGAGAAAAGTGAAAAAAGATTTTACAGTATTTTAACACTGCATTGTGTGCGTACAATACAAAACTAAATTGTAGTCCTTTTAAAATAAATTGCCAGATAATTGGCAAGTCTAAATGTAATTGTAACTCTAAAATGGTCACAATTCTTCCCAACAAAGCTGCGTTACTGTCGGGAAAAGATTATTAGTTTCTACATTTCACTCTTAAGTTTCACAGCTGGGTAAAATCCAAATAAACTCTTCAGAGGCAAAAAAAAAAAAAAAAAAACAACAAGCTGCTTTTACTTTGATCAAACATTAATGAGAACAAACATTTTCTGTGCTTTTGAAGCCAAATATAAGGAAGGGATGAGACTATAAAAGGTCCAAGGCCTGATTTTAAGTCCTCTTTTTTTTTTAATTTCTTTTTTTATAGAGAGAGCCAAAGTGAAGCCAGGACTTCAGGCTCTGTTCCAGATGTGAGAAAATCCTCATTCAGAAAATCCCATTTGTAACTAGACTAATAAGTAAAAATCCAGCCCTGGAACACAGTCTTTCTCAGCCGAGTTTGATAAGGATGGCAGCTTTTGAAAACTGATCTAATATCACTGTTTATTCCCTTCTTATGTTTTTTTTTTTTTTAGCAGCCTTTAATGAACACCATTTCCCATAAGCCCTAGATGTTTGTGGGGGCGAAACGTCGCGGCTCGACAGACGAGTCGAGTCCGTGGTTGGTTCAGACACATCTGTCATACAACCCTGCCTCCTGGAAATTACGTTCATGTACAACTCATTTGCAACAGCACGTACATTTGGAAAGAAACGCAATGCCGACTGAATTACGTCTTCTATCAACATAATGAGGAATTGTTAGTGCTGTAGTTAATTTACGTGTCTGACAAGTGGCAAAAAACGTTGATACTGAGCGTATCCGTAAAACGTTCACTGACAACGAATTTCATTTTTCTACCGAAATATCCGATCGTGCGGCAAAGTATCTGGTTTAACAACAGAAGAACAGTTCACAGCGACTTGAGACACATGTTTTTACTGAGATTTAACTACGATCTTTCCCCAACTTTATCTGCCACAGCGCTGCACTTTGTTAGTAACCAAACTACCAAGTCAACTTGATTTCTATGGTGACTTTCAACACCACAGCGACTCTGGTGTTGTTAATAAATATAGTGCTTCATCCATTTATTAAAAAAAAAAAAAAAAAGCCTCTGAACATAATCCAGCCAGCCATCACATCTGTAACCACAACGTTACTGGGAAAACAATTTAATGATATATGACTAATTTCTGCAGGACAGGAGCTGTAGTTTTCTTTCCTCTCAAAGGAATCTTTGTTTAACTCTGTTAAAAGTTTCTTCTGCCAACTGTTGAAGTGGAGCTGATTTTGTAAACTCCAGGATTCATTTCTTCAGAGAGACTGACGTGACCTTATGACCTCTGCTCTAACCTCTAGACTCCACTCGAAGAACCGCACTGATAAAAACGGCATATGAACTGGATATAAACCGGTATTAACATGAAGCAGATATAAAGGTTTACAGAACCAGAGCGTTGTCCAGTTAAACTGGGGTGAAATAGTCCTTTTCCATGATCCTCACACGTTATGTGATACAGAAAGACTTTAGTCCAGAATATCTTCTCTACAGCAAATAAACCTCGTTTGGTTCCCGCTTCCTCTCAGTTTACAGGACCCTTCAACCGGTTGGTTCCATGAGCCACATACTGAATATGTTTAAAAAGCTAATTATTGGATAAGGTTGTTTGATACATACTCGATGAGTCAAGCCTGGAGACTGGGAGACACGTTATCGGCAAAAGACTGTAATGCAGCAGAGGTGTTTTTAGTTTGAAATGAGCAGGTCCGTATTCCTCTGTGAGCCACAGCAGACACAACGTTGTTAAAATATAATAATCCTCTCTTCCTTTGTCTACAGGAACAATCTCAGAGGTGCTTTCTGAGTCACTCATGCATATCTATCAGTCCAATCAGAGTGCAGTGCAGAGGCGTCTACGGTCCAGTGTTTTGGGAAAGGTTGATGCTCCCGGTGGGAAGGGCCGGGAAGGCGAACGGGTCGACGGCGCCGTTCAGGGAAACTTTGGGAATCTGCGGAAGAAAAGTGCAGAGAGGCTGTGACTATCTGACCATTAGCCTGAAAACGAAAACCCTCCGCTTGTTCAGATCATAGGAGGTTCGGGCCAGTTTATCACTCCCAGTTATCCCTCCCCAAAATTAGGAGGAGGAGGAATCTGGTCTGGGTCCTTCGTTGGTGCGGAACATTTGGTTAACTGGATCTGCTGCTCGGACATTTTCATTCTCTTCCTCCATACTGTAATTCTTCTACTTCTGTCTGTCCATCCTGCAGGAGGGATCCCTCCTTTGTTGCTCTCTCATAACCCCCCCCCCCCAAACTGAGGGTCTAATGATGGTATGATAGAGAGATTGTAAAAAACATTAAATTGTAAAATTTGTGTTTTGGGGTTATATACTATAAATATAATGGATTTAAATGGACCTTTTTTATGTCGCTACTTTGATAGCAGACCTGCCAAAAGCCAATGAGAGACCAGTTTACAAGGAGAAACAGACAGAAATATAACATGTCATTTCTGGACTCTGCAATTTCATGATACTACATTAGTACTAAGTTTACGTTATGGCCACGAACTGGAATTATTTAAAACCATGTTCTGCACCAGAGTTGATCTAACATCAACCCAGAATCTGACAGTGCCCTAATGTATTTCCTAGTTTTCTGCTAGACATCAGATATCCTTTTATGTGCTTTCTGCTACATCTATCAGTTTTGATTATTTTCACTTATTTTCTGAGAAATAAAGAAATAATCAGTTTGGTGCGGCGGATGAGCCTCAGCTGCTCGTCAGTCGGCGGCCACAGCGAATTCAAAACACTTCATTGTCCTGATTAGGAAGAAAAATTCAGCACCATAGTTGCTGAATTCATCCAACATCAGTGGAGAGGAAAAGTAAGCACAACAGGTGCTAGACCAAACAGGAGATTTTAATCACACAGATATATTTTTAAAAATTGAATCTGCACCCTGCTATCTTTTGTTTAGTTTGGTTTTTTTTCATTTACAGTTGCAGACACAGTAAACCAGTGCCTGAAGAAGATCTGATTAATTGAAACGTTGCACAGCAACCGTAAATAAAACAACCACATTGTGGGAGCAGAGAACAGTGTGTGGATTCTACTTTTCATCTCACATCGACCCAGAAACTGACAAAGAGCTGGTTTAAAATGCTCAGTGTTTCAGCAGGTTTGACCCTTCGCAGCAAACAACAAAATTTTAAGCTTGGTGACTCAATGTTTTAGACCATAATCCTCTTTGATAGTTCAACTTAACTCCTCTCCTTAATTTTTGTTCTGCACAGTTATTCTTTTTTTTTTTTTTTTTTTTTTTTTATTATCAACGAAAACCAGATATTTATTATCACAGCTGCTCAACTTTAAAGTTTTATACCCTTTCATGCCTTGGAAATGCTCCAACTATCATTCCCTTAACAGTGTGGGACTTTTACTCTCAGATCCCTGGACGCCCAAAATAACTCGTCTTACTTCACAGCTCTGCATGTTTGCTGGGTGGCTGAGGTGGAGGAGAAGCTCATCGGAACAGGGCGAGAACTGCCTGGGGCCTTTATAATGTGTTTTCCAAGACAAATCATAGCCACCTGGGCAAATAGCTGGTTAGTACTCAAACCAGTAATCCTGAAATCTGAGCCGGACCTTAGTTAATGAATACATTTTCCATTGTTTTCCTTCCCCGAATGACCTCAAAATGAATTCCTGAAAACCCCACTGTTTCTCTTAGCAGTCTCCTCTTACCTGAGCTTCACTGTTCCAGCAGAAGAACGAAGACTGTAACGATGCGTTTTTAGCATGATACTCTGATCCAAGTGGTCCCCGGTCGGCATCGCTTCCGCTCAGATGACCCAAACTGATGCCGCCCACGTCTGTACAGGCAGCCGCGCGAGTGCTGGTACTGGACATCATCCCCTGGTCGATGCCTGGAACTGCCCCGCCCGGATGGGACAGGGTGAAGGGTGGAGCATTGGTGGCCGTCCTTGAAACGTGCGTGGGTCCTCTGGAGCGTGTGGGTCCCAGGAGAGGCCAGTTCTGTCCGGTAGGAAGAGTAGCAGCGTTCGGTATGTGACCTTCTCTTTTTTCATACATGCAGCTGCCGGATAATCGCTGTGTGTGCGGGCGGAACGACTGAACTGTTGAGTTCAGACCGCCTGGTGTGTGCGAGGAATGTGAAAGTCTGTGATGGTGAAAACTTTGCGGCAGCTGCTGCTGCTGTTGTTGTTGTTGTGGTTGTTGCCACACCGAAGGGCCCCGAGGCTCTTGGCCAACGCAAGTCTGCTGTGAACCAGTATGGTTTAGAGAATATTGCACACTTTGGTGCATCACCTCCAAGCAAGCTTGATGGCTGCTGTGAATATTGTCGGTGTTCTGTGCAGATGGAAGCCAAGACTGATGTGTCACCCGGGATTGTGTTGAAATCCTCTCATTGCCAGAGTGGTGATTGCTGCTGCTTGGAGGCCACAGAGAGGAGGTGGGTGCGTGGTGAGTGTTACGACACTGAGCGGGCGTTAGTGTGCTTGTGGTCCTGTGAGAAACAACCGGAGATGCACCTTTCAGTCCGGTAGCATTACCAACCTCACCGAGAGCCTGTTCTCCAAATCCACTCTGGTTAGAATAATTGTCCATCGCTGGCTGCCACTGTGGCACATTGTTTGAAAACCGCGGATGTTCACCTTGAACGGATAAACTGTTGGTTGTCCCAGAAATGTGACACCCAGTCTGATCTGAACCCTGAGCCACAAACCCACCAGTCTCTCTCCTCAGAGCCTCCTCCACGTATGAGAACACATCATTAGCCAGGGTGTGATTCAGTTCCCTCAATGAATCTTCCCTCTCTTGATTCATCCTGATGAGGGTGTTTTCCCAGTCCCTCAACTCTGTCTCCTCCAAATCAAAACCCTCTATCCCTCCATCCCCAATATCTCCCAAAATCTGCTCCAAAGAGTCAATCATGGCTTCTGATGTGAGGTCCCCTGTGACAGACCTCTTCTGTAAAGTCTGGACCTGACCCGGCACACTGAGCAGAGCGTGGCTGTCCAGAAAGGCTTGTTCGAAGGACAGCTGGGGTTCGCAATCGGTGTCCCCTGTTTGGGAGAAGACCGGGACCTGGGTACCGGGCTTCTCTGGCTGGCTGTAAACAGAGTGGTCCTGCCGGCGAAGGGATCCCAAGAGTGAGGCGGGGTCCAGAGGTTTCTCTGTCATGGGCTCAGCGGTGCCCGGTGCGGCGGGGCCAGGAGGACCAGGGATGGAGAAGTCATCCAGAGAGACGTCATACAGGACACCTTCACCGGTGGCAAGGTTAAAGGGAAGCTGCTGTCTTCTCTGCCGCAAGTGTTCCTCTCCTTCTTCATTTCTACAGAAAAACAGGTGGCAACACACGAAGGTTAATATTTGCAGTCCAAAAATAATTCTAATACTGTGGCAAAACATAACACGAGTGTTTTAAAAAGTCCAGCAAAAAGTTTCAGTACATTAATAATAAGACTGTCAGGAAATCCAATTTCATGGTCGCATTTTTTTTCAGCAGCAGCCAGGTTTGATCTGTTTTAGCTAACTAGCTAATTAAGCTAACTCAGGTTCATGCATCGATTGAAAACACTGCGTCTGGTTGACCTTTAAACGCTTCCAGCTGTCTCATTTTAAAGCGAGAACCCTGTAAAATTTGTATTAAAGCAACATTATGCAACTATCTTACCTTAAAATAAAAGCTTCAAAATCATTTTGATGGAACAGGGCGAATGGCAGCTCTTTTCATTCCCACTCCGCGCCCAAAACGAATGTTCTTGCACTATGCAACTTGGACTGAGCAGGTACAATCTCTCGCTCAGTCCGCCAATGCTAACCCGAGATTTTCCCACTGCCGATGTGTCACATTAAACGCACTCAACTGGCGAAACATGGGTTGGCTTTTATGGCGAAGCACCCACAGGAGAAGCTAAGAGTTATCGCTGACTGCGATCGCTCATCAAAAATTTCTCGCAAGTTTGCTGGGCTGAACTGTGAACAGATACACCGTTTGCCCGCCTGCTGCATTTCTGACAAAGCAGTATTTGCTGCTGGACTGAACTTGCTGTTACCACGGTAACCACAGGTGTTGTCAAAACAAACAGGACTAAAATCGTAAGATAAGGAAGCGATGCTAACGTGAGGGCTTTCTGACGAGCGATGATGAAGTCTGGTCTCCCTCCCTTGAAGACTATCCTGGCAGAGGCCTGAACCCACAACCAGTGTCCTGTCTTGGTCAGTAGCCTGAAGATCGTGAAGCCGCTGTCTCCGGTTTTGATCACTGGAGGACAGAGCACAGGGACACATGACTGAAATAAAACTGACAACGGTGTAAGGTTAAAGACAAGTGTATATGTAACCCAAAATAATACAGACGAGGCACGTAGTCAGGTTAATGACAGCGATGAGCAGTAGAACGTGTATCCTTCTTAGAGTAACTCACTCCTGAGGTGGTTGTCAGCGCAGTACATCATGTCAGCAGCGTGGATGAACTGATAACCAGAGCCTGTTGTGACCAACTCTACCTCTGTATAACCCAAAACCAGCTTCCCTCTGAAAAGAAGAACAAATGTCACAAAGCATAGACTGTTAGAGGTAGAAAAGCTGGATTGGATTGGACTGGGATAATTTCACCTTCTGGTTCAATCTCTGTTTTGGAGTAGGATGCATTTGACACTTGTTAATTATAAATAATAAAATCAACGTGTTGGAAAAAGTGAAAAAGGTATAAGGAGAATCACTGATTAAAATCCAGAAAGGTCTACCTGGTGTCTATGCCCACAGGTGCAAAGTCCATTCTGTGTTTGGTCTGGAAGATGAGGGTCTTGGTGCGAATCTCCATGACTGAGGGAGACTGCAGAGGCGTGGCGATGGCGAACAGAGCGAGCTGAGGAGGAGCCCCAGTCCCGTCGGCCCCGGCGTTTCCCTGTAAATGCAGGTACTTCAGACGCCCAGTGAAGTTCAGAGCCTGGAGTGGAGGAGACACAGTGACATTAATTCATGGAGTTGCAGTGTGGCTCTAGAGACAGCAGCCATGTTGGTCGGTCAGTCCACCGCTTTGGCCCAGACTGAAATATCTAAACAACTATTGGACGGATTACCATGAAATTTTGCGTAGGTGTTCATGGTTCCCAGAGGAACCACCCTAATGAATTTGGTGATCCCGTGACCTTTCCACTAGCGCCATGATAAGGTTAACATTTGTGGTTTCACTGGGGATGCCAGCTATCTCACTTTTCCGCCAACATCCGGACGAGAGAAGATCTGAGCTGATTAAAATCTCGACACATTCACCTGAGTCTTATTCACTTATGAATGCACCCAGAGCAGTAAGCTAAACCGCAGCGTGTGTGCTGTGTGCACCAGCGTGGTGCTGTTCTCCTGTACATATGCAGCCTCAGTGGGCCCCTTCCCCCTTTTAACACATCCATTGTAACACCAGTACAAACAAGTGACTCAACGAGTAGACACAAACCAATAGAACAGACTCGATTTCAGTGTTGCCAATCTTCTCTCAGTGTAAACTGCTGAAAATGCCTTGATGCAACAAACAGTCAAACTATGTATTCAGCCACCAAACCATTTACTCGTAATTCTTATGAAATAAAATGTCACAACTTTTAAGTTGCCGATAAAAACTTCATCTTTAACACTCTACGCTAAGATGGTGAACATGGTGAAGATTACGCCTGTCACACATCTGCTGGTGTGCCCAAGTACAGTCCCTCAGAGCCGCTAGCGTGGCTGTGGACTCTCGTTCAACAAATGCTTTCATCATGTTACCACGAATCCAGAGGTACTGTCCAGGAGGCAGCGAAGGCGACAGCAGAAGCTTCGTTCCAGGAAGGAGGAGTTCTCTGGGGGGATGTACTGGGGCAGGAAGCTCTGCGAGCTGCTCAAAGCTTTACTGCTAGACTGCCCATCTGCAGAGAAACAGTGTTTATTTTCAACTGGTAGTGCATCTCCTCATTAGGTCAAACACTTCATCTGTCTCTGTCTGAATAGCACTCAGAAAAGACAGACCTTTGATTTATACACAGACACTTAACTACATCAAATAAAAATGTCTAATTAGAGATGAATCTAACATCTATTTAATATATTTAAAATATTTTTTTATTAATCTCTGATTATTTTCGCGATTAATTGTCAATAAGATGTCAATAGTGAAAAATGCTCCTCAAAAATGTACTCAAGCCCGAGTTTTTGTGGGATTAATGTGCATGTTTTGGTTGTGTGTTGTTAATTGCTGTAAGAATTAAGATTCAAACCTGAAACATTTGTGAATTACTGACTAACTTGATCTCTTCTGGCCTTTGAAAATCATTCAGGTGATGGACACATGCAACCAGGGATCAGGGCTTGCGAGTAGAGATAGATTCATTTTTAAGATTGTAATGGCTGACGAGCAAAATCTTTACCCTCTGCTCTACTGCCGGCGTCGGTCTCGCTGGGGTTGAGGGCGAAGTGGAGCTGACATTTGAACATCTCCCTGTCGTCCATGTGAACGAAATCGTACACACTCTGGTGGAGGACGTCCGACTGACGGCAGAGGAAGGAGCACGTTTAACCTTTTTTTTTTTCGGCACAGGAAGGTATTTACACTTGGTCTGGTGTCACAGTTTTACCTGATGGAAGCCCAAGAAGTCCTGGATCGTCGAGGATGTGTAGAAGATCGTGCCATCAGTCGTCACAACCAACACAAAACCATTCAGAGCCTGGGAATACAATGGGAAAACATGCACGTAACTCCCACGAACGCCGCTGCACACACACGTGATCCTACCGTTTGTTTTTCGTTACTGTACCTGGAGCAGGAGTTCTCCCTCTGAGAAACCGACTCCACCCAGGGACACGGGCTGTCCATTTCTGCCGTTTGCACAGACAAGAGGAGCCGACCTTGCATTTTTCTGGAGCACCGCTGCAGTACACAACAACAACAACAAACAATTCAGTCAAAAAAACACGTCAGCTCCCTTTACGCACAGCATCGAGTTTTTGAAGTGCCATGGTCCTGACGCTCGGAGATGGAGGGAAGACAGTTTAACGGGCACTTCACCCAAACTACTAACAGCATGTTTTCTTTGGAGCCGAAACGATCTTTCACTTAATCAATTAGTCTGTTGAGAGAATATTAATTTTAAAATTAAATGTCAACTTTTTTTCTTAGATCAATTTATCAACTCTGATCTGGCAAAACAAGACATGTGAATCAGTCATCTTGAGCACTGGGAAACTGTGATGATTGTCGGTCGATTTTACGGACATTTAATCAATTAATTAAAAAATTAATCAAATTAAATTGATAATGAAAGCAGTGGTTAGTTGCAGTCTAGTAATATTTATTTTACTATTTATTCTAGTAGTTTTTATTAAATTGTCCCAAAGAAAAGTGTCCACAGTGTGGTTGTTGGATTATCCAGAGTTTTAAGAACTTTGTTTTAAGCCTCACAAACTGAATTCTATTCATCTCCATTGTATTAGGGGCGACAGCAGAAATATCAAAACATGAAAAACATGAGCAAATTAAACCAAAATTATCTCTGAGGCTTTTTTTTTTTCTTTTTTTTGGGTGAACCAACCCTTTAATTTGCAGCAGCGGGAGATGTTTTACAGTGAGGTTCAGGAATGATCTGAATTCTGCTCTCAAGTCATGTGGCTTTCAGCTGGGAACTCCTAAAGCCAGCTTATATTAACAAGCAATCAAGTTTTTGTTTTCATGGTTTTTTTCACGGCTAGTTTGGTGTTAAGCCGGCAGTGGACATTAGCTAGCTTTAATGTTATCGTTAAAGCTGCTATAATGTTTAGAATGGATCACATGACCACGTGTGATGGTGGTCGCGGGCGAGCTGACGATTTCACATTGTGATCGATCTTTGAGAAACAACGATACACTTTTTAAGCGAATCGTAGAGGTCGTGACACTTTTATGACATTTACACTCGTGCTACCGTGCTAACATGGATCCACGCTACGTTCACAAATCAACAGAATGACTGCCCACTAGGTGGGTCCGCTGATTGGCCAAATTACATCACACGTTCCCGTCATATGGTCTCTTTTGTGCAGAATGACGGATGAGGATCTGGTGCCAGAAAAAAGGACTCGACGACAGAAGCGTGGCAGTGGTTTGGCTTTGCACAGTCAGACCTTTCTCAAAGCAAGGTTATCTGTAAACTCTGTGGGCCAACGGTCGGCGCTTCAGGAGGTACGACGACAAATCTATTCAACGGCCTTAAAAGGAAGCATCCAACGGAACCTGCCGAGTCTCTCGCTCGGGTCGGTATAACCCCACTCATCTGTATCTAACGTGGTCCCCGAAACGTAAACAGTCATCACCCGGCGAGCAGCTGAAAAATCACGATGAAAGCAGCAAACGCTGGAAAGAGGTGGCGGAGGCGGTTACGTTCTATCTAGCCAAGGACACGGTGCCGCTCACAGCCGTGGTTTCTCCCTTTAACCCTCTAAACTTTACTCTGGAATTTTTAAGCTACAGCTCTGGGAGGCAAGTAACAATTTGTTCAAAGTGAACAATGGCACAACACTGGCGGGTGTCCAGGCCGGGTATCCGAGCGCTCGCCGCATGTGTCCCCGCTAGATCCCTGCTAATGTTTCACCGGTTCATCTGCGGAACAGACACAGAATCAGTGACGTCCTACAGGCCCAATGCAGGCAGTTTTTACCTCCATGAGCAGGACAACGGGAGACAGCAGGGATCACGGGGAGAAAACGAGAGCGTGGGCTTTTTATGCATAAACATCTGCACGGTATGCATGAGAAAAACACATTCAGATTCAGAATCGCAAATGAAGCTCGCCAAAACAAACGTGAAAAGCTGAAAACTGGAGCTGTCCAGAAAATTCTTGCGCAACACGGGTTAGTTTTATTTTAATCAAACTGGACAGAGCAGCGTTTCCCCTTTGTATTAAAAAGAAGTGATTTTTAAGCTTAAGCAAAATTTTGTGTAATCTAATCAGTGATCGCTGGCATTCATTCATACCTCCTTTCCTTTCCTTACAGTAATGAGTCTATGGCACGCTAACAAACTTCCCTCGCCTCCCCCACCCCCTCATCTCCACTCTCCCTCCCCTTTTTAAAACAAACCCACTGGATCTGCCTCTCGTCTCTACCCCACAACCCCAGGAATTTGCCCTGACATCTCGGTCAAGAGCAGCTTTCTACAAACACGGACCACTGACTGAAAGAATCCAGAGTTTGTTGTTATTGCACGAACTGTAACCAACTCGGGGTCTGGGGTCTGGGGTCTGGGGTCTGGGGTCTCGGGGGGGGGGGGTCTGCTCATATCGGTGTAACACATCACCGTGCTCAGTGTGACATCGGGAAACTAGACACAATGTGCAACATACGAAGAAGATGTGAAAGACTAAACAAATCGGACAGTTTTACTGTGGTTTAAGCTGAATCTGTAACCTGACCTTCTTGCTGCTCTCCTCCCTTCACTTCCATCCTTTCCTGCCTGCACTCCTCTTCCCCTCCTCCCCTCTCTTGCCCCCCCCATGGAGTTTTTCCAAGGAAATGGGTTCACACGTAGAGTCAGTACACCTCACCCCTTAAGAGCTGAGAGAGGAACAAGACTAGAGCTGTAACTGCACTGAAAACGCCATTTTCGAGTGAAAGCGATTTGTATCCATGTTTGCGTTGCCAGGTTGTGTTTGTAGAGACCTCTGTCCACGGTGGCAACGCATGAGCAACACAAAAAAAAAAAAAAAAAAAAGGCTGCTAAATCTCTTCTTATTCGTCCCCTTCTCAGTTGGCAAACAACAAAACTACATCACAGCCGACATCTGGTCGGAGGACTAAGACAGACAGCCGGCTAACCAAAGGATTATTTAATGCTCGGGACGTCGTCTTAGAGGTTGACGACAACAGTTAAAATGAACAAAAGCAAGAAAAACTTAAATGAAAACATGTTGTCTTTGGTTCCTCCCGCAGCTTCTGAGGATGCTCCGAACCTCCTACGAGTGGGTACGAGGCATTCGTTCTACGCTCTCATCATTTTTAAGAGCATCTTAAATTACAAATATGTGGTTTTGGCAAGCACCTGTTGGGATTAAGAAGGTACCTCAAATTACAGTACGGTACATGTAAAGTATCAAACCTGAAACTCTACTACCTGAAATATAAAATTCAGAGTAACTGTGCTGCATCTCTGCCTCCTTCATGTGGCTGCTTTCATTTTCAGCCTCTTGAAACTATATTAAAATACTTAAATATGTCCAAATGAAGCTGTGGGCCTCTATGTACTGTATTCAGGCCTCAGTATCTCTGGTCTGTTTATGACTCATCGGAGCAGACACAGATTTATCTTGCAGGAAAATGCAGCTGGAGGCCAAGTTAATGACAGCACTGACCTCGCTGCAACCTCGCTCACCCCTCGTTATCGACAAACGCAGGAAGCAGACACGAACAATCAGCTCGCCAGCCAAACGAGACAAACCCGCCCGCCCCCCCCCACCCCAACCCGTGGTGTCAGAGAGCCTGAGCAGTTTGGACTCTGTTGCTATGGTGGCAAAGGTTCGCCATGGTAACCTCCACACCTGGTGATGGCGGCGGTAGCATCACCTGGGACTCATTCAGAGCAGGAGACAACAACAGAGGAGCCTGTGCGCAGAGTTGTGATCAGTTTGTTGACACTGCTCCAGTCTCTGTGTGCGCACACGAAGTCAGTGGTGCAGGAAGTGCTCCCATCTTTTACTTCTGCAAAACTAGCAATGCAGTAAAAGTAAGTAAAAGTCATGCATTCATAAATGTACGCAAGTTTATTCATATCTACGCCACGGTAATGTTGCCATTGGTAAAGGCAGGGCTAATTTTCACTACTTTATATGAATTAATGAACTTCATTTAGGAGTCCTACTGAACTTTTCCACAAACTTTATGAACTTTATCTGGTCTAGTCTGTTGTGCCATCCCAGTACAGTAAACGTTACATTTACTGGACTAACTGTTGTGTTTGCAGGGGCCTTCGAAAAGCTTTGGTTCAGATTTTTCGAAACTAAAATATAATTTGAATAAGAAATGTTTCTTTCTAATACATATTTCCAATTTTAATTGCATTTTACACTTTCCTAGTTGGAGGATTGGCTGATATTGCTTTGTTTATCAATATCTCGGGGTTACAAATAATGGGGTGACTGCAAACTGGGTGGTGTTTCAGAGTTAAACAAGAGATCTGTTTTCATTTTACACACTTGAACTATAACAGCAAGGCACATCACACAATAGCCCTTCACTGTTTTTGTTCTCTACTCTTCATGTATAAACATATTTAAAACATCCAAACAGACTATCAACTATTGATTAAATAAAAAAAATAAAAATAAAAAAAAAAAAAAAGGCATCGATGACTGCGTGAGGACTGTATGAAAGTCTTGTTATTTTAAGGCTTTGTTGTGCACAGCATCAGCCATAAGTCTTAAACATCACTCCCATTATTCAGCCCTGAACAAATACCCTCCTCAATCAGAGGAAACTGCTGTGGGAGATTAGATGGACAAGGAGGAGAAATTCAGGAGGCCACAGAGAGGTCTTTTCTCTAAAAACAATGAAAAGTACAAAACTTTCCTCCTGAAAGATATAAAATCAACAGCGTTTTTAGCAACACAAGGGATGGTTATTAGTCGGTCCACCATTTTGGTCCAAAACATCTCAACAGCTATTGGATGGATTGCTATGAAATATTGTACAGACGTTCATGGTTTCCAGCAGATGAATCCTACTGACTTTGATTATTCCCTTACGTTTCCTCTAGTGCGACCATGACAGTGACATTTGTAGTTTGTAGTAAAATATCTCGACAACTAATGAATGGACTGTAACCTGGATCATGTATTCATGGTGTTAATTATTGTGCAATATGGCCCAATGAGCTACTATGGCCTGTTTCCCCCCAATAGTGTCCACGCTTTTTGTCCGAGAAGTGTCAAACCAACTTTCTGTTTGCTGTTTTTCAGAGAAAAGGCTCTAAAAAGCCACTGTCCACCACCTGCTCAGCACCAAACAGCTGACAGACACAGTCAGAGTCCAGCTGGTGAACATAGTGGAGCATTTAGCAGCTAAAGACCCAGAAGGTTCCCTCAGGAGGTGGTGGAGACCAAAAACAGAGCTAAATGAGAGGGAATACTGGACCTAGATTCAAGTTGAAAATCAAAAATCGAAAGTTTAACAGAAGTAGTATTTATTACAGGCCTAATACCTCACGTTATTGTGTCCACACAGTGTATTTGAACCCAACATTCAATCTTGATGTCTTTGGTAAAGACATCAAACTGTTTATCTATCACATAAGTAGATTATTATAATAAATCTGTCTGAAGAGTCAGAGGTCAGAACTGAATGCTCTGCTATGTTGTCTTACAGTGTACAAACAGACTAAGGTAGGGCACACACACTCTTCATGGACCACTTGATCACAACTCACCACACACACCCTTTGCCTTGCATGACTAAATCTGTGTCAAGAAGAATTTAGTATCACCTCTTTATTTCAAGCCTCATAGGAAGGAAGTTAAATGAGAAATAATGCAAACTGTAGTGTAATCAAGCCAATAATGAGCTCATATGACCACTAATGTACTAATTATGAAAGTCTTGCAGGTGCTTCAGTAAATATGTTGCCAAGATCCAATAGTTTGCACTCGTGGACATTTACCGGAACTCTAGCTTCGCCCCAACCAACTTCTCAGAGTTTCAGTTTGATTAACTAACCAAACTCTTTCCAGACAGTGTCCTCTTACTGTCCAGCTGCCAAAATCCAAATGAGGAGTTGATAGTAATGTCAATGCGCTCATCTCAAGTTGCTTTTAATTATTAGTTAATAACAGAATACGAAACTCCAAAAAACTACTCAACTGTCGACGTCAAACAGGAAAAGGAGAGAGAATTGGGCCTTGGGATATTGGAGGATGATTGGAGATGTATATGGGAAAGCCAGACTAAAACTAAAACTCCAGTTTTTGGAGAAAGGTCTGTTGGAAGAACATAATCTGGTAAACTGAAATGTTTACTCGGGCTCCCAGGTACAAAATGCATGCTGGAAGCAGTGTGGTTAAAAAAAAGGGCTTCACATTTTCTGAGCTTGTTTTTTTTTTTTTAATATATATACTGGCAAGAGATTGGTAAATAGATAATAAAAATATTTGGAATAGAAATCAGTTGCTCTTTTGTCTCATCATACCTGGGTGAAATGCAAGATAGGATGAATACCTCTTTCAAATAACATCACATGAAAACTGCTGCAGGCATACAACTATAATGTAAACAATATGTAAAATACTTGGGGAAAATGGGCTACATACTGAATGTGCCAACAGGATGTAACCCATTGTCACTGAAAGACCTATGCAAGTCTTGTGTTGTCCATCTCAACCACTCTTTTTGAAAATATCAATACAAATAAAAAGGTAACCTGCAAAGTTTGACCTCTCGTAGTGCTATTGAGCAATGTGACCCCCTTTTGTTTGTATCCTGCCGCCAGTTTCGTGCTATTCTATTGATCGACAGTTGGCGACCGTAGGGCGCAAAGAAGCGTAGAAATGTGCCAACAAAGGCAGTGAAGGGGGAGTGGTGGTTTGTATTCAGTGTGTTTTTAGACATCAGGGATTCACACAATGCAAAAAACACTGAGTCTAAACATTTTTGTTCTTTACAAAAAACTCCGGTTTGCGTTTCAGGCAACACATACGTTACTCTACCTTATTGCTGGAGGGCGTTCGGGCTGTGTGCTACCTGAGAGAAAGACTGTAGTCGCTAGTAATGGCTTAAAAAGGTCCTGCCAACTCTTCTATAATTAACTATCAATCCAAAATACAACAGTAAAAGACAGTGTTCTTAGTGGCAGAGCTGCAAAGATTAGACGATTAATCGATCGCCAGTAAATGTATCGAATAGATCAACTGTCTGAGGTCATTTTTTTTTAAGCAAAGAAGCCAAACGATCTCGGGTTCTAGTTTTTCAAATGCTTTTCTCTGTTTTAAATCATTGTGAACTGAATATCTTTGGGTTCTGCTCTGTTGGTTGGATCAAACAGGTTATGTGATGACTTCACTTAGGACTCGTAGATTTTACATGAATCAATTATTCAAAACATGACTGACAAATTACTTGACAATGAATATAATCACAAGTCGCGGCCCTAGTTTGTAGTGAAGATGTAAATACAGCATCATCTGTCGTCAATTGTCTGGTCACTTTCAGGGAAAGTGAAGGTGATTTTACGTTGGGTTAGTGCATTAAGGGAAAGCATTTCTGTTTTTTTGTTACAATTCCATTAAATTTAAAAAGCAGGGTAACTAATTTCATCATAATTTAAAAACTGCTAGATATAGATGTATATGAATGCAGGCATTCATTACAGCCTAGGAGAAGGATCTGTTGTCAAAAAACAGCAGAATTGTCAAATCAAAAGCCTCATATGAACACTTAAACATTCATTATTTGCTTCTTTCATAGGTGAAGGGTCAAGTTAGGTAACATTAAATAAGACGACAGCTTTGTGTGCGATGTCGGTCTGGACGAACATCAAAGTCGAGGGGAGATAACGTGTTCACAGTACGATGTACGACAGCAGAACGTGCTGATGTAGATACAGTCTTCATCTGATAGGCCCTCTACCAGTTCCACTTCGTCATTTTCACTATTACTTCTCCCCTTTATCACAGACTCGTCCTTCTCATATCACATTATACAGATCAACTCACTCTTGCTGCTTTTAAAAATTTCTTCAACTTCTCTATTTTTTCCAGACAATCTCCAGTCAGACTTTGGTGGGTTGTGTGAAAAACAAACACCGAAGCCGCCGTGGGACAGAGGGTGTTGGTTGCTCAAACGTCTCCATTCACAAACACTCCCGTCTGCACCGCCTTGTCAGGAGCCCTCATGTCGTGCCACTGTGCTTCAGAGCTTCCTTCCCTCCTCCCTCTGCAGCCCCCTTCTTCTCCATCAGCAGCGGTGATCAGCCGGCTGATAGCGGAGCCACGGACGCACAAAGAGGGAGGAAAGGCTTCCAGGACTCTGGAGTAAAGGCTACGTCCAGGCCAAAAAAAATGGTGCTGGTCTCTTGCAATTTTGTTAAAAATCAAGCCTATATGTTGGTTTATTTTAAACAATGGCTGGCGGAAGCCTCTTGCGTTGCTTTGACCGTTAGCTTGACGATAAACAAACCTTTGTGAGGTCTGACAAAATAACCTGAGTGATGTCATATTGATGGGTTATCTCGGCTTGGACTTATGCCACGTTCACATCATATGGGATGGATGGTAGAGATGGGACAGATTCCCATGTCAACAACTTGCATCGGCATTTTTAGGTGGAAAAAAAAACCCAAAAACAAAACAAAAAAAACATCCACTACAGAGAGATGCAAGACTAGGCTAGAAAATTACACAATTTTACAATGCGACATAATGCGCTATTTCACATTTTCCGCACAGTTTAATGCCGGTTAAAAGTCCGACTGAGCACATACCTTTTCTCCTCGAGTTTTTGTTGTATGTGCCGTCAGTCTGGGTGGCTACGTTTGCTCCGCAGAGCCCGATTTAACGGCGCTTCTATGCTTGATAATCCTCTCAGAAAGATACCTCGAGATGCTGAAAGCCTGTTCTTGACCAGGCGCCATCACTGGAACCAAATAAGCGCCTCCTTCGTTAGCCACTTAGCCATTTTTTCTTGAGAGCAAATGCGCGATTGTTTTTTCTTTTATTACCGGTGGTTTGGTTTACAACAAAACCCGGCGGGTGGCACTGAGGAGTTTAATCTCCAGTTAAATAATCCACTTTGGTCACAGTGACCGCAGATTCTCTCTTCTTTAAATGAAAGACTAACTTCTGCCTGGTAAATCTAAAGTCTACAAGTATATGACAATACGAGTACTTGACCAACAGCCAATCAAATGGCAGCGTGGCAACAGACGGTGGTTGTTTTTTTTCGCACACTCTGGACCTTGACATTTGGAGCGTGGGGATACCCCCACACAAGGGCCTCTCCAGCCAAGCGCAATTAAAGCCTCATCGTTAAACTATTCTATGAGCCACTCACCCTAAATGGTAGATTGACGATAATTCATCAAATGTGTGTATCTATAATTACTGACATTCATCAGTTTTAAGAAAAAAAAAAAAAAAGAAAAAAGTACTGTGATGACATTTTTTGTTCCTAAACACCCAGCCCTAGTAGCAGCGCATTAGCATTTGGAGAAAGGCTCATTTTTTTAATCTGTTAGCTGCAGGGGTGGGATTGACCTCAGAATATTTACCCAGACAGTTCCCAGACTTTTAGCATACAACTGTGTCTTTATGCACTGACAATGCAGGCAACCAAACGCCACCTTTGACTGGTTGTGATTAGCGTCAGAATAAGGACCCACTGTTCCAGCCTGCCGGTTTCGTGTTCCTCCGTCTGCCTCGCAGCATATCTCTTGTTTTCACCCCCAATCAGCAGGGCTACTAGATTCGTTATTCACAGTGTCAGGTTCCCTCTCCGACACCCCCGAAAAAACACTCAGAGCTCAGCCACAGAAATGTCTGGAGCAACGCATTTGCACACATGACGCAAACTGTCCCACACACAGACACACACACACACACACGCTGTCTCTCAGTTTCAATATACCCCACACGTGCAGGTTTCATATTTCTATTTTCTGTGCCACCGTGACTCTTAGTTACCACAGCTACGTGAGTGTGTGTTCACAAAACTAGGGAGGTTAACGTCACTGACCGTGGAAGTAGCTCTTGACCTTGAGATATCCCACACTGAGCCGGAGCACCGACAGCTTGTCCAGGCGACCTCTAACTTCCTCAGAGAAGGGCAGCAGGCCGGTCAGATGGTCCAGCTCTATATTCAGACGGTCCCGGTGGCGTTTGGACGGATTGGTCTTCACCGGCGGAGGCTTCACACTGGAACAAGACACAACAAGACAGGAGGTGTTCAGCGGCACTGCCTGCTAAAAAGGCCCTTGCTCTGCTTGACACGCTACAGAACACAGTGGAACTTCCATCTAGAGTCTCAGTGGGCGTTTTGGGTTCGAGGTACATTCTGCACATCCTGTAACAAGCTCCATGAGTACATCAGAAATTCTGCATGCGTGGATGTGGGAGAGTAGTGTGTCACACTGACTGTTCCTGTTCAAAAAGACCTGAAAATTCTACCATGGAATTTCTAAGAAACAATTACCCGCATAAGTCACATCACACACGAAGCTTCGAACGTCCTGGTTTGAAGGTCCAGCACAGACTGAAAGCGTGGTTCATACTTTTATGATTACAAGACTGGAAATCACACACAGACACATGTTGTGTTGGTCCCTGTTCCGAGTAAATACCCAGAAATATTAGATTTAGTGAGAATTCACGCTTGAAATGGCGTCCAGAGAGTTAAGTAGAAATCATTAGTGAATCGTCATTACAACAAGCAGCTCGGTTGGAGTGAATCTGTTTGAGAGCAGGTGGCGGAGCACAAAAATCTGGGGCCTCGTACGTACAGGATTCAGCCTCAGCGGGGCCCCTTCCCCTTTTCATACAGTTGCACCTGTACGAATGACCGAATCAACAAGTCAACACACGGATCTGTAGCTGTCATTAGGGGTAAATCGGTAATGAGGCGCTTATAATGTATGTCTTCTTTCCCGGTGTCACCGAGGATTTGCGACGTCGCGTTTCTACTGTTCAGCTCTCCGCTGTACCCCGAGCATGAGACAAAGGTTGGAAAGCCGTCCTACGCTGCTCAGACGAATTGGGTCAGATTTGCAGAGTCAGCGTCAACCGGTTTCTCACAAGCGCCAGTCCAGTCTGTTGCAACGCAGAAGTAGCAATAATGAAACTTCAAAAACTTAGAGGCACACTCCAAATATGTACAACAGATGTAGCCCCAATTTTAAAAATGAAATCACAGGATTATTACGGACTTACTGACTGGTCTTAAGATAGAGAGTAATGGTAACTAATAACTGTTATTTATTAAACCCAGGTGTTAAACTTTTCTGTTGCTGCTGAAGGTTTATTTGCATCAGTCATGTTTGTAAAAAAAAATAATTAAAAAAAAAAAAAAAAAAAAAGTAAAACTGATCAAAGCACTGTTGTAAACTAATCATATTTCAAGTTTTTACTTACGAAACGTTGAACATTACAAGCATCTTGACCCGGTATCATGTTGTATAATACTTACATTGTACAGTCGAACTTGATTTTAATGTTGCAAAACTCATTTCAGTGTAAACTGTTGACGAACACCGGTTGACATCACCTTTAGTCTCCGCTTTTATGAGCTCAGCTTGTCTGGCATCCTCGGGAGCACGAGAGGATTGTTTCCTCTCTGATTGTGGGTTAGTTAAACCGCAGATAAAAACAAACTTCTAGGGCCATCTCCATGTTGGGGTCCCGGAAACTCAGTCTCATTCTTCCCCTCGCTACTCCGACCCCGTGTTTACATCTGCACGATGAGTCGCCGGCAGAAAAATCAGAGGGCCATTTGGATTTCGATCATTTAATCCTTTAAATTCTTCTTTTAAAGAAAAAAAAAACCAAAACAAAACATTTAAGGGTTCCAGGTTCCCAAATGAAAGAATTTGCTATTTTACTTCTAGCTCCATCTAACATGATAGTAAACTGAACATCTGGGGGTTTTGGATGCTTGGTTGCACGAGGTTTGTGATGAGGACACTGCGAGGTGCGATTTTCACTGATTTCTAATGTTTTATGGTCCAAATCAGCGGATTAATCAGTAATAAAACATTTGATCATTCGCACTCGGTGGAAAGTAATCAAGTACATTTACTCAAGTACTGTAATTACAGTACAGTGTTTCCATTTTGTGGGACTTTATACTTCTACTCCACTACTTTTCAGAGGCCAACATAGGACTTCTTACATCGCTACATTTGACTGACAGCTGAAGTTACTGTACAGATTAAGATTTTACATTGACAAACATATGATTCGTTTATAAAACGCGGCGCGTCAGTGAAGATTAAACCAGTGGTTCCGAATCTTTTTGACTTGTGACCTCTTACATAAAAAGAGATTTTTCCCCTTGAAACTCCTCACATGGTTTGATTTAATCAACTGTTTGAAGCCAAAGGAGGTAAAACTCTACAGTAATTAAAAAAAAGGCAAAGATTAGAGAAAAGGCCAAAAACATGAATTCATATCTGTGTATGAGAACTTTGTCTTTTTTCTTCTTTCCTCTCCAATTAATCCTCTTTTGGCCCCTCAGTTTTGTCTGGTGACCCGTTGGAGGGGGGCGACCCCTAGGTTGGGAGCCACTGGACTAAACCTATCAAACTGTATATAAAGAAGTTAAAACCAGCTCCACATGGAGCAGCTACAACAGTGAAATGTTGCTTTTTGCATCGATGCATCAGTCTAATAATGTCATAAATGATCATTTAACGGGACATTTTCCTGCAAAATGAAGAACTTTTGCCGATAATACTTTAATTTTTTTTTTTTTTTAAACTTAAGTAGGATCTTGAATGCAGGACTTTGACTTGTAATGGGGTCAGGGGCTCTAAAAGGTCACAATACTGAAGGGGAAATGAATGTGTGCACCAAATGTCACGGCGGTCCACACAATAGTTGTTGTGACATTTCACTCAAAACCACAAATGTCAACCTCTGGGTGTTAAAAGAGGAAAAGTCAGGGGATCATCAAAGTTATTAGGATTCGTCCTCCTGGGGACATGAACGTCTAACTAATTTTCATGGCAAACGTTCGCATGGCTGTTGATATTTCAGTCCGGAGCACACACTCCTGTCAGCTGCCGGAGAAATAATGTGCTTAAAATCCATCTATGGGAGCACAATACGTGACCCGCAATTGGAAGGAGGTTTGATGCCCGGCTCGCAACGTCTCTCACTCGTCCCGGCTCTCTTTTTCTAAAATTACCTCAAAAACTTTGGCTTTTCCGTGCTGCAATTTCCTGGTACTTACTGGCCACATATATGACACTGCACCTGCACCAGGCCGTCTAACTCCGGTTTGTGTCTTTAGATCACTAACGGGTTTACTGTCCCATTAAACAGCCTGAGTGTCGACAGTTTCAATACTACACAATCGCACACCCTGGCCAGAGATGGAGAGAGAGCCTGCAAGTCGCCGTGGTGAATCCACTTTGGGATCATCTCCTTAGCACCAGTGGCCTGTGGTCCGCCCGCCTCGCAGAGGCAAACTAAGGCCTTATCCAATTTTGAAATTGTTCTACGGAAATCACCCGGAAAATTGTCCGTAATGATCTCAGATGAAACAGACGTGTAGATTTTACTCATCGGGCGCGTGGAAAGGCATGCTGGGAAAGGCTTTGTCACGGCTTTGGGGCCGAGTCAATCCTTTGGCCAGTGATCACTGGCCTCATTGTTGTAAACAAAAAAAGTCGACTTGGCCCGGGAGCCAGAACTGCCTGTCTCGGCTGAGTTCGTTTACACGAGAAGATCTTGTCTTGCGGGACAACCGTGGGGTGTCAGACATGAAGACGAAGACATGGATGATGGATTTCACACACTTCGGAGTGTATGAGCCAAAGCTCGGCGCAAGCTTGTTATGGTGTAAATCTTTGCTTTCGGAGCAGGCGGCCGAGTCTTCTCAACCACCTGCCAGCTTTTGTTGTCGTAATAACATCAGGGCTCCCAGAGTTAAATGACACAACAGTTGTTTCCAGCATAATTGGATCTACACCCTTAATAATAATCCTAGGAGTTGCAAACGGCTCCCGGCAATGTGTGTCTCCGGCTCCGGTAACATTCCCGGTGATCACAGGCCGACGAGATTCCAGCCGCTGTTGCACAGCTCCGACCTGTTCGGCGAAAAAAAAACAGCCTTCCATGGTGAAAAGGGGGAAAAACGGTGGTAACAAAAGCCGCGGACTGTCAAATCTACAGCAATTTGTTTAAAATGCACCAAGTTTCAGATGGATTGAACTCTACATCCCTCATTAGATTTTTTTTATGGAATGCTGAATATAAAATACTGGAATACCAAAATGCCAAAAATTCACTGGTTTACGCTACTAACTTGTGAATATTTGCTTGTTTTTATGGTCGTCTGTAACCATAAATTTAGCATCTTTGGGTTTTGAACTTTTTTCTGACGTTTTACAGGCCAAATGAGAAAATGATCAGCAGTTTCATCGATAATAAAAAATAACCAATGGCTGCAGTCCTAATTGTTTTGGCTGGTTGAGGTAGAGCTCATTTTAACTAGTTTATCTACAGCAGGGCAGATTAATATTGGACTGCAACTAACGATTACTTTTACTGGCAAATTAATCTGCCGGCCACTCTCTGGATTAATCAATTAGTCGTTTAGTCAAAAGATGTCAGCGAAACTGTGAAAAATGTCCATCCCCGTTTGTCTGAGTCCAGGATGACGCCTGGTTTTGTCCAAGAGTCAAAATCCCCAAAATATTCAGTTTAATAGGATATAAAATTGAGAGAAGCAACAAATCTTCATACTTGAGAGGCTGAAAACAGAATTTTTGCCATTTTTCTGTCTCAACCGCCTGAATAAAAGTGATCACGACATTTTCCTGCTGATTTATCCGACTACTTCTTCCACCGGCGGTTGTTCCTGGTGCCTGCGACCTGACCCTGCCGTGGGAGCGAACTCCACGGCCGCCATCAGTGGGGATCTTTCACCTTAGTAACAGTAGCGGTACCGCGTCGTAAAAACAACAACAACAAAAATACTCTGTCACAGGGGAAAGTCTGGCATCCAAAACCTCACTCGGGGAAAAGTACAAACGAATGGGCCTAAAAATAAATACCTGGAGTAGCAAGAGTGAAAGTACTCATTATGCAGAATGGCCCGTTTCTGAATAAAGCATCTTGTGCAATTATTTGATGCACTAAGCGATTTTAATACGTCGTTTAATGCAGAGTAGCCTCACCTGTATTAACGCATCGTAATATTTACTCGTGGATTAATATGTTCAACTGAACCTGCAAAGTAACTGAGCCCCCCGGCAGAACGTGGAAGCCCTCGGGTGAAGTACTGGCACTCGGGTAAACGCACTCGGTTGCTCCGGACCACTGGGCCACAGCCGCCGCCGCCGCCGCCTGCCCGGCTCACCCTCGTCCTGCTCGTGACGTCGCCGCCTCCGCGTTGCCGCAGGTGAGCCACCTACCTGCCCCCACCCCCACCCCCGGAAATTGTAAATCGCACCAGCAAAACCACAACAAGCTTCCTGACTCACACCACAGGGTGGGAGTCTGAGGATTAGTAGTGTGACTAATAATAGTTATCATTATATGGGGATTATCACCGTGGCGACTGATTGATTGACAGTGGCCAGCGTCGGCCCCGCCCACGCGGGTTTAGGGCCTGTAGGGCTACGCGAGTGCGGCGGTCGTCTCGCGGCCGGCAGAGAAACAGGCTCGAACAACGCTTGAAAACATTGAAGCCTACTTTTTCTGAACGGGCTTCCTCCTCTTCTTCACCGCGTACAGTCCACCGTTGCCCTGCATGGTGGCGCCGAGGTTCCGGCCAACTTTCTCTTTCCTTCCTTTCACTTAAAAAAAAAAAAAAAAAAAAAAGTTCAAAGCAGCATAAAAAAAAAAAAGTTTGGGTTTTGAGTTTTAAATCTCCGGACAAGACACACCCCGAGTTTTCTTCCCCTCCTGCTGCCAGGGTCCTGCAACAATGTCCGGGGGATTTAAACCGTGAAGCGCCGCTCACGGCGACCGGAGCGAGTAATAACGATCCAGGTCCGTGGAGCGAGGCGGCATTTCTGCAGCCACCACGTCGGGTCGAACGGGCGCCTCGGCGGGGGCAAGCTCTCCGAGGGGGAGTACCGCGGCGGCTCGCGGCGCGACGGAGGGCTCTCCGCCTGGCTCGGGGGCTCCCGCTCCAGCCAATCGGCTTCAGTGTAACATCAGGGCATCTCTGTGTGGTCGCCTGTTATTGGTGGGCAAAAAAAAAAATAAACAAAACAAAAAAAACCTTTGCCTTCGTTTATCTTCCTCGTCCTCGGCTGTAAAACGCACGCACGCACGCAGAGTCCCGCACGTGTAAAGCTGTCGTGGGTTTTTTTTTTTTTTTTTTTTCAGAGAAACGAGCTTCAACGCATCGCCGTCTTCCTCTTCTGCGGGGAGACACAAACTGAGGGCAGCTCAACTCTCAGATGCATTTTCCGTCTTTTTCCTGCCTCGAAAAAAAAAAAAAACCCCAATTGTGTAACCTGTAACTGTAACGCCACCCAGTGGCAGGGACAGTCATCGCAGCCCACTGGGATTAATGAAAAAACAAAAGTAAAAGTGAACGCGCCGACGTGACCGCAGCGGGCAGCGGCTCCGAACCCGGCCGCCTGCAAACAACGAGTCGGTATCCCGCGGTTATGTTTACAGAAAAAGAACCGAAACCGGGATGATTTGGAAGCTGTTGGGAAAAAAAACAAAACAAAACGACGCACACTCCACACATGACTCCAGGCCTCAGGTCAAAGGTCGCCTGTACCAGCGCCCTGGTCCACGGTGCCGCCGTGAATCACCGAGGTGGAGCGACGCGCCGTCGGTGCCCCACGGTCATCATGGGCAGGGTTTGGGTTTTTTGTTCCGGAGCAACGGTACCAGGAGGCGGCCGGTTTCCATGGGTCAGAGAGACCCTGAGGAAGGGGAGCGATACGAGGAGCCGTTTCAGTGGTTGCCGTTGCACGAAAACCCCAACAACAACAACAACAGGTGGATGGTTGTTGCACAGAAACTGGTGAGCCTGTTTAAGCGACGCCTCGCACTGTCGCCGCGCGTTTATGGCTGCTCGGCGCGCCACCGTTGGCTCCAGGGGCAGAATGTCCCCGGGGCCATACCGGCTGAACGGAGAAACCGGGAGCAATGGGGGCACTGCTGCACGGACACTTCTAGCCCGTTTCGGTGCTTCCCAGCTGGGTTTGCTGGTAATTCCCTCTCCCGGGCAGGTGGCAGAGAACCGGCGGATGATTTGACCCGCTCACCTCAGGTCAACAGGCCGCCCTGCCGAGACCGTTTCCGGCAGGTCTGCCGGTTGCTGGCTGAAACTCCTCGCTCCGGGAAGGGACTGAACAGCCTCCTGCAGCACGACCCACAAGAATTTAAGACTTTTTAAGACTTCCTAAGCCCCCCTTTTTGTTTTTTTGTGTGTTTTGAGGAAACTGGATTCACTTTCTAAGACTTTCTGCAGCCGGTCTGCAGCCTGAAAGCAGGGAAGCGTTTTACTGGTCTCCAGCAAGTTCAGCGGCTAATCAGCCGCCGTTTCCTTCTCGGTGGGCTCCCTGTAAATGCCTGGGTGGGCTGAAGGCAGGGAGGTTTACAAGCGACGGTCGTGCAGACGGGACAGGACTCACCGTCTTAAATCTGGCACCAGGTTGAACCTGCGCGCTTCATCCATTCCCATCTCTTGTGTAATATTCCCATTAAAAAAAAAAAAAAAAAAGAGGTAAAATGTTTATGGCAGGATCAAGCTCCTCCTGGGCCCCGGGGCAAAGATCTGGATTGTAAAGACAATCCGATGCAAAACAACCGCAGAGAGACAAAACGACTACAAAGAGACACAAAACAATGCAAAACCACCACAGTGTTTGTAGTCCTTTTGCAACTGTGTGTAGTTGCTTTGTCTCTTTGAGGACATTTTGCATCTTTTGTTGATGTTTTGTGTCTCTTTGTGTTGGTTTTGTTTCATTTCGTGTCTTCTTGTAGATGTTTTGTGTCTCTTTGCATCATTTTGCGTCTCTTTGTACATGTTTTGTGTCTGTTGATGTTTTGTGTCTCTTTGTTGATGTTTTGTGTCTCTTTGCATCATTTTGCGTCTCTTTGTTGATGTTTTGTGTCTCTTTGTGTTGGTTTTGTTTCATTTCGTGTCTTCTTGTAGATGTTTTGTGTCTCTTTGCATCATTTTGCGTCTCTTTGTACATGTTTTGTGCCTGTTGATGTTTTGTGTCTCTTTGTTGATGTTTGGTGTCTCTCCGGTGGGTTTTCTGTCATTTCCTGTCGTCTTGTAGACATTTTGTGTCTCTTTGCATCATTTTGCGTCTCTTTGTTGATGTTTTGTGTCTCTTTGTGTTGGTTTTGTTTCATTTCGTGTCTTCTTGTAGATGTTTTGTGTCTCTTTGCATCATTTTGCGTCTCTTTGTACATGTTTTGTGCCTGTTGATGTTTTGTGTCTCTTTGTTGATGTTTGGTGTCTCTCCGGTGGGTTTTCTGTCATTTCCTGTCGTCTTGTAGACATTTTGTGTCTCTTTGCATCATTTTGCCTCTCTTTCTGGGATATTTTGGAGGCCCCCCTGACCTATTCTGGGCCCCTGGGTCTGTGCCCGGTAGGCCTGTGCAGTAATCCATCCATGATTATATTATTAACGGGGGGCCGAGCGGCTCTTTCTTGCCCCAGGGCCCTCTGGCAGGTTAATCCAGCCACTGAGCGCTGGGTTTGAATATTTCGACGAGTGTAAGCACTGCAGAGCCTCAATGAAGAGCTAGAGCAAGCTGAATATACTGTAAGACAGTGTGGAATAAAATGACTTTTTAACCTTAAAAACAAAGGAGAAATAAAAGAAATTGTACAGTTTGGGGATAACCTGAGATTACAATTGTAACCATGCATTATCTTGTAACTGTAATATGTTTTGTGCATCTGGTATTCTCTTATAATCTCCTAATACCTCAGCTGTAGCTGCATAAACGTCAAGCATCTTGACTGTACATTGCCACTGTGGCTACACAGGCCACCGCCAGCACGGCAAGGTTCCATACTAGCAGCTCTCACACCGTACTGTTAGTCTTTACCATTTGCCTCTCTAACTTTATGTAATGTGTTTTGTATATTTTTAGTTTTACTTCGGTCAAATCCTACTGCCTCTACTGTTTCCTCAGTATCTGGCAAGTATTCAATGTTCAGTTTGCGCGACTCATGCCCAGACCCTCTTTATCGGGCGCGGTGCATCCTGAGCTCAAGTCGAGCTGTAGACGCGTTTCTCAAACTCTTTAAACTCTATATGAAATATATGAAATAATGATTTATTTCTTGACTTCTCTTCCCACCACTGCACCGGCTACAGTTATTCCTCTCCCTCCCCGCCCTGCTCGCTACTTCCCCCTTTCGTGGCAGTCCATTTTAGAATTGCTGAGACATTTCACTGAAAACCACAAATGACAAAATCATGGCGGCGCAGGAGGAAAAGTCAGAAAATCATCAAAATCTGGGGGGATATTATATCTTGAGAAGACACATCTGTTTAAAAAAAAAATCTGATCCTGATCCAGGATGATGAGATGCTTTTCTTAAACTTTGAAGAAAAAAAGAAAAGAGATGAAAAAAAAAAAAAGGGGATAGTTAAAGTTATAAGGATAGGACACACACCATGAATGTGTGTAAAAAAACATGTCAAATATATCCATACATCCAATAGCTTTTACATTTCCAAACTCAAAAACGTCCACCAACCTCAACCGCGCTAGGGAAGGTCAGGCAACCATCAATTTTTGAGATTCCTTCCCTGGGGACCTGAATCTCTGTACACAATTCTCAGTCCCAATCTCTCCAGTTTTTTTGAGATATTTTCAGTCTGGAGGAAGGTGGGGGAACCGGACACCCTGCAGTCCTCGGGTATTGTTGCTAGCTGCTTGCTAGCTACAGCTATAATAAATTAATTAGTCTATCACAACACACTGAACATTTCTACTGTACCCCAGCCAACAGGCTCGGACTCCCGGATTAATTATCTCTATCACAAGGTTGTTCACATTTTGCGGCGCAGGGAAAAAAAGAAAAAAATCATCAAAATCTTGGGGATATATTGTCTTGAGACCACGAACATCTGTTTAAAAATCTTGTGCTGATCCAACGCGTAGATGCTGAGATATTTCTGGAAAACTTTGAAGAAAAGCGCTGAAGATGAAAAATCAGGGGACCGATAAAGTTATAAGGATTCGTGCACCGAGCACCATGAATGTGTGTAAAAAAATGTATGTGCAATCATTCCAGCAAATACATAGAAGACATTTCTCAAAACCAAAACCAACATCATGTCGTGGTGAGGAAAGGGAGGAAAGGTCAGGCAACCATCAACGTGATTAGGGTTCACCCTCTGGACTGACGACCACCACTGCAGTCCCCTAAGTGCTTCCTAGCCTTTTTGCTAGCCATTTCTTATCAACACCACCACCGGATCGGCTCACCACAGCCACAGCCCACCTGCTACTGTCTGCTAGCCAGCCTGCAGCCAGCAGCAGCCACAAGCTGTTCTTAACATTTGACCAAGGGTATCTATTGAACACGTTTCCCTGCTCGGCCTTTACGTCATAAATAAGTCTTGTACTTTCTACTCCTACTCCATGACATCTATCTGAAAGCTATAGTCACTGGTCACTTTACAAATTAAAGGACCAGTGTGTAGGATTTATTGGCAGGAATGGAATATGATATTCCTAATTATGTTTTCATCAGTGTACAATCACCAATCACCACGGAGCCCGCAGTGTTGCACCGCCATGTTTCTACAGTAGCCCAGAGAGACAAACCAAAACGCTGGCTCCAGAGAGGGCCTTGCGCATTTATTTTATTTATTTTTTCCCAAGTTACCTGGAGGCCGCTAGTGTAGGGTCCCCTACACTCTTGGAAGTGGAGGGATGATGGGAGGGGTATTCAGTTGGTTGCGATCTGAAGCCTCACCACTAGATGCCGCTAAATCCTACACACTGGTCCTTTAATATTTTACGCACAAAAATATCATGTGAAATATGATGTATTGTTGTGCACTACAACCTTAAAATGCTACTTACACATTAAAAGATCACTCATAATAATGTATCATTAGTCCTTACCGTACCGAGTACTCTCAGTTTTTATACTTTAAATACATTTTGCTGATGACACTCACATACTTTTACTCAAATAACTTTTAACTAAATTACTTTGACCTTTAGTGGAGTATTCGGTTACAGATTTGCTACTTTTACTTAAGTAAATGATCTATATGCTGCATCTGCCGCTGTCAGTTTTATCAACACAGATTACAGACTGCCGGTAGGTGGTGGGACATGTTCCTTATTCTACTTACGAGATAAGGCTCTTCTGCATACCTTCATATTTAATCTAGTGCATTTTGAAAAGGTGGAGCTACTGTTACGTAGTTGTTACAACTGACAGCTGAAGCTGAAGCTGCAGCTGCAGCTGAGCTCCCCTCTTGCTTTCAAACCGCGTGAACGAAGCGTTTTTCCAAGCACAGACTGTCACACCCTGGCTGGCCAACAAACCGCTGAAGCAACTGACTGCACAGCACAGAAAACGGAAATGAAATTTAGCAACTTCACCCGTTTATGGCCTTGCAAATATCCCTGTGCTGAAAAACACAGAGCCCTTTGCTCAGACATATCAGTTCAACGCTGGCCTGTGTCGGTTCCTCTGACAGCTCATGGTATGTAAATCACACAGAAGTGGGACTAAGGGAAAAGTTTTAGTCGGTTAAACTGCAGCGTGTTGAAATGGCTAAACCTATAATCTAGTATGGGTGGTAATTTTGTTCCTATGCTGTACGAGAACTTGTAAAAAGCAGGAAATGAAAGATGTGGGTGTCCACGGCCCGACTAAATCTAGTTCTTTTGTGGCCACGATGACTGTCTCTGGTTAAGCCAATGACTCTTTGATTGAGGCAACAGGTAGTTAATGTGTAACGGAGAAGAGGTGCAACCTTCAGCAGATGTTTGTTCAGCGCTTAGCGTGTGACTCACACAGTCACAAGAAGCACAGATCTCGACCTTTGTTTATCATACCGACAGGACCGGACAACAGGACTTTGCGGAGGATTTAGCTTTTTGTGCATGAAGCTGAGTTGTTTTGTTGGTTGTAAGCGACACACGGAGCTGCAATGGTAGGTGTTTTTATTTTGTATACTGAAGTTTAGTGCAGTTTTCTGTCTTAAATATTGTCCTCTTTCAGTCGGACCAGACTGTTTTCATCTAAAATGATTCTCCTTGGCATTTTTTGTTTATGGGGCCTGCTTTGTAACAACACACAGTCCTCGGTAGACTGACTCACAACTGCCAGTGCTGTTTCCTCCTAACTGCGTTTGCAGGAAGTGAGGTTGGGTCATTTAAAGATTTGATTACAGGGGTTGTTGCTCCTGTATTTGGCAGGCAGACTCAGCGGAGTTTGCACCGGTAGTAAACTTTTGGAGATTGTGGCTGATGGCACTAAAACGGACCAACATCCCCCCCCCCCATCTCCCCGTTTTTTAACAGGCCGACACAACCTCTCAGTCACCGGCCTCTGGCTCGTCTGCTAAGCTTGACCATGTGCAAGGTCAGGTCAACGAGGTTAAAGTCATTCTGAAAGACAACATCGACAAAGTGCTGGAGAGGGGGGACCGATTAGATGATCTGATCGGGAAGACCGATGACCTGCAGGCGTCGGTGAGTATTTGATCGGGACGGGTCAGGGTGAGCTCGCTGTCCTTTCGTTTACGGATTTTAGCGTGTCACAGTGAGCCTTCATAACCGACTCCTTCGAACCACAAAGCTGTTTTAAAGAAAATGTGTGTTTTACAAAAAGTACTTTACTTGAGTATTTCCATTTTCTGCTACTGTACACTTCTACGCCACTGGAGGGAAATATTTTACTTTTTACTCCACAGTGTTAGTTTTCAGACTAAGATTTTACATCAAAAACACAAGATAACCCTATAAAAACACACAGTTAACGATTAAATCAGCGGTTTTTCAAGTTTTCTGCTTGTCACAAAAAAAAATCAGCGTCTAGTTGGGGTCCCTTATCACTTTTCAGAGGCCTGTGAGTTAATCAAAGAGAAGAATTTCCCCTCTAGATTCCTCCCGTGGTTTCATTTAATCAACTGATTGAGGCCCAAAGAGGTGAAATTTTACAATATTTTGCAAAATAACGAAAGACTAGAGAAAAGTCAGAAAACATGAACATAGATTTCTGTGTCAGAACTTTCAGATTTATCTGGTGACCCTTTGGAGGGGGGCGACCCCTAGGTTGGGAACCACCGGACTACACCTACCTAACTGTATATAAAGAAGTTAAAAGCAGCTCCACCTGGAGCAGCTACGACCGTTAAATGCTGCTGAAGCACTGATGCATCAGTGTTAATACATATACACTAATGTCAGTCTCAGGGCCATTTTCTATGTAACAGTGTCTTTTGGTTTTGATACTTAAAGTACATTTTGTTGATAATCCTTCTGAACTTTTAGTTAAGTCAGATTTTGAATGCAGGAATTTTACCTGTAAGTATTTTCACATTGTTGTATTGGTACGTTTACTCAACTACGGGATCAAAATACTTCCTCCACCACTATTAGGCGTAAACACCACGTACAGCTGAGACTGACTTTTGTACTTTTATTTGAGTGGAATTTTGAAGGCAGGACTTTCCTTGGTAACGAAGTACGTTTACGTGATGGAATTGGTACTTTTACATGCTCTGCTGATTTAGCGCTGCAGTCCTATAAAATTGTTGGATAATTCGTGGACAGTTTAAATTAAAAAAGCTCAAAAATCGATGCAGCAGAACCAGATATATACAACTCATGTTTTAAAATCACTTTTGCAGTAGCGCTCTCCGACACTTGCAAACAGACCGATGTGTAAAATTGGTGGAGTTCACCTTTGAGTTAAGAATCTGAGTACTTCTCCTTTCATCACCACTGTTTTATTAGGTTTCTGTTATTTTTCTTTTCAGGCTGACTCGTTCCAAAGAACATCCACACGGGTTGCCAGGAAATACTGGTGGAAAAACATTAAACTGATGATTATAATTGGAATAATTGTGCTGATCGTTCTTATCCTCATCATCCTCTTCGCCACAGGTGTTATATAAATCCTATCTTTACCAAGCTGGGTACTGAAAGCAATGAAGATGGTGGATAAAGCCAACTTACAGACAACTTTTATTGAGCATTTTAGCGTTTAATTTCTCAAGGGTGATCATTTTGGCTCAAACAAAGAGATGTTTTATATTTCAAGTTCAAGATGTATATGTAAATTCAAAGGGTAGATGATTGTTTTTAACACCTGCGAGCTTAACCATTAGTTTTCTCTGCGACATCTTGCGGTGTGAAGATAAAATTCGGAGCAGAGCAGAGTTTAAATTGTTATAAAGTTGGCTGCAATATTTCCTTTAACACTCCAAGTCATTAACATGTGGCATTAGACACCTTAATATTTCACACAGGATCACAAATCCAAATAACTGTTTATTATTTTTATTTGTCGCATTTCTTTATGTTCAATACACTGTGTATATATACTGTATGTTTATGACAATGTCAATCTCTGTAATAACATATGTATTATATGACTGATGATGATGATGCTGATAAAGAGGATAAATTGTACCAATGCATCTTGTATTTTTGCTACCCCAGCACTTGTATATATGTGTGATCTCTTCCAGCCAATCTAACATTTCAGTTATGGAATAAATCAAGCAATTCACAAATAGCATTTGAGAACATTAAATACAAAAAAAAAAAAAAAAAAAAAAAGGGACGAGGAACTGCTAAAACTTGGCAGCAATCTAAATAAAAGGCAAAACATCAAAATCCAAAACTTTTAAGATACAACAAATACTCTGGTAAATATAGAGGAAATGTACTGTAGGTCATAGTGTTCTTCATTTATTTTCTTACAATCAGCTAAGTGATCTTTGCTGGATACCATCATCTCTTTGGCCAATGCCCCACCAGCGCACTGCAGACTTTCATCACTCTGAAACCTATGGAAAAAACAAACAAAAAGAAATCAGCTATAGACGAACAAAACCCTGTTCAAATTACAATCAAATAGGAATCCCCCGTGTTTATAATGTCCAATGTAAAAAAAACAATAAGTAAAAACAAACCGAGAACAATTATTTTAACATTTTACAGTTACAAAAAGTTAGTCCATAAGCTAGAAATCCTGAAGTGCGATAAATTGAAGAAGTCAAAGCCAAAATACTAAATGGAAGAAACCTTTGATTGGTCAAAAATACACATTAAAGAAAGCATTACATGCAAATTTCTGGAAATGTGGTGACACTTTGATTCTTCTTGTTTTAACAAAAGGTTATAAGAGGAAAATTTGTTACAGGAAAATTAACAAAAGAGGAGTCTTTTCCATCGCTGTCAGTAACACAAAACAGAACAATACATGTACACAAAAGTAAAGCACTTTATCCCCCAACACAGTAGAGTCCAAATACGAACCAGGTTTTAGCTCATGGACTACTGGCTACAAGAGCTAAATAAAGAAACAAGCATTTTAGATAAAGATTAGGAATGCATATATTAACAATAGGAACTGGAAAGTCCAGAGAATGCTGTACATATCCTTTGAAAAGCAAATAGTTATTTTTTCATATTTATAATCATTACTTGTGGGGGAGTAAGGGCCTGTAAAAAATGACAATTACATGTGTATATTTTAAGTTTTACATTACAAACAGTTGCAAAGAAATTAAAATGGAAAGAAAGATGACAAAGCTGGACGTGTCCCATATTGTTTAGTTTAGAAATGCTGATACAGGATGTTGTAAGACCATACCAAATGGCAGCATTCGAGAGCGTATGCTTCTCGTACCCGGTCCGCATTGAGCGGGCCCTGAGAGTATCTGGGAGTCAGCTCATGGCCTGCAAGGAAGCTCCGCTGGCAGGTACAAACAAGGTATGTCAGAGTTAGGAGACAACATACTTCCTTTTCTGTTTCCTTGCACATCCTTAACTTTGGCATCCATTTACTGTAGTAGCAGTACTTTACCTGTTAACTTTACAGTTAAAAAAAAAAAAAAAAAAAAAAAAAGGTGCAAAAGAGGCAGCAGAAGGCCAGCTGTTAAAATAAATCGCCACAAGAGTGTAGCCTCTATGTTACCACTACTGTAAAGCACTTGAGGGTGCTGAGAAAAAGAAATTTTTAAGAGGAAATTATTCATAATGTTACCAAACAGCAAAGTAAATATAACTACTTTAAGTTTAAAGTAAGCCGTGTATTTTTGTGGTTACATACCTACTTGAAGATGGAGGGCTTCCCCCATTAATACGGCTTGTAACTGTTGGTGTGACCACCGCGCCGCGGCGACTTGCCGTATCCACCGGATTGATCTACGAACGTGGAGCACAATCGGATTTTAGACAGTTTCGTCATTTTAAGAAAGTGACAGGAAATAAATGGAATAGCTGACAAAAAGCCGAAGCTCATCAGGGATGCTTCACCCACGGGTTTACTCACTGTCGTAGTCCCCATATCCATAATAGTTGTTGTAACCAGTGTAATCATAGCCACCATATCCTTGATTACTGTAACCATAATTGCCATAATTTCCATAGCCTTGATTCCAATAGTTGCCATAACCCTGGTTCCAATTTTGATTGGGACCTGCAATCAAATAGAATTTAAATCAAACACTGCATCGTACAACCTCACGACGGTTTCACTCCACTCAAACTTCAAAGAAAAACTTTTTGCAGCATCGAACCCTCAGGCTGGTTCACCACGTGTTCTTATCTCTGATAGAGTTTCATAGCTGAAGACATGACTACGGTTTGATGAAGCCAATAGTGGCGCCCGTGTTGCAGCGGTAGACGCTACACGATAACCCTGGTCCGACATGGGATATGTGCCATTGCTGGCCAGGGTTGGGGCTTTAACAGCATTTTACTGAATCCGAATCCTCTCGAAACCCTTACTGAATCGCATTAAGTTTAGCGGTCATCAACGGGAAGTAACCGAATTGCTAAATTCATCAACATTGACGTTAATGAAGCTAGCCTAATTCATTTTCACAACCCGCATCTCCGACCAGAAAATGAGAGGCGCAGCAGCCGATCTGAAATGTCGATTATTGATCGGCTTGACGCTCACGTGCACCAGGTTTTAATTATTACAGCTTCAAACTGTATTCATAATTATGAAATGATCTATACTTTAACCTGTAAAAACAGGACAAAAGGTATAAGCACCTCTATAATAAAGTAGTTCTTAGTTCTAAACGCTTAAAATAAGTCCGCTGAGTCGGTTTAGACAGTTAAAGTGGTGTCTAGAGGAGCCTTCGTGTTGACGAGTGGCTCGCGCCATTTCCTCAACGGACAACATCAGTGGAGCGCAGTGTCCGCGTCGTCGTCGGCTTCATCGAGCAGTTAAGGTGATGTTTTTTTGTCGTTCAGACATACAGTAGGCGTCCCCAGCGGAAACGTTTGCTGTGGCTTTATTCTTTATTCAGACATGACAGGACATTCGTAAAAAGAGCCACAGTACGACATTTGGCAGCCGAGGTGAATGTCTGAAAAAGGCTAAAGTTTTCTTATTCCAAAGTTTGTCGGTTTAGTAGGAATTCAAAAGGTGAACACCCATATTTTTCTCTTCACACGTGAGGCACTGCGTGAAACCACGAATGTATTCTCCACTCACCACCACCTCTTCCTCGAGACCTGGATAGGTATCCACCTCTGCCTCCCCAGTACTGCTGCTGCTGGTACTGTTCCTTAGACATTGCCACCTTTATTTCACACTAAGAGAAAAGCAGTTCAGTGATCACGTATGTGGTGTAAAAATCACCATAAGTTTTATGTGGGAGGAAAAAGAGCCCGTACCTTGCTTAGTCCAATGTTGTGGTATTTCTTCTCCATGATCTTCTTTACTGGTTCCTCCTCTTTGAACGTGATGAAGCAGAAGCCTCTCCTTTTGTTTGTTTTGTTCTCCATGGGAAGTTCAATTGACTCCACCTGTTTATGTTATCAATATATTGTATAAAATAATATTTAGTAGTCTTCATTAAAAGTGCTTAAATTGATTGTATGGGGTCAAGGGGAAGGTAATTTTTTGACTTCTAACTTGACTCCTCCTCCTCTCTCCCATAGTTTTGTTCAATTTTTTGACTTCTAACTTGACTCCTCCTTCTCTCTCCCGTAGTTTTGTTCTTTCTCTCCTCCCGCCGCTTTCTGCAGGTATTTCTGCCCCCTGGTGCTAGAGAGTCTGGATCTCTGACTGCAAACCACCTACTGCCCCCATGATCCTGCTCAACACCCACTGCTTCAATGATTATGATTATCATTACTATATAGTATTATCATTCACCCTTTTAATATAATTTGTTTTATTATTAGTCTCATTATTGCTACACATCTTTATGTTACACCTGTACTGTGTTATGTGCCCCCCCCCCCCTTCTCCCCCTCTCTCGCTTTCTTTCTCAACCCAGCGGGTCGAGGCAGATGGCCGCCCACCATTAGCCAAGTTCTGTTCCAGGTTTCTACCTGTTAAAAGGGAGTTTTTCCTTGCCGCTGTTGCCAAGAGCTTGCTCATGGGGGAATGTTGGGTCTCTGTAAATATAACTATAAAGAGTCCTGGTCTAGACCTGCTCTACATGGAAAGTGCCCTGAGATAACCTCTTATGATTTGGCGCTATATAAATAACATTGAATAGTCATACACAGTCATGCAGACCCACTAACAAATCCATAAAATGGATAAAATAATTAGATGGTCATGAGCCACAGCAACAACTTAAGACTAAATCTGTAAATGTAAAAAGACGTGCACCTCTCCGAAGGCACCAAAGTACTCTCTGACTTTCTCTTCAGGCGTGTCGGGAGACAGACCGCCAACAAAGATCTTCTTCACGGGCTCCTTGCTCTTCATGGCCTTGGCTTTTTTGGGATCGATGACCTTCCCGTTGAGTTTATGTTCCTTTTGTGAGGCAACCTACAAGACAAGATAATCAAATGACAAAAAAGGTCACATACGAAAATCATTTTTAAGTGATAATTCACGACTTCTCATACAGTATGTGATGGTTTATATTAAGGACATCTGAGCCCAATGCAAAGGATGTTTGGTTGTTGTTAAGTCACAACATTCCAGGACTGCAACTAACAACCGTTTTAATTATCAATTCATCTGCTGATTATTTTCTCAATTATTTGATTTTTTCCAATTATATGTTAGATATACAGAGAAAAAAAGAAAGAAAAAAATAAAAAATGCCCAGCACAAGCTCAAAGAGCCCAATGTGACACTCAAATTGCCAATTATTTTATATTTTACTCTATTAAATATTATAAAATAGTGACAAAAAATGGCAATCACAATTTCTCAGAGCCAAAAGTGATGACTTGTTCTTTCTTACAAACAGCCGAAAACCTTTAGATGTTCAATTTACCGTCTCATATGACAAATATAAACAACAAATCATCACAGTTGAGAAGCTGGAACCCGAAAAGTTTGGCATTTCTGCCTGACAAATGACTGAAAGGATTACTGGTTTATCAAAATAGTTGCTCAACTTCATTCATTCACCATTTGAATCGCTGAACGCACCAGGGAAGTGGCCGATGATTTAGTGAGAGAGCTAAGCATTCGATTTTTCTAAAAATAAATCCAAAGTGATATTTAAAAAAAAAAACAAACAAACCAAGAAGGTCATAATGTCATTTAACAAAAATTACCGCTGCTCAGAAGGACTATCCGGGCTCCCCTAAGAGTCTACTACCATCTGAATGAAAAAATATTCAATCTATTAAACGATAAGAGAGATTTTTAACCCCTTTGACACAGTCTGACTGCATTTCCTAATTCAAACAAAGACAGCAGCTGGAATTTACACATTACATACATAAGATTTTATAAGATTTATGTCATTTAAGGCTACCTGGATTAGGAAACACAGTCACAACTCGAGAAATTGGTTGAAATAATGTTTATCGAGCAAAAGACAGACCTGCTTTTGATGTGTAAAAGTTTATCCAAAGATTCTGGAAATACATTCTGAACAGTGGTAAGTGTTGGTAAATGATCTTCAAGATTTTTCAAAGTGTTCAAAATCATTTGACAGCCGCATTTTACATTGTAAGTCAGTACTGCTCATGTAGCACTATGCGTACCTTGGTTTGCAGTACATACAGCACTGTGCAAAAGTTTTAGGCACTTTAGACGTTTCAATTCTTATCGGTCCCATCAGGGAAGCATGCGGTGGTGCCAGACTCTTTCCGCAGCATGACAACGCGCCCAAACAATACAGCCAGAGTCATAAGGAAATATCTTCCGCGATAGTATGGCCCCCACAGAGCCCTGATCTCAACGTCATGGAGTCAGTCTGGGATCACATGAAGAGGAAGACACTGAGACGGACTAAATCCACAGAGGAACTGCGGCAAGTCGTCCAAGACGCTTGAACAAACCTACCTGCCAAGTACCTTGAAAAACCTGTGTGCAGGTTTATCCAGGAGCACTGGTGCTGGTTTAAAGGCAAAGGCTGTTCACAGCAAATACTGATTTGATTTTTTCCCCCTATTTAATACACTTTTCACGGCATTGTTTTCAAATGCATCCCCAATTTTTTTTTTTTTTTAGTCCCTACATCTTTTGCACGGTGCTGTACATATGAACACCACATTTGCCAGCAGGACAATACCTTATCAACACTTTCGGGTTCTTTGAAGAGTACAAAGCCGAATCCTCTTGAGCGTCCAGTCATGGGATCCAGTTTTAATGTGCAGTCTACAACCTCCCCGAACTTGGAGAAGTAATCTTTCAGATCCTTCTTAGTCGTGTCCCAGCTGAGCCCTCCTACAAACATCTTCCTGTGGACAAGAACAACATTTCAGGAGAGATAAACTGTCTCTGTACGAGGACAGGGTTGACAGATTGTTATGTTTATGCACGTAATTAAGGAGCTGTGGTATCTTAATGGTATCCGGTAAAATGTCTTTAATTTGTGGGGACTAACTAATGTCACCGTACCCCTCATCCTCCTCGTTTTTACTGGCGTCAATTCTGGATCCCTCGGCCTCGCCACCCATCAGGCCGCAGTCCCCGACCGCTGACATCGGGTCGTCACTGTTTGCCTCCCCGTCCTCCTCCATTCTCATCATTGTCGTGTCGTCGCTGAATTCGTAATCATCCGACATGTTTTGGCTTTTTAATTAACACGTTTATAGCTAAACAGCTCAAGAACTGAGGCTGCGTCGAAATTCCCGGTAGGAGTTAAGTTAGCTGCGAGCTAGTGATAGCTAGTGGCTAAGCTAGCTAATATTTTGATATCATAAATCGTTAGCTAAAAATATTGGCGCTAATTAGAGCAAGCTAGCAGGTTTGTCTGAGTGAATCTGATTGTAATATCAGTATGAATTTAGGCCAAATGTGTTTCCATAAGGCAAAAATAGTTTCAGTTGCTACAATTTGAAGGATTATTTATTTTTAGAGTCGTTTTGTTTTCATCGTATCCTCGTTCTTCTTCTTCGGCTGTTGAGATTTGCGGCAGACTACACGCAGCGAAGTCGTATTGATGGGCCCCCCCACAGGTCACTTGTGGAACTCCACTGATTGAACTAAATCCGGCGGTGGAGTCCAGTACGGTTGTTTCCCATCCTCCCACATCATGCATAGATTGGGGAAACAGGCCTACCGGGTCCAAGGGTCAAGAGGCACAATACGACCAAAATGAAACCCTTAAAGAGATGAAAAATGACCACAAAGGGACGCAAACATCTACAAAGAGATGCAAAATATCATCACAGAGACGCAAAAATGATGCCAGGCAACCACGCAGAGCCACAAAATGACCACAATCAGATCCAAAAAGACTGCGAACAGATGCAAAACGATGTGGAAGAGGCACAAAGCAGCTACCAAGAGATGCAAAATGACCTCAACGAGACACAAAGTGATCACAAAGAGACGCCATACAACAATAAGCAGCTGCAAAGAGAATACAAACAGATGCAAAACGACCTGGAAGAGACTCAAAACGACCCCGACCCACCCAGCTTTGTCTTTGTGGATGTTTTGTCATGTATTTGAATTCGATGAGTTCCTCCCAAACACGAAGAAATACATTTTAAACTGTAAACGAAATGAATCCTTCAAATTGATCCATCAGAACAAGATTTAATGTTGATGTCGATAATTGTCACCGATGCAACACAGACGACAGCGCGCATGTTTTATGCTTGTGACATGATCCAAAGCTTATGGAAATCCAAGCATGATTGGCTGAGCTCCAAATCCATAAATATAGATTTCTTCTCTTGAAGAACAAGCAAATTTAATTTCTAGTTAATAATATCCTCCTTAAAAGGTTTCCTGTGGACATTTTGATCTCTAGCGGCGAATTTAAACATAAATTTGGTTTGTTTACAAGTAAACTCCACGGGACTACGGGTCCACAGCCATGTCAGCAGCCTTCTGAGGCTAAATGCCTTCTACATAGATGTCGCTTTTTGCCAAATTCCCCCCAATGTGGAATGCACTAAAAAATGAATTTTCTCTATTTAACAAATGTTTAAAAAAAAAAACGAAAATTGCACATGCCAGGAAACTTTATATACTTATGTCTGAATATAATTCGTTCTAGCCCCTCGGTCAGTTCCTTATTGTTTTTTTTTAAATTATTATTGTTTTAATGGCTCAACTTTCTCTACTTGTATATTCATTTTCTGTCATTTTGTTACTTCAACAATTTAATCCTGTTTTTTTTCTCTCCTTTCAACAATGACTATTTTGTTATTATTTCCTATAAGTAATTGATGTTCAGCTGTACCCTATTGATAAACTGAAAGCATCCTTTTGTACAGGAAACTTTACTTGAATTGTACAGCAACGAGTTTTTCACTCTACTTATCTTCTATGTGTTGTGAGTACAGTTGCTCTAAAACTGAATGAAGCCCATAAAGCTGATGGTGGTCCTGGGCAAACTGTCGTCTCTAGACGGTTCACACTCCGACCGGCAGGTGGCGGTAGAGCACCGACGTTTTCCCGGTGGGTTTTTTTTTGCCGCTGAAGCGGTCAGTGCCGCCTCCCTCCGAGCTGGAGGCTGAACCGACACGCGAACATGTGCCCGCTGCCCGCTGCTCTTTCAGCCGAGTCAGAGCTCCAGCTGCGAAGTGATGGCAAGGACGGGTAGCTAGTGGCCAACGACCAACCGGGTGTTGACGCTTGTTATCTCTGAGGCCCTCTCTGCTCCACCTCTCCACCTGTCCGGGTGTGTTGGAGAACCAGAACCGGTCTGGCTGTGACACCGCGCCGCTGCTAATTTAGCTAACGTCGGCTAACCAGCTGCGGGCTCCTAAAAAAATGGCCACTGTTCCAATTCCTGCTGGTACCAGTGCACTCTTGCTGGATATTGAAGGCACCACGACACCAATCACATTTGTAAAGGTAATTTATGTTAGACGTGACTGTTGTTTTTAAGTGTTAAATGCATGCTAATTTAATAAGCCAATGATGTAGCGCTCAATAACGTTTCCACAGCCGTGCTAACAGATGGCTGTCACCGGCTAAACCAGCGTAGCTCGACGGTGTTCGATTGTTTTGGACCTCAGCCTCTCTCAACGCCTCATTTTTTTTTTTTTCTTTTTCTGCCTCTATAAATGCGGTTTTTTCTCTTTCTTCGCTGTAAACTCTCCGTTCGTTTTACCAAACCAGCTCGTTTAAAATGCAGCGGTCAGATTGATTAGACAGGAAATCTGCGGGTCTGCTTGGCAAGTCTTCAAAAAAGCCCCGAATTCAGTTTCCTCAATAAACAAACAAACAAATGAAATAAACAAGGGCCTTTATACGATTTTAAGTCCTGAATGAATGAATGAATGCAAAAATACCTTCTTTTTTTTTTTAAAGGTTTTAAATATTTTAAATTTTAAAATAATTTATACATTATTTTTAAATATCCTAAATATTTTCTTTCGCCTGCTGCAGGCCAAAACTCCGGCTGTATTTTTGTTTAACTATCATATACAGTGGGCTCCAAAACCCCTGTGTATGATCGGGGAAGTGGTCTCAGAATTTTGGACCCCACTGTTTGGCCCAAAAAAAAAAAAAAAACAAAGCAGCAAATGTTTGACATTTCTTGTTTGAAAAATGACTGAAATGATTAAATCGATCCTCAAAATAGTTGCCAGTTATTTTTCTGTAGATCGACCTGTCATGGCAGCTGTAATTTTGAGGTACTTAAGTTTTTCCATGTTATTGTACTTTCTACCTTTACCTTCTACTAACAGTTGCTTTCCAGATAAAGGTTTTAAATACAAATTTAAAAAAAAAGAAACATACAAAGTTATAATATACAACACATTGTTAAATATTAAACCAGTGGTCTACCAGTTGTAAGCAGTTCTAATAATGTCATATATAGTAATACATTAGTCACTGGGGGTATTTTTCTGCCGCGGGAGTACTTTCACTTTTGATACTTTTAGATGGTCGTATTGGTATTTTTGGTCAAGTAAAGGAAATGATTTCTTCCTCGGCGCACGGCTGACTTTCATGAAAGTCATCTTGATTTTTTTGTAACTGAATGCGAACCAGTACAGTGTGAGTCTAAGAAGGCTCTGATAATACACCTAATGACCCGACTGTCATTTTCAGGATATCTTATTTCCATACATCAAGGAGCATCTTGAGGATTACCTGTCCTCTCACTGGGAAGAAGACGAGTGCAAACAAGATGTTCATCTCCTAAAGAAACAGGTAAAGCAGGGAGGCGTTTTTATGTGGGGTTCGCCACTGGTAGAACCAAAGTGTGAGGACGTGGGGTCCAGGACGTTGCAAATTCTCCTGCAAAAAATTGAATTTATAAAATTGCTAAAAGTGGAATGAGTCCAAACATTTCTTCAATTTTTCTCAATTTATTGACACTTGAAGCAGGCACTATTAGATTAACATTAGATCACTGTACTTGCGAAAATGTTATGTTTTCTTTTGTGGTTATAGTATAAAAGACAAAAAAAGGATTAAATAAATATCAATAAAAAACCCAGTGGAAAGCTCCTGGGTCAGGAAGCACGTTGTGCTCCTGATACCCAAGAATTAAATCTAGAAATACCTTTTGATCTCCTTTCCCTCAAATCCCCAACATTTCAATCCACCTGATCATTCGCGATGTTTTGCCAAAGCAAACACGAACCCTGCTCCAACGCTCCCTTGACAAAAACCCTGACTGCTGTGACAGATTGAAGAGGACATGAAACAGAACCGGTCGTGTCCTGTCCACGCCGTGGACCAGACGGTTCACACAGATGAGGAGAAGGCCATTAGAGAAGTGGTGGATAATGTGCTGTGGCAGATGGCAGCAGACAGGAAGTCGACAGCGCTCAAGCGGCTCCAGGGTCACATGTGGAGGGCGGCGTATGCTTCGGGGAGAATCAAAGGCGAGTAAGTACGCTGATCACTTTCCTCGCTTCAAAATTCATTCATTGTCTTGTGTGATAGTTAACTGACCAGGGCTGCAATAACGATTATTTTATATATTATCCATTATTCTGACAATTATTTTATTTTGATTAATCGTTTGGTGCCCATCACATTTTCTGTTTAGTCCAACCAACAGTCCAAAACCTAAAGATAGTCGATGAAATGTCGCACGAGAGAAAGAAAAGCACTAAATCCTCCCAAATTACAAACTTGAAGCGGTAAATGTTTGACATTTTTGTTTTAAAAATGATTGAAATGATTAATCAATCATCAAAATAGTTGCCAATTATTATTTTTCTGTCAGTCTGAATAATTTTTGCAGGCCTAACAGGATTGATATAAATAAATATTTAATATATGAAATTCTGTATGATCCATTCTGAAAATGCTCAAATTCATTACAAATCTTTTATTTCTAAAGGTTATGGGAATTTAAGAACCTGTAAACGGTTTCAATAAGCTTCGTAAAAGCTATTAAAAAGTAGGTATCTTCTGATGTTTGGCTTGTTTCAAACAGGATCTATCAGGATGTAATTCCGTCCATCAAAAGATGGAGAGGGCAGGGCCTTAAAGTCTACATCTACTCCTCTGGGAGCGTGGAGGCACAGAAGCTTCTGTTCGGGTACTCGGTCGAAGGAGACGTTTTAGATGTAAGTGCAGCCACCTCTCGCCACGTATTTAACACTCATCGTTTCAACACATACTGACACCGACGTTAGCTTCACATACGTGTCTTTATTTACCAGGTTTATTTTTCTGGCTTTTCTGTTTGATCAGTGAAGGAACTTTTGTCTCGGAAATATATTTTTATTGGCTATAGACAATTGCAAACTCATGAAATTGCCGTTATTCACACCGTGGCTAATGAGATGTGTTGTTTTTAATCCTTTCAGTTATTCGATGGTCACTTTGACACCAGTATAGGGGCTAAAGTAGATGGAAAAAGCTACGAGAGAATTGCAGAGAGGATTGGCTGTCAACCTGAGGAAATCACGTTCTTGACAGACGTCACTCGAGGTGAGTTGTGTATGTTAGCAATGAGAATTCTGTGACAGACACCGATCCCAGGATTTGTTCCCTCTATGGAATAGTCATGTGCTCTCTGAAAGAGATTTCATCGGATGTTGTACTGAAACCGGGTTTTATTCACTAATATGCTTCAGTACAGTGCTTGTGTTATTTTTTTTTGTGATTGTAATAATGAGCTTTTTCAAGTTGCATGAGTCCTTACAGACAGTTACAGTATGTAATGAATTTGCTACTGGCAAATGAAACTGTGGTTTGCTGAGTTACACCCAGTTACGTGCAAGTTAATCCAGCAAAATGTCCTACTAAAAAGCTGTTGTAGATGGATTTGTGCTGACACTCATGGTTTCACTGACTTTGTTGACCCCGTAACTTTTTTCTCTAGCGCCACCAGTAGGACAGAGTTGAGATTTTTTTTGTTCTTTCTTTTTTTAATCGAAATATCTCGACAACCAGTTGATGGATTTCCGTGAAATTTGGTTCAGACATTCGTGATCTGCAGAGCTTCGTATAAACTTTGATCTCAGGACATTTCCAGCAAACTCAGCTGTACTTCGTGTTAAGTGCAAATTAGCAAATATTAGCATCGTAACATGCTAAACTAAGACGATATACATTATTCCCACTGTAGATCCACTGTAGATCAACATGTCAGCATTGTCACTGTGAACATTTTTAACATGCTGGTGTTAGCATTTCGCTCAAACCCCCGCTGTGCCTCGGTGCAGCCTCAGAAGGCTGCTGACATGGCTGTGGACCCGTAGTCCCGTGGAGTTTACTTGTAAACAAACCAAAGTTATGTTTAAATTCGCCGCTAGAGATCAAAATGTCCACAGGAAACCTTTTAAGGAAGCCTAACCTTTGTAGATTTTATTTAGTTGGATGAGCACAGCTTGCAAAAAAAAAACAAAAAAACAATGTAATTGCATCTCATCTTGCAGTAGGACTCCGTTAATGTGGCGTTAAAAGTCTGGATTCAATTTTTGGATCGATATATTCACTCATGGATTTGTCATTGCAGAGGCTAAAGCTGCCGAGGAAGCCGGGCTGAATGTGTTGGTGGTGGTCAGGCCTGGAAACATGGAGCTGACGGATGAGGAGCGGGCCCACTATAACCTCATTACATCCTTTAACCAACTTGAACTGACGGGACGAGTTTAACGTAGAGCGCGGAGGAAGACGAGGAGAACTTCTCTGACTTCATGTCATAATGACCTTTTCCTTCTCTTCTTTGCCCCCACCCACCCGCCAAACCACCCACCCACCCACCTTTCTGCAACTCTTGATTTTTTTTGTTTGGTCTACGTCGACATTTCCGGAGATGTAAAAGAGATGCCGCTGGGGCCACGGTCAGCCACCAGTGGGGCTAAAGAGGTTCCAGCCTCTGAGAAGTCCATCCTTCCAGTTCTCTCAGGATGCTTTTCACATGTATGGAAACGCATCTGCAGAGCGTAGTAGGAGCTGAAATGGAAAATCACTCTCATTGGACCTTTTTGATTGACTGGGAAGAAAACAGAAAAGCTGTAGCTAAAAGTTGCTGCACATGACCTGTGAGGTTACCCTACCTTTTTACCTTTTAGATGAAAGTCCTGAACCTCTTCAGTGTTAATCAAAACTTTCCAACTGTAAGTGTGCGTGTGTGTGTGTGTGTGTGTGAGTGAGAGTTGTATCTTGTCGTCGTCGTGTAGACATTTTCCATTTGTTTCCCTCCCTCTACCCGTGTTGCAGACGTATGACGTTTTATCCAGTAATTGAACTGTAATATTTTAGGAAGTAGAACAACAGTATAGATGCACTCAGCAGAGGTGCCGCCAACAGGAAAGTTATCATTTCATACTGTGTTCGAATGTCTTTAGTTAATCCCCTCACCTTTGAATGGTGTCTATTTAAATGTGCCATCCTCATTGTTCATACGTGACGTGGGTTCTTGGAAAGTTACCTAAAAATTGCCAAAATATATGATTTATGTGTGAAACAGAATTGGTATTATTCAGGAAAGTTACGTACAATAAAAATGCCTTGTCTCACACAGAAGTCGGTCTCTTCTAAAAATACTGGATATACCTGCAAACGCTTGATTATTGAAGGGTAAGTTCACACAACTCATAAAATAAGAGTTTCTCAGTTATCACTAGCGGCGTTGAGCCATACAGATGCTAGTTTTGGTTTTATGTGTTTGGTTTAAGATTTTAGGGGAAAATTTTCGACAATTTGGGAAATTAATTTGCTTTCTTGCTGAGAGTTAGATGAGAAGATTGATAGCGCTCTCATGTCTTCACAGGAAACGTAACGTGTTAATTGTGAGCTTCAGAGTTGCTGGAAGGCAGGTTTGTTTTTTGTTGTTTTTTTTAACAGCTGGACCGAGCCATGCTAGCCGTTTCCACCTGTTCCCAGTCTTTATGCTAAGCTAAGATAACTAGCAGCTAAGAGTGCAGACATGACATCGGCATCGATCTTCTCGTCTGACTTTCAACGAAAAAGCGAATAAACATATTTCTCAAAATGTTGAACTGTTCCTTTATATATGGAGCCATTCCTCTGGGAATAAAGCATTATTTTATTTCCCAACAAAAGATGTCTAAATGGTGTTTCAAAGCCTTTTCAACAGTGAATCCTTTATTTACTTATTTATCTATTCATTTATTTTCTTGGCTTAAAAGTAGTCAAACAAGCACAATGAGTCTAAAAGTACTGGAATTAAAAAAATAAAAAAAAGTGTAAAATTATCATTTCCCATATTAACACTTAGCTTAGCACAAAGACCGTTTCAGTCTTTGTGCTAAGCTAAACCAACTGAATGCTGGCTCCACCTTCATATTTAAACAGGCAGCTGTGAGAGGGTCTTCAAACCCCTCCACTCTAACTCGCGGCAAGAAAGCGAATGGCCGCGTCCATTTTGGAGCGAAATGCCAACTCTTCCTCTAAAGGTGCTGATTCAAGGAGAATCGTTAACCACTTAACAGCAACTTGACTTTCCTCAACTAAAACCTTCCGGTTCCTCTGAATCATCCAATCTCGACATTTTACATTGGAACAACATTGTGCTGAAGAGACAGTCCCCGTGGAGCCGATCAGTTTAGAAAAAAACCGAGGACTATAAGCACACGTTTTGCTGCGTTTTTATTGATACCGATCACCTACTGCGCAAACGTGCGTCAAAGCATCCGCAGATTAATACAGTTCCCAAAAAAAACCAAAGCATTTGGAAAGTTAAAAAAATAATCTAAAGCTCTGTAGCTTTTAAAAAAGAAGTGTAAAACTAGTTTACAAAGTAAAATACCCTTAAACATAACAACGATTGATAAACAGACCAGATTTCTGCTGTGGCATTTTAAAAAAGGTCACTTTTACATGCATGAGGATAAAAAAACATGTAACATTCACACGTGCCTGCATGAAGTGGCGATCATGTGTCACTAATGGTAACACTAGAGGAAAGGACACTCGCAGCTTCCTCGGACTGAGTAGATACCTCAAAGTTGCTGATACGTGCGTCTCATGCAGGTGAACCTGAGCATCTTTGAATGGGACCCTACAGTTGGTCCGGCTGGCCCCTGGACGCAGGATCAGAGCGGGCCTCCGACGGGCCGCCGACGGGACGCCCGGAGTTGTCCGTGCACGCTAAGACGAAGCGGTCGTGACGGAACTCCGTGGCAAAAGTGGCGAGGAAGATGAGGAAGAACATGACCAGCGCCCACTGGCACCGAGCTGCGTGCATGTGGAGGCTTTGAGACATCAGGGAGAAATCTGCACCGGGTGAGTTAAGGGTGACACATGCAAATGAGGGATCACACCACGCGAAAGGGACCAAGCAACCCGTGAGCTGGTACCGCCAAGCTGACAGCCTGCGTCTGGCTTAAAGCTTGAAGGACAGCTTCACAGTTTTTCAAGCCTTTTTTTAAAACAAAAGTCGGGTCATGTTGGAAGACAGCCACTGTATTTGGCAGATGCAGAGTCCAGAGTCCCTCCAGCCTAGGCAGAAACAGACGATTAGTCGATGGACGGAGATTGATCGGCGGCTACTCTGCCAGACTCACGACGGGACCGTTCAAAACAAGGGCGATCAAACCTGACGCAGCAGAACCAGAGATCTCGTCTTGTTTTAAGTCCACACATTCCTCCTCCTTGTTAGAACCCGGGCCCTACATTACCCGCAATAATCCCCGACGGCCAACAGTGCTACTCCCCAACACCTGTAAACAAGACCTTCACGTGGAACAATCGGTGGACCCCCCCCCACCCCCCGACGTTTTCTACACCAAAGATCCATCGCAGAAATAATGAGCAGATCAATCGACAATGAAAACCATTTAAAGTCCCCTTTTGCATGTGATCACTAGTCTCTAGAGAGGGTCTGAGTAAAAGAGATACAGAGCACCATGCAGACAGTGATGGATCCGGACAGCAGGAAACGAATGATGCCGGCCTCCCTCCCCTCGTTCTTCAGGTCCACTTTCAGGGTGATGTAGGACTGCGCCCAGCAGAAGAGTGTTCCCAGTCCAAACGTCATGAAGGCGCCCAGGTTGTGAATCATCTCCTCACTGAACAACTGAAACCAGAATAGCAAAGATGCAACCTCTTCGACTGAACCTGCGAGTCCCTCCGTCTAGAAGTCGGTACGTAAATTGTTAAATACACGTGTTGGTTGGCGTCGTTCGTTACCTGGAAGTTTCCTACGAGTGTCATTCCAAAGCTGCCAGCGGAGAAACCCACCAGACTGCCCGCATTCAGCCATGGCCTGTCCGTCCTGTGTTTCAGCTGAAGGTATCGCAGGACGGCAATAATGAACCCTGGAAGAGAGACGGAACCGAGGGAACCAATGGAACCGAGGGAACCAAAGGAACCGAGGGAACCGAGGCAAAGTCGATCAAAACGAACAGCCGGCTTTACTCTGTGTATACAGCACATTGCATGAAGCTTGGCAACAATATGTCTGTTCCTGCATTTCAGGATAAGCCTGGTGATGTTCTGTATTTTTCTTGGTGTCACCATGAACGTCTCCTACTAACGCGTAACGGTGTGTGAATCCCAGCCTGACGCATCTCCCTCCTCCGCGGCACCGACAAGACTGACAGAGAACTTCAATAATCCAGAAATGCAGCGGCCAAATCACACACAAGAATAAAAAACTAACACGAGGAACCTCAAAAGAGGCCGGTAGGAAATAAAAACCAGACTGAATCCTGACTACAAACTGAATTACAACCAAAAACTAGGAGCGGACAATGACAGGGCCTGGTACATACATGACTGGTGAGAGTCTACCGCATAATCGTCCCCTGCCTTCTGCTTGTTCACGAGCCTGCGTGCAAACCGTGGGGGACGAGCGATACACTGCTCAAAGATGCGTCAGATCGGAGAATCCACCAATGCTTGGAGACAGCAGAAGAAAAAAAACAGATGCAGGTGGATTATTCTGTTTGTAACAGGGCAGTTTGGAGAATGAGATTCATTTTGTCTGTTTTTTTTTTTACGTTCTTAGAAGCGTTAAGTCTCGGCGGTTCTTGGGCTTTTTCGTGGGATTGGACGACAACAGGAAAAATGCTGAACATCGCAGGCTCGTGTTTGCCATCTGGCATTTCATTGTAACTGTATTAACGCGACCGACGGGGATCGCTGCTCTTACCCACGAACGCTGCCAGGTTCATGACCTCGCTGAAGATGCAGCTGGCTGGAGACGAGTTGCCGGCGATGCTGAGACGAGGGAGAAGGGAGGATTTTGTTTTGTTTCGTTGTTTTCGCTGCACTAGAAAGAACACGCAGGCCATGCTTTTACTGTGAAAGGGAAACGACGGCCTATGTACCTGATGTATGGAGGATAAAAGGATCCATTTCTTCCCCTGAGAAATAAATGTCAGGGATTATTCCGGAGGGACGTGAAAACGGTTGTGTGCAGAGCGTAATGCTGATCTGATTCTTACCTGTATTGTGAGCTCAGGGGTGCGATCCTCTCCTCCTCGACAGCCACAGAGTATCTATTTAAAACGCATCAGAATAAACGAGGGGAACAGGACGTTAAAGACGAACAAGATGATGACACTACTGTGGTGTCACCTGCCACAGGGGTAAACTGTGTGTGTGTGTGTGTGTGACCCCCCCCACAAGAGGAGCAACACAACGCAAGTGCGTTTTTTTGCTGATGATCTGTTTTCATGTAGTTTGTGTTTCTTTGTTGTTGTTTTGCGTCTTTTTCTCGTCACTAGTACCTCCGTGGTCCTTTTGTGCGCCTTTGCAGTTGTTTTTTCTCTCTGAAGGTGTTTTGTATCAGTCCGTATTTGTCTTGTCTCCGTCTGTGCTCGTTTCGCGTGACTTTCTAGTCGTTTGGTTTAACTTTCTCGTGTCGTGTCCCTTATGTAATCAGTTTGTCTCGTTGAATTTCGTGTCCTCCTGCAGTAGCTTTGTCTTTTTGTTGTGGCTTTTCTCTCTGTCAGTAATTTTTGTGATCTTTTTTTGTCCCTTAGTGGGTTTTTGTTGTGTCACACTCCTCGGCGCATGAGTTAGACTAAATATTACAGCGCACTATACCAAATGTTATCGGAAACCATGACAGAAAGCCGGAGAGGCAGGTTCTCAGACTGAGATAATCAGCTGTAAAAATGATTTTAAAATTGCTTCACTGATTTTACTGTATCCTACTTCGATGTTACCGTGGCCTCTGTACGTTGTGCAGCTGTAATGTGAAGGGAAAATAAGCAAAGACCAAATAACGGATTGGATCTGGATCTGGCTCTGGCCCCTGGGCCTGTGCCCGTCGGGCCCGTTCTCTAATCCATCCACGGAACCAGACCTGGCAGTTAAACGCAGCCCCGTAATTAACAGAACTTACACCACCCAGAGTCCAGCAGCTGTGCACACAGAGTAGACGGGGGGCAGAAGAGCCCAGGGACTGCAGTTCCACATCCTGTCCCCTCCGACGCCGCAGAAGAAGAAGTTGTGCTAGTTGGACTGGACGATGTCAATGTGTTTAATACGTCTGGCGCCTGGTGTGGCCTGTAAGACGGTGGGACGTGGACCACACGTGCCTGGAAAGGGAGATGCATGTCAACACCTATGACACATCCTGTCATAACACACGGGCTTCGGTTCTCTTATGTCCCATTATGGTGCCACTTCCTGATAAGACACTATTCAGCTGTAAGTAGTAATGGCTTTATCAGCGGTCAGTGCTCGGTTAATGGTTAATAAATCAGTTATAAGCCATTAGTGAGAACGACTTCTGGGATATGCCAGATTGTGGGGTATTTCTTGTCGTTTTGGTCCGGATGTCCTGCAGCTCCTTAACGGAGGATGAGTGGTCAGACAGTCCTCGGGTCTCCCTGATGGGTTAGAGAGACAGACAGACAGAAAAGTGTTGTGACGGCGGAGGATTTTCTCACAGTCTGGCAACACAAGAGATTTTGTCTTACAGCTGATCTCACCCGGACTGTAAGAGACACCAAAGACCACAAACCAGGAGGCTGTGTCCTTTGTTGCTTTGTGTCTCTTTGCAGCATTTTGCGTCTCTCTGTGGCTGTTGTTATCTCTCTGTGGTCGTTTTTATCTGTGGTTGTGTCTCTCTGCCGTTTTGTGTCTCTTTGTGGTCGTTTTGTGTCTCTTTGCGGTCGTTGTGCGTCTATTTGCGGTCGTTTTGTGCCAGTTCACTAATCCATCCATGCTTATAACTGATCTATCAAGCGTTAAACCTTAAGAAAGTCACACGGTGCTTTATCAGGAAGTGGGTTTCTACGGATCCGATGTGGATTTAATCAACGGCGTCCAAATTAAAAAGCAGCAACACCGACACCAACAGCAACGCAACACCGCAACAGCAGCAACAACAGCAACGCAAGGCCTCTCCACGTGTGCACACGTACACACTGAGGCTGGAGAACAGGCTGCTCGTGGCGGTTTCTGTGAGCGGAAGATACCGGAGGACCGTACCTGTCAGTCCCCGCACCGACGCCCCCCGCTTCAGTGGCGGCTGGGGACTGTAAACAGCGCACGTCAGCCCTTAAAAGCCCCCCCGGCGCTTCCCTTCCACCTGCTCCGTTAACGGCGCTTCCTGCTGCGGCCGAAGGTGAAACGGAGTCGTCGATCCGGAGCTGGGGGCGGGCGGTTCCACTGATGCTGGTCTTCAGCTGGTACGGTCTAAAGCAAGGCCGGATCACCGCCTGGGCAAAGCGGGCAACTGCAGAGGGGTCCCAGACCCCCACACCTCCACCTCCACCCCACCGTGTGTGTGTGTCCACATAAGAGCTCGAGGTAATATTAGTCCATCACAGGAATATTGTTGGGCTGCAAACAATCATTTTCTTTAATAATCAGTTTTTTTTTAGTCTATAAAATTGTTTTCTGACTCAAAATTAACATTTTGAAATTGCTTTTTTTTTTTTTTTTTGTCTGTCCAAAGGTCAAAAATGAAAATTATCTATTTACTTTCATAGAAACCTGGGAAAATAGCAAATATTCAGATGTTCAGAAGCTTGTACTCATGCCATTTTTTTGCATTTGTCTCTTAAAAAAAACAACTTAAACGTTTAATCGATTATCAAAATTGTTGCCAATTACTAATTCACTAATAGCTGATCGATTAATCCAGTTAGTGGTTGGTGCCTGGGGAAATACTGAAACCTCCCATGTGTAGTGGGGGGTCAATAGGGGCCCAATAGGGGCCCCACACTGGACCCATGCAGCTGGCAACATTAAAAGTACTTACGATCGTTCTAAATGATGAGACACTGTTCGTGCCTTGATTCAGACGATTTTCTGATGCTCCTGGCGGGACACAGCTTCGGCCTCATCAACACGCTGCTTTCCCTGAGGGTGCAAGGGCACCAGACGACCATACTGTCATCAAAGCAGGCAACCCAGACCTCCGGGGAGGGGGGCCCCAAAGCCCCAAAGCCCCAGGTGTGTCATTCGCCTTTCGGTTCTCTGATTGCTTGCACATTTGCTTGGAGATTTACACAGCTGAAGTACAACCCGGACCCTGCGCTCCTACGTGTTCCCTTGCCCCTGTCAGGTACGGGGGGCCCCTGTGTTGAAATCCAGTTCCAAGACCTGGAATTATTGCTCAGATGGTGCATTTTCCCAGTGATGGAGTACTGGTTCACGTCAAAGTGAGCTGCGAGGTGCACCTTTACTTGGAGGCAACAACGGCTCAGTGGCAAATACCCCGGGGCCCCCAAACAGGTTGATCTGGTCATAGGAACGCAGGTGAGACACGGCTGTGTTCTCTCCACACAACAGAGAAATTACACATCAGTTTGCTTCTTGATTATAATCCTATTCATTTCCATCGTGTAAACTCCTCTTTAAATAATCAGGGGTTCACTATCCTACTACTTTATAAAGCCCAGAGACGGTAGGCGATACCGTGTAATGTCGCTCCCTGGGGCCATGATGGAAAATAAGAAGAGCTGAAATACAATATTTAAGAGCAGCGTGGCTTGAAGGACGCTGATGTTGCTCAGTTCGAGTTTAAATGGATTGCCTTGATATCTGTAATGTCCGTAGACATCCGTTGTTTCATTTGAGGAGCTGAAACGACAGTGACATATAAATGATAAAGGGGATTTATGGGAGTATTCACAGCTGGTTAGCAGCAGTGTGGGGTCAGTCTCTTTTTTTAAACTCTCCTAGTATATCAACCAGTATTGAAAAAACAAACAAAAAACAACTAAATAAATAAAAATTCAAATACAAAAGCAAAGGGATCTTGATAGTGAGATTAGGGAACATTTGTGGCAGGACGCGATCTCAAATGTAGGCTGGACCACCAGGGATGCCACCAGGGAAGTAGGTTCATGTGCCCAGGATGAATTAAGAGTCTCTGAAGATCCGCCGACTTTTTCCTCTGGTGCCATCATCAGGTCGAAACTCAAACTTGTCCGGTGTTTTAACGTTTTAAGACCAAAACAAATCAAATCAAATACAAATCAAATGCAAGAAAACGAAGTAGTACGTGAACAAATGCTCCAGCATTTCTCCTACAGAGTTTTCGTTCCTGACAGCGTGGAGACGACCTTTGAAACAGCATTTCCACTTTCATGGTCGAGGGGAGAAACAAAAAATATTAGAAATAATGACAGAACGGTTGTTTCAATGCGCATCCAGCAGCTTTGCCGGTCTTCGGCACTGGAACAAACACAGTCTAACCAAAAAAAAAAAAAAAAAAACACTCCTGCAATAAACCCTCCGCCATGAAGGTCGTGATGCTCGGCTTGTGCCGAGGAGGGGCTGATCCCCCGGATCCGACCGGTCCCGGAGGGATGCGGTTTGCGCCTTTTATTTGAACGCCAGTGTACAGTGGCATCATAGCAGCATGGACTGAGGCCTCCGGAAGGAACCACGCGGGTGAATCGGCACCTGTCGGACATTATGAACTTCCCGGGGGAGGGTTTCACGGCGCGGCCGTCGTGTTAGACTGCCTTGGCTTTCAAGCTGCGTGCTCCCTAGTAAACCGACCAGGTCAAGTCTCGTTCCTTTAGAACAGCTGTGGCGGGAACGTTGAGGGCGGAATCCTACCGGAAACATGCGAAACTTTCAAAATAAATCCATCCCGTTCGATGGTATAATTGAGACGACAGTAGTCGTCACCGACAGGAAACCCACCCCCGTGCTCCACAGAGCTGTCCCTTCAGAGATAGACTTAAAATAACAGTTTAACACGACAGAGCCACTCAAATCAAGACGACGCAAACACCTTTTTGTAAATAAATACTATTTATTGAAAATATCGCATGTAGTCCATCTAAAACAAAGACTTGTTTTCTTTTATTAACAGGATAGACTGAGGTCGACCGCTCAGACTGCAGCCCTCATCATCGTTGGAATGAAAATCAAGCGCGGGTCCGTTTTTCCAGTTTCCTGCTGAGGTCTGATCGATTAGCGGATAATCACCCCCGATGCCGTTAAAGACGAGCGCTAAGCATGCAGACTTTAAAATTACATCATTTTTTATTTACTTAAAAAAAAAAAAAAAAAAAAAAAAAAAAAGTCCATCGCCCTCTGCTGAGCCTCGGGAAAAGGAATTAAAAACAAGAATAAAACGTCCTCAACGAGTGGGACTGCATTGCTTTGCATTGACATATCCCACACACGCACAGCAACTTGGTCCGATGCGCTGTATGTAGTGACACCAGTGGTGAAAGTAAGTCGGTAAGAGCGGGTCTGGAGAACCAGCCAACGTCCTGTTTAGGTGCATTTAAGGAAGCTGGCACTCCGAGCAGTGACTTAGCGTTTAAATGCCCGGGAGCTGGACTACTGCTTCAGAGTGTAAAGTATAAAGTATAACAGCCAATACGAGGTCCCGCGGTGTTTTCGTTAAATCTGCTGTTAAAATGAACGTGGAATGTGATTCTCTATCCATCTATTCTAACTGTAGCCTCTTTTATAGGTTTTACTGCAAAATGCATGCAGGCGATGATGCATTTACATGTTTAAAAAAAAAAGAAAAAAAAAAAGCATGATTTTTTTTACTTTTAAGAGAAAGGTATTTACATATTTATGGATTATAAAGATATCTGAGCTTTGTTGTAGTGCACAAATATAGAAAGACGATAAAGACGCAACAAGCTAATATTTCTTACACGATTGTTGTTTTTGCACGATCGCGCAGTCGTGAGCAAAAAGCCGTAACAGCGGCTCTGCTGTTCAAACCAAACTCATTTTTTATTTAAAAAAAAAAAAAAAAAAGTCCATCGCCCTCTGCTGAGCCTCGGGAAAAGGAATTAAAAACAAGAATAAAACGTCCTCAACGAGTGGGACTGCATTGCTTTGCATTGACATATCCCACACACGCACAGCAACTTGGTCCGATGCGCTGTATGTAGTGACACCAGTGGTGAAAGTAAGTCGGTAAGAGCGGGTCTGGAGAACCAGCCAACGTCCTGTTTAGGTGCATTTAAGGAAGCTGGCACTCCGAGCAGTGACTTAGCGTTTAAATGCCCGGGAGCTGGACTACTGCTTCAGAGTGTAAAGTATAAAGTATAACAGCCAATACGAGGTCCCGCGGTGTTTTCGTTAAATCTGCTGTTAAAATGAACGTGGAATGTGATTCTCTATCCATCTATTCTAACTGTAGCCTCTTTTATAGGTTTTACTGCAAAATGCATGCAGGCGATGATGCATTTACATGTTTAAAAAAAAAAAAAAAAAAGCATGATTTTTTTTACTTTTAAGAGTAAAGTATTTACATATTTATGGATTATAAAGATATCTGAGCTTTGTTGTAGTGCACAAATATAGAAAGACGATAAAGACGCAACAAGCTAATATTTCTTACACGATTGTTGTTTTTGCACGATCGCGCAGTCGTGAGCAAAAAGCCGTAACAGCGGCTCTGCTGTTCAAACCAAACTCATTTTTTAAAAATCTTTTAAACTGATTACATTTATTTTGATGATCTCAACACAAGAAGAGAGAAAAGCCCTTAAAATTCCTGAATCTCCTGTTGCTTTTCCTGCTTTTTTTGTTCTCAGTTCCTTCGCATCCAACAAATCTATTAATTCGCTTTTTTCCCCCTTATTTAATTTTCGGCTTAATTTTTTTCCATATTCAAAATGCCCAATCCGTGCATTCCTTACATTCTGCCCGTTCAGTTTGAAGATTTTAGTTAATGCTTCAATAGGGTTGTTGCATATTTATTCAAAGACTCTGCGTTAATCCCTATGACTACAAGCCCGTTCAGCCTGACTTGTCGACATCTGGGGAGTGTGAGGTGGTGCTTTAATGAAACGGCCTCCGCCCCTTTAACTGTTGGTGTGCGTCTGTCGGCACGGGGGGCCCAGAATTTACTTTCACCACTGGGTGCGACCGATATCATGGCTTGTGTTTGAGTTGCGTCAGAAAAACGTGAATGGCACAAAGAAGGGTTTAACAGTATTTTCATCCGTCGCAGAATTCTTCCTCGTTTGCACTGCGAGTCAAACGGATCTCCCTGCGAAACAACAAAAATTTTAGAGGCCGATACTCAGCTCGGCCCCCTGACTGGCGGTCGCTCTCCACTGTCCACCAGGCAGAGACTCGGAGAGAGACTTTCCTCCTCCTCCTCCTCCTCCTCTGCCCGATCAGACCCCGAGTTTGTTGGCCTGTGTCAGCACCACCTTGAGTATGGGCATGAACGCTGACGTCTCGCTGAAGTTGCTGTTACTGACTATGTGGGTGTGGATGTTGAGGCCCTCCGCGTAGGATCGGGACTCTATGGTCCTGGCTATGTTATGCAGTCCTCCTACAATGGCGGGAGAGAGCTGGAGAGAGGAAGAGCAGAGGGTGTGAGCGAGAAGTCAGAGCTCTCTCTTGTAAACTTTTGTATTTTCTTATCCCGAGAACTGGAAAAGCTTCACTGTCCGTGGCACGGGGATGGAAATTTAGCTTGGACAGGTACAAGTAGAATTCAAAACATATATGTAGCAAAAATACAAACAAAGCATTAAAAGGAAAAAAAAAATACATATGTGCATTAACAAGTGGATCTGAGAACCTTTTGGCTGTAGAGTGCAAAATATGTGCCAGCGGGAGAGAACTCACTCTAATAACTAAAGCAGTAACAACACCACAGGGTTTCAGCAGGTTCACCAAGTCAAACCGAAGAGTCTTTTTTAAGGACTTTTGTCAAACCACGCGCGGTGACATTTCTCTCAGTCACAGCCACCAAAGTATGAAAGATATCAGTGAAAGCCAGTAGGGGCGATAAGGCCTTGAATTACTGACTGAGTGCTTGAATCTACGGATATCTGTATCACATTTTCCCAGCTGAATATCACAAGACGTCCTCCTAATACCAATAATTAATCATTAAAACACGACCTGGACCAGGAGAAGCAGCAGAAAAATGGATGGGGGTTATCATAAATTTAATCACTTCGTACATGTAGCATGTTGAATTTCTGAGAACTTCGTTTTGTATCCGTGAATCCGTCTGTGTGGTGTTTGAAATGAGGCACAATGCTGCACCTCTCCCACTGAAAAGCTTTGTACAAGTTTGCTCAGAGCAAACGATCAGAGCTTCATGCAAAACTGCTCCTCCTTGAAAACGGGTGTAGATTTCCCTCCTTTTTCATCTTATGCCAAAAAAACTGATTTTACAGATGAGCAATAAGCTAAATCTCACTTTGTATGAGATCAGTATTTTTCTGTACAAGGTCCCTGACAAAGAAACGTGATAAACCCAAACTTTGGTCTCGGAGATGTTCAGCCCTGAAGAGGCCGCCGGGGACATGTCATCTGCGGACTTCGAATTCAAAACCTCTGCTAACTTCTCTCTTACGTTTTATCTCAGTTTTACGCTGCGAACATATTTAAACTCAAGATTCATCAAGTATTATAATTCTTCCGTCAAACAAGTGTTTTTCCACCCTGTCATCTGTACGTGATTTGTAAACCACTTGAGATATTGCTCCGTCCTATGAGTTAAAACCCACATACAAGAAAATGTGTTAAATGTTGACAAATTCTTTTCTTTTACCTAAGAACAACTCTGTTTGTACGAGTGCTTCTCGCATGATATTCAGTGCATTTAAGACTCACCTTTTAAGCCAAGCTTTTTTTTTTTTTTATTAATGCCGTTTTTTTTTTGCTCGTCTTCTGTATGTAAAGCGTCACTGAGTAACAAGAAAAGGTGCCTAAAATCCTATTTAATCTCTGTCATCGTTGTCGTCTTCTTATCATTCTTAAGTAAAGTACTCACCGTCTGCTCTCTGAGTTTGTCATAAAGAGCCTCCAAACGTTTGTTGGCATCATCAAGCTTCCTCTTCGTTTGCTGTGAAAAGATGAAACAGAGTCCAATGATTCACTCGTCTCTGACGCAGAGATAAACCGCATTGTTGGTCCTCATCAGATAGACTCACAGGGTCGGTAGCTACGGCCAAGCACTTCTGGATGAGCCCCTCGAACGTGGTCTTCAGGACCACGTGCTCGTCGGGGATCGGCTTCTTCGTGATCTTCTCCGCAGGGATGGACTGCAGAGGCTGCGGGGGGGTCAAACGGGGTGAGAATATTTCAACCCGAGGCTACTGAGATCTCACGGCCGTTAATCCAAGGGTGTCACACCGTTTTAAAACTTTATTGGTTTTGAGCAACAATGGCAACACTTTATCTCAAGTCCCCGCTGTTCAGAACTTATAAGGTCTAGATAAATACTTAAATGCTTTGTAGCACACTAAACCGTAGCTGTTAGCAGGTGTAAGGACACTTCAAGTGTTTAATAGTGTTCAGTATTTGTTAACAGTTAGAACTTCTCCCATGAAGACATATTTTATATCATTACACCTGTTTTTTTTTTTTTTTAAACTATATTGTCATTCATTATCTGTTTATACAGCGGCCTCCACAAATGTTTGCCCACAGGACAAGTTCCAGTTCTTTACAACTACATTAATAAACACTTGCATCTGCTCCCAGCTACATTATAATGTGTTATAAACCACTTATTCCATGTTTACATGCCGCTTGCAACTGCTAAATATGGGAACTTAAAGTAAAATGTCACCAGGTCAATAAATCAGGGCACTAATGACATCGCGACAACACACTGTGTGAGACTGATTTAGTCTCACACAGTGTGTTGTCACACACTGTGACAACCACAAGGCTTCGTTGCGGTTTTGAACCATGTCTCCCAGTGTGACGAAAGCCTGGTGGATCGTCGTTCTACAACGGAACAGAAATCCTATTCAAACCAAGCAACGAGAGACCTGCCATCAACTCGAGTCACCATGGATCAATCTCGCATTTTCAAGATCTTTATATCCCGTGACACACGAGAGCTGTGTACCTGTATGACGTCTCCGGTAGGCGCTCCTGGTGCACCCTCCATACTGGTCTTGGGCATCCCGGGGTTCATGGGTGGAGGGGAGACCTGCTGCTGCTGGTGCATGCCCGAGTAGGGGACCTGGGCACCGTGCGGGCCCTGGACCATGGCCTGAGGGGCCCCAGAGGGCCCCGGCTGGGCCTGAGGGTCAGCGCCCAGCGGGGCCATGATGGGGGCAGTGATGGGGGCAGGAGGGGTGTAGTTCTCCGGAACCTGCCGAATAATGAAAAAATATATTTGATCTAAAAGTGCGCATCATGCACATCTCTGTCTCCATCTGCAACTGGGACGCAGACGGAGGGGAGCCACAGTTATAGAGGAAATGTGTCCTATATCTACTGACAGAACGCAGCTACACACTTCACGTAGCAGACTTACCTTCTTCTTCGATGCCCTGTTCAGAGCTGGGGGGTCATTCCAGCCATTCTGAGGCCCTACAGGAAGAAAAAAGGAAAAAATCCTAATGATCCAGTCATTCTCACGCCATCAGGGTACAGGGTCTGGTTTATGCTTTGAAACGTTAAGCTATTTGTTAATTTGTTAAGCCATAGTTTTGATCATGAACTTGACAGATACTATAATTAAAAAGCCCATTATTGATTCAGTTGCCAGTATGGCTAATAAAAAATTTTTTTTAATGACGATTAACATCATCTCATTCATAATCATGTAATGATCAAAGCAATTTTCATCGTAGCTTCAAATTTCTCTCAGACGGTGAGATTCAGGGATTCGGGTGATCAGTTCCTACTGGGAACAAGCGGTAGAAAATTTGTTTCAGAGAAGTTGGACTCTCTTTTTTTGGAGTGAAATGATTCTAGCAAGGCTCGGTCTGAGATATAATCATCACCAGGGTAGTTACCACTCTGTACGGCCATGCAAGGTCGTCAGACCCCGATCACCTGGCTGTGTCGACGACAAATCTCTGAGCCAACCTGCGTCTGTCAATTAGCATTTCTATCGTTTTCTAAAGGTAACTGCTTTCATCCATTTGACAAGTAGCTTTTAGTTATGTTCTGAATGCAATTTAAAACTCCCTGACAATCTGCAACGAGTCTTTTAAATTATTTTATTATTTTATAGTTGCTCATGTGCAGACGGTTGACGAACTCTCGGTGGTGGTGGCGCTTCCTGTGAAGCAAGCGACCAACAATTGTACCATGATGAGCGCCACATTCTTCGATCAAGTCCCGATTCATCTCGCTGAAAAAGACCAGAGACTTCGGGATTTTGCGTTGTGTTCATTTTAAGTTCCCGGACCCACGGAGGCCTTATTTCACGTGCTGCACATGTTTTGATTGTTTTGAAGCAGAGATTTTTTTTTTTTTTTTTTTTAAGATCAGACTCTCTTTTTGACTTTCTACTTTCTGTCTGCGCCATCTTTTCCAAGTCTTAAGCTGCCTTCGCCGGCGTCCGTAGCCTGAAGCCTGCCACCGGAATAACAACAGACGTTTACAATGTTTGACAGTTATCAATACACAAAGTGAAATCATTATTGATAAATGTCAAGACAGTTTAATTGTAATCAATTAATACATTAAAAAAAAGAAAAAAAGAAAAAAACGATGGTTAATTGATTACAACTGCATTTAAGGTCGACTCACTTTTGTGAGGGCCCATATTTTTTCCCTGTAGTCTATCTAACCTGTTAAGTTTTAAATTATACATAAGATCAATGAGCCTACATTTCAGCTTAAAAATAGTACGAGTGTTTTAAGATGGGAAAATTTTGAATCATTTAACGTTTTCTTATTTTGCATCTTAGTAAATACAGGATAAGGAAATTTACATCAATTAAATTCTCATTTCTCATAGCTTTTTAATTGATTTACTTAATTCAACTGATTATGTCACAGTCCAGGTTTCATATCAGTGTTGGCTTGATTTAATTGTGTTGTATCTTAAGGAGTTCAAAAAAAAAAAAAAAAAAAAAGTTCGAGCAGCATGTTAAAGGCACTAATTTAATAGCCGCAGCTTTATAGTAAATGTGAAATGGATAAATTGACTCACTAAAACTAAAAACTATTATTGCAGCAGCTGTTAAACAGAGGAAATTAGCGTCATGTTCGTCAGGCTGAGTGAGTCTGTGAGGATGACAGTCGCAGTGAGGGTGATCAGAGCCATGCAGACCTGTTCTCTGAGAGGCGGGGATCGGCTCGGGGTCAGGGTCAAGCTGTGTACCTGAGACTCCGCCCGGTGGAGGAAGAGGCATGTACGACACAGGAGATCCTGGACCGCCATGCTGGAAAGACGCTCCGGAGGTCAGAGGAGCGGAAAAGGAGGAGGAGGAGGAGGAGGAGGAGGAGGCAGTGGGAAAGAAAGGAGGATGGGAGGGAGGAGAGGAGGACAGACAGTGGCCCACGGAAGGTTGTCCGGGATAGACCGGAGGTGCGGGCTGAGAGGGGATGGGCTGAGTGTACTGAGAGAGGAAGCCAGGGGGGTGAGGAAGGGAGGAGGGCTCCGCGGGCGGAGGAGCAGCAGAGGAGGAGTACTGAAGAGGCTGATAGATAGGCACCCCCCCAGCTCCAGGTGGGTACTGGTTGACCTGGGGGTAGGCTGGGAGTCACACAGGAGACAACAGATGCTGTTAGAGAAAAACTCTCGCATGTTATAGTATCATGCAACAGGAAACGTAGTAAAAAGAGCAGATAAGGACTAGTTACAGTACAGTGCATGCTGAAGTGCTTTATGTTTAGCTTGTAGCTTACAAAAGACTAAACAGGCACAGAGGTAAACACACTGAAAAGGTATTCAACCAAGACGTTCTCATTTTCTGTTAGTGACCAATACTGAATAAAACAGCACAGAGGCGGTCAGATATTGCAGAGTCAAGCATTCCCATGAGGAAATGCTTGCCAGTATTTTAAAGACCGGGACAGAGGTTGTGTGTTGCTCATGCGGCACCTTATGATGCATCCCTGTCTCATTAATGTGTAGTTGTTTGTCTTCTGTACAAGATTACACACGGTTGAGCTCAGCTCAACGTAAGATTAACTCCAAATCAGTTGAAACGAGGTGCAGGAAGAGGGGACTGGACTGCATCATCCCACTGAGAAAAAGGGGCTGTTAGGGAATCTGTGTTCTGTTAAAGACGGGGACTCTACCACAGCACACACACCGTTACAGAACTGGACACACGTAGTTCACTTCGAGCTAATTTAAAGATATGGGGAATCAGCACTCAGCTCTGTCGGCACTAAAGGTCAATCGCACCGTCCTGTTCTCGGTGTCCGTGCTGCCTACTCTGCCGTCTGCTGTCACCTGTCGCCATCTTCCTTTTGCCAGTCTGTCCTCACGCACACGTGTCTTTTCTTGTGTGCGCTCTGCATGCTTATAAACGGTCTTAATAACTTTGTAATTTTAACCTTATACTCTGACTTTGGAACATCTTTCCAGGTCCTGGCTGACTGGCACATTTGCAGGAGTGTTTATTAAATGTGCACTGTCCCTTCTAAAGAATTCATTTAGGCTGGTGTGAAAACTGTAAATCAAACTGATGCAGACTAAACAAAAGCACCCGGACAGACTGAAGTACAGGGTCTGCGTCTGCTTCCAAGTGGAGTGAGAGCAAAAAAAAACAAGTCAAACCAGTGGATTTTATGATAGCATGAATTCAAAACTAAATTAATACTAAAAAATATATATCCAAAGACATTTTGGCAAATTGGCATCATTAAAATTAGGCCGAATTAGCTACTAACAGCTGCTGTTTGCAAAGTATCCACAGATGTACAGACAACTATCACTATGTTACTTTGATACTGAAGAAAAAACGCGACGATTCTCATGCAGGTTCTGGAGTTATAACTTCTTTAAATCTGCTTAGAAATCAAGGAAAGAAAGATATAACTCCAGAACTTGCCTAAGAATCTTTACATTTTAAAGTTTTCTTCAGTACCAAAGTAATTCATAGATAGTTGTCTGTATATCCATGGGTACGTTGCAAACAGGAAGAAACTATAGGCTAAAAAACAGGGCTCAAGTTGTAGCCCATGTCTCGATTTTGGCTGAGGGGGTCAATGTAAAAAAAACTTATTTGTATATAAACGTAATTTTTAGGGTTGCACTGCTTTTCTCTCTGTGTCCGAGGTTGTTTTCCAAAGTCAACGACCCTGGTAAAACACTTACGCTGGTACTGGTGGGAGTACATGTACGCAGGAGCGGAGGCGGCTGGAGGGGCTCCAGCTGTGCCGGAGGCTGGCATCCCGTACATGGAGTTTGGAGGCTCCGCCTGCAAAAGCACAAAAAGAAATCTGAAACCATACTTCCAAACGAAAGATAGCTCTAGAAGAGAGGATGAAGCCAGCCAGCCAGCCAGCCAGCCAGCCAGCCAGCCTCCCACCCATGTGAGGACAAAGTTTAGTGTTGCAAACAGAGGGCAGAATAGTCCTGTGTTAAAATGACCTCTTCTGCCTTTATCTGAGTGAAAAAGTTTACAAATAAAAACAATGCAATCACTGCAGTTCAGTAGTATTGTGTTTGGCAGCTAGGGACGGTGCGCACGTCAGGAGTGGCAGACAGGTTTGGAGTGCGAAGAGTCATGCAATAGATCGCATTAATGATGGGGGTGCAGGAAAAACAAATGAGACTGAATAGAGTGCATGCATCACAGGAGACAGAGGAAACGGTCAGAGTATCAACGGGAAGTGGGGCAGCGAGGGGTAGCTAAGGGGAAAGGCATTACCACAGACATCGCACAGTAGCCAAAGAGAAATTTAAGAGTTCAGGCATTGGTTCGATCGATGAAAACGGTATTGTAATTCGCAATTATTAAGACAAGAACATCAGCAAAGGTGTGTGTGTGTCGAGGTTGGATGGGTGGTCAGTATCTGTACCTGCTGGTCTGAGGCGGTGCCTACTTGAAGCGGAGGAGGGACATTGGGGAGGGCTGTGGGAGTTTGGTTACTCCAGGAGGTGACAGTGGAGGCAGCCCTCACCTGAAGCACACAAGAGACAGACGGCACATACCAATGATGGCCACAGCATGGGGGTCGGGGGGGAAAACACCACCACAACGCCACAATGCACATGAGAGAGGACATAATAAGAGCCAGGGTTCAAATAACAGGAACACAAGCCCCCGCAAAGAAAGTCTGGACATTATGAATAAAATCTGTTTCTCCCATTAACACGCCCCCCTGCAATAAGCACATTTATCATGAATATTTGTCAGTCAGCATGTAATTTAAACCCTGGCTAGAATGGAATTCCAGTCCATGAAATGACTCCAGCACAACAGCAAACTGCAATGAGCACTTCACCAGGTGGTTAGTTAGTGTGGAGATGTTTGCAGTTCTTTTTAGAGGAAGAACAGCAAAGAGACCAGTCTGCGCTCAGGTTTCCCTAAACCCGAAACTTCGATCTGTGTGAATCCCGATGTCGAACGTTTCAAAGTCCGGACGTGAGAACGCCAGGGGCCAGATGCATAAAAGATACGGACGCACAAAAACCACGCGTACGCCATTTCTCTCTCTCACTCTCTCTCTCTCACACACACACACACACACACACACACACACACACAAAGGAACAATGTGTGCACTGCGCACGCACACAGTTTTTACTGGAGATGTCCACAGGTGATTCGACAAAGAGGAGAGAAGATACAAAGGTGAGGGACGTACCCACATTAAGACATTGTTTAAGTCGTTTGCCAGTTTCACTGATCGTGTTAATATTTTTATTTCCTGGTATCTACACAGCGTTGTGTAAAATGTCACATTTATAAACCTCATTTTAAATTATCTTTAAGTGATGACTTTCATCATTCTTCTTATTCACATTTATCCTGAATTGTGAGGCGATGTTTCAATATGAGCACAGTAAATGAATCATTGGTCCTCCTTCGCACTGCTGATTATGGTTTATAGGCAAATGCGATGAATTATTGATATGGGCGCTATAACCACAGCTCTGCGCAATTGTTTGTGCCTTGCCGATGCGACGCAATTGGTAAAACCGCTCTTCTTCTTGTCATTGACGAGTCTGACGAGCGCCCTACAAGAGGGGATGAAGCCAGGCCTTTTTTGACCCCCGTCGTGAGGACAAGGTTTACTGTTGCAAACAGAGGGCGGAATAGTCCTGTGTTAAATAATGAGTGAGAAAATTCCCAAATAAAAATAAAAATAATAATAATAAAAAAATATTACTGCAGTTCAGTAGTATTGTGTTTGGTAGCTAGGGACAGTGTGCACGTCAGGAGTGGCAGACAGATTTGGAGTGCGAAGAGTCATGCAATAGATCGCATTAATGATCGGATCGGGCACAAGTACTGATCTGCAAACAGATGTTTAAGGGTGTATGTGTGTCCCCCTGATGAACTCGGATTTGAATACTCCTTTAAATCAGTCTTAAAAATGAATTTTTATCGTAAGGCTTTTGTAACTTTATTTATGGTAAATGTCTTTCAGGCGTGTGTATATGTATGTGTACATGTGTATATATACGCATGTATATGTATTTTTTTTATTATTATTTAATGTTGTAAAGCACTTACCTATATACAAAACTTATTAAACATCAGTATTTTATGATGGTTTTATCTGATTATTCTGATGATTATTTTTATTATCAATGTCTAATTGTTGGAGTGGAATGAGGCTTGTGCATTCGCGCCCAGTTCCAGTGACTGAGATTCATAAAACAGAACCCGGCGTTTGTGTGGCTTTAGAAATCTGACAAAAAACACTTTTTTATGCATCTGGTCCCGGATTTCACACAGATTATGAATAACAACATTTCAAAGTGACGAACGGTAAAATATAACATGGATTCCTTGCGTGAACACTTATGTGGTACGATGGAAAATAAGTGGAACATACTGGCTGGTAATACTGTGGGTGTGCAGGGGCAGGGGCAGGTGCAGGGGCAGGGGCAGGGGCAGGTGCAAGCATGGGCACTGGAGCTGCTGCAGTGGGCTGAGGCACCATGGCAGGCTGGACCGGGGCGAAGGGATGCCGGGGCAGGGCCGAGCGGGGCTGAGCCTGAGCTCTCTGGGTTTGTACCGGAGCTGCAGGAGCCACCGCCTGCTGCCCCAGAGCCCGACTGAGACGATCGCGAAGCTGCTGCACGGCAACCTGTGTGGACAAAAGACGACAAGTGAAATGAGAGGGGTGGATTTAGGTTAATCTCCGTGTTTGATGGTAACTTTGAGCGTTCACCATAGACACAGCAGTCAAAACCGCTACGTTGTAATCAGTTCGTTTGACACTAAACTCAACACTTTGTTAGGCTGCATCATCTTTACTTTCACTATAAATATTGTCACAGACTGATGTTTCATCTTCAGATCTTAACACTTTTCTATGAAGTTATAGTTTCACTTCAACACTACCGTCAAACTAAGCCAAGTTTGAACTTACACATAGCTGGTGCAACAGGCTGCAGTTGTGTTACATACCTGGTTGGTGTTGTCGGGCAGGTAGGTGAAGGCAGTGGACAGACTGCCCTGGGAGGCCAGCAGGCTGGCATACTGGCTCATCTTCTCCGCCAGTAGGATGCCAATAGCAGTGGGACCGGAGCGCTGGGTCTGCTCCACTGCACGTCGCAGCACCACCACCTTCTCCACCAGGTCCTGAGCGGTGGAAACACAGCACATTAGCACGGCTCACAAAGATTCAAGCTGCTTTAACAGATGTATTTTGTCACTCAGGGCCAGAAAACACAAAATATGACATGTTATCACCCTTTGTAGCTATGCTAGCAAGTTGCCTATTTACACATCTGGAGGACACAGAGCAACATTAACGTGTGGAGTCATGTTTCTAACCACCCAATCAATGTAAGTCCAATATTCCCTTTCCTTTTAGTTATATTTTTGGTCTTCGCCAACTCCTGAGGGAACTATCTGGGTCTTCAGCCACTAAATGCTAAGCTATGCTCACCAGCTAGTTGCTAACTTTATCCGTCTGCCGTTCAGCGCTGAGCAGGTAGTGTACAGCGGGTTTATCAGAGATTTTTTGCTGAAAAAAGAAAAAAAAAACAGCTGCCTTCTGCTGCTGCTAGTAAAAACAAGGCTGTTCAGAGAGGAGTTTACAGGCTGGAAAACCAAAAACAATCAGCTAAAAGAAGCTTGAACGCTTCGTAGAGCTGAGGGAAACTGCAGAGTTAGGTGATAGTTTTCTGTGGGTTCATCACCACGAGGGGACACCTTGCACATTACGTTTTGTTTTCCTTTAATACAAAAAATATTGATTGGTACTTTGAAGCGGCTACATCTGCAACTCCCCTCGGCTTTCCGGAGCTTCATAGTGAGTTTATAGTCAGTTACTGTTCTGGTTCACTGTCACCGCTCTCATAGCGTTGTTTTCAGCTGCAGAAGCAGCTGTTTTCAGGGAAAAAGCCCTAAAAAGCCACTGACTGGTGAACACAGCGGAGCATTTAGCCGCTGAAGAGCCCGATATTCCCCTCAGGAGTTGATTGAGACCAAAAGCAGCTAAAAGAGATTGAGCATTGTACCGACAAGTCGAGCGATCAGAAACACAAATCCATATGAAGGATAATTTTGTCCCCTAACTGCAAGATGTGTAAATAAACATCGGTTCGCTAACAACTTCACCACATCAACTTAAAAAGTGATATGTCAATTTTGTGATCACAACTTGTTTCCACTGCCCCCAAGTGGCCAAAATTAAATAAATTAATAAGTTAAATCCATTACTGCAGGTTTAAGATACTGAGCTGGAGTCAATCTCTCAACACACCTGCAGAGAGAGAGGACAGTGTCCGTCCTGTGCTTTGGTCCAACAGGACACGAGTTTCTCCACGTTGCCAGCACAGATATAACACAGACAGGCCTGGGCTTGCAGCTGAGCGACCTCTGCTGCCTCCAGTCTGCCCCCGAGAAGGTCTGAGAAACAGAGAAGTTCAGTTTGAGTGAATAAACTCATGGCTAAGCGACACAAAATTTAATAAAAAGGAAAGACACTGAGGCACTGATAAGACCCTGAGCAGTGAAACAGGAAAACACGACCCCCAGGTATCAAACAACCATATGCATGAGAACTAACCACAGAGGGAAGAGAACTCCTCAGGCTGAGCGTAGGTCATGACGGCAGCCAGAGCCTCCCTCCAGTTCTGCAGGTCACACGTCTTCAGGATGTCGTGCCAGTCTTTCATCACCACTGCACTGATCAGCTGCAGGACAAAAACACAGTTAAATCACTGACAATAAACTCTCAATTCATACCATCTCAGTAAAAACACCCCCGGGTTGCTACATGCCTTGCTTATCTTGCTGCGTGTTTTTGTAAAATACTTCTTCTGGGTTTTCTCCAAAAGTTCAGCCCCTCCGGCGATGGCCAGGATGATGCTGTCCGCCATCCGGTTGTCATGGAGACAGAGGTCCACAGCTCCCTCAAAGTCTCCGGTCAGCAGAGCCTGCGTGATCAGCCCGTCCACGTCTTGCAGGAAGACCAAAAAAAAAAAAAAAATTATAAATATTTTACAACAAACAGTCAATACAGCCACAGTCTTTAAACAAAGCCCACTGGCCTTTTAGAGCTAAATAATTCCAGCTATTTCAAAGTCCTACACACACCAGATTTTGAAACGCTGAAAGAGTTTTTACCTTGACTGATGCTGAGACTGACTCCTCCCGCAGGGGCCGGAGCTGGGACCTGAGTGGGCTCCTGAACTGGAGCTGAGGTCTCAGGTGGACTGGGCTCCTCCTCCACTGGTGCTGCGGTCTCCTTGAAACACGGGAGAAACAGGACATGATGCTTGATATTTATTCTTCTCCTTCCCACCCATGTGCTGCAGGATACGGACCAATTTTTTTTTTTTTTGGGTCAGAGTCCTCAGCCGTGCCAGCAGCTCCGTGAGGCTGCCTACAATCTGATTTTCACAATCATAATTTAGCACGTTAGCGTGCTAACACTGCTCACTAGCAACACCAGGTGCAGACGGAGACTAATGTGAATGTCGTTAGTTTTGTGGGTATTTGGTCATGAACCAAAGTATTGGAAACGTTGAAATTTTGACCTGATGGTGGCGCTAGACGGGGCATCAGGGGATCAGCAAAGTGACGGTAATTCATCTCTAGGGGGAAATGTCTGTCCCAAAATTTATGTCGAGCCGTCAGATAGCTGTTGAGCCATTTCACTCCGTAAACTAAGAATTTCAGGCACTCAAGTGTTTGGTTAAAAATAAAAAAAGCCTTTAAGAATTATGGGCTAATACATTAATCACAAACGACCTTGCCACCGCTACAGCCTCACCGCTAGCATGGCCAAAAGACAACCAAGAGTCTGGCCGAGAATCTTGGCTCCCACAGCAAGAAAAGTAGAAACAATACAAACAATCTGATTATGCGTTTTGTTACATTTTGAGAGGTTGTACCCAACCACACGGGTGTTTTCAATTGTTCCGGCCGATTAGACGTCTTCTCAGGTTGAAGGCGGGAACACAGAGACAGAGAGGTGTCTGTCCCAGTACCCACACTTGTGATCTTGAATACTGCCAACACACAATGCACTAAACCCACACTTATAAATATCCCTTTGGAGCAGTATACAGAGCCAAGTGTATCCCACAATTCATCACGGTCCACCGCTGCACTTAAGTCCATATTTCTGTGCGACTTACGGAAATACACAGTCTTAACGGGCAGTTACTGGAAATTCATCCTGGCAAGTAGGAACTCGAGTACTCACAGATACCTCGAGCTTGGGTACTGGGACGGACCCGGTGTGCAGTTCACACAGTCCTGAGAAAAGGGCCCTTTAACGGTGCATATATCAGATGAGTTCAACAGTAATTTTGACGTCAGTTCAACTGGGCTGGAAGACAGCAGCTACAAACATATAAAATGATGAAGTCATACCTCCTCTAAGGGGATCTCCTCCTCAGCCTCCTCCTCAGCCTCCTCCTCAGCCTCAGCCTCAGCCTCAGCCTCAGCCTCCTCCTCAGCCTCCTCCTCAGCCTCCTCCTCAGCCTCCTCCTCAGCCTCCTCCTCAGCCTCCTCCTCAGCCTCCTCCTCAGCCTCCTCCTCAGCCTCCTCCTCTGGGAGAACCTGGTCCACATTTTCTTTTGGTTCACTGGTAACAAGATCATCCTCTGGATCCGTGGCTGCTGCTGGCTTTTCAGCCTCTGGTTCAGGAGTGGAGTCCAGCTCCTCAAGCGGGGCGGCCGGCTGAAGGTTTGCGGCAGCGATCATGTCGAAGGCTGCCTCAGGAGTGTCGGCGGGGGGCAAGAGGCTGAGGTCTGGTAAAGGCTGCAGGGTGGCTGGAGCAGGCACCTCCACCTGAATAATGGAGGAAGTCAGGGATGATGACTGAATTTCAGGGTCATGTTTGAGTTGAGTGGTTGACACAGTGGTATGAACAGAAAACACATTCCCGCCTCAGAGCGGGAGCAGTTCGCAAAGACCATCCACATGCAAGAGAAGTGAGTCAAATGTGTGCGACAGTGTCTGTTTGAATTATCCCAGCTTCCTCTGAGTAGTTTCAAAAAGCGAAGTGGTATTTGGAGAACCGAGAAAAAGCCTCATCTTTACACTTGCAACACTTCCTTATTACAAAATGTAAGACAGAGACACACAGTTCACAGCATTTCAGCCAAGAACTGTGGCACTAATTACTGCCAATAGTAGCCGGGCAGTTTTGTTGTACTGCCAGTGAAAGAATGTGGACGGCACAGTGAGCGAGAACAAATGTGGAGTAGTGTAGTGTGGAAACGGGCAATTTGGAAGCATCTCAATTAACTGTGAAGGGACACGCTTTAGCTGCTAAATGCTCCGCTGTGTTCGGCAGCGAGTCTCTTAACTGTGTCTGTCTGCTGTTTGCTGCTGAGCAGGTAGTGGACAGCGGCTTTTGGGAGCTTTTTCAGTGCTGCAGCTGAAAACGACGCTATGAGAGCGGTGAGAGTGAACCAGAGCAGTAAAGTTGTGGTCCGGACAGATGACAAATGAGCTGAAACTCAATATAAAGCTCAGTAAAGCCTAGGCGAGCCGCAGATTCAGCTGATAATTCTCTTTGGATTCATTACTATGAGTGACACCTTTCATTCAATACACTGTTGTTATAAAAAAAAAAATCGATTATTGCTGTTTTAACTACCCAGTGGGGGGGGGGTTGCTGCTGAAAGTTAAAGGAATAGTTTCACATTTTGGGAAACACGCTTATTGTCCTTCTTGTTACCAGTTAGCATAGCGTAGCATAAAGACCAGAAACAGGGAGGAGCCGTTAGCCTGGCTCCGTCCCAGGACGTCTCTGCTCCCAACCAAGAAACAGTCCAGCACATAAACCCCTGTAAAACCACAACTTATCATTTTTTCACTTCAGTCTTTTTATACAGAGATATATAATATATATATATATAACATGTTAATTATTAAGCTTTAAAAGGTGCTGTAAGGCAGATTTCTTTTTTTGGACAGAGCAAGGCTAGCTGTTTCCAGTCTTCATGCTAAACTATGCTAAGCTAAGCTCTCAGTCTCCTGACTTTAGATTCCTTTTTTATTATCAATTTTTATTTTTCACAATTTAAGCATATTTCACAAAGGAAAGGGAAAAAAAAAACCCCAAAACAACAACAGAGCATGGGACCTGTTAAAATGCCACATAAAACTAACTGTGCTAAACAAACTTACCTTCGGAGGTTCAGCAGGTTTTTCCTCTAGTGCTGCTGAAATCTGACCAAAAAAAAAAAATTGACACATTTATCACAAGATGTGCCGAAAGACACTGGATCAACGTATCAAATAGCATCATATGGGGTTAACGGTAGCCTAGAAAATACATCTCACCTTCAAGGCCAACTCCTCTTTGTTGTACCCCAGAAGTTCCAGGAACTTGCTGCGAATATCGCTTTCAAAATTCGCCTGAAAGAGCAGAATAATAACACAAAAAACTTAGAGTGGCAGCACTATTGATTAAAAACTATACTGTATATTTTCAAGTCTGTTCTGATTTTCTAGCCGAGGATTCTTGCTGGATTTCATACCTTGAGGAAAGACCACACGGTCTTTTCAAACTCATTTTCGGCTGCATCGATCTTTTCCTGGCAGAAATCCACAAAGCTGCCTGCACTCAGAGTGGCCTGCAGCTGATCGGAGCGCTTCAAAAAGGCTGTTTCCGTAACAACCTGACTGATGTGTACAACGTGTGAAGTGGGCTGCTGAGGCTGCTGAGAGTTCGCCTTTCCGTTCTCCAAAGATACCAGCTTACCACCGAACTATGAGTGAACAAAAGCCAGGAATGTCAGTGCTTCCGATGGGAAAACACACACACACACACACACACACACACACACACACACACACACACACACACACACACACACTGATACCGATGAGAGGTAGAGAACTGGGACTCACAGCAAACGAGGCTCCAACAGGTCTGCGGATCCACTTGGGTGGCTTCTTCAGGGGGTTTACTGTAGCTGGACGGGCAGTGGGCTGGGGCAGCTGCAGCGGGGGCAGAGTTTGTCCTGTCCCAAAAGGATCCATGTTTCCAAACGAGGTGCTAATCTGCAGCAGACACCCAGAGTCAAGTTAGACACGAACGAAGATGCCAGAAAGCAAATGATGTGCAGCTCTGAAAAAAGGAAATACTGACAGAGGCGGGGGGAGTTCAGCAGAACCTAAATGCCCAACAGCATCAAGCGAACACACAGTGTCTGAAAAAGCGTCAGTTATAACAGATCCAGTGCAAAACATTATAGTAAAATTTTCTTTAAAAAAAGCACAATTACATTTTATCATCATACCTGCTCAGCAGATCATTGTGGCTAAACGGAGACAATTTAGATTTAACCCTTTTCTGTCTGTTCCACTTTTGGTTTTGTCTCTTACCTTCTGGTTGCCATCGCTGGTTATAGTAAACACAGGTCAAATACCAAGGCCCTGATCAGATCACACAGCCTAATATACATTGTTAAAGTTGGCAACATGCATCCACATTTAAAAAAAAAAGTTATGATTGATTTATTTATTTTAGGAGGTCATCAGGTCTGACGCCACCACATCCACCAGATGTAAGATTAAAAAGACCATCTATGGCACAAAGTTACGTTCGGTGTTAACTAGCTTACAACAAGTTCGGCTATCCTACTGTGTGCTGTACCAGAAACAGAGGCCAAAACTCATCTTTTCAACTTCTGCCACGATATCACATTGTTATAAACACGTAATAAAAACACAAATGCCAAAATATTCTGACATATCACCATGACTTTTATAGCATTAACGTGCTGATCCCGGTGCTGCGGGGGGCATAAGGTGATCGCAAGCAGCAGCAGAAGCAGGTGTCAATCTACCCCATGCAACACATTCCCGCTCCTGGCGTACTCAGGAAATTAAAAGACAAAACACACACACATAGGATGCAACTCGCAATCTGCCGATTAAAATATTTTACAGTTTAACTCAATAATAAAATCACTTAACGCAACAACTTGAACATGCTGTCAATCAACTGTTAGGCAGGCTGCAGTTTATTTTCACGCAGCATTTGTATTCACTTCATTTAAACACAAACTGTCGTCCCCAAACACGGCAAAACTGCCTCGTTTACACATCAGCCCTCTGTTTATAGTAGACACAGGGGATTGAATCTAACCTGGTCGGCGTGTCGCTGGCTCTGCGCCTGGCTGCTGCCACCCATGATGGAATAGATGTCGATGTGTCCGTCAAAGCCCGCGGCCGACAGCACCGCAGGGTTCCTGGGGCACCACTGGATGTCAAAGCACCACTGGCTGCTGGTGGGCAACTCGTACAGCACCTGAACATTCAAGCGGGAAATTTACTTAGAGGGCAACAGTAGAACGGGCTTGTCTTCATGAAGTCTTCATCAGTGTAAGCCGCGTTCGTTAAAACGATAACCCACGTCTAAATGAATTTCACGGTAAACTTTTACCTCCGCTGTGTTTGGATTCCAGCACAGGATCCTGTTGTCCTTCCCGCAGCTCAGGAGCAGCTCGGGATCTGCCAAGCTCCAGGCGATGGACAGGACTCCCCTGCACATAAAGACCAGTACAGTTATGTCTTCAAAAGCAACATCATTTAAAAGGACTTGGCTGGCGAAGACATATGGAGACATATTTTTGCAAACAGGTCACAAATAAAAAAATTAAATGTTTAAGACCGGCTTGTTTAGATCCTTATACAGCTGGGCACTGCAGTTTTTAGCAAACAGGAGGAAATAGTGCTTTTGGAGGGACTATTTTCGGCAGCGGATTAATAATCATTTGGTGCTCTGGTGGGTATATGGGGCAGCAGGACGGTGTGTGTGTGTGTGTGTGTGTGTGTGTGTTGGACTGAGTCAAAATAAACACCAGTGTGAGTGTCGACGGTAATGAAGGAACAGTGCGACAGTACGGCTCACTGAACAGGTTTTGGACTCTATGGCACAGAGGAATCAGATCAGGATTCACAGACAATACCTTTCAGTAGAAGACATTCATTCTTACTTTCGGTCTTTTAATGGGATTCACTGACAGTGAGAAATACATCAAATATCACCAGCCATGTCCTTTAAGACTGCAAAGGAAAGATAAAAGCTTGGTGCTTTTTTTTTTTTTTACTACACAGATCTTTTTACCGTGTGTGATTCTCTAAAATCTTGAGGGGAGAGGTAGCAAAACGCAAGTCCCACATCTGGATGACTGGCATCCGATCGTCCTCCGAGGCCAAGACCAGCTGAGTGGCCACTTCTGGGTTCCAAGCCAGTCCAGAGCAATGCATCTAAAAATAAAATACACGCACACAAGCGTTTTCAGTTGAGCACACAGCACCAGAGGACTGTGAGAAAATAAAATACTTTTCTTTAGTCCTATGGCAGCATTTGTAAGATTTCGTCTGACTGCAAAACGAACCACGTACTCGGTTGCTGTGGTCGCTGACTTTAATGATGAGGTCGTTCTTGCGGAGGTCCCACACTGAGGCTCGGCCGCTCGGGCTGGCGGAGGCCAGGATGTGTTGGACCTGCTTGTTCCACGACACACAGCTGATGTCCTCCAGAGGCTTCGAGACAAAACCATGAGCTGTTATTACCCTTCAAAGTGCTAAAAATGTTATTTACATGCATGAGATGATACAGATTATGTCCAAACAATATCATCGCACCAAAACAGCCATCAGTGCATAAGACACACCTTTCTGTAACATGAATGATGACAGTTTTGCACAGTGTGCTCGTGGTTCCAATCCAACTCATCTTACTCATGTTCAGTTTGAATTTAATGGTATTTCCACTTCCAGCCCCCGGCTCTGACTTTCCTGCCTTTAAAACTTTAAGTGTTATCAAACCAGGCTTCCGTTCTGTTCCTTCAACTTTAATATCCGCACTTGATTACGAATATATCGTGTAACATCACGTTGGCCCATCATGAAATCCTGTTTAATCGCTGTGTGCTACACTTGGCCACTGATGACAAATTTTCTGCTTATTATTGCTCTCTACTGTCAAGAAGTAATAATCATCTCGTAACATCTATCTATAAAGCTCTATTGTTTAACTTTAACAAACTACCTCACATCTCTTCTCGCATTTAAGTCTTGTAACTACAGTACACAATCCAGAGATTACTTGTAATTGTTCTTAATTGTACTTTATTGCTTAATTGTTGGTTGTCTGACTCAACGCTTTTTCTTTCTTTTCCTTTCTGCCGATTGTCTGGTTGTTGGACTATAAGTGTGTCTTGCTCTCAGGTCTCTCTTGATCATACTGAGAACACCTGATTAAATTACGTCGCTAGTGCAGAGAGCAGAGATGCTGCTAAGCTCTGAACTACTGAAAGATCGCAACATCTAAAAAACAATAAATAATCAATGCCTCTCAATTACAGACGTTGTCTGATCAAAATATAATTAATTCAAATTACGTAAAGAAATTTGCTTAAGGGATCATTTGCTTTGTCAGTTTCCCCTGAATGGGATCTTCATATTATGAAAACACAATTAACCGCATTATAATCTACTGTAAGGACACAGTAAATTCATTTAAATGAATCATAATGGCTTACAATTTATAAAGCATTAAATAAATGTAAAGTGTAGCTGCCAGATTTAAAAATCTACCTGAGTTTTAGGTCCCGGTGTCATTGGAGAACCAAAATTATTCATGTCCCAGATGTAGATTTCAGACTCATTCCCACCTGATGCAACCAGATTCGTCTGCAAAAAACAGGAAACAAAATACAATATGAGTAACAGAAGCTGGTCACAGTTTTAAACAGAGTGCATGCGCATGATGTTAAATTCACCATCGCTGGATTAAATGGATCATACTTGGAACGGGTTGACGTCGAGAGCTCTCACTGGCCCCGTGTGCCTGTCGCTCTCAGCAACGATGACGTCGCTCTCTCCGGCGATGATCTTTGCCGGGTCATACAGGATGACGTTGCCGTTCTCGCCTCCAGCGATAAGGACACCGGACGGGTGACCCTGGGCATCCATTCCATAGGGACCCCACACCAGTTTGTGGTATCTGTGGGCAGAAAAGAAAAGTCTGGTTTTAGCTTCTCAGCTGTGAATATTTTCCGCTTCTCTTATGACAGAAGACTCAATATCATTGGTTCTCGGACTCAATAGATTCATAAATAGCTAGAAAAGGCGCTCAGTAGAGAGCAGACCTCCGCCAAGGCCAGTTTCGAACAACATACACCAAACTTCAAAGAAAAAAATTTAAATTCATAGTCAATGATCTGGATCTGTCCTAAAATGAAACGGGTTCTTCCCTGGGCCATGCCCCATCCCTCCACCACGCTCGGTGCAAATCGGCTCTGTACTTTTTTTGCGATCCTTCTGACAAAACAACAAACAACCCAACAGACACGGGGGGAAACCATGACTTCCCTGGCGGAGGAAATAAAAGTGATTTTTAGTCGCAGGACTAAAACAGTCAACAACATGAGTGTAGCTAGCTAGTTTTTAGTACCTGTGAGTGGAGGAGAAGCTGCCACACGACTTCATGTCCAAAGATGGCTCAGCCAAGTCCAACTCAAAAAACTCCAAGGAGGCATTGGTGCTGAAGGAGGCATCCAGCTGCTGGGCTGATGTTCCTACAGAGAGAGAGCGTAGGAACCTTTGGCTTAGAGCTGCAGCGATCAGTTGATTAATCAATAAAGCGATCAACAGAAAATTTACTGGCAACCATTGTGATAATCAATTAACCCATTTTTCGACAATTACAGGCACTGAAATGTGACAATCTGCTCCTTTTCTTCATTGTACTATTAAAGTGAATTGAATATCTCTGGTTTGTGAATTGATGGTCAGAGAGAAGAAGACATTTACTGAAATCACCTTGGGCTGCAGGACATTGCGATGGACATTTTTCACCGTTTTCTTAAGGTTCTCTAATCAATTTATCTGGAAAAGACTTTGGTACAAACTCGTTTCAGCTACAGTTGCTGTGGTATGTGGCAGTGGTTCATGCTTTATCCTCGTTCACATAAAAACAAGCATTAAATTAATAAACTCACGTTGTGTCACATAATACAGGACGTCACCCGGGCTCGTATTTACCAAACATCTAAAAACTACACGTAAAAACGCTCTAAAGCGCCTACTTATGGGTAGACCTGTTCTTCTTCGAGTGTGAAGAGTAAGACGCGAATATCATGCAAAGTGTGAGCGTAACCTTGAAGAGCAGCTCTCCGGCGATCATATGACTACACACATGCATGCTCAGAGAAGGAACACCAAGAGACAAGAGACAAGGATTTATGCCACTCTCATGTCATTTCAGTAGCGTTCTCATCAACATGAAACCTCCAATATCACCCGTTGCAATCAAGAAATAAAGTTAGTAACAATCTAGTAAATTTACATTATAAATAATGATGAAATAAGTGGAAAATGGAAAAAACAAACAAACAAACAAAACAAAACAAACCAAAAAAAAAAAAAAAAACAGCAAAGCTTGAGCAGGAAAGAAATTCCACTGCTGGTACAGGACATATAAGAAAAAAAAAAAAGAAAAAAAGATACACTAAGGAGAATTTAGTGCCATATTGGAAAGTGGAGAAAATAAAGATGCATGGGAAGTGACTGCTAAAACAAAATCAGTGCCAGTTTAATTTGTTTTGTGTTCACCCCTGAGAAACGCAAAAAAGAAAAGAAGCAAACGTGGTCTAACATCCCATCAAATGTTCAAATAAAATGCAAATAATAGAATAAAACTTCCCAGTTCTTCAGATAATGTATTATTCACCGTGACCGGTTAAATTTTGTACAATCACAGAAGATGTTCACCTCCTGTTTCTGTACTGCAGTCATCACCCAGGATCTGATCTCAACTAACTTCAAAGGCCCTTTTGGAGTTTTAACAAATCATAACAAATTGGATTTGAACAGCTTTCATTAAGTTAGACGGCAGCAGTAAAAGAAAAGGATTTTTTTAATACTTTTATCTTTCGATTAAAGTACAACATTTCTCCTTTAGCAGCTTAATACATACTCCATCTTTACTATCTTTACATAAGGACCACGTGGGAATTAAATCTTGGACTTTATTAGAGCTGTAGCGGTTAGTCTATCGACAGACAATTAATCCGCAGCTGCTCTGATAATAGATTAATAGTTTTACTTCTTTTTTTAAGTTGTGAATGATTCAGTGTCCTCTTTCTCCTAACGTCAAATAAATACACATATACTGTACAGTGCTGGAGATGATGAAGCATCATGTTCTCTGTTACTGTCATTTGCCAGTGAACCACAAAGGCAAACAAGTGAGGTGCATGCTCTATGACTCAGATTACTTTAAGTGGCTGTATGAATGGCTGGAAGACTTGACAAAAAAAAAAAAAAAATGTCCTGTCAAAACACCAGACAGCAGCAGCAGCAGCAGCAGGCCCGTGCTGGTGCTTGCTGCATGCTCATACCTGTAGCCAGGTAGATGGGGTGGTGCTGAGCGGGGCTCCAGCTCTGGATGGCCGTGCGGTTGATCTCTTTGAGTTTCATCCTGGAGGAGAAAAAAAAAAAAAAGTACAGATGGATTTTGTAGCATCATGCACTAATCACTAGATATAGAGTAAATTTATAAGTGTATTTTGTGTGGCTTCCAGCCTATTTTGCTGGATATTGCATTAGGTTTATGCGTTAAAAGGATATCTTCACATTTTTTCATGTCTGCCTTAAAATAAACACTTGCATGTGCACATGTGCAATGACAGAATCATCGGTTGCATTAAATTGTTCTTGCTTCCTGCATTTCCTGCTGTGAAAAGATCCCTTCAGTTCAGCTGAGTTGAAGCTTTTCAGCCAGAGTTAGTCCGAACAAGAGGGAATCTTTCAAAGCAACAGTCTTTTTGGTGTGACATTCCCTCTGTGTGTCACTATCCCTCCACCACAGCTCAAAAAGAGACTGTCACTTTGATACCAACTGATTTAAGTACCTAAAAAAAACGCACAACAAGGAATAAATTTTGTCATCCACCACTTGCACTGGAGTCACATTGGGAATGGATCCCTTCGCAACCAGTGTGGACCAATCACAGCAGCCAATAACTCTTCCAGTGCACATATGGGGCCTGTGGGTTTTGTGCTAAGATAGGCTTGAAAAAAATGTGAACCAACCCTTTAAAAAAGGTAAGAGGAGGCAAATACAAACTAGTCAGTGCATAAGGTAATGGTGTTACCTGTATGGGACAGGTTTATAGACATAAATTAGGCTTTTACTCCCACTTTTTTCAATACAGCTTTTAAATACAATGGTTAAGAGTTACAGACAAAGGCCCACTTTGACTGACAATAATTAGCCCATGAGTAGTACTGCATTATAGAGCTGTGTTGGATGAAGGACGCTCAGTGGCTCTGCTGTGCAGTTTCAAACTTGTTTGACAGTGTATGAAAGATATAAATCAAAAAACAGCGGGGCTGATAAGCCCCCGAATTACTATCCGAGTTCTTTCTGAAATAAATGTCAGTTTATTCACATCATTTATTTCACAGGTTTGTCATTTATGAATCATTAAAAATGACCTGGGCCTGGATAAGCAGCAGAAAGGGGATGAATAGAAGGATGGATGGATCAACCAGGTTAAAAAAAAACAAACTAATTAAGGTCAGAGGTCTGGAACAACAGCACTGAGAATTTCCCAACCATTATATAACTAACATTACTGCCTTTGTCAATAAAATTTCAATCTTTTTAATACCTTCTAAGGCCTTTTTTTTTCGGGAACCTACATCAGTGCTGTTTTAAGACTGCAGATACCCGGGACATTACAGCTGCCTAATGTAGCTGTGAGGATACTGGGTGTACTCTTTTTTTTTTTTTTTTTTTTTTTGCATTCACAGGTTAACAGCAGCAAATACATTCGCGCTAACGACGAACTAGCAGCTAGCTAGCAGCCTTGGGAGCAGGAGAAACGTACAGAAATGTGTTGTCACTTTTTAGTACGTGCAACGAGGGGAACAGGTACAACGTTTTCTAGCCTGTTAGCAGCCTGTACAAAATACAACCAGTCAGGACACTTTGCATACGCATACACACACACAGAGAGAGAGAGAGAGAGACCTTATTACTTCACAGAAGCGGCTTACCTTCCCGTCTATGTTCCTTCTCACATGAACGCGCACATAAAACAGGTGACAAACAAGGTACAAGTTCCCCTTTCGGTTCTGCTCGAGGATTAACGGCTGTGAAAACACAAGAAGAGGAGGCTACCGGGTCCCGGCTGCGGACTGCAGACGGATTTCCACGTCCCCACTGGTCTCCATCAACGTGGCACTGAGCAACTGCCTCCTCCTACCGCGAAGAAGAACAACAGCTTCCGGGGGACGTCAAACCCCCCCTCCCGCCAGCTAGCATCATCTGAACAATGCTAAACCAAACAGTAGACCGTTTTATTTTTCTTAAAAACCTTATATCCTCAAAAAACATCCCCAGTTATGTATAAAAATATAGATATGTAGAAAAAATCAGTATATAACTGTATTATTTGTATTCCCGCACTCGTGTTGTGTTTTATGTAAATTGTGTTGGCTAATATTAAAAAACAAGACCCCCCCCCCCAAAAAAAAAAAAAAAAACTTTTTCTTGGAATGGCTAAAAATCAGTAAATGATCATTTATAATATTTTCCTATTTTCAGTTGTGGTTAGTATCCTCACACTTGTGTTCTGTGGTTGATTTGCGAGTTTTCTAATATTGTATTTCTAAATTGCTACAGTAAAAATGAAGAGAAAAAGAAAACAAAATTCATTATAAATCCTTAACCTTTTTTTTTTGTAAAGCTCAATAGTCAGTATACATTTATTTGTAGTTTCTATTTTCCTATTTTCAGATGTCATTTATATGTTAATAAACTACAGTATCATTACATTTTCACAATAATAATCCTTAAACCGCTATGACAATAAGTAATATAAATGGAATTTTTTACATTTAAAGTATTAAATATAGAATATTTTTGTTCAATTTGTTGTTCATGTAATTTTATGGTGAAGTATTTCATACATAAATGCAGTTATTCTAAATCACCAGTGGTGGAAGAAGTATTGAGATCTTTTACTTAAGTAAAAGTAGCAGTACCAGTGTAGAAATACTCTGTTACAAGTAAAAGTAACTGACAATCAAAAATAATTAAAGTACCCAAAGTTAAAGTACTCATGCAGAATGGCCAATTTCAGAATATACAGTGGCTGAAAGTAACTAATTACATTAGCTCAAGTACAGTGTTGATGTACTTGTGCTTTGAATATTTCCAGTTTGCGCTACTTTATACTTACACTCCACTACGTTTCATTTTATGTACTTTGCCAGTTCAGATTAATAATAGACTAGAATCAATAAATAATTATAGGTTAAGATGCAGATTAATGCATCAATGTGTAAGCACCAATTAATCTATAAGGAGGGAGCTTATATAATATTGCATCACAATTTAGTAGTTGATTATGTTTTGTATCAATCTGAAAAGTAACCAAAGCTGTGAAAATAAACATAGTGGAGTAGAAAGTGCAATATTTCGCCCTGAAATGTAGCTGAGTGTAAAATAGCATCAAATTAGTAAAAAGTAAAGTACAAATACCTCAATATTGTATCTAAGTAGTGTTTGAGTAAATGTAATTAAGTTATTTTCCACCACTGCCACCCAACTCTGATGTTGAGGGAATGAAAAGATTAAATCTAACTATAAATATGCGCTTCCTCTGTACTTTTTTTTAGTCAGTGCACCGGTAATAAGCAGGGAAAGTCAAGTGATGCATGTGCAAAATGTCTGAAAAGGCCGGTAAACCTAATTCCCCCACAGATACCCTACTATCAAAAAAACAAAACAAAAAACAAACCCAAACCAACACACACACACACAAACTCTGTTTCACAATCTTCGTATTTATTAGGGAAATGAACAGCTTAAAATAAAAACAAAGACAAACCAGTCAAGTTCTTATGGTAGATGCGTCGAGACACGAGCTCTGCGTTCACGCCAGCAAGCCGACCCTGGAAGGACAATGCAGATGTTAAGGCAAGCTGAAAATTTACACTCACATCTGTTCTACACCTAACACCAGCAGCAAGCTCTGTTATTAGGAAGACGGACGCCAAAACCCTCATTCAGAAGTTCATGGATAATCTTCCCCAGACATACGAATGGGTCAGATGGGTAGTGATTGATATAATCATTGGGATGGCCATTGACTATACTACATAAATAACTGAACTGCAATACATACGTGCAATATCAGGTCCACAAAGCTCACGTCACTGGAACCTCTTCTCTCCGGTTGACCTGTAAAAACGAGATGCATTAAGATTTTTGGATGTTAACCGTGAGCATTTTGTCTTTTACCCTGACACTGACATTTAAAAGTGTGCAATGGTTTGTGGATTTGTTAAAATTACACAACAAACCACAGATTACATTTGTACACCTAAATATTGTATCAAAAATCATGCGTTAGGGTCATAGGGTGTGCGCCGAATTGAAGAGCTGTCGTTTAAACTTAAGAGAATGTCTTGGGTCCTGTTCCGTCGACTATTAATGCGGATGAAAATGCGGGTTTTTACCAAGTAACATTTTTATGAACAGGAGTTTTGCGCGTGGCTGCACCCGCACAGTGGAGCTCGCTGGCGTTTCTCGGCCACGTGGTCCGGCGGCGCTGGGCTGACGGCGCCGTCCACAACACGTCAACACCGAAACACAAGAGGAACGAACGCGTTACTTTACACCGCACTTACCGAATTAACGCACAAGCCTCCCCAGCTTCAGATATACGATTTCAGCTCGCGTTTCAGCGAAACCTCGTTTCGGATGTCATGCTCGAAACAGGAGCGCTAGCTAGCTACCCATGCCGACGGGGTTTATTTAATATAGAGAAAACGTACACATTCAAGCCCTTGTGGGTAAAATTTAACTGTTCGTATCTCAAAAGCTAACACTCTCCTGAGGTCCTCCCGCACGCCGCTCGTCTTCCACCACGCTCAGCCTCCGCCTGCAACTTCCTCCGCTTCTTCCGGTTTTATTGCGCGCTCTCCGCGCGCGTTACCGCCACCTAGTGTGCGGGATGCCCCACAAAATCCCAACGCGCCTTTGTCTCGCAACCATAAACTATTAAAGGGGAAGTGACACTTTAAGTCCCACAAAAGCTTTGAATTCAGCTCCCTCAAAAACAGGCCTTGTGCTCGTTACTCGGGCTGTAAAGTCTTTAGGAATCTTAGGAAAAATCACAAGGCTTTACCTCCACCGATGAATCTGTTCTTTTTCAAACAGGTTTTTTTTTCTGTACAGTTGGAGTGTTAATGTGAATGTTGTTCTAAAACAGAAATAATACAAAAAAAAAATCACTTTTACTGCACCAACAATAAAACTACTGCTTTAACTGCTAACCGTATTTCTGCACTGACAAAAATGATTAAATGCAAATGAAGATGAACAGGTGTGTGCAGCAGATCAATACTGTTATTCAAACAAATGAAAATACTCCACAGAACAGCCACAGTCCTAGTTTGGTCGAGATCCGCAGCCCTCACACACCGCAACTTATATCTCTAGATAGTAAAAGTGGGACTGGCTGGAACAGTCTCTCGTTGTTTAGTCTCAGGCAGCAACATCAGACCCGCAGAAAACCACAGCTCATCAACTCATGATGAGCAAAAAGGAATTATTTTTAGATGAGATAATCCGTACATCATTGTTTTGTTTTTTCCCCCCACTTTTCTTGGTCCGGGTCGCACTCATTCATTAGCTATACTAGGAAGTGTTGTTGGGTACAGCCGGGAAGTATTCCTTTACCTGCATGACTGTGAAAAAAGGTATCAAAATTACATCTACATGATGTTAAAAAGTCTGTAATTTGGTTTTTTGGACCCAATATTTGACTTCAGTGACAAAAATAGGAGTAAATGCGTATTTGCAGCCGTTCTGTTGGTGTCTTTCATACAACCTTGATGGTTGAAAACTGTTTAAAAGACTTTTTTTACTTAGGTTTTCGGTGGAAACACTGGCTCTTATTTTCCTTTTATTTTAGGCTGCCTTGTCTTTTCAAATGATCAATAATACTTGCCAGTATGCCAGAAACAGTGACCAACGGCTGTAGTAACACTTCAAAAGGCCAGTAAAGCCCTGGCAAAAAACAGACATTAACCCATGAAGGTAGTTTTTCTGTCTGGAGCCTTGTGCAGTAACAAGGTGCAGCTGAAACCAGAGCCACAACCAGGATGTGGTTTGGACACAGCAAATGAAGCAGAGATCACGAGCTTGACTCAAATGTAAACTCAACAAAGTCTTGGAATCTCGGTCGGTCGGTCAGTCGGTCGGTAGCTTGGTCGCTCGGTTCACCGCCTTAGTCCAGAGTGAGATATCGCTACAGTTATTGGATGGACTGCATTGAAATTTTGTACAGACATTCGTGATCCTCAGAGGATGAATCACGGTGACTTCGGCGATCTCCCGACTTTTCAGTGAGTTGGATTGTCGTGAAATTTGGTTGAAACATTCACGTCCCCCCTCGGGATGAATTGTAATAACTTTGGCGGTCCCTTAACTTTTCATCCAGCGCCATCATCAGGTCAACATTTTCCGTTCGTCCAGCACTTTGGTTTATGACCGAATACCCGCAAAACGAATGGCATTCCCATCATCCTCAGCTGCACTTTGTGTTTAGTGCAAAATAGCAAGTGTTAGCATGGTATCACGCCGAACTTCGATGGTGAACAAGGTAAACACTATACCTGCTTCCCATCAGCATGTTGGCATTTAGCTCAAAGTACGACTGTGCCCAAGTACAGCCTCACAGAGACACTAGCGTGGCTGTAGACCCTTAGTCTTTTTAGTGTTTATGACAGAGTGTTCAAAAATAAGCTGACTGATAACTGAACGGGCCCAGCGGGCCCAAGGAGTCAGGGGGCCCCTGGTCTTCACCTGCAAAAAACATCCGAGAGAGAGACAAAAAAACGACCTAAAATGAGACACAAAACCACAAAGAGGTGCAAAATGTTCTCACTGGGACACAAGGTGATGGAAAGCAACCACAAAGAGACACAAAATGACCAGAGGGGATGGAAAACGACCAGGAAGAGACACACAAAAAAAAAACAATACGAAATCAGCAAAAAGAGATACCGAATGACCACAAACAACACAGCTGCATGGCCCTGGAGGTTCTGAGTCACCTCCATTTCACAATGATGGAGCCTGCTGTGAGGAATGGTTTATTCCCTTATCTAAAACTGGACGTCTACAAAATTTATTTGCAGAGGTCTACGGAGAGTTCCTCTGGCTTCAGGTCAGATGTTTTAGTTTCTTATCTCATAACAGATTGCATGTGTTTTCAGTAATGCTGCCGCTGTTAGTTTATAGCTCCTACGGTTGTAAATCTTCTCCCTTTCTGCCACTGAGTGTGTTGTACTTTCTGTTCTAGACTGTTTTTCTTTTTGTGTTTTTTTTTCTTGTGAGGGTTTGTGTTGGGACACCCTTGAAAACGAGATCATACATCTCAAAGGCTTTATCACGACATAACACATTTGAAACAAGATTCAATGCAAACGGGAAGCACCAAAGCACCAAAAATGTCTACAAAACATGTTTTCACTCCGTCACCGTGGGTTATTTTGTGTAAATTTAATGCCAAAAAGTACAGTTAATCCATCTTAAGTTACATCTGCAGCAAGTGAAGGGGTCTGAAAGCTCTCCAAAGCCACTGTATTGCTCCTGTAGTGGATATTAATCCTGCGGGTCAGTTTGCTCTGACGTCACCAGGACTGGATTACCAACGCCCCAAAGCCCCAGATCCACTCCTTACCACGGGGTCAACGCAAATCAATAAACTGCGAATTTGTTAGAACTTTACAGGACTGAACTAGAATCTAGACTCCCTCAGGTCCTCAGGTCTTGTTGAGGGATTCTGTCGAACTCTAGTTTTCAGATCTTCATTGTTTTAGTTTATCTGGAGCTCGTCTGTTGTAAGGTTTTGTTTTGTTAAACTGCTTAGATATTTTCCGCTTCAAGCGATTAAAATTCAGGAAAACCAAGGTCGTATTAATCCATCACAGAACTGTAGAGATGCACCCAACGATTATTTTCATTATCAATACATCTTACAGCTGTTTTCTATAAAAGTTGATTGATTGTTGTAAAACGTCAGAAAATGGTGAAAAATGGCCGCCATTATTCCCTGAAGCCCAAATGAACATATCCAAATGATTATTTTTGTCTGACTAACAGTCAAAAAAAAATTACTATCAGAGAAAACTGGGAAACTGGCAAACATTCATATCTGAGAAACTGGTACCAGGGGGCTCAAACAAAAAAAAAAAAATCGTTGCAAGTTGACTTTCTGTCGGTCCAACGATCACGTAGTCAACCGATCATTTCAGCTCCAGAGTACGGGGTTGGTTTCTGGGAGCCCGGGGAAGTAATAAAACTGAGATGTATGGTGGGGGTCAGTAAAGGCCCAACAACTAATGTTTTGCCCCCAGATTAAGATTAACCTCAAAAGAAAAAAAAAAACACTTTTTTTTTTTTTTTAGGTTAATCTGTCCATTGACATGATTAAGGTTGAGGCAACAGCAGGCAGCAACGTAAAAATAATAAACTCTAGGTGGCAGAAGACTGAGTGTTTTTCACTTCTTTTTTTTTTTCCTGTTTTTTTCCTCAGTACAACTCACAGCATCAATCCCACAAAGACGTCCGGAAGAAGGAAACTCAGTCACTGTCAAAGTTTGAGAAGTTTCGAGTTTAACTTGTGAATATTTGTCCACTTTGCCACAACGTCTGACTCTGAATAGACTTTTTTTTTTGTATTTTTTAAAAGAGCAGACGTTCTGACATGTCTCAACAGGAAAAGCACAGGTGAGACTAAATAACTTTAACGATGGCTCTGTTCTATTCAAAGCACCAGAAGGCTTCACTGTTAATCCTAAAGGCCCACAACACTTATTTTTCTCCATCAGCCGCTCAGTATGAGCACACGGTATTTTCTGCTAACGTTTCGGTTGAATCACAACAGGGATCCTGCCACTCATGTTTTTCCCTGAGCTCTTCCCACTGGTCAGACGCAGGGCCTCGGTCTGAAAAGAAAAGGTGGCTTCACGTACTGCGCTGATGACGCAGATTAGCGTCGGAGGTTTTGAGAGGTAACCTCTTAGTAAAGAATCACCGGAGTAGGGCTGAACTAAACGGTATCTTCTTTATCCATTAGTCTGCTGGGGACTTTCTGGATTTATCTTTTTGTTTGTAAAAACTCAAACAAAAAAAAACAAAAAAAAAAACAAAACAAAAAAAAAAACAACTGTGAGGTCCTCACTAAAATTTTCCGAACCCTGAGACGATGTATTCAAATGGTTTGTTTTATTCAACCCGAGTCCAAAATCCACAAATGTTCAGTTTACAATCAGATATGATCCAAAAAAAAAAAAAAAGCACATCTGAGAAGCTTCAACCAGCAAATGTTTGTAATTTTTGCTTGAAAAAGACTGAAACAATGAATTGATTAGCAAAATACTCGATTCATTTTCTGTCGATCGACTTACTGTTGCATCTCTAAACTACAGTTTTTTTTTTTAATCTCCTTTGCTTGTTTTCTTTTTTTAGTCATCAATGTTTGATGTTAGAGAGAAATATTTCAGACATAAAGCCTTTAGGGCCCTCAAGTATTTTTCTATACCACTAAATATGCATGATTACATAAGCAACAATCAAAGTTTGGAATAAAACCGGACTAATTCATAATTTTATTGGGTTTAACACTCGCAAAATAAGATAATCTGCTTCATCAGGACTGTATGGATGCGATGTCTCACCAGATTTGATTGACAGAAGCCATAATCAGCAAAAAACCCTACACCTGTCATCAGATTTTGATCGGTGCAAGGAACCAAGGTGACGTCAGCTGAGTCATTCCCACTTCAAACCAGGGAGAGGAGCACAGAGAAAAACACACAGATGCGGAAAACTGTCGTGTGAGTCGACCAAAACTACGACGCAGATACTGTGTTACTGTGGGAGCTTCACTCACAGTAAGAAGCTGATCAGGGCCCTTAAGAGTCCCAGTAAGGCTCAGGTTGGACTAGAAAGGAGACAGTTGGGATGTTGGTGTTTTACAACCCCATCTGAAGTCAAACGTGTTTATAGTTGTTTCTGAACGGCTTCACTCAAACGTGGGGCGAAGAGCCGGCCGTCGTAGAGACGGGGAGCCGATGCAATGCTGTTTAAAAATGGGGATGCTGGTGCGCATTTTCAGTGAGTCTCTGCTGGAAGACATTCAGAGTTGTTGTTTTTTTTTAAACTGTTAGTGAAACTGTAATGACTGGAAAAAAGAGAAAGTTACAGAAATTGTTGTTCGAGCTGCAACGATTAGTCGATCGACAGAAAGTTAATCGTCCACTATTTTGACAACCGAATAATCGTAAAAACACTGAACATTTTCTGGTTCCAGCTTCTCAAATACTGTACGAGGATGTGATACTTTTCTCCATTTTATACCTTTGCGTTTTGGACTGGTGGTCGAATGGAACATTCGAAGATGCAAACTTTTTTTTCCCTATTTTATGACATTTTACAGACAAACCAATTAATGGAGAAAACAATTGTCAGATAAAATCGATAATGAAAATGACCATTAGTTGCGTCCGACCAGCAGTTCTGACACAGCCAGCAAACATCAGCAACACCGGGATTTGGGAAGCGCAGCCATTTGTAATCTTATTAATTACCCCTGTGCTTTTCCTGCTCTGAGATTTGTTCATTTGTGCCCCATCAGAGCAGCCTTGGACGGATCAGGTAACTAAAATTTGCTTTTCTGTTCTTCTACTTAGGAACAAGTGTCAGGGACAACACTTAACAAGTCTCAATGATTTTTTTCAATGAATGGGGTTTTTAATGGACAATAAGCATGTGACTAATAAAACAGAAAACAGCACCAGAAGAAATGTGTACCTCTGCCAATCTAGCCAACTATTCTGAGCAGTGCTGTCAGTGGCCGTGTGTGTGTGTGTGTGTGTGTGTGTGTGTGTGTGTGTGTGTGCGCGCGCGTCTAATGCATTATGTGAGTGCATTCATCTTACAATTGCATTTAGGTTAAACCCTAAGATTGCCTCTACTCATTTTTAATTGAAACAATTTAGCCTAGCCGTGGTTAATAATCAACAGTTTGCAGCACTATAAGCCACACAGTATTAGCGCTCACAATGATTACAAATACTTGTCAAAATAAATATCAAAAGATACATGTTCTGTTTTTCTACTGTAAGCACAAATGTACTAATTACATAAAAATTACAGGCATTCTTTTCAAAAACCTCAAAATGTGAAAGAATGAAAGAAAAACAGAGTAAAAATGGAAGAACAGAAGTTTGAAGAAAACAGATTTGACGGGGCCTCGTAGGGAAAGTAAAGTGTAGAGATGTTTAAAATCCTGTTCAGCACTACCTTGCTCAGTCATTTCTGTCCATCACAGCCAGGTGAACGAGTGTGGAAACAGTTTCGAAGGCAGATCATTCAGAGGCAGTTTGCTCTGTCCATTTGTCCCTTCAGTTAGTAGATGAACAGTGCAGACAACTGTTCCATGTTTATTATTCCAGCTGGCCTTAGCTCGGCCCAGGCAGGGGAATCCGTCTACTTCCAGGCCTTTGTTCTGCCTTTTGATGAGGGAGACAACCTGTTTCCCTGCGGGAGAGAAACCCCAGGGGTCCGAGACAGAGTGCCGAGTGCCTCTCTGCCCCCACGGCTGGGGCGGGTTGGGGGGTGTCGGGCCTCAGGAGCGCTTGGCCTAGCAGTTGATGGAGGCGCAGTCTGCTTTGGCTTTCCCCGCGGAGCTGATTATCCTCATGAGGCAGTGTCCGAACTCCTCCAGGATCATCCTCTCTGCTTCGGCCTGAGGCTGATGAGTCTGTTCTGACTTTTTGGCCTGTTCCAGCAGACACTCGCACGTCGCTTCGAGCACCTCCTTTGTTACAAACGTGTATGGCAGCCTGCGGGGAAACGAGAACAAGGCCTTAGAAAGAATATACGTCGTCTTTCGTGGCATCAGCCATTACTATCTGTTAGCAGAGGTGGCGGCTCCAGTTGCTTAGGCTGCCCCCTAAACTATCACGATTATAAATCGTCAGACGAGAATCCCCCGAGTTGACTGCGCTTTTTTTAAGCCGCAGCAACGAAATCCCGGGCTGTAAACTTCTACAAACCAAGTCTTATCTCGAAAACTGACCTAACTACGAAACCAACTGTGGTGGAAATGGAGGGCAGAGCGACTTGTTTCCGTCTGTTGCACCTCTGTTTGTTCTGGCAGGAGCAGGAGAGACGCTCCTTGGTGCGCAATGATTTTATAATTATGACCAGGATGGACACGTTTCATTTCTATGACTGTAAAAATCTAATGAAATCTGATGAAAAAAAAAAAAAATGTTGGTAATAATGTGGAGTACTTGAATGAAAGAAAAATATCAATAGATAAGAAAAAGCATGATAATGAAGACAATGAAAAAGCACATTAAAATACCAAAGCCGACCCCCGTCCCATCCCGTCGGAGTTGATACTTGGCCTGAAGTGAAAACTCTGAAAACCCTGATTCAGGCACAGCTCTACACCTGGCTGACTTAACGTTACAGAGTTTTCATGGAATCAAAACCCTGTTTTTCAAACTGTTTATAGTCAGCGATTTTTTTTTTTTTTTTGCCTTGTTCTTACCACTTTTTCTTCCTCAAACCCTTCTCTCCTTCTCTCTTCTGCATTTGAGTGTGGTCAGTCAAACTTCACCGACTGCACTACAAAGCACTGTGTCATTTAATGACGCCCACGGCGCACATCTGACACACCACACAGACAGAAGTCGGATGAAACTGCTGCTTTTCTGGAACGTTAAAATGGGTTGGCCTACCGCCAGCGGGTGGGATTTTACCCAGAAAACAATAGGCGCGGTTGTTTTGATGCGCAAGGTAGTTTTACTGCAGCTCGGATATTGTTGTGGGGGAAAAGTCTTACAGTACCTCCCGCCTCCACTTGAAATAACAGGTGTGGTCCGCATGAGCAGGTCTGAGATCTGTGAGGACAGCTTGGTCTTGGCTGCGGTCTGCTGCTGTACCCTCACTTCTGCTGCATCGGCCAAGTGCATCAGCGTCTTCCTCTCCGGGCTCTCCTCAAAGTTCTTGCAGCCGATGCATTTACAAATGGACGAGCACATGATCTTCGCCTTCAAGTTGAAATGAAGGAAATTTATTTCGTCAACAACAGTCAGGTGAGAGAGGCAAAATTAAGTTCCATTTAACAGCTCCTGCAAACAAGTGAGTGAGGGACAACCCACCTCGTAGCACTCGCAGTAGTTCTTCAGGCAGCCCGATCGTTTGCAGTTGCAGCCCTTGCTGTGTCGGCGGTCCGACTCCCCCTCTTTGCCTTTACCAATTTTGGGCTTGAAGGCCTCCGGATTCCGGTCCAGACACGTCTGCGAAAGCACATTTTCACCTTGATTCATCCCTCCGACACGGAGCAACGCCAATCAAACAACGCACACACTGAGCTTCCTCCTTACCTTTATAGCTTTGAGACGTTCTGTTTCATGTTCGAGGTTATTGAAGCAGTTATTACAGTTACAATTATTGCAGAACTCTCCATTTGCAAAGCAGTCACAGTAGCTAGAGGAAGAAAAAACACAGAGCTCTGCTTAATAAAACTGCCTGAATAAGACCGACATCTTAATGCTCTCCAAACACAAACAGAAGTGGACTGTCCTCTTTTGTAGGATTATTTTTGCCAGTAGTTAATAGAGTGTTAGGAATATGGCTCCAACTATCGATTACTTGCATTATTGATTAATCCGTTATTGATGATTTTTTGAATTTTTTTATTCCAAATTAATATTTTGGTCCACAAGATGTCAGAAAAAAGTAAAAAAAAAAAAAAAACCCAAGTTGGGAAACTCAAATAGCTCGTCTCACTATGAGTCCAAAACTCTAGTTATTCAGGTTAATATCATAAAAGACTAGAAAAAAACAACCGAAATCCACATCAAAGAAGATGAAATGAGCCCATTTTGGCGTAAAAAACGACTTACTCTAATAATTTCCTGTCGATTAACTAATTTTTTCAGCTCTAGTAACACATAGATTAATAAGGTCGAGTTTTGTCAAACAAATACAACAAATTAGTCTCAATGACGATCTTACTTACAGTTTGAGACACTGTGACTTGGTGCAGTTGCATGGTTTCCTTGGTCGTGAGGTTGTTTCTGCTGTTGACAAGCTGCGAGCCAAGGAAAAATATTGTTTAGATTAAATCATGGCACATTTAACCAGTCAACTGGCAGAGTTAAGAAATGACCACAGTCTTGATCTTATAATATTTTTAATTATTTACTGTGTGGGTTGGGTTTTTTTCTGGTGTCAGCTTGGAAGTTTTATTGAGTTTTTCTTTGCCAGTATTTTTGGGACATTTTTGAATACATTTTTTCTTTAATTGACAGGAGAGAGAGGGGGATGGTATATAACTAAAGTCCCCAGCTTTGTTGCGGTTTACGTGCTACGCATCTTAGCACCTAAGCCACCTCAATGCCTCCCACCTCGTATTTCTTGTTTTGTAGAACAACAAAAATCCCTAATTAAATTCATTTACAATTTTTACAGCTTGAGCAATAACCTGAATAGAGATGAATTCATAAATGGTGACTGAAAGAATGATTATACTGTCGAATTTGAGATTAGGAAGGCCACATCTCTAGCTGGCTGTGTTAGGGTTTTGGCAAACACACAAACGTAAACTTAATTTAAAAGTAAATATATTGTGCCAGTTTTTCAAACAGCCAACATAGTTTCTTTAGCCATTTAGCACTAATCACTATTTTAGTCCACAAGATTGTGTCTCACCTCGGTTTCATTTTCTAGTCTGTTAAACACTGTTTTGAATAGACGTTAACATTTTTTGGTGGCCTGTCCACACAATAAAATAATAAATTTATGTCCCCTCTTACCCGTTAAGTGGCAATCTGGCCTGAGTCTGGATACCAGTGGGCGCAGGGAAACCAGAGCTGCTGGCGAGGGTCACAAATGGTGACTGCTGGAGCTAGAGGACGGCAGAAAACGCAACAGAATAGGCTCAACGCATACATATCTAAGAGGAGCGTTTACAAAAGAACACATCACACTTTAAATCCCACTAACCTGTGTAACATATTGTGCTGGCACAACTGCATAGCCCACGTTCCCGCCTCCGGGAGCTGGTGCCAGGACGGTGCCTGGAGGGAGGTTGGTGAAGTTGGGCTGGATCTGCGGTAGTGGAGTTGCGGGCATGATCAGGCGTTGCTGGGTCTGAGTGGTGGTTACTACTTGTGCTGCTGGTGTCAAGGGCTTCGGTGCAACCTACAGGGAATACGATCTATGAATGCAGCCCGAAGGACATTTCACAGAAAGCTCTGTCTGCGTAAACATCAACAGCATGTACGGAAAACCAAAGGTACCTGTTTCATGGTCTGTGCTGGGACGATAGGGACAGACATCCTCACGGCTCCCGTGCTGACCACCATGGGTTTAGCTGTGGGACGTTAATCATTGTAAGATGCCACAGAGCGCTTCCAAATTGGCCTTTGCTAAACAACATCAAGTGCCACCTGGGTTTGTTACCAGATAAACTCAACTGTGAAAAGGTCTGTTCATAAGTCACCTGTCTGTATGGAGCTGGTGCTGGGACCACTGGGCTGTCCTGTGCTGCTCGCTGTGGTCGCTGTGACGAGGCGGACGTAGTGAAACCTGCTTCCTGGCACCTGAATCTGCTGCACATTCGGCTGGGTGGCCAGCGGGATGATGGTCTTGAACTGGGAGCCACCGACTCCTCCCACAGCCACAGGCTGCACTGGTTTAATATTCTGAAAATGTTCAGATTAAAAAAAATTAAAAAAAAAGAGAGAGACACCTTTAACACCTTTTATTTCTAGCTGTTCTCATAAAAGAGGCAAAAAGCTTTTTTGTTGCTGGCCATAAAGAAAACCTTTTAAAAAAGCCCCTACAACTAATCCTGGCGTAGTGAGCTCTGCCTCCTCCAACTATGATTACGGAATGGAAAATATGGCAGAACAACCAGTCAGCTGCAAAGAGCAAAAGTCCTGTACATCAAATTGTTCCCAACTGTCTTTCATTAAGGAAGGTGAAGCGCAATAACAGACATTTCTAGTGAAACGAGGAACCTACATACATACAGAACAATGTCTGGTCTTCATAACACGAGTTAGAAAACAAAAAGAGAAGTTAGATTATACAATTTATGCTCTGTAAATAGCGACAGAGAGCAGACCTCCTTTACACAGTCCAGAGACAATTTTAGGTTGGATGTCCCTTTACCAAAATAACGCAAAACAAAAGTAATAAATCCTATTTATTACTTTGAGCAAGTGAATTTTTCTATTTTTTCTCCCATGAAAAAGGACTAAAAATAAAAAAACCCGCCCAAACTCCCGCTGACAACAAACGGTCTAACCTGCGCCGTGGTTTGGCTGGTGGCCACCTTGACTGGAGATGCAGACGTGGACTGCTGGACTGTGAGGATCTGCTGGCCAAGTGCTACATTGACAGGCAGCGCTACTGACTTTTGAGAGGTGTTTGAAGTCGGGGACGCCACAGACACCACGGTTACCTGGTAGAGACAAAACGAGTACAGTCTGATCAGTCTGACTATTCACCTCATCGATATCTCATTAATATCCTCACAAAACACTAATGTTTTGCTCACACATGTCAACGAACAACCTGCTTAAATTTGGGTGTTGTAATGCATGAAGCTGGTATACATGTTGCGTGTTCTGACAAAAACTGAATGAAAAGACTGCTGAGGTGTAGCCTCCAGAGTAACACTCCAGTTCTGGGATAGTACTGGACCTCTCTCATGGTGGATATCTTGATTTGTGAAACACAGGTGCATATAGTAACATTAATGACTGCGTGTGTCAGGTACAGGGCCCTGGTCCACCACATTGCCTACAGATGGTCTTGCGTGCGGTACCGTTAAGGTTATTAATCACACCTGTGCTTTTCCGGGTGCAAAAAAGTCAAAATGCTGTCGTCATTTTAGACTTAAAGACTCAAAAACTCCAGCGGTGGTTGTTTTAGGCACCTGCAGCTTTCCAATATTCACTGAAAAAAGTCCTCCTTTGTTGGGAAAATGAGAAATAGTGTGTAAAAATGTACCTTGCTGGGAGTCTTAAGAGGTGAAATAGCAATCTTTTTCCCAGGGATGCTCTGTATACTAGTGTTGTGGGGTTCAGAGAGAGTAATGGTCCTCGGGGGCATCACTGGGGAATTCTGTGTCAGGACCCGTCCTGTGAAAACAGGACGCAAGATTTGAGAAAAGGTGGCAACAGAACACAACCTGACATTTCAGTACTTAATTATGGGTCAGAAAAAAAAACAACCGACTACAGTAACAAAAAGTCAGTGGTGTACAATTGTCACACAGTAATTATGCCGATACACTTACCAGCAATAACAGGAGGAACTGATGTCTGAGGACTGAGGCCTTTGCTATTGACCGTCTTCGTGATGATAAACTTGATTGGTGCAGCTGAGGATGCTGGTGTTTTCTTAGCGATCTGTGGAGATAACCAGGAAAATTAATGTGCGTTCTATTCACACATTCACAATCTAATGCCCGTATTTAAAATGTGCGTTTTATTTTTTCTTCTTAAATTCAAACATTGCCTTTGGCTTCAAGTAAACTCTTGATGAAAGTGTTTGTTTGTTTCAATACCTAAGCTCTGGCTGTTGTTTTTATACTGTGTACAGACCAACTGGTACCGGATTTTTAAAGCCAGGACTGAAAGTGCTGATATATCAGCCAACTGTAATTTAAAATAAATAAACGAATAGATAAACAAACGCATAACATAAATAAATCTTGATACATCTCTCTTAGATTTGCTTTTTGTTTTTTTAATTATGACCAAGATACTGTATGTGCTGAGTGGGACATTTTACAGTGCAAAAATAAACTTGTCAGAGCTGACTGACAAACTGCAGTGGTGACACTGTTCCTAATAGAGTTGCAACGATTAGTCAATTAACTAATTGGCCAACTGACAAAAAAGAATTGGCAACTGTTTTGATTTCAGTGTCTGATTTCAGTTTCTCTAATGTGTGAATTTGCTGCTTTTCTGTTTTTTCTACCACTGTAAACGGAACATCTCGGGTTTTAGGAAGTTCGTTAGACAAAATAAGATATTTGAAGACATCACCTTCGACTCTGGGAAAAACGTGAAGGACATTTTCCACTATAATTAATTCATGTCAACTGGTCACATCTAGCAAATGCCCAATCCACTTAATAAAACATTGAATTGTAGCTGCATCAGTACATCAGATCTCTGCGTAACTAGTTTTTCTGTCTAACTAGTAATTTAATTTAGAGAAAATGTATTCATATTCAAGGGCTGGTGTTGATCTGCCTAATTTTCGGTCAAACAAGGACAGCCTGATGGTCACTGAAGATTTATTTGATCTTAACATACCTCAATTCCACCAACTATTACTATTAGCAAGCAGAGTCCATAATGTAGTCAATTAGGTATTGACTTTAATTTACTTAAAGTATTAATGTTGATTTTAATAAATTTTAAATAATGCTTTAAAATTTGCATTATTGCTCTGTCTGTCTCTTTTCTACCACTTGTACAGCCTTGTGTAAGTTTATAATCAAACTATAGATACTCTTGTCTTTTGTCCAGGCACGCTCGTCATCTTGTGCAAAACTCTTTAACTCCACAGATATGCCGTCAAGCTACAATTTTAAAATGTAAACAAAAAGGTAGCTTCATCTCCATCCTCAAAACAAATAGTTTAACTGTCTATCTCTTACCAAACTGACTGACTGTTTTTCAGCACACAGATTAGACAAAATAACCAAGGCTTAGGTCAGGTAAAATTAGACAAGTAGTTGTATCTGATCTACTTTCCTCACTGAGGTTACTGTGACAAAGAACTATACTGACTCAATTTCTGTCCTCGCCTCCTTTCCAAATACTAAACCGTACGTTACCTGCACAGCCTTCAGCTGCTGGGCCTGTAATGTGGTCACCTGGTTGCCAGCACTGCCCACCACCGGCTTCAGCTCCGACCTCCCACCGATGGTCACCACTTTAAACTGCTGAGCTTGAGACTTGGTGTCTACTGAAGTCTGTGCCACGCCAGGCTTGCTGCCTGTGTGGGGTAACTGCAGCACTATAGGTTGCCCCGACTTTCCTATTGCTGTAACCAAGAGTTTTTGTCCTTCCTGTTTGATGACCTGGGGCTGTGTACCTGAAGACTTTGCTGCTTCCGTGGCTTGAGATGAGGCCACCTTGTTGAGAATGATCTGGTGGTTTGCTGGGGAGATGGTGAACGGAGCCGTGAGCTTCTGTAACCCACTTGTAGTGACACTAGTCCCAGTCACACTATCTGTAGTTTTGGTGGTGGCTGTAGAAGTAGCCAGGACTGGTTTGAGGGTGAGAAGGGGTGACGACGAACTGGAAATTGAGATGGGAATCTGACTTCCCGAGCTGATGCTGAGTGTAGAGTCTGTGGCCGTGGAGGTGGTCAGAGCCTGAGTGGGTCCTGTTGAAGCGGCATCTGAGCACAGGCTCAAATCTTCGGAAGCCACGGGTGTATCCGTTTCCATCGGGACCGATGTGTCGTCACTGGGCTCTGACTGGACTGTGGTGGTGTCGGGTTGGGGGTGAGGGACGTCCTCTATGGCCTCGGTATCCATGATTTCATCAGGAAGGAGGCTGTTGAGCTCTGGTGACACCACATCCATGCTTGCAAAGTCTCAGCTCTCTGTTAATCCTAAAAGAGCAAAGTTATTTTTCATTGTCACTGTAAAATGTGGTGAAGCTGTGCACATTTTTAAGACGAACACGTATAAATTGCAGCTAAATGGCTTGAAATCTCTTTACAAATATATTCCTGTAGTAAACATGTTTCCGGATTTTGCCACACGAATTGGATCATGTCACATAATACACATAATACACTCAGTGGCCACGTTATTAGGTACACCTGTACGGCCCAATGCAATTCAGTACCACAGGTCTATCACGAATTCCTAATTTAAGAAGTTTATAATGATCGGTTTTTGGTGACATTGTTGGAAATGTGTCAATTAAATTATATGTTCATTACTGTGGTCATAGTTATAGGCGCTGCTGTACTGGACGACAGAACATTGAGGGGCGTTTTTCATTGTTTTGTCTGTATAGGGCAAAATATTAGAAACATATCTCAGTATACCACCATCATAAGCTCTGACCTCCATAGCCTGACTGATATACATTTTTGATGCTGATACCAATATCAATATTTGAGAGTTAAAAAAAAAAAAAAAAAAAAAATCTGATAATGAATTAGCAGCTGACATTAATTTTCTTCACACAGAAATGCCAAAGATGTTTTTCTAAACATATACATATTAACATAGTACCAAGTTTATTTTACAACTGCAAAATGTCCTATGAAGTACATTTCTTGATATAATTGTGAGGGGGGAAAAGAAAGTGAACCATTGGCCCGGCTGATTTATCATTTAATTAATGCTGAACATTACAGGCATCATAAAAGGAGACTTTATGCTCGAACAGTTGTATTGGATCGCATTAGACTGTACAGGTGCCCCTAATCCAGGAGCCACACAGTGTGTATCGCAGTCCAAATTCTCAGATTATGTCGATTATTTCACGCACACTTGATGCATTTAATAGCAATGATCAAGATTTACTATTTAAAAAAGGTATTTGTTCATTTTAAATGTGTTGCTCTGCGTGAATAATAAATACGCATACCTGGACATCAATGCAACCTGCTTCGTAAATGCTTTGTAAGGAAAATAAACAAAACAAACAAAAAAAAGGAGGCAGACAGTTAAAGCTAACGAGTTAGCCGTATTCTCAGCCAAATGCCCGGCTTGATACCTGTTAATTAGTTTTCAGTAATCACGTGAGATTTCATCAATACAGAGGTGTGCATGAGTCACGTCTGACTTGTAGTAATGTTGACAGAAGCTGACAGCTGATGCTGAGTTAGCTAGGCCGCACCGATCATCTCCGGCGCATCTTTGTCCTGTACTCTGCTCAACATTAATCCACCGAAAACGCACGTATGAACCCTACCCACCCCATACCACACACACACACGCACACACACACACACACACACACACACACACACACACACACACACGCACACAGACAGCTATCTGCTCACGTTTGTTTTCACGTCTCCAGGTGAAAGCGACCGACAGAAACCGCGCTGGGCTGCACTCATTCCTGTGAAAACACCCCGACGAGTGATCCCGGTTGGGGCGAAGAGTGGGGAGAAAGCGACAAGCTGTTTGCTGGCTGCGTTACTATTTCAGGCCGGGGTTGGATTTCGAAAGATCCGCCATTTTTACCTCGTCATCAGCTCAGTTAGCTCCACGGCTAACACTGAGCTGTTAAAGAATGAGGTACTGCATTTATATATCATTTACATTAAGCTAAGACACTTGCCCGCAAAACAGAGCAGTTACACGGGAGCTGAAGGTACTGTTTTCTGATAACTGTGCGCTACTAGCAAGTAACAAACTCTGACAACCTATACAATGCTAGCTCTCAATAATTCCTCCTGTCACTTCAGATATCCACCCGGATAATAACATTTAATGCAACACTTACAACTGCACCTTTAGGTTCACCCAGCGGCACGTACGACCTATGTTTCGGGTCTACGGTTCAACTTAGCGTGGCCTAACCAGTTACAAATGACACGTTTTAGTGAGTGCACGTCGTGTAAGTCTAATGTTTGACCCAGGTAAGACACAAGACCCGTTTCCGAACAAGAAAAACCGTCAGATCCAATAACAAGTTCGGAACTAAGTAGCACGGAAACAGCGAAGGTTACTGCTGACTTGGGCTGTTATCATTTTTGACAGCACACACTCACACTCACACAAACACAAAACAGAAACACGCACACAAACAAGGAGCGGTTTTCGTGCACAAGTCCCATCAAAACAACTGTCAGTGTTCAGCTAACTTAGCTTTTACTTTTCATTTGCAGTAAGCGGACAGTTCGCCATATGTTATTCAGTTATCGGTTAGTACACACCAAACTTTGTCTCAGCGCACAGAATACTGTAGGCGATCAATCGCAGAGAATATCCCGGCCCCTGTGCTCCTCCTTGGTGTCTACCCTTAGCTTGACCATCATCATGATGATGATGATGATGATGATGATGATGATGATGATGATGATGATGATGATGATGATGATGAGCCTCATCAAGCCAGCAGCCCAGCGGGCAGGACAACTGTACTAGCAAACTTGCTGAGCTTGCTAACCCGGGCTAGCTAGCTACAACATTATACCTCAACATTTGAACAGACTCTCAAGTGTGTGGCTTTCTACTGAATACGGTGTGGTGGACTTCGGAGTGGGACAGCGGATGGTCGAGCTTACCAGAGATTTTTACGCCGGGCAATGTTTCCAGATAAAACGAGGAAAGGAAAAGGCGATTGTTCAAAATACCGCGCCGAGCGCCATTCCTCCCTGACATTTCACAGACCGACCACGCCCTCCGCGCCCTACGTCACCTCTACGTACATTTTAAAGGTGCAGGACGATTTCGCCAACAAAGTTACTGGATTCAAAACTGAATTAAAAATGTTTATCAAAACCGGATTCTATTTGTTTTTTAGTATCCACAGTATTTTTTTACAAACTGCTTGGCTTTTTATTTAACACATTATGTTTCACATCTGTTATATGTCAGATTAATATGATGTTTGATGTTATTGTGTCTGATAATCCTATATGGTAATAACCATAGTATATTATATTGTTTATACAGGGTTTATTCAGGAAATAGCATAGCTATGGGTCTAGCTGTAGTTTATTTGTTTGCTATAACTTCTTTTTGTGTACTTTATTTAGTGTAATAGTGTATTTATATTATTAAGGTCAAATAAAAACACAGGAAAAATCAAATTAAAACTCAGACATAAATTAGAGGATATATGGAAACCTATCTATCTATCTATCTATCTATCTATCTATCTATCTGTCAATAATGTGCATTAGTATACTTACAACAACAAATTCATGATGAATTTGGGGATTAAATGAAAAGCCATATTGGGTATAAAGATATTAAGAATTTAAACCTCAAATAAGAACCTAGTGGAGGTCACTGATTCTAAGTGCAATGATAAATATATCGGAAGTAAGTTGTACGAAGAGAGATGACCTCTAGAAGACGAAGAAGTTTTTTTTTTGTAGTCAGTTAATTGAAGATATTACTCAGAATAAAACGTGGTCATTGCCATTTAAATCCAGTGTACCCACCAACGACATACATTTAAAACTCTCATGTAACAGATACCACACTAATGTTTTTGTTTTTTTACGCTTTGCCGAAGGTGGAGTTAACTGCAACACTTTTTTAAAGAAATTAACTTTGGTCAGTGGTTAATTGTCCTTTCCAGCATTATAAACACAACTTTAAACTTTCTTTTAAAGATGTCACAATATATTTTGGATGTAAACAGCCCACGACTGAGTTCATTGCAAATGCGATGATTATAACGGGAACGTTTCCTCATTCACAAATGTAAGTTTTTTTTCCTAAAAGCATCACCAATATTTGGTGTTTTTCTTTCATGATTTCACATTTTCCGGGCAAGGCAGGGTTGCGCGTTCGTAGGACCGGCGGAGCGCAGCGCCACGCGGGACACACGCCGGCCGGAAGGCGCGCTCCCCTCTGGGCAGAGGAAGCCGCTGTTTGTTGACACTTCGCTGGCGACAATGGCGACCGAAGTGAGGCAGGAGCTTGCACAGCTGATGAATTCAAGTGGATCTCATAAAGATCTCGCTGCCAAGTATGTAACACAAATTATAACATGGTATATTACTCGTAAACAACCTGTCATACGCGTGTTTAAATTTATATATCAACGCTTTAGTAAGTAGCAGTGAGAAAGCTGTGATAGAGTAGGCTAAGCTAACGTTAGCTAGCTACCTAGCTACATTAGCCATACAGATGGGTTAACGTTAGATTAACGGAAACCCGTAATTGTCCGCCGAGGCACTTTATTGCACAGATTCTTCGTAGAACTTTAACACCGCATGAAATCGTCCAGTCTACCATTCACGTTGCTGTTACACTTTTATCATGTCGGTGTCTAGAAGCTACTGCTTTCTAGCTACACAGGCGATGCTAAACGCAGCGGAGCTTTACAGGAGTCTGAACTCGGGCCGGTCATTATATGCCCGTTGAGAAACTTCTACCCTCACAGTGGTGTTGGACGGGAAATGTGCAGCTGGTAAATAAAAAAAACAAAAAGAAAAAACTGCCTGGGACACTGCACGCGTTATCGGCGGCGTGCTGCGGCTACAGTTTCCTGCCCTGTGCCAGAAGGTGCAGGTGGTCGACTATGATGAGGAAATGACTGTCCAGGACTTTATTCTAGCTTCAGCAGAACATGTGCAATGAACATGCGCAAAGAAAGCTGGAAATACACAACAAAAGTAACGCAAGCGAAAGCCTGGCCCAGAAGATGCAGCTGGAACATTGATACACATATTAGAAAAGCATTTGCACATAGCTAAATCTGCGGCAAGGGCCCCCTTCTGCATTCAACCCATTTTTTTTATTACCATTACTTCTATAAAATCATTATTTTTTTATTAGTCTTATTTATTCTTCTTCTGATTCAGTGGTTACGGTTAATCAGACATATTCGGCTTCCATTGTTTCTAATTCAGGACCACCCCAGGGCTGTGTGAGCTCACCCCTACTCTCCCCACTTTTTACAGATGATTATGAAACCAAATTCCAAATATATTTCTGCTGAAGTCTCAGATGATACAACAATTTTGTCTTTGTTGAAGCAGACGATCCTGGTATTCGTCAGCTGGTGTGAAAAGAATTTGCTTTTTAATATTCCAGATACGACAAGTTTGTCCCTATAAATATTCAGCATCTGTGTGGACGCCGCTTTATCTTGTGAGGCCAGACATAGATTATAACTGCAGCGAGGGACAACAACATATTTACTTTCTTGGGGGACTGAGGAAATGGGCAAAACACACAGATGCTTGTGTAATTACTTATATATTTCTATAATACAGAGTGTCATGCAGTATGGAATCAGTGCATGGTACAGTCGTCTCTCTGTTCCACTTAAAGCTAGACTGACCAGACTGCTACATATCTGCTCAAAGACTGTGGGTCAAATGCTTAATACACATTTTTCTAATTGTATATACTAAAAGACTGTTGTGTCTGTCCGGACAGAGTCACATCAGACCAGGCTACACTGAACAGATTAAAGAACTCTTTTGTTCCTCAGTCTGTCGAACTGCTATATCGGTTCTAAATAGGCCTCGTTGTACCTGCGTAGACTAAGCGCTGAATGTGAAAGTGAGCGGTTTAATTGATTTGCACTGCAGCTACTTACATGTCTGATGTAACATATGTTTGGCGTATTTGTTTAGTTGTTGGCTTAACTGTTGTGTTTTTGTTTCGTATGTGAAACTGTGATCACAGTGGGACCGAGGACAAATTTCCCAAAAACATTTCGAAAATAAAGTGAAATCAAATAAGTGAATATTATGTAATAAAGGAATATACAGGTGGTATGATACAGTAACTCAACACATATTCTGCTGCTGCACTGTATAATTTGTTCTCAAAACTTTGTTATTCCTTCTGTTTTATAAGGTTTATTGTGCTTTTTCATATGTATTGTTTAGACTAAAGTGTGTTAGTCTTTGTCTATATCACATTTTTACAGTCTCCGCCTTTTAAGTTTCCATTTATCAGTTGAAAAAGTTGTGTAGTTTCTAACCTGTAAAATCTTCTGTAGATATCGACAAATTCTGGAGAAGGCCATTCACTTTAAAGATGCAGATCAGCTGGAATCCTTGAAGGCGTTTGTTGAAGCAAGTATGCTGTGCCTGTGTTCTTTTATGCCATCGGCGTTTTCCGCAGCGTTTTCGTACCCTTAGATGTAAACGGGATATCTCATTGTGATATTTCTCTCTTATCCTGTACAGTGGTCAACGAAAATGTCAGTCTTGTCATCTCGAGGCAACTGCTCACTGATTTCTGCACACATCTGCCCAACCTGCCTGACGCCACAGCGAAAGCAGTGTATCACTTCACCTTGGAGAAGATTCAGCCGAGGGTCATATCCTTCGAGGAACAGGTAAATGCCCCGACACTCTCTCTCAAAGCCTCAATGAGAATTTGCTGTTGACCATTCAGTCGGTTAAATTTCAGTATAGCTGTTGAAATGTATGATTAAATAATGTTGGTACATGTCTTCAGGTAGCTTCAATCAGACAGCACTTAGCAACCATTTATGAAAAGGAAGGAGACTGGAGGAACGCTGCCCAGGTTTTAGTTGGTATTCCCCTGGAAACAGGACAGAAGTAAGTGAGCAGTTTTCAGATTTATGTCTTGGTTTTTTAATCTTTTTGATAATCCCATGTCTGTCAATACCCTTTTGTGTCTCTCCTTAGGCAATACAATGTCGACTATAAATTGGATACGTACCTGAAAATTGCCCGTCTCTACTTAGAGGATGATGATCCAGTGCAGGCAGAGGCCTACATCAACAGAGCCTCATTGCTTCAGAACGAGTCCTCTAATGAACAGCTGCAGATACACTATAAGGTACCCCACCCCTTAATGATTTCATGGCCACACACTGAATCTGTTGTTGCTGCTGTTTACAACTGAAAGCCACTGCTGTAATCAGCCTTTATGGGAGCCGTAGTAAACAACGCCTGTGGTTGTTCGGATAAGTGTTTCATGCTGTTTTCCTTCTTAGGTGTGCTATGCAAGAGTCCTAGACTTCAGGAGGAAGTTCATTGAAGCTGCACAGAGATACAACGAGCTGTCTTATAAGTCAATTGTACATGAGAGTGAACGTCTGGAAGCACTGAAACACGCCCTTAACTGCACCATACTGGCTTCTGCAGGTGCCACCAAGACTGATGTGTCACGTTCACGTTTTCAAAAATATGGTTAATGACCAGCTTCTAATAGACCAGCTTGTTTTTCCTACACGTCTGATACCGAAACCATTGTACGTCCTTTGTTTTAGGCCAGCAGCGCTCCCGTATGTTGGCCACCCTCTTTAAGGACGAGCGCTGTCAGCAGCTGGCTGCCTATGGTATTCTGGAGAAGATGTATCTGGACCGGATCATCAGAGGAAACCAGCTGCAGGAGTTTGCTGCCATGCTGATGCCTCACCAGAAGGCCACCACAGCGGATGGTGAGTGGAGATAATCGCCTTCACACAGCTTGATGAGTTGTTGATAAGTTGTTTTTTTTTTTTTGGTGGTCCACAAAAGGAGCCCTGCCTGCCGAGCAGTGTGTCACGTCTACAAAACTACAGCCCTCTACTGGATTTAGTGTAACATCTAAACACATCTAAACACATGGTGGCTGCAGGAGTTTTATGCTGTCTAGGACAGTGAATGAAGAGCCATGTTTCTGGCTTTACTGCGGCTATGATGATGCACAGACCGAGTCCGGTTTTTAGGAATTGAATGCTGATGATGTAGAATTAATAAGACGCTTATTTAAGTGACGTAAATCAGCCAAGACCTTCAAAACAAGTAGAAGGGGACATCTGTGACCGAAAGACTCTTGCAAAACAGCACAAGCAAATCAGATGAGAGTCTTGATCAGTAGCGGGCGAGGACATATTTGGGGTTAGTAAGCAAGGCTTGGCACACATCTCATCAACTTTGACTTGCCAGTCGGCGCAGACGGCAGGGACTGAAGCCAAAGACGGCGCTTGTTTTTCATCGTAACCCTCCCACCCGTTCACCTGTGTGAACATCGCCTCCACATCTTTCACACAATTTTAGGTCACAGTTAACCTGAAACATTTTGATTCACTGATGCGTCGGCTAATATTGACGTTGTTAACTGGATCTGCCCAAGTTGTCCAAGATGAAGCACAGAAAGGAAACTCTAAATGTATTCAGGGTGAGATACACACATAGAGCATCAGAGGTAGATACAGTTTACAGTGGTGAAGTTGAATTGTACTTCACAAAAAAATATTTGAGCTTACTTTACTCTTAACATTTATGGAGTCAGAATCAATGAAGGGATTTCTTGAGGGGAAAAATGGGCGGAAAAAAAAGGTTTTAAAACTTCCAACTCAAGGCCCTGCAAATGGTGGAAGAGATCCAGAGGAGAAGGAGTAGATGTCAGTGGAGAAAGATGTCCTGCAGACACCAGTGTCTGTCCCACATCAGTGGGAAGGTGTGGGAGAAATGGACAAAGCAGATAGAAAGTTCAGCTTTGCTGTAGAGTAATGTCCCAGATGTCTCAATAAAAAAAAGTGCATTTGACAAAAAGCAAGTAGAGTTTACTCAACCTCCCTTTTACGCCCATTATATAGTTAGTGTCTTCATATTGGCTCCACAACTTTCTCACATGTGCTGCACTGGAAAAATTGTTATATGGAAAGACTTGCTTAAATCCACTGGAATACATAATGGACTACACTTACTAGAGCTCTATCATTAGTTGTACGATCCTCAGTGGTATGTTTAAGTGAGCAGTACCCACTTCTGACCACACGCAAACTGTGCTTCCAAGCTTGTGGTTCCCCGTTGATAAATTACATTAAATGAACGGGGCAAGAAAAGGGAAAGATGAAAAACTGAATGTTATTTAGCTTTCAGAGTTGTTCTCTCTTCTGTCTCAGGCTCCAGCATCCTCGACAGAGCTGTGATTGAACACAACCTCCTGTCTGCTAGTAAACTCTACAACAACATCACTTTTGAAGAACTAGGGGCACTGTTGGAAATCCCTCCAGCAAAGGTCAGTCATGGATTAGTTTAACAAATTAACAGATGAGGTAATAGCATCCACACCAGTTTTCTGCTCTAGTTGGATCCATAATAAATAGTTCTTCTGCTGGTAATAAATATCCTTTTTACTTTACAAGCGTAATTTGTGTTGCTGTTTGTTTTCCATGGCGTACCGGGAGATCCTAGTTTCCGTTTTGTCTCTTTAGGCTGAGAAGATTGCTTCACAGATGATCACTGAAGGACGCATGAATGGCTTCATCGACCAGATAGATGGAATCGTACACTTTGAGAGTGAGTGACGACAGCCAGTGTGGTTTTTGTGTGTGTGTGTGTGTGTGTGTGTGTGTGTCTATCTATCTATCTATATATATCTATATAGATATATCTATCTATATATATCTATATATATATATATATATATATATATATATATATATATATATATATATATATATATATATATATATATATATATATATAGATAGATATAGATATCTATACATATATATATAGATATATCTATATATATCTATATCTATACCTATATATATATAGATAGATATAGATATATATATAGATAGACTATATCTATATAGATATATAGATATAGATATAGATATAGATATCTATAGATATATAGATATAGATATCTATAGATATAGATATCTATAGATATCTATAGATATAGATATAGATATAGATATAATATATACACACACACGTACATACACATACATACATACATACATATGGCCAGTAGTGGGCAGCCTCTTCAACCCGGAGTGATGTGAAACAACATAAAGCACCTTCCCTGCTTATCAACAGGGGCAGTGCTGTGATAGAGCTGGTGAATCAGCTGCTGTTGAAGTCGCACTTTAACGTTTGAACGTGTAAATCTGTCGTTTAAGTGTCATGAGATGGAAATGTGTTTGATTTCCTGCCTCCTAATCTTTCCTTTTGTCTCGGGCAGCCCGTGAACCCCTTCCTACCTGGGACAAACAGATCCAGTCTCTGTGTTTCCAAGTCAACAACCTCCTAGAAAAGATCCGTCAGGCTGCTCCAGAGTGGGCTGCGCAGGCAATGGAAGCCCAGATGACCCAGTAAACATCCCCACCCTACCCCACCCAAAAAAAAAAAAAAAAAAACCCTTAGTTTTGTCTTCCTGCTCAACAACATCACCACTTGAGTCCCAGTAATGGAAGCAACCACAGAGAACCTTCTGGTATCACCATCACTCGTTTGAGATGATTCTCTTTTTGCTAATATTTCAGAGAGCACTGTTTTATTACTTTTGCCCATGGGGGAAATAATTCACTGTTTCTCAGTATTTCAGATCTGTCTCTGGCATAGATGTAATCACAGGAGAGGCATTACGTAACCTTTGGGTGTGACTTTGGATGTGATTCTTCAGATGGTTGTCATGTCGTGTCATAAGGTCAAAGAGAAGTGAAACGATAGGAACAATCGGTCTATTTAAGCTTTTGCCTTCCAGCACATTCTCCTGTTTTTAACTTAACATAATGAAGCAGCAGTATCTGTCAAGTGGCTCTTGATTTATTGTCTCATGTAAACCTCTCGGTCCACCCTTATGAAATTTCAGCAAAGAGAATTAAATTCAAAGCTGAGAGAAATCGTTGTGCATCATGGTCGTGTCATTTAAGTTTATTTTCTGCTTCAGTAGCACATCAGTGAAACGACATAATTTAAGATCAGCGTTCACACGACAAAGTCACGAAACGCGCTCTCTGAGTTTGTTTTCCGGCAGCTTTCTCAGCAACAAGCTCTTTTAGATGACTGGATGTTTGCCCTGGTGACCCTGTTAACAAAGAATTAAGCATTTTCTTTATCTGGATGATACGGATGGAAAATATTCAAGTAAGTTAAAGTAGTTGGAGAGCTCGGCTAAATCTGTCTTGGATTTGTAAACTGTGTCACTGAGACAAGGGTTATGTTAGTTTCTCTACCTTTTAGCGCAATTTTTTTATTATTTTACCTTTTTGTAGTTCAGCCCTTGTTCGTTTGATAAAGAACATGGGTGGTTACGGTAGCCCTTATCTCATATTCTCAATTAAATTTTTAAAAAATTCTTGCTTGAAAGGCAGGACATAATGAGGACCAAAGGCAGAACAGATTTTTTTGGACATCGTGTTAAGATGCTTAATGACAGACCCTTAAAGTCGGACGACTTTTTTATTCCATGGATGTTCCTCTTTCGCTGCTTTCAAAAATATACGTTCTGTCTTTTACACACTTTTACTGTCTCTAATCTTTTATCTAAATTTACATATGCAATACGTATTACAACATTAATGGGGAACTGTACGTCACAGCTGTAAAGAACAAGTCTTGTGTGATATTATACTTTTATTATTAACAGGTTCCCTGAAGACACCTAAACCCCCAAAGGATTTATCATACTAACAACTATGGCCTTGTGTCATAGAGCAACAAAAAAAGCCCCAATCTACTAATAACGCATTGAAGATCCATACCGCTGCACTGCATGGCATGCAGCTTTCTCTCACTGGTCATAACAGGAAAAGTTGCAACTGATAAATTCTTTATGGCTCGGTTATATTCAGGTGTGCCAGCAAGCTGTGCTAATGAACCAGCGTGCGCAATACCAGAGCCCTGAAACTGGCACAGCTAAATGGAATGCAGCCGTTATTAATGTTATGAGAGACACAGCGTGTTTGCTGTTAAGACATGTCAAAAGGTTCGCTGTGGAAAAAAAAAAAAAAGGCCAATTCTTGGCAAACTCTCAGAGTTAGAAAGTGTGAACAGGGAGCCACGTCCCCGAGCGTGCTCAGTGGCATCTGAGCTACTCTACACAGATCCAGATTAAACTAAACTACTACTGAAGGAGAATGATGAGAAAGATCAAACATATTTATTTTCCACCAAATGTTTTTTATTGTTTGCCACGCTAGCGGCCTTTCAGTAAGAAATCCCTAATATGAAACAATCTGAGAAGAAGAAAATCCCTGCTGCTTCTTTTTAGGACCACAAGCCCTAAAGGTTGGGGAACCTCTGTCTTAAAGGGAAACGTTGATAATAATAATAATGAAATGTGGACATGTTAATGTTTAGCAAGTTTAGTGTTACCATTTAGTTTAGAAACAGAGTACAGCTGAGGAGGATAGGAACATTGTTAGTTTTGCCAGTATTTGGTCATAAACCAAATTATTGGACAGATTAAATATTTTACTTGATGGCAGCGCTAGAGGAAAAAGTCAGAGCATCACCGAAGTCAGTAGGATTCCTTCTCCGGGAAACCATCATTATCCGTACAAAATGTTGTGCCAGTCCAGCAGGTAGACGTTGAGGTATTTCACTGGATAAGTGAAAACTTTGACCTGCCGCTGGCTCTAGATGAAACACACAGGGACCACTCAAGTCAGTAGGATTCGTGCTCTCGGGATCATGAATATCCGTACAAAGTTTTGTGCCAATACATCCAATAGTCGTTGAGATATCGTTGAGATAACTGACCGACATTGCCTTCCGCAGAGCAGAGCTGCCACAATTAATCGATCCTCAGAAAAATAATCGGCAACTATTTTGATAATCGATTAATCGTTTAACTAATTTTTCTGCTCTTCTCTGTTTTATGTCTTTGTAAACTGAACATCTTTGGGTTTCAGACTGTTGGTTGGGCAGAATGAGCGACCCGGAATCGGGATGAGTATTTTTCTCCCCCTTCAGACATTTTATAGACTTAATGATTAACCAGTAACCTTGGAGCCATGCAGCTAGCACGGCTGATTTAAAACAAAAAAAAAAAAAAAGGTCTCAAAGCAAATTCAAAACTTAAACCAGGTTTAGTCACAAGGCTGGAGTATCCACAGTCAAGTCAAGGAAGAAAACAAGGGACTACGTGTACTATTTGAAATTAAAAGGGTTTTTTTTTTTTTTTACTAAAGGTACAACTTTAAAGACATTACAACCATTTAGTATCCAAATCAGAAGTTCAACAGGGTCTACTTAATATATATTTCCCACCCCTGAGGTGATTGCTGAAGGTGAAGCTGTTTATTCATATGTAGTTTGTGCATATAAAATATACCTGCAATAAAGATTCAGACTGGTGTTATCAAAAGGAAAAAACAGTTCAAAAATCTGTACATGCAGCGATCCTGTCTGCAGTATCCGAATCCAGTCACCTGCTCAGGGCAACACACAAAACCCCTCAGAGGAGGATGATGGATAACAAAGGAAAAAAATCACAAGAATAGTCGATTTCCAACATCATTGATGGCTGTAATGCGCTGAATGCTTCAGAAGGAGAAGGGGTTGTGTCTACCATTGCTTCAACGGCACAGCAATCCAGCAGATTTACAACTCCTCTAGAGTCACACCAGCATCTAGAAGGCATAAAGTAAACACGGGATTCTCCTTTACTTCAGCACGTCCATAAGCTTAAAGATGGCACAAGTCGTCAGGAGATGGTCTGTATGAGGTCTGCTCCTGTTGGCCTGTTTTGGAGCTGTCACCACAGGCTTACCCGCTCAGAAAATGCCTTGCTCCTTCCTGCGGTCAATATCTCTCCTCAGTTGGCAGGTGGCACAGAACGGGCAAAACGTGACCGCCATAAAATCACCACACATCGACCCCTAGAAGCACACAGAGTTACTCTGAGGAGGTGAGTCCCTGACGTCATCCGCACTGAATCAGAGTTTTGCACAGTTTCTGTCCGATGGGGTGGGGTCGATAGCAATGATCTGCATCAGAATGACTTTGTTCGCCAGCTTTTTTTTCTTTATCATGTTCTCGCCGAGGTGTGTACCTAGATGACTCCAGCCATGTCATGCAACCGTGTATTTTTATAAAAACATTTTCTAAGGCTATTAACCCATGTGAGCTTTACGCTGTATATCATAATTCAAGTGCAGGGCAGTTGAAAGAAGATGTGAGGCTCCATATACTTCCTGTAACTACTGTCTTTTAAAAATCCTTTTTTTTTTTAAATCTTTTTTTAAAACCTTTTTTTCCCTGCACAAGAAGTCGTTTCAAGAATCTAATTGGCACAAAGATTATTGCCGGTGTAGGGAACACGTGCAACGCTAACATGCCGATGTTTTGCAGGTGTAATTTTCGCAACGTTCACCGTCTTTGTTTTAGCATTGACGTTTGCCAGTTAGCACCAAACACAGAGTACAGCTGAGACTGATGGGACCTGCAGGTATTTAGGCATAAACCAAAGTATCGGACAAATTAAATCTTACATCTAAACCTTCACGGCGCAAATCAGGGGATCACCGAGGTAATTAGGATTCTTCCTCTGGAGACCATGAATTTCACGGCAACCCGTCCAATAGCTGCTGGGATATTTTAGCCTGGACCAAAGTGATGGACCAGGATGGAGTCAGGCCACCAGTGTGACTGAAAAAAACACTGCTGCCACCCAGAACTATGTCTATTTTTTCTCCTTTTCCCTAAACCTCACCTTATTATTTTTTTTTGTACTGTATAGGACTGTTTTACTGACCATGAACGGGACCTGTTCCTTTTCCTGAACAGACCAAACTTAACCTTTAAAGACTAAGTCCAAAAAGAGAAAACAGAACTTTCATTTCTTCTTCTTTCCTCTCCCATTAATCTTCTCACGACCCCTCAGATTTATCTGGTGACCCATTGGAGGGGCCTGAGCCCTAGGTTGGGAACCGCTGGACTGAACCATCTAAAGTAGATAAAGTAGTTAAAACTAGCTCCGTCAGAAATTTTTCTGAGGAATGAGTACTTTTACTTTTGATACTTAAAGTACATTCTGCTGCTAATACTTACGTACTTAGGTGGGATTTTGAATGAAGGAGTATTTGTACATGGACGTAATGATACTTTTACTTTAGTAAAGGATCTGAATACTTCCACGAAAGCCTGTGACCAGGCTTCAGAAGCACAAAAAGGTTCGGACACACGCTTTCACAGTCTTAGTCAGTGGGTATAAGTCGGCATTAACACATCACTCTTGTTCTGCACGACACCCGTAAAGGCGTAATGATCACAACAGAATGGCTTTACTGTCACACTCAGTGTCACCCGACAGTACCGCTGCCGTTTTACGACGGTGCCACCTCCAGATGTCCCCTGAAAACTTACTCTGATGTTGCATTTGGTCCTGTAGACGCTGAGGATGGACATGCTCAGGCCGCACAGGCAAAACTCGTCCATGTCACTGGCAAAGGAGCAGCCCAGGCACATGGAGCATAAAAACCCTAGCAGCCTGAGGCAAGGGAGGGGGGGGGGTACACAATGATGGAAATTCACAACACTTCTTACATGCAAATGTTGTCTTAACTTTGTTCCTATTTTAGTCGACACAAAAAACAAAAAAAATGCTTACAAGTTCCACAGTCATCGCAGACATTAAGCAGGCCGGTCTGGAAGTCAGAGGGTTGGTACCTGCCTGGTTGGTTGGTCAAAGCCATGATGGGGATAAAAAACCCGTCTCCGTGGGATGACAAGGGTTTGCCACCGATGTTTGTTCTCAGCACTGGTCTTGGCCTAAACCTGCGATCATTACTTCCGTAGTGCAGCAGAGAGAAGAATACGGAAAGCAGAAGTTAGAGCAAAGCCCTCCGTTTGGGAACCGTAGTCGGGCAGTCGTCAGGAGGGTGAACCTTACCAGCTGGTTGGAGAGTTGAAGGACAGTGAAAGTGGCACCGGAGGATCCCGGACAACAGATTGAGACCAGGAGGCGGCGGGAGTCTTTATAACCGATCAAAGCAAGTGACTAATGGGGTTATGGACTTTGTCACCGTTTTGTTGTGCAGAGATACTTCCAGGAGAGAGCTCAACCAAATACGCCCACGCCCAGCTCACAATACTGCAATAAACCTCACCTGCACTACGCTCTTTTCGCTGAACACCTGCGCTCATTTCAGGGGACGCGCACAGCACGTTTCACTTTGCAATTTTGGATGGAAACGCAAACTTTAGAGACAAATGTGAAATGCGGATGATTTAAAACTTTAATACAAGTTGTCTTTCTTTCTTACAATGAGGAGTGAACTCCCACGTTACATGAATTCTTGATTAAATTTATATCTGTCGCGTCAATATAGCGTTTAGCATTAGTAGAGCAAATTAATGTCAGTGACCCAGTGAGGATTTTATTATTTATGAACTGTCCTCCAGTGTTAGCAGCAGCCACATCAAGGGCCTGAAAGCAAAGACTGTTGAACACTGAGAGCAGAGGACGTTTTTAGCTGATTTCTTACGTGTGATTTGGCCACTTTTCACGCAGAGACGAGTATCATTCAAGTGGCACCTTTCTAAACCTTTCTGTTTGCAACCCGTTTCACCGGCAGGTGCTTGTAACGAAGAAACGTTTGAACTCTTTTGACCTCTCAGCTTCAGGTTAAGAGTTAATCCAGCTCATCCACAGCGACTAAAGCGAGGGGAGCGAAGGCGGTGGTGGAAAGCGACTGAATCCGCTCGCTCAAGTACCGAAGTACAGTTTAGTGTACTTGTACATTACTTGAGCACTTTCTGTGTGTACTGCACTGCATTCCAGAGGGAAGCGTTGTACTTTTTACTCCACTGCGTTTATTTGACAGATGCAGTCTCCGTTCCCTCATCAAGTTGGATTATTAAGGCGTTATTAAGATTTTAACAACCTATAGTGATGCATTTTTATACAGTAAGTTCAACCACACAGTCAGAATCGCCTCCATCTCTGCAGACCAGGGCACTAAAATGCATCAGTAGCAAGTTGTCCACCAGTGTAATGTAAGACGGTACAACTCTGGCAGAGGAATCCAGCCTGCATGTTGGGTGCTTCTACTTTATGCCGGAAGTAAATTTTGCTGACAGTAGTTAGTTTTGAATGCAGGGGGTATTTGCACAGAGCGGCATTGCCGCTTCTGCCCACTGCTGAACAAAGGTGGTGCAGGACACGCCGTTTGCTGCGTGCGCGCAGCCTGTTGTTCGTGTTATCTGAGTTATAAACGCGGAGGTCATGTTGCTGACACATCTTGGCCCTGATTCACGGCAACACAGAGTGTCGCGAGTAATCTGAGCCCAAGGGCGGAGGTGTGAGAGTTGAATGCAATTTGGTGATTATATGAACATGTATGGTTATAGCTATATTCTTTGAACCAAAAAAAAAAAAAAACACTTCCTGAGCTTCACACACACGTCGAACCCCTGCTATGCTCCTTCCAGACACACGGTGGCGCTGCTTCCCACCATCCGGCTGCAGCCCACTCGGGCTGTGTGGGAGAGCTGGTAATGACGACCTGACTGTAATGACATAGGCTCCTACATAATGAGCAGCTGTAACTGCAAATCAGGAATAGGCATGATTTTCAATTTCCGACAGACTAAAGATAGACGTGGGTTAAATTACACCGAAACACACGGGGCTGCCTTTACCTACAGCAGACCCTCACAAACACTCGGGCTTTTCCCCAGAGTGAACACATCCACTGATTTAGACAGCAGGCTTTCAAACTTCATTCTGAGAGGCCTGACACTTTGATTTATTTGGTTATTACTGTCGAACCTGTGGAATTTTTTTTTTTTAAGCATGTCACCGGTTTGCACTCATTAAATTCAAAGTTGGTGCCAAACAAGTGTCCGAATATGTTCATTTTTTCCTGATATTGTTGCCTGTTGATGTTCGTGGTTGCTGGGTGATTATCTGCCATCAGCATAGAGGTACCTCTGCTTTACTTGAGTATTTCCACTTGGTGCCACTTTGTATTGAGGGAACTACTGTACTTTTTTTTTACTCCACTGCATATATCTGACGGCTTGAGTTACTTTTCAGATTAAGATTTCACAAACAAAACCCATGATCAGTTTACAGAACACGACGCATTATTATAGATAAATTAATCAAAAGTAGCTGAAATTAGCTCTTCCTTGACCAACTACAACATTAAAGTATTATAACGCTGACATTCATCATGATAAGTACTTTTTCCTTTATGCTTTAAGTACATTTCATTGTTAATACTTCTGTACTTTTGCCCTTACAAAAATTTGAGTTCACTACTTTTACCTATAGTGGTGGAAGAAGTATTCAGATCCTTTACTGAAGTAAAAGTATCGAGACCACCGTGGAAAAATACTCCGTTACGAGTAAATAGTTCTGCGATCCGAAATCCTAAATAGTCAAAGTAGAAAAGTACTATCAGCTAAACGTACTTAAAGTATCAAAAGTAATAGTACTCGTTCTGCACAAAGAAGGGCTTTATGTTCTCTATGTCATTGACAAACGTCTGGTACTGATGCATCGGTGCTTCACCAGCATTTAACGGCTGTAGCTGCTCCAGGTGGAGCTGCTTTTAACTTCTTTATATACAGTTAGGTAGGTTGAGTCCGGTGGTTCCCAACCTAGGGGGTCGGGCCCCTCCAAAGGGTCACCAGATAAACCTGAGGGGTCGTGAGATGATTAGTGGGAAAGAAGAAACAACAAAGTTCTTTATAGACAAGCTTGTGTTGTTGTTGTTGTTGTTGTTAAATATTGGGGAGCTTTACCTCTTTGGGACTGAAATGAAATGAATTTCATTTAAATGAAATCAGCTGAGAAGTTTAGAGAGTCGTCAACCAACTCATAGGCATCTGTGACAAGCAGCCGCAGCTAGACACTGATTTTTATTTGAAGAGTCACAAGACAACAGTGATGGAACATAACAAAGTGCATTTAGTCAACCACTGTACTTAAGTAGCTGTACTTTACTGGAGAATTTCCATTTGACTCTACTTTGTACTTCTCCTCCACTGCAGATCAGAGGGACGTCTTGTACTCTTTGCTGCACTCCATTATTTTGACAGTTACAGTAACTAGTTACTTGCAGAGGTAACAAGACAAGACTTTACATATAAAACGTAAGATCAGTTTTATTAAAAATCAAAATGAGCTAAAATTGGCTCAACTTTGATCGACTGAAACAGTCAAATGCTGCCTACACATCAATGCACCGGCAATAATAATCTCATCATGTGACCGTGTAACATTCACTTTTACTTTTACTTTTGACACTTTACGTATAGAGAGTAGAGAATCAGAATTCCTCCTCCTCCACTGCAGGTCAGAAAGGTTGGCGTCCACTTATACGATTATCATACGTTTTTAAGGTAAAATACTCATCTGAAAAGTAACTGCCTGTCAGATAGAAGTACAGTATTTCCCTCCGAAGTGAAGTGGAGTAACCGGGGAAAGTAGCAAAGATGGGAAATACTCAAGTAAAGTACAAGTACCTCAAACTGCAGTGCTTGAGAAAATGTATCACTGTGTTACTTTCCGCCACAAAGCAAAGATTTATTACCAGCAAAATGTACCGAAAGAGTCAAAAGTAAAAGTACTCGTCCTGCAAAATGGCACTGGTCAGAGTGTTGTATTCATCGTATGTACATTATTTGACCATTTTGAATGAGGCGTTAAGTGTAAGCAGCATCGAATACTGTCAAGGACAACGTAATGTAATGCTGAGTAGAACCCCCCTGAAAAGTAGTGGAGTAGCAAAAATTGAAAAGACTCAAGTGAAGTACAAGTACCTCGAAACCGTACTTAGGGTACTTGAGCAAATGTACTTTGTCTTTCTGTTTTAGTACTTTTACTTCAGTAAAATTTTGAATGCAGGACTTTTACTTGTCATGGCGCATGTTTGGTGATGGAGTATTCAGATTCATTGCCTAAGTCAAAGTAATTATACCACAGAGAAGAAATACTCCATCACAAAATGTTACTTTCAGTTAAAGTATCTAAGTATAATCAGGAAAATGTCGTTTTCCTGTTTCCCCGTGAGCGTTGTATTATTTTATATTCTATATCATGTCATTAGATTATTATTATTATTGCATTAGTGTTTAAGCAGCATTTCACTGTTGCAGTTGGTTGAGGTGGAGCTCATTTCTAACCATTTTACCTGAGGCTGCAACTAAAGGTTGTTGTCATCACGGATCGATCTGCTGATTTATTTTTCTCCATTAACTGATCGACCGTTTGCTTTTTAAAAAATTCAGAGAATAGGGAGAAATGCCGTCACGATCACCCAGAGGTTACAGGTGACTCCGCTACGGTGCTCGTCTGGTCCAACTGACAGCCAGAGCTGCACAAATGGTTAAAGACAAGTAGATTAAAAAAAAAGCAGAAGATCTTCACATCTGAGGAACTGAATCCAAATGAAATAAATGATTATGAAAATGAAATTCATATCAAAATGAGGCCTCTGCCAATCGACTTATTGATTGATCTCTAATCGTTCCGGCTCTGCTTGTGCAGTTTATACTGCTGGTTAGTTTGACTTATGACAAAGATTATTCTTTTTATGCAAGAAATCCTAATTTTCTGGAGAACCAGTAACTACGACTATCAAACAAATGTCGTGGGGTAAAAAGTAACGACACGTGCCTCTGAAACGTAGCAGAGCAGGAGTGGTGCACGTACAAGTACCTCGAAACTGTACTCGAGCAAATGCACTTAGTTACTTCCCACCTCTGATTTTGTTGCAAAATATTTGTGTACTTTTACTTGAGTGAAATTTTAAAATGCAGTACTTTTACTTGACATGGAGTAATGGTTTTATACGGTTGTACGGCTACTTCTTACTCAAGTGGATGATCTGGGAGTTGAACCCCCTTCACCTACTCCTCAGGGGTATTTTCTTAAAGGGCTGAAGTTGAAGTGCTATTTCAGGGCAGCAGTGATAGACATGCGCACAGCTGATGGGAGAGAGGCACATCTGCACTGACGTCACCCCCCCTTACCCCCCCAAACCCCCCCTCCTCGCCCCCCCCCCCCCCCACACCCGAAAAAGCTGCCAATTTGAAGCTGTCCGGGACTGGGACATACCCGGTCTCTGCAATGTAGTGAGGAGGAGCAGCTCCGAGCCAACTTCTGCTGGTGTTTGCATGCACTTTTCTCCAAAGCAAGTCCACTGTGGCGGCTTGTGAGGTGGCAGAACAGCCTCTGCAACCTCAAATAACTTTTTAAGCCACTCTGAGCCACCACCACCAACACCACCAACACCAGCACCAACCAACAAGAGCACAAAGTCTAGATTATAAAGACGACTGATAGGCTGGAAATAGACCCTTCTGCTGCTGGAGGAAATCCAAGACTTTGAAAGGCTTGACTTTTTTTTTTTTTTTTTTTTTTTTTCCCCTCTGTGACAGTGTCTGGTCTGAGATACTGCTGCTGCTGGTCTGAAGGGGAGATCCACGGTGCAGTTCAGAGGATGGCAGAGCCCAAAAGGAGATGAAAAGAGGAGAGCTGAGGAGGTCTGTGTGCGGAACTTCACAGTCTTTTGTCCTGAGCTCTCCCTGCACAGTCGGACCGGAGCTGACAGTGGAGATGAGCATGGTAAATACCTCCGGTTAACACTCCCCGTCTGTTGAGAGTAGGACGATATATTTCGGGCACTTTTTTTTTGTCGGAGCAGATTCGTGTGAGCATTTAAATCCTCTCAGAGCTGGCAGACCAGCCGTTAGCCAGCTGAACCGCTCGTATTTTGGCACTGCGAGTTCAGACGGAGTTTCCTCGAGGGGCATTTGCACGGAAAAAAAAAAAAAAAGAAGAAGCGTGGTTTTGGAAACATTTACGCGCCGTATCTACATTTGCAGGGTGTCAGCTTTGCACCGTTACAGGTCTGCAGTCCGCGTCTGCCCGCTCAGACAAACTGACCAAAACTTCTTGACTGAGCGTGGCTCGCACCTTCGGCGATCGAACCCGCGGCTTACGCGGATTCCGGATTACGCTTCCCCGAGGGTCGCGCTCGAGGGCACCGGTGTAATGCACGCGGGCCGGCTGCCAACCGTCTGGGTCAGAGTGCCCGAGTAGGTAGCGCCGACTGTCCGTCCGGACCGCCGCGGCGCCGGAGCTCAAGATGTGCACTCACGGTCCTCCCGTCTCCGGAGGCTGTGCCCGCCGTCCGTTTGGAGTCCGTCCACCTCTCGTTTGACACCATCCCTCTATCACTTGGATCCGCTGACGTTTGTTTATAGTGGTCTGGTTTGCACATGCTGCCGCGAAGCGCGTCAGTGAGTAAAACCACGACCTGCAGAAGTTTCTCTCGCGTCGGCCGCTCAGCTCCGTCGGCGCCGGCCAGATTTACGCAGTTCTCTAAATGTGCTTCTTACGCTTCGATTCCACCGCATAGCCTGGTTTTTTTTTTGTAAATTTGTTCTACTTTTCTTTTAAATCACGCTACATTTGAAGGCCACCGGTCACCAAACTGTCACCTCCGGGCAGATCAATATTTAATGAATAAGGAAGTGGCACTTGCGCTCCTGGCGATTTGCTCTTCCAGTGTCAGATGACATGTTCAGGTTAAACGGCGTGTTGAGTGAGAGGATCCCACTCGAAGATCGTGAGGTTTGTGAGAGATTTTCATTCATTTACCACAGACCGGAGACGCAGCTGATGATAATCTTCCCTGAGGCTGCGAGTATTCCTCGATTAATCCACTAGTCGACCGACAGAAATTGAATTTTGATAATGGGTTGATTGTTTCAGCCATTTTTCAAGCCAAAACCCCAAACTTTTTCTGGTTCCAGCTTCGTAAATGCGAAGATACGCTGCTTGTTGTTGGTTTATTACACTGGTAACTGAACAACTTTGGGTTTTTGAGTGTTGGTCAGATAGAAGAAGCAAGTCCAAGACGTCATTTTGGACTCAGTGGTGTTTTTGCATGATTTTGTGGCGTTTTGTTGACAAAATGGTTAATTGGTTAATTGATAAAAATCACTGGGAGATTAATCGATTTGCTGATTCATCTGCCAGTTATTTGTGGATTAATCGATTAAACGTTTGGTCCATAAAATTTCAGCAAATAGCGGAAAATGCCTGCCAGACCCCAAGGTGACATCTTCAAATTGCTTGTTTTGCCGGACCAAGAGCCCAAAAACCATCCATCCATCCATCCATTAGCTATAGCGCTTATCGCATGAGGCTCTTGGGGGGGGGGGCTGGAGCCAATCCGAGTTGACACTGGGCAAGGTCGCCAGTCTATCACATGGCCAACAACCATTCACGCTCACGTTCGCACCTAACCTGCGTGTCTTTGGAGGAGGACACTGGAGTGCCTGGAAGAAACCCAGGAAGGCACGAGGGAAAGCATGCTAACTCCACACAGGAAGGTCCGGCGGGTTTGGGGCCCAGAAACTTCTTGCTGTGTGGCCACAGTGCTAACCACTGCTCCACCGTGCTGCCTTGGCCAGAAACCAAGGATATTGATTTTACAACAATGTAAAACAAAGAAAAGCTGGAAACGGTGAACGTTTGGTATTTTGCTCAAAAAAAGGAAGAAAACGATCAGTATAATATTAGAATAGTTGCCAATTCATTTTCTGTAGATCGACGAATCGATTAATCGACTGATCGTTTCAGCTCTCCAACAGACAACAATCTGAGTAAGTGACAGTTCCAAGAGATAAAAGGTCACTTAACCTCTGATTGATTTTCTCCACAGGAATGCAGATGGATCGGTCAAGACAAGTTCCCAATATAGAGCTTCCTGTTTGGAGTTACACCTGAGAGTGACCGTGTCTGATGAATTATGGTGTTTTCTACAAGCTGCTGACATGAATTCAGAGGCCAGTGAGATGTGGAAGTGCTCGCCTTCAGGAGAAATCTGAGACCCGGATGAGCCTTCGAGCGCGACGAGAACATATAAGTGAAGGAGACAAACCATGGACTTGTTATGGTGTGGCGTCAGACCGACCGTGTGCTTTTAACCCGTTTGTAGCACCCTCTACCCCCACCCCATGTCACATCTTTCCCTGAATTATGGAAATTTTGTGGAAGACGCTGACTTGGACACTGAGCCTGGTGGTGATGGCTGCTTCTGAATTTCAAAGCGTCAACAGACTTTCGCACAACTCTCAAGGTATGATGTAGACAGGTTGACAGGAAGATTGTGGTAACAGTAAGTTCATTAACACGACGCCTTCTCTTCTCCATTCTCTTCTTTTCTTTCTCCTGTAAAAGAGGAGTTCCTGTCCTACCTGCAGCACTACCAGTTGACTTTCCCAGTGCGGGTGGATGAGAACGGAGAGTTCCTGAGCTACACTGTGAAGCACCACCGGCCGGGCCGACGGAGACGGGGGGCGGTGGACCCCATAATGGGACCAGTGCCCGCGTTGGACCCGGACCCTCCAGAGTCCCGGCTGTTCTACAGACTGTCAGCCTACGGAAAGCACTTTCACTTAAACCTGACACTCAACCCCCACCTGGTGTCGAAACATTTCACAGTGGAGTATTGGGGCAAAGAAGGGCTGGAGTGGCGTCATAACATGGTGGATAATTGTCACTATGTTGGATTCTTGCGAAATCAGTACAGCACGACCAGAGTGGCTCTCAGCAACTGCAAGGGTCTGGTAAGTACAATGTGGCCTTTTGATTATCATTAAAAGTGACCAGTTCATGCTCTCTAGCTGCCCTTTGAGCCACAAGGAGTTCACACTGCTTACCTCAAACAAACCCAGATGCTAATGTCAGAACATATACCTAGCTTGTGCTGCTCTCAAGTCAGCCAATCTTTCAGACGTAGCGCCAAAGGATCAGACCAATTGCAGTTTGCTTAGCACAATCTTGGCCTCTTTCCACTTGGCACGCCGGGTCTGCAGGCAGCTTGGAGTGAAGTGATGCTCATGTAGAAAAATCACGTCATCACAGTGATCTGTTAGTGCTGAGCATCAGGGCTTTTCTTTCCAGTTGTGCATTAAATATCACATTTTACTCACAAATTTTAAAAGCCTCAGTGGTTCAAATCACATTTCTTTAATTGATCCCTTTTTGGGATCTGTACAAAATGTGTCTAAATCATAGATATTACCCCATTTCGAAGTGATCTGTTCAAAAAACAAAACTGAACAGCACAAGCAAGGCATCTAATTATACTGTCTAAGCTTATAGCCCTCATGCTTTAATCCAAAGACTGTGTGACTGTCCATCTTCTCTTTGCTAGTCAAGGAATTGGAAGAAATTTTAATTTCTAATAAGTTAGCCCTCCTTGCTTCAGAATAACTCTGAACACCAAGAATAACTCTGAAGCAAGGAATAAAAAGGCTCCACTTCTTACTGGCAAATGTAATCGTGCGGAGAAAAAATGTAGCCAAATGTGTTGGCAAGACCTACACCGAGTATCATGAATCTAATTAGTGTTTGCCCTTTTTTCTAACAGCACCAAAAATGGACAAAAATGTGTCTGTGCTTTAATGTAATCAGGTGTCTTTGCAGTTTGAGATCTTGCCCTCAAACACCATTAAAATCATAAATCGAACATGTTTCTGTTTTTTCTAGTGTGATGTGTGGTTAATTGCCGTCGCGGGTTTTACAGAGTCGAACCAGCGTTTTCTGCAAACCCGTTTTGAAAGACTCCTGCCTACTGCTGTTGGAGGGCAGTGAACGATGTTTTAATGCCGGTCTTAATGTAATATTGATTATTTGGGGTTCTTAAATTCAACTGCAGACTACTGACTAATGTATGTGCAAAAACATCACCCCATCAGGAAGAGGAGTTTACGTGAGGGAATATATTAGTTACTTAAAGGGGTACTCCAGCTATTCAGTATTGCAGATTCGCAAAGTTGTGAGACTTGCAAGGGACACAATGAATAAAGAAGGGTCAAAGACTGAGATATGACTTTTAGTCCCAAGTAGGAGTCAAACTCCAAAAAACACTGGACCCTACATTTCCCCTGGTGCAACTTAATGGGATCTTTCATCGGACTTTTCTTGTTTGGCAAATGCCCGTCCGTGTATGTCAAACACCGCAACAGCAGTTTGTAATGTCAGCTTGCTGTAAAAATGTAAAGTTTCCAGGCCCAAACTTGGACAACCCTGATGACGTAAAGTTTTCAGAGTTACAAAATTTTTCCTTAGAGCCACAGAAGAAATTTCACAAGTGTCGAGGGTGCAGAAAGCACAGCCGATTTTCGCCCTCGCATCAGTAGCGCAAATTTGACTGTTTGCTTTTATTCACCCCAAAGAGCCAAAATACCGACTACGCGCACGTTAGCTGTAAGCTAGCTTGCGACGGACGCACTGACTGTTGCTAGCTACGTGCTGTGCTCGGCTCGGCCTCCGACTGATCTCAAAACTCAACGGAAACTCTGGTTCTTTCCGTTCTTTCCCTCCAGTCTCTCTTCCTTTCCCCCCCGCCTAATCTCTGTACGTTTTTATGAAGCAGATCAATTAAGAGGAAATTCCTGCCAATTTTTTCGCCCAAGTAGAAACACCCCGGTCGAATTTGTGTCTAATGACATCTTTCAGTAGAGAGCAGAAGTCCTGGCGTCACGTCTTGTCTAGCCTTTGTTCTTTCATCGGGCTTTCTGAAGAAAATGAGGCCGGTTCTTGGGATTTACTTTCCATATTCTCAGATAAATAAGCTTCACCACTGCGGTTGCTGTGACAGATTTAAACCGCCGTGATTTTAATTAAAATTAAACAATGACTATACTGTGAGCACAGAAAAAAAAAACTACAGCCTCCATGAAAAAACTGCAAGCGCAGCAGCGTGTGTTGTTGCATCACTGTAACTTATATCCAGAAAACCCAGCAACACCCTTCTAAAGTCATTCTTTCAACTTTCTAGTTGTGATCTCTGCGGTCTAAAAACCTTTTACAGAGTTCAGTCCTCTATGTCCTGCTATTGTTACAGACATGTCTGAACTAACCATGACCCCTCGACGCGCTCATGGACCTGCCTCTTCTGTCGAGCCTTGGCGTTTAGCCCATGAACATCAAGGGGCTGATGGGAAATGGCTCTTTTTTAAAGGCAGCTAAAAACATAAATATTAAATAACTAACAATATTGGATCATTTTCCGAAAAAACTATCATCCCTATCTAAACATATGAAGCAAGTCACATGACTTACTGTTGAGAAAGGCTCTGTTCCAAGGCTGTATTTTTAGTTATTAGCGTTGTTGTAAATGCCAGTGGAACCCGTGACGTCCGGTTTCACAAACGGCTCTCTATTCGATTTGTATGCGATCATGGCGAATCTAACGTACACTTTGCATTCTGTCTGAACACACAGTTACAGCTAAACTGATTTAAAACCCATGTGTTAAATAGTTGAAGTGCCCCTTTAACAGAGTGAAAGTACACAAAATAGTAAGAAGTACAAAACATGTAAGTTGTTTTTTTTCCTGCAATTTTCTTAGATTTATGCATTTAGCATTGATGTTTGCTTGTGCTTGTAACCTCTTTTTTTTGTTCATTGATTTTCTTTTTTTTTTTTTTTTTTCCCCCACAAGCATGGTGTTATAACAACAGAGGAAGAACAGTATTTAATAGAGCCATTAAAGAACATATCCTCCACCACCTCCGGTGAATGGAACCTGGAAGAAGCACAGCAACATGTTATTTATAAAATGTCTGCCATTCCCTCACCGCAAGAGCATAGCCAGGAGTTCAGCTGTGGCATTTCAGGTTGGTGAACCTCCATCTGGGTTGGACTCTGTGTGGGTGGAACTGACGTAAAGGAATAACTATACATAGCAGGTTAGAGGAAGTGCTGGTTTGGTTCTAGGCCCAGGTTCTGGTAGACATGACCGGGCCTCTTGTGTGCTATAGTTGCTCCTGGCCTGGACACCTTTCAACCTGTTAGAGAAAGTCTCACTCCAGCTTTTTAATAAAAGGCCCTTCAGTGCCTAAAGAGTACTTGGCTCTGACTTTTATTGAAGCACAAATCCTATTTATAGAACCACCAATCATGTTCAGATTTTAAAATTTGGCTGACTCAGTGCCCCCAAATACTCTGCCTGCTGAGATATGACGAATTGGAAAAAGAAACAGGTGGAAATTTAGGTATTTGGGCCAAAGTCTTATAAGAAAGACCAAAGGCTGTCATCACCGGGAAGCTAGCATGCCCCAACATGTATCATCTTATAGCTTTTTCCCAGAGCATCTGGGTCATAAAGCAAAGCTTTAGCTGCAAGGTTCAAAGGGGCAGATTCCCCTACATGCACCTACCATACACAAACCAGCTCTCTCAAACAGATGATGCTTCATAATTTGGATGTAGATCGTTGCTATTTCATAATTCACTCTAACCCGTCGCTGTTTCCCTGTCATCCGCAGACCTCATTAAAAGCAGTGCACCTTGCCAGTTCAGCACACCTTCCCATGTCCCCTCGTCCCCTGTCCCCCAAGATGACAGCGAGCGGTCGAACAGCACCCACAGACAGAGACGCTCCATCAGCACCGAGCGCTTCGTGGAGACGCTTGTGGTCGCTGATAAAATGATGGTCGGTTACCACGGACGCAAAGACATTGAGCACTACATCTTGTCTGTAATGAATATTGTAAGTTTGATCTTACTTTTTGGTCATGTTGTTGTTATCTACCATACAGTTGAACATACAGTTTTAGTGCGTTTTAGTTGGAGGAAATTTATTTTAATGTGTAGGGCTGCGTCTAACAATTAGTTTCATTATCCATTAGTCTGTCGATGGTTTTCTCGATTTATCAGTTAAGTCTTTTTGAAACCAGAAGATGTCGGTAAACGGTGAAAGATGCCTTTTACATTTTCCGACAGCCCAATGTAACGTCTTCAGGTGTCGTACCTGTCCGAAACCCAGAAGTATTCAGTGTAGTGCATCCTACAGCAAAGCAATACATCAAACCCTCACGTTTGAGAGGCTGGAGCCAGCAAATATTTGACATTTTTCCTTAAAAAAATCACTAAAATGATTATTCGGTTATCAAAATGGTTGCCGGTTAAGTTTCTGGCGATTTAACTAATCGATTAGAAGGAAGACTAGATGTTGTGACATATGGACACAATTTGTCTGACTTTGTGTCTTTTCTTCTTTTCTGGAGGTCAGGTTGCCAAACTTTACCGTGATGCCAGTCTAGGAAATGTTGTGAACATTATTGTGACCCGGCTGATTGTTCTGACTGAAGATCAGGTAAGAAAAAATGTCCTTCTACCCTGAACCTTCTCTGGATTACAGTTTTTTTTATTTAAATCCATTTCCCTAACTTTGAACCGTCCATGCAGTATTATCACAACTATTACCATGAGCCATTTTTTTTTTTTTAATAGTTTCTGTGCCCCTACCTCTAGTGAGTGGATAACTGATACACTTGGCGTGAGTGAGCTGCATTATTTTATGTGATTGCCGTGGCTGAAGGGGAGGGAGAGGAGAGACTATTCACCATATGGCCACCACTTCAGATGAAAGATGTGCTCAGGCGTCTTCCCTCAGGGAGCCTCGATTGAGGATTTTTACTTGCCCTGTACTTGTGTATGTATGCGTGATGGGAGAAACAGAGTGTCTTCCTAGCATCTGTTTTTTCTAAAGGGGTCATAGCGCCTCTTTATGTGGCATCGGGTCCAAAAAACAAGTTTTCATGTTAAGTGGAGCTGCACTTTGATTCAAAATGGGAGGAAGCACTAATCTTATCAGTCCTGGTTTTTTTGATTAACTGATAGAAAATACTGTTACAAAACATCTTATGGTGAAAGTGAATCACCGATGGGCTGTTGAGCTGTTCAGTATTGTGTTGTAAGTAATCAGTGGGCAAGCTGAGTTCATGGTTTACTATTATAGAACCTATTACATTCATAGAAGCAGATGCATTTTGCAGACTCCACAACAACTTACCCAACTGTCCTTCTTTTCCTGCCACTCCTCTTTCCACTTTAAAATTTAAGCTACTCTTAAAATACAGTATCTCCCCTCCTCCTTGTCCTACTCCTCTTTGACTCATCTAACTCCTCTTCATATGAATGGTTTTACCTTTACTAGAGCTGCATCTGCGCTCAAATCCAATGCAGAAACTTTTTGGTGCTCCAAAAAAACTTGCTCTCCAAACGCCCTCTGATTCCAGTATAGTCCTCCTCCAAATAATTCATCCAGATAATCGCTCTACTCTGGCGGCCGGTGTGGTGCAGTGGTTAGCACCGTCAACACATTACCTTTTTTTTTTTTTTTTTTTTTTTTTTGCCTTTTATTGGACAGTAGACAGTTGAGTCAGACAGGAGATGAGGGAAGAGAGAGGGATATGACATGCAACAAAGGTCCCTGGCAGTAATTGAACTGAGGACGTTGTGGGGACGTAATTATATGTGTCTATACCACTCGGCTACGTGACCCCCAATGGCACATGCTTTGAAAACGTTTACCGCTTAAGCATTATTACAACTGCTTTCAATTAGTCCACATGTATTCACCATGAAAAGGATCCTCTGAAGTTGTTTGGCACGGTGTGCAGTACTGTACAGTATACGATGTGACACAACACATCACAATATGACACAACACAATACGACACGATGCGAGACGACTTGATACCAAACAACCCAATTTGACACCACGCGATACGATATGATATAACACAGCTGGATATACAGAAAGGCGTCGACGAACGATATATAAAGACATGATCCAATAATACGGTGCAAAAAAAAAAAAAAAACACAGCGTGGCGTGATGCGATACGATATATATCTGATATTGCGATGACGGACAACGGGATAAATAATAAATAAATGTCGACAGCACAACACCCATGTGACCCGACACTACATGAAACAACATGATACCGTACAACTTGACACAACACAATATGACGTCGTATGATACAACGTGATATAAAACAGTACGATACAATAAGACACAACATCATCCGGCACAATATGACATTGTAATGCACTGAAAGAAACTGTATTGTGTTGCGTCGTGTGTTTTTACATTATTGTACTGTTGTACCCTATTGCATGTGTGTTGTGTTGTCTTTTGCAGCCCAACCTGGAGATTAACCATCACGCTGACAAGTCTCTGGACAGCTTCTGTAAGTGGCAGAAGTCCATCTTGTCTCATCACGGTGATGGCAACAGCATTCCTGAAAATGGGATGGCTCATCATGACAACGCTGTCCTAATCACCCGGTAAGCGTAGGCTCACATCCGCTGGGTGTGAACCACATTTTCCTCACACGGCAGTATAATCATTCAGCATGGATTCATGTACTTCAAAGAGTAAGCGTTGTTCTTTCATCGTAAGTAGCGCTAATTTTCTCATTTTCAGCAAATAGGTTGCAGGTTATTTTTCTGTGCTGTTGGCGCATAAAAGCTGTGCGGTCACGGTTCATCTTAAGACTGTAGCTGTGTGTGTGTGTGTGTGTGCGCGCGATTGCCAATAGAGGTGGCCAGCAGCTACAGCACTGAAACCTCCAAAAGTCCAGTTCTTGTGCGCACACCTAACCTGTAACCGTTAAAGCTGATGGGAATAAAGACCTCAGTTCTGAAAATAAATTGGGCTGTTTCAGACGTGCCGTACCTGTCACACTGCAATTTATCTCAGGGGTGTTGGCGTAACACAGCACAACCCTGTCATTACCTGGAATAGGCTTCACGGTTGCCAGAAGTGTTTTGGCCACACGACCTAGCAACTAAAGAGTATATTCCTCCCACTGGTTTTGTCTAGAGAGAGGATGGTGTTCTGTGATTGACATGGGCTGAATCCAAGATTTTTGACTCTCTGGGCTCTGCACAGAACAGCTTTTCTATCATTAGGGTGCTCTTGCTTGTCAGTTGATGTTCCCCAGCTCCTTGGGCTACTGTTTTTATAATTGGTTTTAGCTTCAGTCCACAAGCACCCGCACCAAAGACTACACAGTAGCACCTACGTGCAACAGTTATGGGATTTATCTCCGGGGCAGTCATTTTTTCTGTTGCTTCAGGATATGTTGAATATGTTCCTATTCTCATTGTTTTTAGATGCCAAACGCCTCTTGGAACTGGTTTGCAACTTTCGAACTTACTCAGTCACGTCTTGCAGCCTTATAGTCCAAAAAGGGTAGCTGCATGGTAATTGTCGGACCAGGTCTACGCATGCCAACCTGCGCCGCCCATCAGGGGTGGAAAGTAGTAGCAGCAGTAATTTAGAATCGCAGATGTAGACACACCCATGGTGCCGCCTACAGTACCTTATAAAGTTGTTACAGCTGATACGCTAGCAAAAATTGCCCACTTCTACATCTAGCAGAGACAGAGCAACAGTATCATCCCAAATGGAGACCCTTACAAATGTAAGTTTAGTATCAACTCTGCAGCTTTTAGCTCTGTTTTAGCTCCAAAGCTATTGGTAGGATCGCCATGACGTTTGGAACACGTTTGTTCAGTTCCCCCTAACGGATGAGGTGCAGTAACTTTAGTGATCTCGTGACTCTTCATGTAGCAGCATCATCAAGTAAAAATTTCAATTTGTCAGACACTCGTAAAACTGCAGGTGGCACAGGCGTAAATTTTGTAGGAGCTTTACTGCCCGTAGACGGCGAAACATCAACTCTGCTGCCGCTTTCTTTGCTGATTGGTGGCCAAGCCCATAATTTACCTCGGTGCTCAGAGTCACTTCCATATGGTGGGACGTTGGTAACTTTTGGGTAAATATAGTATTGGTGAATAGTTAAACCAGGGCAAAGCGTAGGCGAGAGATAATGAGATATTAAGCTGTTGGGAGGAGGCACCAGCTGAGCTCAGAGATGCTAACATTGGAGACAGTATAAATAACTGATGGTAGACACCAGGAAGCGCTTATTAACCACCATGTCTGGAGGAGCAGTCAGACATTCCCTATGATGGTGGAATGTGCCTAAAAAGGTTCAGTATGATTTTAAAGGTGCCTGATGACTTGCAGCACTCAGCTCACAGGAAACTGATTTCATTTGGAGCGTTGTGTCTTTGGATTAGTGGTCAAAGTAGATCTGAAACTGTTAGTCCATTAATCGATTAATCAGTGGATGAAATATTAATCGTCAACTATTTCAATAATAGGTAATTGTATTGTATCGAGTCATTTTTCGTGCAAAAACACCAAACATTCTCCAGTTGCAGCTTCTCAAATGTGAGTATTTGTATCAATGTAAAATGAATATCTTTTGGATGGTTGGTCGGACAAAAAAAAAAAACGACATTTGAAGACATCACATTGGGCTTTAAGAAAATGTGATGGGAATTTTTCTGCATTTTCTCACATTATATAGACCAAATAATAAACTGAGGAAATATTCACCAGATTTGTGGATAATGAAAATAATCATTAGTTGCAGCCTCAGATCCAAGGCATAAAAATATACTGTTAAGATTAATTTGTGTGATTAGGAATGAGCTTTGCATAACAGGTCATTTCTCAACTGAGTCTCTCACTTTTCGATTTATGAAATTTTTACATCTGTGAGATTTGACAACTGCGAGCACAGTATAATACAGGAGTCGGTAATTAGGTTCAACCTCTCCCGTTTTTTCAGCATTGTTTATTCACGACGTTTTAGAGGCATGGCCAAAACGAGCGACTATATGTCTTCAATATGTTTTGCTTGTTTATTTCTTGTAATTCATTTAAGAATACAATGTATTCATGAAACTGTTTGTTTTAGGACTATATGCAGATTTCATTTCCCCCCTATTATGTAGACTGGGCTAACACAGTTAGAGCAACCTATATTAACACTCATTTGGTTAAAAACTGACTCATGTATGAGTATGTATCTCCTGTGTGGCAGACTAGAGATATAATTGATAGTACATTTAGTATCTAGTGGTAGTGTCTATTGATAGCAGATTTGTGAGGAATAATGTGAAAGCGTCAATGTAAACTGTGAAAGTGAAAAGTTGTGTTTTTGTCAGGGAAAGATATTTTTCGCTATTTGCCAACCTCTGGTGTAATGTGCTCCAATTTTGTGTCCCAGGTCCTCATCATACACATAAAGCCAGTCCCAACTTTGCCCTTCATCCAAACACTCAGATGAATATGATTATTATTAGAGAAATGTAATAATATTGTCATAGGGACTGAGGCCTTCATGCTCTGTAGTTACAATCAGGTTCACAAGAAGCAGACATTCTCCCCATCAGTCTATTCTACTTCTACTAATTCTCCGTCGACACTGAGCAATGTGGTTCTCCTGCAGAGACGGACCAGCAAGACACACAAAACCTTTTTTATTCAAACGATTCACCTTCCTCATATCCCCACTCGTCGCCATGAAAGTGACCGCTGTGGCCCTGCTGCTTGTTTGTCTGTCCGTGCGTCGGACGGCATTTTTTCCTTGTTTAGAATGTGGCCTGTCGCGTTCGAAAAAAGACACTGAGGGAAATTATGGAAACGCATCAAAACAAATAGACGTCCTAAACGAGGTCACGATTGTGCCTCACTGGTTTGGAGCTGCTCCACTGGGAAAGGAGGGAGGGAGAGAGAGAGAGAGCGAGGGGAAGGGAGGAAGAGGAGTTTATGGGGAGAGAGAGGGAGGGAGGGAGGATGAAATTAAGTTTGCTGTGCCCTTGGTTTTAATAGATTAAAAGCTTTAGGAAGGATTGGATCATTCATTTGAAACGTATGATGTGTTGTTAAGGCACTGCGGCTCAGAGTGTTCAGGCCTCTTTTTCTTTTCGCTCTATTGGATTACCTGTGCGTGAGTTACGGGGGTTAACAGTAGGGACACGGCATGGCCGCAGCCTTTCGCTCTATCCTCATTCGCATTTGAGCGCCGTGTCTTACGCCGGGCTGACATTGTGCTAGCGTCTCACGCTATGGATGGAGGAGTGAACCAGGTGTTTTCACAGCTTCATCATACGCTATCGTTAATGCTAAAGGTTGAGATTATAACTCGACAGACTTTGTGATTGAACATGGAAAGAATGGAGTGGCAAAGAGTCAGTGGAGGAAAATGCTGCAGACGTTAAAAAATAAAGAAAAAGTAGAGTTAATTTGATTGTTTGTGTTCTTTCCCTTTTCTTGCCTGTCCTTAGGTATGACATCTGCACCTACAAGAACAAACCCTGTGGTACCTTAGGTGAGTGGACTAAAGCAGACTAAAGTTTATATACAGTGTTCTAACGTACGTTCTTTTTTTGCCAAATAGGTCATCCTAGCTGCTGTTGACTATCTGTGGCTCTGGTGTAGGGCTTCATTCTTCTCTTTCGCCTCTCTGGAGAGGTTTTTCATTTTCACCTTCAGCGTGTCCTCAGACAAACCTTATTTAGCAGCCTCTGCAGTCTCCCTCAGCAGAACACCAGACGGCTCCTGCGAAACACAATGAGAAGCATGTTTTCTCTTCCTTTATTATAGCTCCTCAGTGGCTCTCCTCTGTTGGTTGAGGCCTGGAGCCCTGAACCTGGACAGCCGTGGTCACCTCCTCACAGGGCCTCCAATTTATAAAACTCCTCCGTCTCTCTCCTCCGCCTCTAACTTCAGTTTGTCTAAGGTGTTTACACTTCCTCCGGGACTGAGTGAGAGAAAGGAAAAGGTATGTGTTGGAAAGCCGAGGAGGGAGACGTGGAGGCGGTTTGAAGGATAAAAAGGAGAGTAGTGACAGAAGGAGGAGATGGAGAAGAAGAAGAGGAGGAGGAGTTGAAAGGAAAAATGGAAGGGGAAAAGGACAATTATAGGGAGTGTTAGAGTATGCAGGAGGGAGATAGAGTGGGTGATATGCTGGTTGTGGAGGTATTGGGGGTGGAAAAAGGACAGCAAGCAGTGGCAGAGACCCCCCCCCCCCTTTACCTCTCCTCTTCAACCCCTCGCCCCACCCCAAACCTCCTAACCACCCAGGGCTTCTTCTGTCCTCATCTTATCTTTGTAAAGGCCCCGCAGGCACCCCAGTATATCTTGGAGGTAATATTGTGACTGCAGGGGTGGTTTGACAGATTGACCGCATTCGTCACATTCCCCGGTCGCTTTAATTGCCCTGGCATCTGCTTGGCTTCCTCGTTGTCTCACCCCCCACCCCTCTCCTCTCCTCCCTCTCCTCCCTCTCCTCATGGGGATCATGCTCCCAGGTCAGATCGCTGGCCTTTAGGGTCACCGTGTAATCACGGGGCTGGAGATAATACACAGTCCACCCCGGTGTTAAGAAAAAAGAAAAAACTTGCAATGCGATTGGTGTGTGTGTGTGTGTGTTAGAGCTCAGCCACGACCAACACACACACACACTCACTTTACTCTCTCTAACACACACATTCTTAAACTAATCGCAGAGTAGCCAGTCTCCTTTCTTTCCCTCCCTCTCCTCTTCCTTTCTTCACCTTCAGGCTCCCTCTTTTCCCAGTAATGGTTTCAGTGGCCTCTCCTGATTTGCGAGTCTATTCTTGTTTAGCCTCTTAGTAAAGAGGATACGAAAGCCACGCCACTTTGAACAGGGAGGCGAAGAGTTCATGCAAACTCTACGGGAAAGTCTGAAGCAGCGCTGACCGCCGAAACATGATTTACGCAGTTGCTCTCCGGTGGAAATGAGGACGTGTCATGTTTATCGATATCACACTTTGCGAAACGCTCAGAGCAGGTTTGGCCCTTGACTGGGAGTTGCAGAACTGTGTCCATGCGTGCAAAACAAATAGAGAGTTTGAATTACTTGAGATCAATTTAAAGAGTCAGTAAAGCCCAAATTACAAAGAAATATACACTTGGTTGGCTGTTTATTAGGTGCACCTGGCTAAAACTAACGCGCTCTAATACAACGATCCTGCAATAAATCCCAACTTCATGACGGTTGTAATGTTCGGTTCTTCGTTGTCTGTCTCGCGTTATACTGACAGTTTGTGTTTGTATTGTTTTATCCAGAACCAGCTCTAATAAACTCGCAACCGAGTGTATGTTCTCACTTACCCCTGGTTATATCGAACCCTCCAGACAGTTTTGGTTTTATTTGCCCAGGATTATAGATACCTGCCTCCTCCTCTTTGGTAGAAGGAGGTGCCAATTGAAAAGTGTTGACGGTGCGTTCCATCATTGCACCCGCTTCTTTTACAAAAGTGCGTAGTTAATGACACCCCAGTGGAGAATGAGCTCCACCAACCGTTTACTGCGATGCACCCAATTCCTAGTATTCACATTACAGCGGTGGATGGAAACGCGCATTAATTTACAGTTTCTCTTGCCGGTTTTCATGGAAATTTGGTTAAAATGTCTACTTAATATGGATGGAAACTTGACTAGTTAGGTCTGGGGATTATCCAGAGTATCAGGGATACAGTTAAGAGAGAAATATTACCGTTGAATGTTTTTGCAATTTCATTTTTTAATGATGTGAGCACCACAAATAAATCCCAGTCACCTATGTTGTATTGGAGAGGATGCAGACGTCTTATATCACAAAACCTGCGGAAATTAAACCAGAACTGTCTACGTGGCCCGATACAACAAGAGTTGAGTCAGAAAACTTTTTTTTTTTTGGTTTTTTTCGTAGACTGGGTGAACTGACCATTTTAGTGTTTGTAAATAATGTTTATACCTCTTCCTATCTCCTCAACCTGAAAACATTTAAAAAGTCTAACAAACAACGGAATTAAAACGCTCTTTACTTCACACACATTAACGCACATCCCCCGACACACACACACACACACACGGACACAAACAGGCGCACACACACCTGCTTTGCGCTGTCATATGATCCACTCTCCAGTCACCTGTAGATGTAATCTGTGAAGAATTGCCTCCTGTCTCCCTATCTGACCTGTCAGGCTTTAGGAAAAAAGGACCTGCGACACCTGGATTGCGGAGAGGTTTTAACTCTAAACACCCTCTCTCTCTCTCCCCCCTCTCCCTCCTTCTCCGACTCCGGTTTTGGAAATGAGGAAAACATCCATATTTTCTGACAGGTTTCTGGTGGGGCACAGCGTTGGTGAGGGGGTTCTTATGTTCCCTTCCCTGGCTTTCATTTTAGGCGATCCCTTGTTACATGAATTGAAGTGTATAAATCTAACCCTTGTTCAGACATTTTCCAGCAGCCACCGTAGTTTGCAAGAAATTAAAAAAGAGAGGCTGTCTAGCCGGAGATGCTAAGCTCAAGTCCCCACTCTAAAGCAGCCGATTGTCTTTCAGCGCCGCTGTAAACAGGCCGATCATATGTGCGGAATCCCGACTTTATGACCATGACTCCGAAGAATGCTACATCTTGACCCTGTGTTTTGTATGTTTGTCTGGTGTGTGTGTGTGTGTTTTTGTGTCTAGGCTTGGCCTCGGTGGCTGGAATGTGTGAGCCGGAGAGGAGCTGCAGCATCAATGAAGACATCGGCCTCAGTTCTGCTTTCACCATCGCGCACGAGATTGGCCACAAGTGAGTTTTAAGACTTTTAAGATCCTAATATAAAGTATAGAGTTTGACAATACCCTCTGATGCAAACGGCAGAGATGGAACAAAGCCCATGGACTTGATGCAAGGACTATTCATTTGAACAGATCGGTTCTTAAGTTGCACGTGTAAGAGATTTAAGAGATCTTGTCGCATTCACTAATTGTCTCGTATTTAACATTGATTTTTGAAACTTATGACTGGTTCAGACCTGTCATACGAGCCATGTCCAAATAGTCTGCCTTCCTCTACGGGGGGGAAAACTCTTGTTTGAGAATTACAATACTATAATCAGTGAATTCGGAGTTTAAATGTGTTTAGAGCTGCATCAGTTAGTCGATTAATCAATTAACCGATCAACAGAAAACCAATCGGGAGCAGTTTTGATAATCGTTTCATCCTTTTGAAATTATTATCCCGTTCACCTTGTTGTCATCGTTATGGTTTTCCAGTTTACTGAGAGGTGTCATCATTTGTCTTTTGTCTTTTCCTCCTTTTTTTCCCCCCAGATTTTTACGTTTTTATTGGCATAGTTTGACCTACTGTATTTTGAAACATACAGTTCAACAGTGGCCCCAGGGTCTTTATGTTCTGTTACATCTGACAGTGTAACATCAGCTACTGTTTCATATTCAGTTGTCCTACTTGTCTTTATTTCTTTCATACTACAGCACTGCTCAGAGGAGACATTGTTGGCAGCTTAGTAATATTTTGTAATTGTTTCTAGTCCCCTATTACGCTGCTAAATATTTGTTTGTCTGCTGATTTCTGACAGCAAGACTTGAAGCTCTGTGGTGTGAAGTTTTACTCTTGTGTGACATTTTTTATGAATGAAACCTTCCCACAAACAGAGCCGACCCGGTGGCCTTTTATGGCACTTTTAGGGGCGCTGATTAAGCAAATGATCGAATCTCACGAATGCTCACCCCACCATGAACCTTAGGCATCCATAAGTCTGAAATGAGCCATTTGCTACAAAGTTTGTCCGGCTACGAGAGAATGGTGACTCTGACTCAGAATGAGCAGAACAGAATAAAAGGAAGAGAAAATTCGGATAATGATACAAAAATTGTCCTTACATGAACTCTATTGTTTTGCAAGTCACAAGCAGCAATCCCTTATTGAATTCACGTGTCTTCAACTTTTGATGAATCCCAATGATTTTGATGCTCTCCTGACTTGTCGTTTATGGTTTTGTGTTGAGTATCTTGACGATTACTGAATGGATTGCAAAGAAAACGTGGTACGCACATTCACGTCCCCCTCAGGGAGGAATTGCGATAACTCTGGTGATCCCCCTAACTAGCGCCATCATCAGGTCAAAATTTCAGTTCGTCCAATATTTTACGTTTATGACCTGTAAAACTAGTGACATTGCCATCATCCTCAGCTGTTTGGGGCTAATCGGAAAATGTTAGCAAGTTTAACAAGCTAAACTAAGATGGTCAAGATGGTAAACATTAGGCCTGCTTAACACTCAGCTCACAGCACCACTTTGAGTCAGTGTAGCCTCACAGAGCCTGCTAGCCTGGCTGTAGACTCTCTTTTTATTACATATTTTTTAATCTTTGGGCTTGGGTTGGATATCAAGTCATTCCAAATCAAAAGGCTAGAAGTCCAAGTTAAGTCGCAAGTAATGGGTGTTAACGTCAAAGTCGAGTTGTGAGTTATTTTGACTTTGTCGAGTCCAAAGTCGTCAGATTCATGACTCAGTTCTGACTTGAGTCCAACTCACTCGACTTGTGTCCACATGTCTAGCAAATGGGATTCCGTCTTTTGCTTCAGATCACTGTAAAACCTTTTATCACTTTCACGACTGTTCGCTTTAATAATTGCTCTTAAACAAACATTACTTACCACTCGGGTTTGCCAGACCTGCATGTAGCCCCCCCCCCAGCAGACGTCGTGAACTGTATCTCCACATATTTCCTCATGCAAATGTCAGTGTCCACATACCTCTGGCTCTTTCTTCCTGAATATAAAGCAAAATAATGATGATGTATTAGTCTACGTATCCCCCTCGAGAGAGTTCAGCAAGATGGCGATTTCCTTTATTATGTCTCATGTCTGCTTCTGTTGTGGGGCAGTTGTAAAAATAGTCTCTGCTTCTAGAGGATGTATAAAAAAAACACACTGCAGCGGGGTTTCAACTGGGCTGATTTATTTCCAGAGTAGGGTAAAATGTCATAAACGCCAGCCTTAGAAAAACAGGTTCAGGCTGTGCGATGTGGTTGGGTTTGCTATATACATTAGACCTGATTTGTGCTCCTGGACTGTAAGGAAAAGTAAGCTTTGACATCCTGCTGTAACATGAGATTTTCTCTCAAATGATATCCAGACAGATAAGGCTTTTTTTTCAAAATGAATTGTTAAAATGATTTATTTTCGGACCTCAGTGTGAAATAAATTCTTGAGCAGCTTTCATAACAGACCACAAGGTTGGAAGCTGTTTGGGTTTTGGGTCTCTCTCTGGTCTCTGGTGCAGCAATTGATCTAAGAGACCCCCGCACACCCCCACCCCGTCCTCGCTCCAGTCGGTGGTGACTCCACCCCACGGCCTGCTCAGACCTGCAGGTGGTGATTGACAGGCAGGCATCAGAGTGGTGATTAGAACTTTTTCGTTCCTGCCGAGCCCCAGACAGGGTTTGACCCCTGACCCCTGGCTCTCCTCCACACAGCTGTTTCAGAGCTCGAACTTTACAGCCAGGGCCACTGAGGGAGACATCCTCCAGTCAGCAGCCCGGACTTTCCAGTGTCATCCCATCTAAACTGAGTAGTTAACTGCCAAAGACAGGGTCATCAACCCAGCTGCATTAATCCCAGTTGTTATTTTGTGTGTTTCAGTTTTGGGATGAACCATGATGGGATCGGGAATTCTTGCGGTACCAAAGGCCACGAGACAGCCAAACTGATGGCCGCTCATATAACAGCCAACACCAACCCTTTCTCCTGGTCTGCCTGCAGCAAAGACTACATCACCAGCTTTCTCGAGTAAGTGGATGATGGTTGTTCCCTGTGGAACTGTCTGAGTGTGTTTGGGTTTGCCTACGTGTGTTTGTGTGTGCGTGCGTGCGTGCAGTACAGAAAAAGGTGGATGCCTGTTTTCCTGCTCACTTGCAGCTGTCTCGCTTTACAACCCGCTGCCACTGGCTGGCCCTTGTGGTGACCCGCTAGGCTGCCTTTTATGCACGTCCTTCCCCACTTATTCACATCCATTTCATCACTGAGACTCCTGCCAGACCTCCTTGTGGCTGTGTATGATAACTGGGTGCCTTCCACCCTTGCATCCCTGCACCACAAGGCGGGTGATGTTAGAGCTCATGTGGTCCTTGGTGGTGATGTGTAAGCCAGCTGCTTTCAACCACTGCTCCACTGTTTTGTGGATAGGTCAAAGAAGACAAAAACTTGGAGCACACAAATAAACAAAAGAGTAACATGTTGACATTTTGGCAGAACGAGCCCTGCCAGCCTGGCAGGGTAGAAAACTTGTACAGGTTTCTGGCGCTGAGTTTTAGGAGGCCAGACAAAACATCTGGAGTTGGTCTTCAGAGTCTGGCAGTGAAAGTGTGATGATGGCAGGACTGAAAGAACTAAAAGTTACTACCCTGATCCCTGTACATCATGGATATATTGAGCTGAAACTGCTTTTAGAACAAGTGTCCGAATGAGCAGCATTAATTGGGTTTGTGCCGCTCACCTCAAGTAGACAGAGGAAATGTTGACTAATAAATGCTAAAAGTTACAACTGCGCGTGAATAGACAGTAATGATGAAAATCTAGGGTAATATCCCTGAATCTGATCAGCCTGGTCTCAAACAAAACCTCTTCTACCTCTCACTTGGGGACTGTTTGTTGCTGTAGGGTAAAGACTGACATCGCTCCACAGACTGAGCCCAAAAGTGAATCATAAAAGTGCATTTTTCCTAGGAGGGCTAAGCCACTGTTGGGAAACAGCCTCATTGTGTAGGAACAACAATCAGAAAGTGGTCAGGATTGTTCCCTCAAATGAGAAGCATGCTATTCTTCTTTAACTATCAGAGAACGAGGTCAAGGATTCCTCAGCAGCTCTCTGAAATTGCTTGCTTGCAGCAATGGCAGGATAGCCGTAAACTATTGCAAAGAGCCATGTTGACTCTGTGGAAATAGTGGACAGAGCCAAATTGTACCACAGAAATAGGAAACACATGCCAGATACAGGCTCTGAGTGAGTCATGGTGTCAATTAAACTGGTGTAATCAATATTTTTTTATTGACAATGGATGAAATTATTGTGTATAATGTGAAAGGGGCCACTTACCCAACTCTGCACTTTGACTTTTTTAGTGTCTTTTAGCTAATTATTTTGGATTTGCAACTTTACTGTTTTGGTTCGGTCTCACTGCTTTAACTTGTGTTGTTTCTATGTGCAGCAGACAGCTGTTTTAAAGGTGCTTTATGTAAGTTTTTGCTATCACTACATAGCCAACGTTAGCACTGACAGCTGTTTACTTACCAGTCTGGAAAAACTGCTGAAACTTCAGCATCAGACTTCATTCCTTCAGTGCCAAGAGCTGTCTCCAGCGGTCGAAAACAACGGCAATACTAACTGTTGTCTCTTTTCTATTTCGACCACTCCTTTTATTCTACTTAAGTTAGCGTACTAACCAGCTAGCCCCGGCCCGTCTGACCTGTCTCGTCACTTTCCAATATAGAGTCACGGCAAGGTCCAGTCTGCCCTTAGACCAACATGAGAGGATGAGGAAGTAGCGCTGCGCAGAGGGTGTGTTCTAACATCTAGTCTTGTAAACGCGACAATGGCCGAAGCTATTGGCAAGCGACCATCACCACCACCTGCTCCCGGCAAGAAAACACGTTCGGCGTCATAGAAAACTTACATGTAGCACCCTCCGGTGAAAAAGCTCCGATAAACCCACTGTACAGTATGACAAAGGAAGTGACTTGTTGGGGAACATAGTGGAGCATTTAGCAGGTAAAGAAACAAACATTTGGCCTAAGTAATTGGTGAATAAATAAACAGAGCTAAAAGCAGAATGAAAATTGGACTTAGATTCACAAGGTGGCCAATCATGTCTCTAAATGAATGCTAATGTTGCTAATGTACATAAATAGGCAACTGTTTGCTAACATGTTCACCATATCATCTTATTAAGGTGATTAAGGTGTCAGTTTTGTGTTTGCAGTTTGTTGGAACAACCCATAAGTGGCCAAGAAAAGTCTTAATGCTGGTATAACTGGTCTTATAAGAGCAGACTATTTTAAAGTGAAGGAGAACAGGATCTTATAGAGATGGAAACACAAAAGAAGACAAAAGCAGTGGTTCAACAATGAACTGAAGGTTCATGGGTTCATTTCAGGACACTGCTGCTGACTTTAACACATTGGCAGCATCGCCGTCTGAGAGGAGCTCCCGACTCCAGTGGAGCAGGAGTCAGTTCTACTAAAATAGGCTTTTTCTGCTATAACAGGTGTGGTTCCCTGATTCCACTGTGCAGCCTTTAAAGTGGAAATCCTTTAGATTTCGGTTGTGGTTGATTTGGAGACACCCCCGATGTAATACTACAGCAAACATTCCTTCAGCAGCTTCTTTGTCAGAAAACAGAGGAGCAGCTGGTGTTTCTGTCTCCAGTGAAGCCAAACAAAATCACATTGTTTTAATAAAGATGTCAGTCAAAAGTAATTGCAACCGTAATCCGAGTCCCTGCAATAATTGAAACTGATCCGCTGACAAAAAAATGCCGAAAATAACCATGTCTTTTTTTGTGGAAGCACTGCAGTCAACGCTAACCTCAGTGATAAACACATTGTAATTCCTGCGGCTGCTTCACAATAAAAGCCTCCCTGTTTTTTTTTTTCCGCCAGTGGAATGCTTTTAATGTGAAGCACCGGCAGTAGGATGTTCTTTTTGCATTGGTGGTGCAACAAAAGTGCGGCTCGAACAATGAAGTTATCGACGAGTTAAAATTTGGATTACATGCACGCACCTTCTTGTGAATCCCTTGTGGTTAAGTGGGCAATCAGATTCAAGCACGGGAATAGCGGACTCCACCGCTAACAATAAAAACTACCAAATAGAGAGGCAATTACTCAATGTAAATACATCGAATGGTCAGTGCAGAAAAAAAATGCTGACCATAAATAGTATCAAAAATTAGGTTTGATTTAATGAAAATCTGAAGGATTATAACTTTGAAAAAATGGAAATATTAACAGGAGATCAGAAGTCACACTCCAACGTAACAGAGTCTTGTGATGGGAGCTTGAAACGGGGTCTTATTTTACAGTCCTCCAAACCAATTACCCTGCTGTACTAATATGCATGTGTGTGCATAATAACCTGCATGTATCTGGCTTTGTACGATTTGAGTGCGGTGGAAAAGCACAGGTTTGTGCAAGAGAAAGATAAAGTACACATTATTGCCATTCAGAGTGTTATCCTTTATTGTACTCTGGATAATAAATCTATTTATTTAACCTTGCCCCTGCAGAGAAGAAGAAGGGCGGGGGGGGTGAAATAATCTCAATTTGCAGTCATAGACCCACAAACACACTAAAAGTCGGTCGTTTTCCGTCTTTCTGTCGAGGGTTTTTCCCGCTACAGTTCAGCTTGGTTGCTCGTCACTAAGACCTGTGTGCTGCTCGAAAATCCTAATGTACAACCTTGTGGTGAGGTATTGGCTGGATGCGTTGCAAGTCTGCGGTGTGTCTGTGTGTGTGTCTGCGTATTTGTGTTTAGTTAGCAAGGCCCTCCAAGAAAGCGGATAATAGCGGCCATGGTTGTCAGATGATGTTTCCGGCTGAAAGCTGTTAGAGGAGGGTTAGTGAACAGCACTTGTGACAGAGATGACAGTATAATATGCCAGCTTCCAACCGGGACACAAAGACCCACTTCTCTGCTGCTCAGTCGGGTTCCTGTCCATTTCTGGCTCGAGTATCTGAGGATGACCAAGGCTGTGCTCTAAATATAGAGACAAAGTTGTTTTACTTCATCTCTAAGCAGAATCACCCCTTGCATAGCTTATTATACCTCCATTTCTATCAGTCGGTTGAGTCTTGTCTTTTCATTTTGGTTTTATTGCCTTTAGCTTTTATGTTTCTTACAAAGGGTTCTGTCTGTAAACTCCAATTATCCTCCCTTTCTCTCCCTCAATCAGAGTTTTGGATATCGCGCAAGCTTCTCCTTGCCAAGTAAACAACTTTGGCTGTGGTGTTGGCCTAGATTCACCATCTTGCTCGAGCAATATGTGGTGCTTTGTTTGGGTTTTTTAGGAATGGTTTATGAATGCACTCACAGTTCAATCATAGTTTACTCCCCCAACTCTGCATGCCAGTTTGCTATAAATGTTAAAAGGCAGGCAGTTTGGGTCGGTTAAACTCTCAAAGACCATATGCTCTATTTAATTTGATATTAGATTTGTGTGACTTGTGCCTTATGATAATTGTTGGGTTACTCTGATTTAATCATGCTGCTGTTTCACCACTGGTTGGATCCAACCAAGATGGTTAATATCTACATGAATGACCGGTGACAGAGTTCAGGGATCGCTGATGTTCCCGCTTATTAGAGGATATTTCCGCTTAGCATAATGAATTTGGCTGAATCCACTGGACAGGAAGCCTTTGCGACGATGTCAAATAATAGCCTCTATGTTTAAACTTTGACTATTTTGTCTCTCTCCAAACCAATAAATAGTGAGGCTTGCCCTTAGTGCACAGGGAGTCTGGGGCCCTCAGAGGCTCTCTCTATGATGAGAGGGTCCTCCGAGGAACAAGAGCCAAGAAATAGGATTATTCCATTCAGTAACTGAGAACAGTGGATGGACAGAGGAAGAAAGACAAGAAAAAAGAGGACGAGAGGGGAAAAAAGGAAGGAAGAAAGAGTTTGCTCCTATCGGTCTGGAACAGGCATTTTTTATTTTGCTACTCTGGGATGAAAACAGAAAGCATGTATGAGATGTCATGTTTTATTTTGTTCAATACTGTCCTAAAAACTCATATTTGATTGAGATCTTTGGACTGTGCACTTCTCCATTCCGCTTAACAATTAAAATGTATGTTTTCATCAGATCTTATGGGAAAACAAGAGCACAAAACAACATTGAAAAATAGATTTAAAATGTGCATCCATGCTGTTTAAACACCAGAAGACTGCTGCATCAGCTGCTCCTCCGTTCAAACTTTTCTTAATTACAATGTAAGTGTTTAATAAGTGGAGACTGACACATCGCTAAATAAGAAAATAATTTAAAAACAATATAGTTCTAATCTAGAGACTAGCATACTAAGTGCCATGTAAGTGTTGTGTAGCTAACTGACAAAACTAACATTAGCTTGCTAACATTAAGTATTAACTGTTTAGAGGGCTGTTTAATAATACTGTAATGTAATGTGAGATTATTTTAAATTACATTTCACACAAATAACACAGTACCTCGAATTATAAAACATTATGCCAATGAAATAGGTCTAAATGACGAGCTAAATAGCGTCAGTTAAATTAGCGCAATTTTGTATTTACCAATCTAAACTGCAGAGCTCACTCTGAAAGACATATTTCTCCTACATGTAAACTGGGAAGTTTTTAAATTACATTTCACACAAATAACACAATATATCTTAAATGACAAAACCTTATTCTAGTAACATTAGACTAAATGATTAACGTTAGCTAAATGGCGTCAGTTAAATTAGGATAGTAAGATATCTCCCATTCATTCAGAAACTAGATGAATTCTACTGGCTCTGAAGCATTTGTGTTTATATGTAATGATGTAAATTGAGAAGTTTTTTATTTAAATTACGTTTCACACAGATAACGCTAACCGAAGCTTGCTAATATCATGACCTGTATAGCTTTCGAAGAGTAAAACAGGTCACAGAAAAATCAGTTGACATATCTGACCAGACAATGGTTCACAATGCTGTTTAAAGATGATATAAACTGGTAAGATTTTAAATTACATTTAACAAAACTAACGCAATAAGCCCCACTTTACAAAACATTATGCTAATAAAATTTAATATTTCATTTGGCCCTAAAACTGTTTTTTTTGGGAGTTAGCTATGTTACTGCTCGCGATGTTACAGTGACTTCCTGTTTTCATAGTTGGTTCAGAGGTACTTGTTTCCTCTCAACCAATTTACTGGAGTCCTTGCTAGCTACGAGCCACTAGGACATTTCCTAAAGTTTCAAAGGAATACTTCGACATTTTTGGAAATCTGCTTACTCGCATTATTCTACATATAACATATTATTTTCATGTACTACAAATATGAGGGTGGTATCTTGACTTCTCATCTCACTCTTGGCTAGAAAGCAAATAAGAGTATTTCCCAGATATAACTATTCCTTTAATTGTGTTTTCAACTACCTAGTAGTTAATAAGAATTTAGAAAGGACTTGACAAACAGTCTTAGTAATGGATTTACGAATCGCTTGGAAGTGCATGAGAGGTGGATATTGTCCTCTCTAAAAATACATTTGAAAACAGTTCTAAACGCAGAACAAGAACACATTATCGACAATTTTTGTGGGGACTACTTTTTCCTAATAATGTGTTTGAACAATTTTTTCTCTTTCTAATGAGCTGTACTACTGACTTTCCATGTACCTTGGGAGCTGCAGAAGTACCTCCTGGAGTACAGCTAGTAGGGTACAGGAGTTTCTAGGACAGTGTCTCGGAACTTTTTAAAATGTGAATTTTCAAAGCTGTGAGGACCACAAATTAATTTCCAATCACCTCCATTGTATAGGGGAAGAGCCAGAAATCTCAGAGACAGATAACTCGAAACCTGGACGCGTAAACCCAAAACTATCTGCATGGCTAGATATCACTAAAGGACGTCTAGTGTTCTCTCAGTTTCAGTCTTCGGTCTTCTCCTCTCTCGTATTCTGTGCCCAAGTTTTAGCCTGCTCAATCACAAAGCCTAGCTCTACGTTATTGTTGTCACCAGGCCCACTTTTCCTTTCGAGGGATGGGAAGCATTCCACTGCCTGTTGCAGCTGCCACAGCTGGAAAAGAGCACAGTGTTATAGTAAATAGTCGTAGTAATATTTTGCCTCCAGTGAATCCTCTGACTCAGGGAGAAGCAGAGGAGGTAGAGATCAAAATTAAATACATCTGTGTTTGTTTATTGGCACTTGTCTTTGGTGTGATTTTTGTCTCGAGAAAAGGTCAAAAGGTCAAAGGAACTCGAAACAAAATTTTAATCTGTGAGCCAAGTGTTGGTAGTCGGAGCTGGGACGAGAAAAGCATCCATATAGCAACGTAGATAGTTAAACAAGTGCAGAATCTAAACCCAGAATAAACACACACTATTATTTTTTATCTACTAGAATACAAAACTTGTGTGTGTGTGTGTCTGTGTGTGTGTGTGTGTGTGATTTCTTTGTGAGCGCACATATTTCTATCTGACAAAACAGACTAAACATAATCCCAGGCCTGGACATATGACCCATAGCTCACTCCAGATTTTTCTCCTCCTTCCCCTGCTCTGTCATTTTATTGGCTCCTCTGTGGATTCAGTATAAGCAGTTGACATACAGAATAGTGGAGCACAGAGCCATATAATCAGAGAGGGTTTGTGTTTTAAGACAGGCGGATCGACCGACAGCCTGCCCTCTTCGCCTCTGGTAAAATGTCTCTGCTTGGGCTTCAACGCTCTCTGTGATGAGGAGGTGTTGATGTGTAATATCAACATTAATTACATGTCATTTCAGATCTTTGACAAGCTTCCTACAATGGTAGTTTGGGGGTAAAATTATGTGAGTCAAACAACACCGGCCAAGGTCTACAAAAGAAGAGGGGGGGGGCTTAAATCGTGTAGAAAGGTTTCTTTGTGTAAGAAACAATCCTATTGTAGGTTTGTTTTTTTGACAGCTCAGGTCGGGGGACGTGTCTGGACAATGAACCTCTGAAACGAGACTTCCTGTACCCAACAGTGGCCCCGGGGCAGGTGTACGATGCAGACGAGCAGTGTCGCTTCCAGTACGGAGCCTCCTCACGCCAGTGCAAGTATGGGGTAAGGAACCAGCATCTTTCACGCCGCTCTGCTGCGCACTCCCTCCCTTCTCGTTGACCCAAAGCGATCTCTGTTACATCTTTTAACTGGAGCAGCTCATTGTACTTTTCCAGCTCACAATCTCTCAGTTTCAGACCAGGATGGTGTTGTCAGAGACATCTCACGGTAGTATTTCTGAAACACCCACACTGGACTGGACTCTGCTTTGAAAGGAGTGTAGGGTTTGTAAACAAATCTGAATACATTACTCGCATACAAACAGCTAGGAATTGTTGCAGTATTACCCCCCCCTCCCCGGAAAAAAACACCTAAACACACAGTGAATAAGCTGAAGTCCCAAATCACCATATAGTGGTGTCAGCATCCCCAGTGTCCATCAAAAATAAATGTCCATGAATCTGTTTAGAAATCATTAGAGTAAAAGATTAGTTGATTAACTGACTGGTCGATCGACAGAAAATTCACCTGCAACTGTTTTGATGATAGATTAATCGTGAGGTCATTTTTCAAACAAAAATACCAAAAACTTCCTGTGGATGTTCTTTTTTTCTTTGTCCTGGGTGATGATAAAAGAGAGCATCTTTGGGTTTTGGACTGTTGGTCGGACTTTGAAGGTGTACTTTTTCTTCAGTGTCAATGTAATCCAGTTCTTGTTTGTATAGCGTGAACATGAACTGCTAGTAGCCAAAGCAGCACGACTTTCCGTGATCACTGCAGACACAACCTAATTAAAAAAATAATAAAAAAAATTACCCAATACGACCCAATAAGCTATTATTGCTCGTTTCTTTAAAACAGCTTTCTAATTCTTTAATTATCGACACCCCAGACCGATTTTACATTCATCTGGGCTTCCTCCCATCATATATAAAACCTCCAGTTTTTAATTGCAGGATTTATTTTCCCACTATTGAAACCTCCTGTTCTGTTTCCAGTATTTATTCCCATCGGGACCATTTAAAGTTACAAACACTTCAGACTTTTTGGACTGTGAAGGTGGGGTTCACATACAAACCTTTTTTTTATTTTTTATTATTTGATTGAATTAGGTACATGGTTGAAATATTATGGTACTTCGTAACAGCTAAACTTATGTATGAGGAGTGTAAATGGCAGTAAAAAACAATTTAAAAGAAAATAAGAGTCCACTTTCGGAATTAATCTGAATACAAATATTTTTGTGACATACGCAGATGTAGATGGATATACAGATAGCAGTTTGAGTTATACGTGTAGTGGATAGTGTACAATATAGTGAAACTTAAGGTAGAGATATTAAATGTGGTATTAAATGTGTGACATTTTTGCTTGAAAAATTACCGATGCGATTAATCAATTTATAAGAAATTGCTGCTGATAAGTTTTCCGATGGTAGACCAATCGGTAAATCGACTTATTGTTTCGGCCCTGTGCTTGACATGAAAATGATCCCAGTGAGTTCAGTGCAGTCAGGTATACAGATTTTAAATCTGGGAAGAAGAGAGCACAGGTATCGGATCGTAAATAGGTATCGGCATATGGTACATCCTGAGTTGAGGGATCAGACTCATCATTGAAAGGCTGTTTCCACTGGAAGATTGTTTTCAGCGCTGTTGAAGTTAGATTGGCGTATCCCTTATTTGAAGATATGTACATGATGAAAGCATGTTCATCATCCCCTGGGGTAATAAGGTAATAATAACAGTTTACCTCAAGTTTATTTTTCCTAATTGCGATTAAATAGAGGTAAAACATGCGAGTAAGGTAATTGTTTTATTATTGTCTGACAACTAGAGCTGGTTAGGAAGTGTCTTTCCACACATTGCCTCATTCTTCTTTTTAATCTATAAACTTCCCAGACAAAGAGATGAAGGATGGAAGGCAACACTTCCCTCGTGTGTCCTTTTTTTTTTTTTTTTTTTTTTTTTTTTTTAGCCTTTAATTAAAATGATTCACCCTCTTGCCCGGGTAATGAGAAAACCTGAGTACGTAAAGTGAGGAGGCAGTTAAAGACAAGCAACAGCCACATGCTATAATGAGTGGTGGAAAGAATCCTCAAAGATTTAATGGACAATAATGTGATATTGTTTTGCATTACGTAAATATTTTGGCACATGATGGGAAAAAAAGGGAGAGATTAGCTGAGATCATATAGTTATTTCATTTCATTGAAAGAAATATCTGACAGCAGATTATAACAGGCCCCAAATCAAGCCCTGTTATTTTGGTTCCTAAGCTCATAATTGTGGTTTTAGATCAGCATGAAAGACACACATTTATGAGATTTATGAGCGGACGGGATTCCAGCAATGATTCAACAGAGTTAGATCGGAGTTTTTCATCTGACAATAAGATCAAATTCATACAGCCATCTGTGAAAGAGATGCCCTCTGCGACTGCTTACAGGACAGGCGTGACCACAGAAATGGTTAAAAGGTCTAATGAATGGAAGGGCCTGGTTTCTGAATCTGACTCTCAGCCATAACCTATTGAACTTTTCCCCATTTGGATGAGTATTTTGTCGATTTTTCTAATCGCAAAAGAATACAGAAGAGCAGTGATGGGAAAGGCACAGAAGTGTAGTCAGAACATGTCAGAGTTTATCGCTAATATATGTATAAATAACATCAAACAGTCATTTTGTAGTTTTAATATTTCAGTGGTAAAACAAGTTTCAAGACACCACTCCTTTGGCGTAGATTGTAAGGTAACAAAATGATTTGTAAGGATTTCAACCATAATAAACTGAAATTCTGGCCACAAATGTACACCATATTCATTCATGGGTGGAGATTTACCACCAGGCATGACCTGGTGTGTGCTGTTCAGCTGGTGTGAACAGCACTGTAGAGCAGTGGTTCCCGACCTAACAGGCGTCAGATGATTATTAGGGTAGGAAATAAGAAAAATGCCCATTTTTTTCCCTCAGACTTGAAATACTGAATAGTTAAATATGGTTTCGGGCAGCTTGTGATACTTTGGGCTACTTTTTGTAACATTTGGCGGTTTTCCCATATGATATGTTAGGCTACATTCTCATGAATCGGCGCCTGTTTTACTCCAATGAGTAAGACTGAGGTTCTCAAGGGGATAGTATGACACACAGTGAGTGATAACTGCTGACTAACAAAACCAAACAACATTTCAGTTCATTACATCTAGGCTTAAACTATTTTTAGCCACGCTAGCTGCAGGACTCTTGGGATGCCTGTCGCTTAGCCTCACCAGTTTGGTCCAGACTCAAATATCTGAACAACTACTGAATGGATTGCCATGAAATTTAGTACAAACACTCGCGGTCCCCAGAGGATATATTGTAAGGAGTTTGAGGATCCCCTGACTTTTCATCTATTGCCACCATGAGGTTGTTGTGGTATTGAGTGAAATGTCTCAAGTTAATGGTTGGATTGCCATTAAATTTGGTACAAACATTCATGTTCTCTCTCCAGGATGAATCATTTGGGTGATCCTCTCACTTTTTGATCTGGTGCCAATTTTTATTTGCCCAACACTTTAATTCGTGACAAAATACCTGCAAAACTAATGTCGTTCCCATCAGGCTCAGCTCTACTTTGTGTTCAGTGCTGAGTAGCAAATGTTAGAATGCTAGCAAACTAAACTAAGATGGTGAACGTGGTAAACATTAAACGTGCTAAACATCGGTTTAACATCGTCACGGTCTGCATGTTAGCCAGCTGATGTTAGCATGTAGCTCAAAGTACCACTGTGGCTAAGTACAGACTCACAGAGCTGAGCCAGACTCTTAGTTTTGACTTTACTATTTTTCCTATTCAGTTCCTATTATTTTTTGTCATATCTCTACGTTAAAAGCCCTGTAAAAACTATTAAATCTGTTTATGTAACTGAAAACTTTTTTACGTTTTTACATTATCCAAAGGAATGGAGATAATTTGTTATTAAAACTTTGGTTTTGTGTTTGCGTAATGACACAGATTTAACCGAAGCTTTATGTTTATTTTTCTTCTTGCACTCATTTGTGCAGTAAAGAGAACAACCTGAAATCAAATCAATATTTGGTGTGACCGCCCTTTGTCTTTAAACAGCCCACTAATCCCAGATTGACTCCGTGATGTTGAGATCAGGTCTCTGTGGGGGGGCCAGACCATCTGTTGCAGGACTCCTTGTTCTTCTTGTCTCTGAAGATAGTTCATCATGACTCTGGCTGTGTGTCTGGGCTCGTTGTCCTGCTACCGAATGATTTTGGGACCAATCAGATGCCTCCCTGATGGTATTGTGTGATGGATAAGAATCTAAACATCTAAATTGCCTACTTTTGCACAGTACTGTAATGAGGACTACTTTTAGGACAACTGGGGCTCTCATTGGACTACTTGGTTTCATTCAAATCTGGTAACAGTGGATCAAATCAAATAAAACAATCTAAGAAGGGAAAATAAACCACTCTTTAACTGAACTTTTCACAAATCAAACCAAATTATATATATTGTTTTGTATTTAGGGATCATTACCAGGAGAGGTTGGAAACCACTCATGTAGAGCAATATAACAGCAATATTTCACTGAATGTGGCCCATAACGCCGTCGTGGGGTTCAAATAACTTCAGAGATATTAGAGATCCTTGAATCGCAGTGGTATCACAACATGAGACTGTGTCAGAGGTGGGAAAAGTAACAGACATCCAGAGAGGAAATTAGTGTAATTTATAGCAATAATTTGTTTTTTAGTGACTACCTCCCGCTTACCAGTTAGACCATGAACCTGTCCTCAACCTTCCAGGCAAGCTGTACGAGTGTTTTTCAAACCGGAGCGACACTGGAAGCCGCAGGTATGAAAAACAAACCACCTCTGATGGCTATATTAGCAAGGCCCTTACTGAGTACCCCTGCCCTTTCTATCGCCGGCTTGTTCTCTCTTAGCGTAAATCCATCAGGCCCACATCCATGTTCGTTAAGGCCTGGGCTGCTGACCTTTTCGCAGGGCTGAGATAGTGAATGAAGCAGTGGGGCGGCTTATTGAAACCAGCTGCCAGAGGGGAGTCTCTGCAACCAGAGAGTGGCAGTTTGCCGCTTTATTTAATCTGGATATGCTCAGGGAGCTGCAGGGCCGTGGCATATTTACTGACCCTGGGGGTCAGTATGTATGCGTGGGATCATAACTCTTTTTCATGGGCCTGCTCTTCTGCCGTACACAATTGTCCTGTAAAAGCCTCTGAAGTCGAGACGCGAGGTGACCCAGTTTGGTTTAATGGGAAATCTAATGCAAGGTTGTGCAGTGCTGTCCTCGTAACATGTGTTCACTTTATGGTTATATTTATTTGTGGGCAACTTAGTGCTGTCTTCCCGCTATCTCTCTCTCTCTCTCACACACACACACACAAACACTCATACTCCATTCCTTCGGTGATCTAAATGCATTCTCCTTATGTCCTAGAGTGAGGAATGAGGAGGAGAAGACAGAGATATGATGTTTACTCAGACCACTCAGTAATACTCAAGATATTTGTTAGGCCTACAGGTCGCCTTTATCTGAGACTTGGGAGGCCTATTGCTCACTCTTGATTTCCCCAAAGAAGTAGAAATGGTATTTCTTGAACTGATGTCACGGTCCCGTGTGGTCCTCAAGTGAACGTGAGCAAAAGTTAGTCATGGTGTTGATCCAGCTGACTGTTCATTTCTCATAAGAGAACATCAAGAGCACCCAGTGACCCTTGGCATATTGCTCAAGATGCACTATGATCCAAAGCATATGGGCTCTTGAAGTTAGATGCCTCTCAGCAGTCTTGATGTGGTCTCATCAACTCCTCTCACCTGCTGATATGATATGGAATCGTGTAGATTTGTAGCTGAATTTCCATGTTGTTTGTGTTCTTTTTTTTTTTAAATTTGTCTCACAGCTGTCTGAGTGGAGAAGAAAACCACGAAAAGGAAAACCAGCGAAGGCCACTGATAAATACCTCTCACCCTTATTCAGCAATCAGCCCCCAAAGTCTGCTGAATTGATTTATTCTGACCAACTTGCTTTTGCCTTCTTTCCTAGGAAGTGTGTAGAGAGCTCTGGTGCCTTAGTAAAAGCAACCGCTGTGTAACAAACAGTATCCCAGCTGCAGAGGGGACTCTGTGCCAGACCGGCAGCATTGAGAAAGGGGTAAGTCATCAAATGTTTTTCATACATTTAAAGATTCACCCAAATTACAAAAAAACAACTCCAATATTTTTTCACTTACTCCAAGCGGAGGAAGTGGGGTGTTAAGATCTGAGTTTTCGTCTTCCAACCCAATACACTGAAGGACAAAATAACTTCTTGCTGTTCATAGCATTTAAAAATGCTAGAATTGAATTGTTCAAAACTTGCATTGCTTGGCAAATATGGAGCTTTAGAAGACTGCTGGCCTTAGATCTGAAACTACTAATAACAGAAAATCAATCTCCAACTATTTTGATAATCGGATACTTGTTAAAGTTATTTAATTTAGAAAAAGAAAACCAAAAAAATCACTGACTCCAGCTTCTGCTCTGCTTCCAAAGCTTTGGAGTTTTGATTGGACTAAACAAGACAGTTGAAGACATCACCTTGCACTGTGAAAACTTGTGATTTAAATTTATGCACTATTTGTTGATATTGCGGGGCTAAATGATGAATCAATTAGTTGGAAAATATACATGAATCAATAATGAAAATAGCTGCTGGCCTGCTTGGCCTCCACCCACAATTCTCTCACCTGTGTTGTTAGATCAGGAGGAGGAAGAGGAGGGAGAAAATAATAAATTAGACCTCAACCACATTCAAACACACAGCTCTGATCCATGATATTACTCTCTAAATAATAAACTACTAATTTTGGTGTAAAATATGAGTATATTTGTGTTTTATTGCTAGATACATTATTTTACCTTCTTTTATCTTTTATTTATCTGTTTTTTAATGTTTGTTTTTATGATGTAAACTCGGCACAGGACTCAATGTGTTCTTTTCGAGTGTATAAATAAAGGTGTGTGTGTGTGTGTGTGGGTGAGTGTACACTCAAAAGTGAATTTATTGACATATATTTGGCGTATAACAAAATGTTACAATTAACACAGGGACGCAGGATTAAAAAACTCAGAAAATGCATTCTTTATTTCACTGAGTTTGTAAAATATGTATCTGTGTCTTTCCAGAAACAAAATTACTGTTAGTGCTTTGTCAGACATAATAGTCCACAAAGCTAGCTGGCTCGCTTGCTTGCAAACACAGCTAAAAAGTTGACACAGCTTAGCTGAGGTGCATTTGTACCACTGACTCCTGTTCACTCACAACTTCCTGCAAGCCATGCCTCTCTTGTGGAGCAGTTTATACTCTGGCAGAACAAGGGACAATGCCTGTGGACTGGCAGGCTGGGGTGGGGGTTCCCATATTTAAAAAAGGGAACCGAAAGGTGTGGTCCAATTATCAGGGTATCACACTGCTCAGCCTCCCCAGGAAAGCCTATTCCAGGGTGCTCGAAAGGAGGATCTGACTTATTGTCGAACGTCAGATCCAGGAGGAGCAATGCAGATTCTGAACTGGGCATGGAACAGTGGACCAACTCTTTATCCTTGCTACAGGTTACTGGAGGGGCCATGGGAGTTTGTCCATCCAGTCTACATGTGTTTTGTGGATTTGGAGAATGCTTACGACTGTGTACCTTGGGGGGTCTTATGGGCTGCACTGCAAGGTATGGGGGTACCAGTTATTACGAGCCACCCGGTCCGTATATAACCAGAATGAGAGTCGTGTTCGTATTCTCTGCCGGAAGTCAAGCATGTTTCCAGTTGTTGTCGGCCTCCACCAGGGCTGTCCCTTTATGATTTTCATGGACAGGATCTCAAGGCGTGGCCTGGGGCAGGAAAGTTTCCACTTTGGGGACCTCGGAATCACCTCTCTGCTTTTTGCAGAAGATGTGGTTCTTTTGGCTTCATCAGACTGTGACCTACCACACCTATGGTCATGAGCTTTGGGTAGAGACCGAAAGAATGAGATCAACAGCACTGGCGGCCAAAATGATTTTCCTCCCCAAGGTTGCTGGGCTCAGCCTTATAGGTGGGGTGAGTAGCTCCGACGTCTAGAAGGAGCTGGGAGTAGACCTGATGCTCCTTTGAATTGCAAGGAGCCAGTTGAGGTGGTTTGGGCATCTGATCAGGATGCCTCGTGCGCATCTTCCATTGGGGGGGGATTCCCAAGGAGGAGCTGGAAAACGTTGCTGGGGAGGGGGAGATCTGGACTGCCTTGCTTAACCTGCTGCCTCTGTGACCCAACACCGGATAAGTGGCAGAAAACGGATGGATGGATGGAGAACAAGGTTATATACAATTGGAAGGTGTATAGTGCAGTACAGTATAATTCAACACTGTACAACAACTGAGCATTACAGTATAACCTTCACTTTGGTAGTATTTCTTGCAGGGTTGTTGTTGGCGTTTAGATTAGAATGGGATAGTCTAACTTGGTGTACCTAGTAGAGTTCATCAAAGTTGAGCCCTTTATAAAAGCTTTACTTGGCCTCTGCGAGTGAATCCAATGATTGCACCGATTCCACTGTAATTAACCGATTTCAGTCCAACATATTGCCAAAATTAATGCTAATGTGATCAGGCCTTTACTCTGGATAATCCACAGACCTCATTGTGAGCACTTTTCAGTGGCACTATGTTCTACCCAAGAAATAGTCCTGATGAAATCTCTTGAAAGCTCCTTCTTTGGATTAGGCAGAGTAACTGGGGCCTTGTTTTCTGTAATTTTTAAATGCTGTGAACACAACAACTGAAATTACCTCAGTTTATTTTGGAATGGAGGCAGAAATCTTAATCTTAAAATAATAGCAATAATAATCCCACAGCTAGATACCACTACAGATATGTTTTTTTGTAATTTGGGTGGACTGACCCTTTAATCATTGCACACATAGTGCAGTACCTGGTGATGTAAAATGAGCACTTCAATACTCTCCTCTGTGTGCAGCAATTAGCCTCAGCTAGTGGTACCTCACTGCATCAGCTTGCATCTGTTCCACTCTGGGAAGGGGTACCATTCCCTGAGTGTGCACTCATGCAATGGTAGCAACCACACACACACACACACACACACACACACACACTTGCACACACACACACACACACACACACACACACACACACACACACACACACACACACATGTGCACACACACACACACACACACACACACACACACACACACACACACACACACACACACGCGCGCACACACATGCAAGCAGGCCAGGCTTTAGGTCATCAGCCCACTGTTGATGCCAGCCAGGTTAGGGGAGACAGTTTTAACACGGATTATGGCAGCCATTGTCACTGGATGGTCCGAGGTCTAAAAGGGAAGAATAGGAGAGTGTCACGAGCTGTCACCCGTGATTACCATTAGCTCAGTGGAGCCTTTGAGGGCCGGGGCCCACGGTCAGGGTCCTGGACAACACAGGGGGCCCCAGGTTGAGCCTGGGGGGCTTTGGAACAGCTTTTGGAGCAGCTTTAGGAGAGCCAGTGGCATGCCCTGTCTGCCCCTGCCGGGGACAGCTTCAAAGGAATATGAATGTCAGCCATTTCTCACCCAGCGTGTAATGGAGAGAGGCCCTTCCAACAGGAGCAGGGAGAGAGAGAGAGGCAGAGAATGGGGGATGGAGCAGAGAGGGATTGGAGAGAGGCAGAAACTGACCAACAGAGAAAAGTTTTTTGTGTTTTTACTGTGTTCAAATGGACTCACAGAAAGCAGACTGCAGGAAGCAGACTCCATCTTCCTCCCCCCGGTGTTCCGATCCCACCGTCCTTCTCCCCATCTCTCCGTCTCCTCTCTCCCACGGCTAATCTTGTTTAGACAGCGTCTCGGGACGTGAATGAGTAATTCAGAAAAAGAGGACAGTGGCCCAACGTAGCCCTCACCTTGACTGTCCCAGTCTCTCTGGGCTCTTAACCTACTGACACAGTTGGAGACACAAAGGGGTTGTCTCTGATCCCCTCTTCCCTCTTGATCTCTGGACAGCTTAGTACAAGGCTTAAAACACTCCTGACACACCGAACAGTGCTTTCCACCCCTCACCTACCTCTGAAACCACCCCACAGTACACTGGAAACATTAGACAAAAGAACAAAAACATGCTGAATCAATATGAAAAGTTGTTCTGTTAATTCACCTTTTGGTAACATAATGGTTTAAGGAAAGAATGTGAGCAGGAGAATTATAAGAACATATTCTGTTAAAGGGACAAACCAAGAAAGTGCACAAATTAAAGGAATACTTCAGTGTTTTAGGAAATACCTTTATTTGCTTTGATTGCTCAGACAGTTATCTTCTTGTTATATTTACTTGAGTAAAAGTAGCAATACCAAAGTATAAAAATTGAGTTTACTTGCAACTCCATTGCCAGTGGAAGTCCTGCATTGAAAATCTTACTAAAGTAAAAGTACATCATCAGCATCAAAACTGACTTAAAGTAAAGTAACTAGTAACTAAAGCTATCAATTAAATTTAGTGGAGTAAACGTCAGAATTTAATATTATATTCTGTCTCTGCACTGTCTATGAATTTAGTATTTCACACATATTAGCCTATAACAGGTCCATCCCAGTTTCTCAGAGTCCAAGATGATGAGTTCAGATGTCATGTTTTGTTCGACCAACAGTCCATAACCCGAAGATATTCTGTTTTAATATGACATCAAACAGCCTCTCATATATATAAAAGAGCATTTTTTTTTTTTTTTGCCATTTTTTTATGTATGTAAGGGGCTATATGTAAGTTTTCTTTGCCACTGAAAGTGGTTTCTTGCCGGGGGCAAGGGGGTGGTGATGCTAGCTGGATAGCATGCTGACTTCAGTAGAAGAAAAGAAGTGATAGAAATAGAAGCAAAATAACATTGGCGTTGCTTTACACCGCTGGAGACAGCTCTTGGCGAGTAGAGGAATTTTTTTGCTGAACTCACAACGTTTGTTCTAGACTTCTAGGTAGACAGCTGTTAATGCTAAGGTTGGCTATGTAGCAATAGCAAAAACTTACTTACAGTATAGCCCCTCTACTGATAAATCGATTATCAAAGTAGTTGCCGAACATTTTTCTGTCAATCGACTAATTGATTAATCGTGTAATTGTAGCAGCTCTAATTAGCATTAAGCTCTTAGCAACATAAATTTGAAACTGTAATGATAACAATTCTGTTATTCCCTCCAACATTCAAATCCTGTGTATATACAGAGCTGGAACTAGGACGTGGTTAGCCTAGCTTAGCATAAAGACAAAAGACCAAAATTCAAAACTATTCCTTCCAACTCTGAGGCTATCCTCCTTGTGTGATTTATCTTGTCTGTTTAGCCCATACATGAACAGAAATGTAAAAATGACAAAAAACAATGGGTTACTTGTTGGAGCTGTTTCTTGACTAACCACAATTTATCCATCTATACAGTACTTTTGTTCAGTGTCTCCAGCTATAGTGGAGGTTGCTAAATTCAGTTAGGAAGCACAGGCTTTGGTTTTGGGCTCTGTCCAGGGTTGATGGTATCAATCCTGTCACTGTGCCCTGCTGTTGCCCACCAAGAAATAGTCGCTCCCCCTTAAAACCACAAATTGTTGTTTATTACATTTAAACAAATAAAATTCACCATGTTATTAAATTAGCTGTAGAGTTTTGCATGTTTTTGAACTTTGGACGGAGCCAGGTTGGCTGTTAGCCCCCTGCTTTCAGTCTCTAAGCTAAGCTAAGCTAAACACATCCTGACCCATGTACTTAAAAACAGCCACAAGTGTCAAATATTGAACAAGGCTAAATGCAAAAACCTATTGTAACAGTAGCACAAGTGGTGAAGTCATTAAGTCAGTGCATTGACTCAATAACGTCTGAAATACAGCACTGTTTGCCTGAAGTTTGCTAGCATTAGCTAACCTTAGCCACCGTACATTACGAGTTAAATTAGACTAAGCAAGGCTGTAGCAGATAAACCCCTCAGTGTATTGCTTATGAATGCAGCATTTCTTTTTAAAGGACCAGTGTGTAGAAATTAGGAGGATGTATAGGCAGAAATGGAATATAATATTCATAATTATGCTTTCATTAGTGTATAATCACCTGAAACTAGGAGTCGTTAATGGTTTTTCATTAGCTTAGAATGAGCCCTTCATATCTACATAGGGAGCGGGTACTCTTTGCCATGTTTCTACAGAAGCTCACAACAGACAAACCCGATCCTGGCTCTAGAGAGGGCCTTTCGCGCCTTTACGTTACCTGAAGGCCACTGTAGGTTCCCCTATATACTTGGAAAGGGAGGGGTATTCATTTGGTTGCAATCTGAAATGCCACTAAATGCTAAACACTGGTCCTTTAAGAGGTAGAATTGTGTTATTTCTTATTCTTGCTGTGAAATGAGACTGACATAAAATTGATATCGGTCTTCCCATTTCACTCTCGGAAAGAAAGCAACTGAGCATATTTCTTACTATTTCAAACTATTCCTTTAACGATAAGCAGGACACATCTGAATTGTGTCACATAAGCTGTACAACAATAAAGCTCAGCAAGGAGGAAACCATGACAGCAATAACAACAACAGAAAACACAGGACTAATGCAGAAATTAAATTACAGGGTGTGTGTGTGTGTGTGTGTGTGTGTTTTAAAGAGAGTCGGAGGGAGACAGAATGTGTTATGGAAGGAAAACAATCAGTCAGGTTTTGTATAGTCTACATTTCACTATATACAGATGCACATACATTTATACTGAGCTCATAACTGTTGGAAAACTGTAAAACCGACACTTAAATATTCTGTCTTGTAATAAGTTGCATGTCATTGTGAGTCAGAAAAAATTCAGCCTCTCTGCATAATAACCAAAGTTTCCCCCTCTCTGTCTGTGTTTCCTCCCCAACCAGTGGTGCTACCAGGGGGAGTGTGTTGCGTTCGGTACCTGGCCTCAGAGTGTGGACGGAGGCTGGGGGCCCTGGTCGATGTGGGGGGAGTGCAGCAGGACCTGTGGGGGCGGTGTATCCTCCTCCATGAGGCACTGTGACAGCCCAGCGTAAGTAGGCAAAGTAAGCCACAGCAAGCTGAACACACACATCCAGGTCCTGCCTACAGGTGTGTGTTTGTGTGTATGTGCACATGTGTATGCCGTGTGGATGTGTGTTGTATCTGACTGGGAGTAGAGATAATAGTATAGATAATTAGACTGTCAGTGAAGCAGATCAGTAGTGAAACATTTACAGTGGTAAATGTCTCTTTCCTTGGAAAAAAAAAACACTCATAATGGCTTGTCCTTTAAAGCTCAATGTGATGACTTTTTCTGAAAACGTTTATCTTTAATTTTTGCCAGTTTTTTAATGTTGACGAAGCATTTGACTTAACTTTGACCTTTCAAAATTGCCTATTCTGGTCTGTGGTGTAATGGACAGTACAGTGGTGCAAAACTGTAAAGCCAAACAATCTCATAACTATTTCATATGTTTGTATTGATCCACTAGGATTTGCAAACACAAGACAGGACACACAGTCTATCACTCAGGCCTTGAAAGATCCCATCATAGAGTATCTTTACTTCTTAAAAGTGATGTATCAGCAAGAGGCCAATCATAAGTGTAAACCAACTGGCTAATGTTTTTTTAGAAAAAAGGAGATACAAAAGCATTTCATGGAATTGGTAGAAAGGATTGATTACGTTTTGGTTGGACTTGTACTGTTTTACGGGAGGTTGTACCCATTTAATGAGGCCTTTAAAGTGAAATCATGTAACTTTTGAAAGAAGAAATAACATACAAATGAAAGGTTGAACTCATAACCAATGAAACACACACTTGTTAAATTCACAATTACACACACACACACACACACACACACACACACACACAAACAGTGTTAGCAATGTTAGCAAACTTTAGATAGATAATAGATAGATGTTGTTTTCAGAGGAAAAGCTCTCGGGAAAAAAAGAAAAAGCTCTAAAAAGCCACTGTCCACCACCTGCTCAGCACCAAACAGCAGACAGACACAGTTAGAGACCAGCTGGTCAACACGGTGGAGCATTTAGCAGCTAAAGAGCCAGATGTTTCCCTCAGGATTAGGTGGAGACCAAAAACAGAGCTAAGAGAGACCAGAACAGTAGAATGCCATACGCTGTTCCACCTGTCAATCAAGGCAAGCACACCCCAAAACATCATTCTCTTTAAGCCTAAATAACCTAAAATCATTACAAAGACAAGTGTTATGTCATATTTAGTGTTGTGATAATAACTTCTTGTGCAACTTTGAGTGTCTTCTTGGAGCCATTACAAAAATATTACAATGGATATTAAGACACTTGTGCTCTAGCTTCAGTTTTCTTCCATGACGGGTGCAGCTAGGTCAGTCTTTATCCTCATGCAGTTTTAGATGGACTCAGTGATGGAGCATGTGCAATCAGTTAAGACACAGCTCACTCTCCAGTGGAGATTTTCATGCTGCGTAGTTTTGGTTTAAGGCCTCCCATGTGTCCTGAATAGACAAATCATTGTCCAGTGCATCTTTGTCTGGGATCTTTATCCATCGTTCATTTTTGCATTCCTTTGTTTTGGAAGCTAGATTTTACGTCAAACATGTCATGGGAAGACGAGAGGAAGAGACAGGGTGAACCAGAGAGAAGGAAAAAAAGGGGGGAAGGTGGGAAGATGGGGAAGAGGAGAAGCCATCGGCATAATGTGGAACACCTGTGTAAGGTGATCGCCGCTGCTCAGGCATCAGTGCAGAGAGGAGGGAGGCAGAGAAAAACACAGCCAGACATTCATTACAGAGCCTGTCTCAGAGTTTTTTTTTGCAGTGAAGTGGAAATAGTCATGGAGGAAAGGGAGGCTAATGAGGGTGAGAAGAAGGCAAGAGATGATAAGAACATAAAAACAAATCCTTAAGAGATATAGTAGATGTGAAGTGAAGAGTAGATTAGGAAGAAGAGCGAGTAAAGAATCTGAGGTTACACACTTTAGTCTCTCTCCCAAATCTAGATGTCATGTCACAGTTAAGAGCTCTTAGAACAGCTTGGGTTTCATGAATGAATCATCAGCACATGCTCAGCAAAGCAGCAAATACAGACAGACTTCTGGCAGAGATTTTTTGAGGCACGTTTCACGACCCGCCACCACCAAACGTTTCCTAACGTACTCACTGCATCCCCAAGATTATATCTTTGAAGAATTTGGGATTTGTGAATTTATGGTGGTTGATGTGATGTGTTCAAGATGTCCTCTCACTTTTCAATTCCCTGCTCATTCAATTCTCCTGTGTCTCTCAGTCCGTCTGGAGGAGGCAAGTACTGTCTTGGAGAGAGGAAACGCTACAGATCCTGTAACACTGACGTGAGTTTCTTAATTTCTCTGTTTTAGTCGGTCTGCTTGGTATTTAGAGCAACGTATACAGGTATACAACTGCAAGGTCATATTATTCACTGGGGATGGGGATCACTTTTATAGCTACAGGTTGATTTTCTTACTAAAGCCTCCCTGAACTAACTGTCCAGCCACCATACTCCAAATGAGAGAAGGCCTGATACACCAAACTGAGTCGCCTTCAGTTATTGCTGTAGACTCACAGCTATGGGCTTGATGAGCAGCAGTGAGTGGTACCAAGAGTGATTGTGGGCTTTCTTTGCCCCAGGTCTTGCCACTCAGGCTACAAACAGGCTACCCTACCTTATCGACGTTATACAGTTCAGCAACAAGGACGTGCTCGGACTCCATTATTTTGTCTTTTAACGTCCTGTCTACGATGGAAGTGAGGATGTGTCACATTGAGTAGGTTGACATCTGCCGCCTGTAATCAGTTTGCGCCTCCATTTGAATGTATTACGTGAAGGACTCGCAGAGCTGGAGGAAAATGAGAAGGTTTCTATTAGAGCAGTCTGACAAATACTTATTTATAATGTGTTTATAACAATATGATATCATAACAGAATAGGTTGCATGAATTTGGCAGTTGAAAAACATGTGGAGACTCATCTGGTTAGCTACAATATTACCGCATTGCAGTCTTCCATGACGTGGGATTATTATTGTGTAACAAGCCGATTACTGACAAGGCCTTATGACCTTGTCAAAAATGTGGACGTGTGTTCCAAGAAACGGACGGGCCACATGAGGTCAATTGCTGGAGCCTGTTTAGGCAGTAAATCGCCTGATATGAATCCTTGCAGACACTACTCAGGGCTGAGACGCATTCAATCTATATTTTAATTTAGAGTTAATATGGCCCTAAACATATGCTAGAAGTGAATGTCAGTCAAAAATAAGTCAGTAAAGCACTTCTATTTTCGTAGTAAAGATGCAACAGGATGTATCACAAGCTATATAGTTACCTATATAGGAAACTGAAAAGGATTTTAAGTAGGGTTACAGTACAGAGGTTTACATAGCCATTCACACACACACACACACACACATTTCTGAAACCAAAGATACACCGTAGTGTAAACTTTCCTCTTGATGGATGCTCTGCTCTGGTTTGTAAAGAGACTGAGACAGTCGGCCTTTTGAGGCACTCTGACCAGGGATGGATTTGGCCTGTCACGGCGTGACTGCTGAACCTCCTCTTTGCTGCTCGTTTCTCCTGCAGAACGTGTTATCTCAGAAAAAGGCTTTACAAGGAATCACAGAGATCAGCCAGCAGCATCACAACGCCTTTAAGCTGCCTGACATGCTTTCTTCATGGAACGTAGGATAGACGATCATAATAATGCACAGGCTGTGATATAATAGTCCCCCGTTGACTTTGGGTTTGTTCGTCTCTCTGTCACTTTATAGTTCATATATTATTTGTGACATTTCACTTGCGTCAACGATGATGACCGTTTCAGAGTGCATTTCATGAAAAGCAATTCACAGACCATTTTTTGAGGTCTGGAGCAACGCTTTAAACAAATATTTAACATGGCTACAAGTTGAGATCTCTGTTCAACTATTTCTAGGTGGCCTTTTTTTCACAAGGTGAAAATTGAAATATTTAGGGCCCTGGTGGACATTTAACCGCAAGTCTTAAAAATAACAGCTGAGAGCAAGCACTGACTGTTTTCTTTGGAAAACAAACAACACCCCTCAACACCCTCTACAATGACCACACCTTGTCCAGGGAAATGTGTGTGTGTGTGTGCGCGTGTGTGTGCGTGTGTGTGTGTGTGTGTGAGTGTGTGTGTGTGTGTGAGTGAGTGTGTGTGTGTATTTTTGAGCACCAGATGTAGATACAATGACACATACTCTCTCTCACGCACACACATACATAAATTGATGTTTATATCTCCTCTATTTTTACGCTGATCACTGGTCAGATATTATTTGTTAATGGTGCCTCCCTCCCTTCCTGTTACTACTATGTTTTCCCCGTGGGACGTTGCTTTATACTATAAGGCTGATCCCATTAGCATAATGCTTCATGTCAGAGTTGTTTTAAGAAGGCATCGGATGCAAGACCATAAGGCTCGGACACAATCATATATGCAGGTCATAACTGACATTAAAGGGGCACTCCAACAGCTTAGTATTGTGCTTCCATAAAATTGGGGGACTTAAGAGAGACAGATAACCAAGACGAAGAGTCTACAGCCATGCTATAGGCTCTGGGGCTGCACTTGTAATTAGTCATTAGTTTTGCAGATGTGTAGACATAAACCAAAGTATTGGACAAATGAAAATTTTGACCTGATAACGGCGCAAGTTAAGGGATAACCACAATTATCACTAATTGTACTGTGGTGAACAGGAAATTTGCCAAATTTCATGACTATCCATGCATTTATCAAGACAATTCACTCAAAACTACTAGTGTCAAGGCGAAGAGTTCGTAGATCATTTTTAGGATTCATCATTTGAGAACCATTAATATCTTTAAAAAAAATTTAGATCTAGTCCATCAAATAGGTATTGATATTTTTTGTTGGATAAATTAAAGCATTGACCTGCTGGTGGCGCTAGAGGAAAAATCAGAGGATCACCAAAGTTATAAGGATTCATCCTCTGGGCACCATGAACATCTCTACAAAATCGCTACAAAAGTGCATCCGGTAGTTGTTGAGATATCTCAGTCTGGACCAAAGCTCCTCACGAGCCTCAGAAGACATTACACTGTTTTCACAGCTTGTGTTGTACTTCGCATTACCAGTAAATTTACTTCGACATTAAACCAGTAGAGTCAGAGGATGCGCCATGGCAGGTTGTCATATAAATAAAATATGTAGTGCTGGTAGGCCGATTACATGATTAGTCAATCAACAGAAATCCAAATTCTGATAATCTTAATCCTAGTTTTTTATGAAGAAGAAACAGCAAACTTGCTCTGGTGCCAGTCGTTTGAATGAGACTGGCTTCTTTCTCTTTGGGTTTTGCACTGGTGTTGTAAGACATCATTTCCGATTCTTACATTTTATACACTATTTATCAAAACGTAATCAACAGGTTAATTTATAATGAAAATAATCCTTTCTTTGCCGCCCCCACTAATGCGATCTTATAATTTTTTTTCTTCCTGTAAACACGTGTTAGCACATGTAAATCTCATTTAGCTCTGTGCTGTCATTTCAAAACGCACTTGTAATAATATTGTTTTGTCTCTTCTGACTCGATCTGCGTGTTTGATGTGCAAGTTTAAAGCTGCCATACTGGCAAAACGCTTGAGTGGTAATGAAAGTGGCTCGGCCTCCCTGTGGCCCGCTCCAATGTGGAACACTTTCAGCGTGTGAAATACAGCTTTGACCTAAGAGCTTTTATTTGTCCTGGGGGAGAGTGTTTTGGGGTTTCTAAAGACCTTTTCACACCAATAAAGTACTTCTTTCCATTTTTTACCTCCTCTTATTGGAGCAACATCCACACAGTGGAGTCCCATCCCAGATAAGTCGATCCAGAACCAGAGCCAGAACCAGGTCTGCACCAGCCTGCGCTGTGCTGGGCTTCTACCTCCTCTGGCTGAGTTTATGTTTCTAATTACCCAGCCAAAGAAGTGCTTCATTATCCATCATAAATCCACAAATGAAAACAAAGCAATCTCTCCAAATAGAAAACGCACTGTTCTCAATTAGGAATTCCCAGAAACGAGTCTGTTTTAGTGTCTGAAAATAAAATGTGACATCTTATGCAGACTCTGTCCAGTTGTTAATAATGATGTTGTCTATGCAAATAAAAACTTCCCAGAATGAAGAAAATGTCTTAGCAGATAATTCACTTACTCAAATGGTAACAACATGCTAGCCTGCATCTCAAGTTCTTAAAGGACCATACCAGTGTGCCTGCAAATTTTAGATCCTTTAACAAAAAACATGCATTTTCTTTCACATGCCATTTTTGAAATGCATGCTCCATGTATTTGGATTTTTCTGGACGATTTTCATGTTGTTTGAGGCATTCATTATATTTCACTAATTTCTCTATGATAATAAAATCAATTGGCAGACTCTTGAAACCTGTTTGAGCTGTGTAATCCATCACAGCAAACATCCAGTCAGCAAAACCTTCTGCATTGCTTTATTCTGCAAAAATAATGCAACTTTGGCAAAAAATGAATGCAGGATTGATTTTCATTATGATGGATTAAACAACTCAAGCACGGTTCTTTTTCTTTTTTTTTTTAACTTGCATATCCTATTTATTAGAAAATCTTTTTAATAGCAATAACAGCGAAAGACAACAACAACACTGTTTCCAGGCACTGTGAAATTTATATCACAAACATTAAAAATAATGCACTCTCCGTAATTTTTGTAGAATTATCCACAATTGGTAAAACGATAACAGGTGAATTAAATATGAAGAGGCAAACGGACAGCTATTCCGACAGATATGCTGTCCATTTTATCCATCTTGCAATGTATAAATCATTTCTCAGTCTTAATGGTAAAGTCAGTCTTTCCATCTTATGGATCTTTTTGATGGTTTGGGGCTAATTGTCTGCTGTAGATGGATAACTCCAGCAAGTGTCAAGGGTCTGTTCATAGATTTTCATATTGTGCCGAAATGAAAGAAAGCCATCGGATGTTTGGAGCAGCAGCATGTTTTTCGAAATGTCAGCTTCAATGTAAAGTGCACTGCTTAGTTGTGAACGGACATAAGACATGCAACATTGTCTTAGCGTCTCACTATTGTAAAATGCTGACTCTTTTTTTTTCTTTTTGCAGGCCTGCCCTGTAGGATCCCGTGATTTCCGAGAGAAGCAGTGTGCCGATTTCGACAGCATGCCTTTCCGTGGGAAGTACTACAACTGGAAGCCTTACACTGGTGGTGAGTTTTTATACAGCAATTTGTAAATCCATTGATACGTTTGTAAGTCCACTGATTGAAGTTTTTGTGTACAGTTTAGTTTGAACCTAAATTAAATTAGGTTGTACCATTAGAACTTGAAGAATGCCATAGCTAGTAAAGGCTAGTAAACTTCAGTAATGTGTAAATCAGTTGCTAGGTTGCTGGACGCAAAAAACCATATAATCATCCAAAGACACCAGAATGATCATATTTCAAACTCTTGCACATTCAAAATCCAAACTGCAGAGTTTTAAACAAGTAAGGGGGTGCCTGAAGGTCTGTGCTGCCGTTCACTGTACGTCGATGGGTTAACGAGTTGCCTTCAATTGGCTCCAACTTTTGGCCAAGCATTTATGATGTAGGCTATAGGACACACTATGCATCCTAGGATGTAAGCAAATAGGTTAAACGTAAATATTTTTTGTACCATAAACCAAACAAAGCAAAACTTGATTATTTCCATTATTAAACCAAGGTTTGACCACAAACTTATGAGACAGCCATTGTCACCACTCTTTGTCACGAGATCTCCGCAGAGATAGTGTTTGGAGCATTAATGGCAGATTCAGGGTCAGTTTTCCATTATACTTTATTGACATGGTTAGTGTACGATGAATAATCTGGCTGGTTCCAAAGCAGCTTCATACCATTTCACACTATGACGCGAATTATTGATAGAATTATTGATTGCACATTGTACGAAGGGCTAAATCATCAAACAAACACGGTTTCTATTGTACAACTGTCAACACTGCCGTCCACTCAGAAGCAATCAGCTATGTAAACAGACACTGACTGTGTCTGTAACATAACTGCTAAAAATTAGCATCTTAGGGGTGAATATATATATTAAACTTAACTGTAGGCTTTACAGATTTAGGAGTTTTCATGGCATTTCGAATGATTGGGAAATATCTGATTATGCTAACCTAACCGATGCTATTTAGCTAGTCATTTAGTCTGACCATATTAGCATAACATTTTGTAATTTGAGGTATATTTTGTAGTTTTCCTTAACAGTAATTTAAAATCTTTCCAGTTGTCATCATGTTTTAAAATTGTCACGTCAGATATGTCGACCATGTTTCCAGGTACCTCTTTTATTCTGCCATCTAAACAGGTCATATGCTAGAAAGCTTCCTTCAGTTAGCTTGTTTGGTTAGCTACTCAACAGTTACACCTGGCAATGAGTGGGTGTAAATATTTAGTAACAACTAATCTCTAGGTATGAACTACTTTGATGTGTAATTCTTCACTTAATAAACACTTTTATGTTACAACTAGGCTAAGTTCGAACTTGTGAAGAGCGTCCATTTCATACATCCAGTCTCGGCGTTTTTCAGTGGCGAGCTGCAAAACTTTTCTCTCATCCTTTTTGCGTCACAGATGACGGTCTGCAGGCCGGCCTGCTTGTGTACCCTGTTAACACCCACAGTGGGACGGTCTCTTTGATGAGTAAAGAATTCTTCAGATTCCTTTACATTGTGCTATGTTCGAAGACCCTCTCCGGTCGATCTGCTGCTGGTCCAGCCTGGAAGATTTTATTCGGACAGATGTCCTGACACATGTCATGTCAAGAATCTCCCAGGAGGAGGACTGGAGCTCATTCTTTGGTCTATTCTGGATCAGCATTTATCTGACTGAGCCAGAATGGGTGGAAATGCTATTGTACTATCACAGTTATTGGCAGGAGTTAAGGAGAACAGGCTTTGTGTCATTCTCCCCCTTAGCTCTCCCCTTGATGTCTGCAGATCATGGAAAATATCCACTTAACTAAAAACACAAATAGCTCAAAGAAAAAGTGATAAGAGTTTGAAGCATGTAAACACAGCTTTTATTTTCTTTTAGAGATGGAAGGGCTAAAGTTACATCCCTTTTATCTGAAGGGTCTGTTTTGTCAAATCCATCACCTCCTGACTTGCGGCACTCTGTGGGCTGGGAGCTGTCATGTAAAAACAGCAGATAACCTGTGTGTGGATGTCAGTGTGATTGTTGTTGGCAGCCAGCGCTGTCTCTGTTGGTGTCAGTGTTGCGGTGACGTCATATTCGGGGTTTTAGATCCGAGCACCGCTGACTTTCCTCCACATGATTATTATTGTCAACAAGTCGAAAGGAGATCCCAGAGCTGGCCGCAAGTCCCGGGACAACACTAGTGTTGTATTGTCAGGGGCTGTTAGGGATCAGGTCATGTTGTCTGGTTTCTGTGTGCAGGCTGAACTGTAGATAACCGTGGGCTCTGTCTGTGTGTATTCTGTGTAACCCAGGTGGTGTTAAGCCCTGCGCGCTGAACTGCTTGGCAGAGGGCTATAACTTCTACACAGAGCGCTCTCCTGCAGTCATAGATGGCACCAGATGTCAGGCTGACTCTCTGGACATTTGCATCAATGGAGAGTGTAAGGTAAGGGAGCAATGTTTTGTCATATATGGTGCTTATGGGCATTTAAAAGCCTAAATCCAGATGATCTATGATGTAGGATGCTTTGCAAATTTCTGTTTTATTCTCCTACATGAAACTCTTGAAGCGAAAGCTCCGTTTTATTTATTAAAACTTCGGTGAAACAGTTAGTAACTAATAGCAAATTAATCTGCAACAGTTTTGATTGAGTGCATTAATTGTTTAGGTGATTTCTCAAGCAAAAATAACAAACATTCCCTAGTTTAAGCTTCTGAATTGTGAGAACTTTATTATTTTCTTTGTCTTATTTGATAGTAAACTAAGGGTTTTAGGTCTTTTAAAAAATTGTAATATGATTTTTTTTCACTGTTCCTTATATTCTATAAACCAAACAATTCAATCGAGAAAGTATTTGGCAGGTTAACTGACATTAACAAATAACAAATGGGAATTGCAGCCCTACATTGTTCTTACTCAAAGTAATTGCTAAGATATCAGAATGCAGGAACGTCGTTAAAATAGGTCTAAGGGGGCAACAAGAACCAGTGATGAGATGATCTGATAGGTCGTAAACAAATTTGCAGGTTAGCCAAACTTATTTGGAGGAGAAAACAAAGGCGATCACCCAAACTATCCGCTGTAAACATTAATCATAATTTACAGACAGACTAAGACCGACTGAGCAACAGTTAGGTGTGGTCACTTTTGGTTTTAACTTCAAATAAAGTGGTTCAGATAATCTGGCTAAACTGTCCGCTTGTTTACAACCTGTTGACGGCTTGTATTTCTTGCCACATTGGACCTATTATGAGCGATGTAGCCACTTTCCCAAATCTGAGGATTTACTTTGATGAGTGCAGTGTTATCATAACTGATACAACTAATGCCTGGAGCTATGAAAATAAAACCCAAGCTGTGCTATAATGAGCCATTTCCTCTTGTAATCACCAGCCTGTCAACATTAGTAGCCGTGAAATAGCGAGAAATTCACTGATAATGTTTTGGTTTATAAAGAATGACTTGAAACAATGTTAAAAATGAGTGATAGTAAACTTTTACTCCTATTTGACAAGAAAATCTTAACTGAAACTCCGCTTACTGACTTTTTTTGTGGGGCTTTCAACTGCATGTCATGGACTTCCTCAGTGGACAGAGTTATGATGGAGTTATCATGTGACCAGAGTTCCATTCCCAGGTCACATGATGACAACTGAGTAAACTCTGTCTGCTGAGGAAAACTGTGAGATGTGGTTGAAAGCTCTGGAAAAAGCTGGTAAGTGGACCTTGAGTTGAATTTTTTTATCTCACACTACTGTTTCCATGGTTTTAATTCCGTATTCATAGTTTGTTATAGAAGGGCTGATATTTTTACGTTTAACTTTATAATTTATTAGTTTCTTTCTCATTGATTAAAGGCTAATTTTCCCTTAAACAGGACGAAGTGAGGACTTTTAAAATTCATATACTCAACATAATAAAGTAGCATAAAATTTCCAGATATAAATATGTGATCAATCCTTTGTGATGAAGGCAAATCGGACAGATTTGCAGAATATGAGATGACATGTTGATGCAGTGGCTGGCACTCTGCCACATCGAATCCAGTATTATGATCGATTTACATGTGAAATGCAATAAAAGAAAGTATGCATCTCCTGCCCTGAAATGATAAAATTACACACAAAAGTATGAAATTTTCCTTGGTGGGCTCTTGTGAGTGTTTGTGACTGATATTTCGTCAAAATTACAGCCGGAGTGAAATTTCAGCTCTACATTGGATGACCTAGCAAGAATTTGCTCAGCCTCCGTGCCTCGAGTTTTTATCTCTGACGGCACAGTTTGCTAGACACTGATTGCATAAACACGACTGCACAAAACCGCACCATTCTCCGGTGAAGAACAATCAGGCCTTTGAGTTGCTGATTGTGGCTGATTGTGATCGAATGACTGGCATTGCTCTTTTCGACTCTTATCAGGGCTCCGCAGCCTCGACCGGGATTGTTTTGTGATAAATAAAACACAAAAATCATTGTTTTGATTGAATGATGATTTTATATATATTTGAAAAGTCTGATTTAATAACAAGGCAAAATAACATTTTATTGAAAGGAGTTGGCAGTTGGCGCTGTCTTTGTTTTCATGAGCATAGATCAGTTTGTGTGTGTGTGTGTGTGTGTGTGTGTGTGTGTGTGTGTGTGTGTGTGTGTGTGTGTGTGTGTGTGTGTGTGTGTGTGTGTGTGTGTGTGTGTGTGTGGAGATGAGGGTTTTTGTGTATTTTCTGAGATGCAGCTGAAATAACTTTTTGGTCTTTCGCTTAAAGTATTTGCTTTGACTTCCACCTGACCGTACAATTTGATTCCTGTTTGGCTTGAAAATATAGTGTCTGTGCCCACAACATCAGTCTGATTCTAATATAAAAGCACAACATGATGTGTGTTTTAATGGGAAGAGAACTCTAAGAGGTGGAATATTCCCTACCAGAGGAGCATTGCAGGTTTATTTCCAGTCTGAATCCAGCACGTTGTTTTATTTCAGAGGCTGGCTCTCCGGGTTCACTGCCACACTGTGATAAATCTCTGGAACACTGTCTGCTTGGAAAGCTGTCAGAAACACTCAAAACTGCTAAGTTGTGCACATGTGTTGGAGAGAGAGAGGGAGAGACAGAGAGAGAGAGAGAGAGAGAGAGAGAGAGAGAGAGAGAGACAGAGAGAGAGAGAGAGAGAGGAGAGACAGAGAGAGAGGGAGAGAGAGAGAGAGGGAGAGAGGGAGAGACAGAGAGAGAGAGAGAGAGAGAGAGTGATAGAGTAGAAAGAACCTGGGAGGTCCAGAGGAGGAGTGGAAGTGTCAGTGACAACAGTAATCCTCCCGGCTGTATTGCCACACAGTATTAAGTTGATAAAGCTGTTATCACACAGCTTGGAGACTGTGGCTGTGTCTGAAATCACTCCCTATTTACTATACAGTACATTCATTTACCGCCTGCCATTTTCCTGAAATGTGTGCTCTGTATAGTGTACGTCTGCAACTAATGATTATTTTCGCTATCGATTAATCTGCAGATCATTTTCTTGATGAACTGATTAATTGTTTGGTCCATAAAATGTCCAAAAATATTGAAAAATGGCCATAATATTTTCCCAGAGTCCTTGTTGGCGTAAATAAGTGTCTTGTTTCCGAAGGATATTCAGTTTGCAGTGATATAAAACAGAGAGAACAAGCAAATCTGCCCATTGGAGAAGCTGCACACTGACAATCTTTGGCATTTATGCTTAGAAAATGGCTTAAATGATTCATTGATTACCAGAATAGTTGTGGATAAGTTTTCCGTCGATCCAGTAATTGACTGATCAGCTAATTGTTGCAGCTCTACTTTGTCTAATATATGTGTACCTTACAAAATTCCCACAATTCTCCAGCGGCGTACCAGGGGCATGAGGCACCGTGAAAAAGAAAAAGAAAAAAAAAAAAAGACAGAGAAATGACAAAGACCTTCCCACAAAATTCCCAATTCCCACAAAAAAAAGAGAAGTCTCCATGGTTTGTAAACTTGTTTCTTTTAACAATCAATCCCACAATGCAACATACTGCATTGTGGGATTGCTAAAATTTCCACTGTGTACGTATTGTGCATACAGACATACAAACAGTGCAGAAATACTTTCAAGAGGCAAAATAATTTAATAACTGTACACTATAAAGGTACCGTACACAGGGAGCAGTTAACACAAAGAGCACATGGGAGTATTGGTTCTCCAATACAAGTTAAAGTCCTGCATTCACAAACTTACACGAGTAAATGTATAGTAGTCTTGATGTACTGAAATTTTACAAGTGAACTTGTTGAGGAATGGTTCCCTTGAATACACAGTATATTACATTAGACCTAACAATAGACTGTGGGCTGGACATGTAACAAATATTTTCGCATTGCAAATGCTTTAGCGAGACTGTGTACTGCTGATGTTGCAGCATTTAAAAGAGGAAAATAACAAAAACACAGTTCTTGCCCTCAATCAGACTCTAGTGAATACATTGTAAAGCTCCAAGACATTACCAATTAAGCAATGATGAAGCAATCGCCACAAATTGAGCACAGATAAAGCTTTAACGGACTCCATATGGCCGCCCTGTTAAGATTTATGCAAAGCCAACAATTTTATATTTCTTACATTGGCTAATTTCAACACTAGGAGTCCATCATTTTTTATGGGATCTCCTATGACCTACACCTAAAATCCTGCTAGGTTACTAGCAATTGCAGCTGTAAGTGCGACTATCAGTGAAGTTTTGTTAGGGATAAGGCAGGTGTTGTCCATATTTTTCCTACTGTTAACACGTCCCATGAAACCGACGATGTGTTCATCCGTCTCTCTGTAGTTTCTGACTTGTGGCTCTCAGCACCAAGCGCACTGATTCCTAGTGAAGATGTCAAGCTCTAAAAACAGGTCACAAATGTATAGTTTCGTTTTTACCAAAATTCAAGTATTTTCCTAAAACAGCTGGGCACTACTGGGGACTGTTTTCAGCCCGCGGATCAATACACATTTGGTGCTCTGGCGAGTGTTTCCAGCAGCAGGACGGTGTCTGTTGGATTGGGTCAAAATAAGCTACAATGTGTGTGTGTTCATGGTAATGAAGGAACGTGTCACCCGGTGCCACAGAGCTCCATGGAACAGAGGAATTGTTAGTCTTTTCATGGGATTTGATAACAACAAGAAAACTATAGAATATCACCAAAGTGATCCTTAGAAAGTATCAAATATTTACTTATGAAATTGTGGACTGAAAGTGTAAAAGCTCATAAAATGGAAATTATCAAGCAATTCTAGAAAAAAAAATCTTGGCTTCCTAACTTCTTAATGTCCACTTAGAAGCTGCCGTATCTTGCTCAGTTATCATGGACAACTACTGTTTCTAACGTCAAGAATGGTAATCCACACTCAGAGTACGTTAAAACACGAATAAATAACTTCAGAACTCGAGTCAATGTACTTTCCTTTGCTTCCTGCCTCTGCTGTTTCCACAGATCCACAGATAATCCACAGATAAAAACTCTCTCCACTGACGCTGCCCAAGCTTTAGGTGACTGAGGCTGAACGGGATTGTGTGGATGCTGTATTAATCAAAAAAAAGAAAAAAGAAAAAGGAGGAGATTATATTCTGGTGATTTCCTTTATAAACAAGCAAGACAAATTCCTCCCAAGAAAATCCGCTCCAACGGTCCCAATTAGTCCTGTTACAGCATTTCTTTTTTTCAAGGTCTTTCAAGTAATAGTTTGATATTTTGGGAAATTCGCTGATCTGCTCTCTTGCAGAGCGTTGAGGCCTGTGGTTGACCGGGGACCAAGAAGATCAACTATCATGACCGCTCTCACGTCCGTACAGTAACTATGAAGCTACAGGCAGCAGCTAGTTAGTTTAGCATAAAGAATGGAAACAGGGGTAAACAGCTAGCCCGGCTTGGTCCGAAGGTAACAAAATCTGCCCACCAGCACCGCTAAGCCTGAGTACACGTGACTGTTTACTTTGTTTGTTTGATTCATATACAAAGTGAAGAAAGCAAAGGAACAGATTTCCCAAAAACTATTCCTTTAGAGACCAGAAAGCCTGTTCTCTGAAATCTGACCAAGGGAGTTTTGCAAAATAAACTCGTAATTTCACAGTAAAATATAAATGCTAAATAACCAAAATCCTAGATCCCTTCTCCAGTCTTCAATTAAAACAACGCTCACTCTCCTTCTCAAGCATGTGGGCTGCGACAACATCCTGGGATCGGATGCTAAGGAAGATCGATGCCGCGTGTGTGGAGGGGATGGCAGCACCTGCGAGGCCACGGAGGGACTCTTCAACGAGTCTTTGCCCAGAGGAGGTGAGACATATCTGACCCCGGACATGCTGTTGTGGGATGAGAGGCTTAAATATTCTTTCATCTCAGCTTTCTATTAGGCCTCCACTGATGTATTTCGCAGCAGCCTTCAGGCTTATTTGATTCAGCCGGTGGGGAAAGGGGAGACGCAGAGAGTGTGTTCTGGTTTGATGACCGCATGTGACAAACTTAAAGTCACTGGAGATGGCCGTGAGGAAAACAAAATAACTCACCGTCCTTTTTGGCAAAGCAGCAGCTTTTGTCCAAAATCCAACACGTCCCTAAAGCCAGCAAAATAATCTCTCATGGAAATGTGCCTTTTTCACCTTTGTCACTCACTGACAGAGCACATGTTTTTTGGCTAGAATTAGGAATGTCAGAATATAGATCAAAACATAATATTTTTCCCATTAATTACAACTTGGAGTGAAGAAATCAGGGGTGTAGTGATAGAGGCTTGGTGTTGGCTGTAGCCTGAGGTCGTCTATAGAGACGAGGAGAGGGAGAAAACATATTTCTCCTTCTATGGTATGGCTAGTAAACCATCTAAAAATACTGTGTGCATGTGTGTGTGAAGAAAAAGGAGGGGATCGTTTTGTCCTCCTGCATTGTCCTTTTTCGGTGATTTGGAATTTATTCTATAGGTACTCCTACCTAACATGATATGTAACTTTCTGGCTGCTCTGTGATGTAACATGTACGTCACATGGAAATGAGAATTTGGGGGGGGGGTGTGTGTTTGAGTGGGAGAAATTCCGCTTCAATGATGAGTGTCCTTGTCTTCCAGGCTACATGGAGGTGGTGCAGATCCCAAAAGGATCAGTTCACATCGAGATTAAAGAAGTGGCCATGTCCAAGAATTATATCGGTAAGTGATGGCCTTGAAATGATTAGGTCACATTCATGATTTAGACTAAAATGAACTTTTGCGCACTTTATTTTTATTAGCCATGCCAGTGGCGGGGCTCTAGGGATGTCGATGTCGGTCTGTTGACCACTGTGGTCCGGGCTGAAATATCCGTCGGATGGGTTCCCATGAAACTTTGTACACACATTCGTGGCCCCCAGAGGATGAAGCCCACTGACTTTGACAATCCCCCGACCTTTCATCTAGAGCCACCGACAGGTTGATATTTTTGTTTTTTAGTGAGTTTTTTTAGTCCACAGATTGCCATGAAATTTTGTAAAGATATTCACGGTTCCCGGAGGATGAATCCAAACGGCTTGAGCGATTCGCTGGCGTTCCCTCCAGCGCCATGGTAAACGCGCCTCCTAAGCATCTGAATGTCAGCATTGTCATTCTGAGCACATTAGCACGCTAAACTTAGCTCAAAACACCACTGTGTCTAAGGACAGCTTAACAGAGTCGCTAGCATGGCTTTTGACTCTTGATCTTGTTTCATTATCTATCCATCAGTCTCAGCAGACTCTGTAATTCACTTCAGTTTTATGAGTTGGCAATTTGCGACATCAAGCTGTTTCATATTATGTGTTCTGTTCTGTGTCAACCAAATTTCCAGGGATTTCCTTGTGTCTTTGTCAAGAGCAAATTATAAGGTGCCATCGTTTAATCTCCCGTTGCCTAGTGTGAACCCATAAAACAGTATGTAAAAAAAAAAACAAAAAACAAAACAAAACAAAACAAAAAAAAGCCCTCACTGAATCTTTGCGTGTGTGATGGTTGTCTTGGCACCAAACTCATCCGTTCCACTCCAGACTAAACAAAAACTATTTGCAACACTGGCAGCCCCAGAACCAAAACAATCAAACAACCGGACTCAATTAAGCCAGTTCTGTGTCTTTTCATTAACAAGAGCTGGACATGTGACAGTGTGTTGAATTTATAGCTGATGGTGTTGATGGAGGGCTTAAGTTACACTTTGAACCAGGGAGCTGCATCAGATTTATAGGGCCTTGGTGACAGCTGCCTGGTCCACCAGGATTATGGAGGATATGATGTCTGTATATCAAAATTTAAAGAGTGCAATTTTGGCTTTTGTGTTGGACTAGATTTTTCCCTTCCAAGCAATTTGTAACTTTGTTATGAATTTGAAATCTGTGACCCCAGTGATAATATTTTTCTTTTGTAGCATTGTCTGAATTCTTTGCTATTTAGGTCAGTAAAGTTTGCATTTTTTAATGTTTTATTAAAGCGAGAACTGAGACAATGCAAAACTGGAGAGTAGAGTGGAGTTGTGTAAACTGCAACGTTCAAAATAACAAAATCACAAAGTCAGTGCCGGATGTGCAGAAAATGAATTTATTGAGAAGAGGATTGGGATGTGTTAAAGACGAGTAAACTGTTGTTCATCTAATCCACATAAATACAGCAGAGGGGAATCTGGAGAGCACGAGCCAGAGAGACAGAGTAGCGAGCGGTTGGATCATTTCTCCTCAATTTGGCCCCATTACAATGCAGAGAAAGTGGATATTTTCAGATCTGTTGTGCTTGGAGACCAACTTTTGTTTTGACAACCAGACAGAGTGGTATTCATGAGGTTCGTCCAGGCTTTCACCTGAACTGTGTTTTCTTTCTCTTCCTAAATTAGACATACGTACATGTTGGTGCACGTGAATGTCTTCGTTTACACTGGGTTTCTTCTCAGTCTGTCGAGGGATAGGAAGTTGTCAGTGTCATCAGGGAGGCCAAGGACGACGATGATGATGATAATGAAGGTTAAGGACGGCAATGACATCACGCCGAGTGATTGTCTCCGCCTGTTGTCTCTGCTACTGTTCCCTCTTCAAAGTATTTCTCGCTTCCTGTGATTACCTAGCTTTGAAATCTGAAGAGGATGATTATTACATCAACGGAGCGTGGACCATCGACTGGCCCAGGAAGTTTGACATCGCAGGGACGGCCTTCCACTACAAGAGACCCTCTGATGAACCGGAGTCTTTAGAGGCGCTGGGAGCTACCACTGAAAACCTGGTTGTCATGGTAATGCAGCATTTCTTTTTGGTCTTTTGTCACCCCACCCCCCCGTAGATTCCCGTTTGATAGTTTTCTTTAATGATCTCCTCAGTGTTTTCAGTGTTTACATGTGGCCTAACAGACGTGTCGAAAGCATTAAGCTGAGTTTTTTTGGAATATTTTAAGACCTGCACTGTTTCTTCCCCGTGTAAGCTCCACCAACTGTCAGTTGAAAAGCGTGAAACCAGGGGCATGAATTTGCTTCGCGACACTGCGTGAGATACAAACAAAGTGGGGATCAGCGGATACAAACATTGTGCTACTAGCAGGCAAAAACTTTACACTGTACCTTTAAGTTTTTTATCCACACAGGCTCGCTCTTTTGACTTTGGACTCTCATCAAAGAGATATTTGTGCAACTTAGTGCTCATCTTTCGCACCGATGTTTCAACTGGTAGAGTTTCATGTCCATGCTCCAACTGCCAGCCACCTACAGTAACACTGTCTATGCAGAAAGTGAATGGGAATTTAACTTCCAGAAACTGGGACAGCTGAAGCAACGCCTCTCACTTTGCAACTCTATATTGATATCTTTTTGGTGGTCCTGTACACTGTATGCTGTATGCTGTTGGTCTCTGTCCGTCGACTTAAACTCAACATCTGGGTGCTAACCTTAGATGACCCTCAGCCAGTGGTTTGGGGTTGAAAGCTGTTTTCATGTAGATATTGAAAGAAAAAAACTGTTGTGGCTGAGTGCAAACACAATATCACTTGATTTAGTGAGCATCTATGTTATTCTTTGGGCGTTTGAGCCTGCATGTTAAGTACCATAGATGCATTTATCTTTTAATGTGTTTCAGGACACGGTTGTGTATGGATGTGAGGCAACTGAGCATTTTCATGCCGTAATACTCGGTGGTTTCTGCCTTGACATGAAGGCTGAAAATAACAGACCACACAGCACCATTGGAATAGACAAGCAACTGGCCACTCGACCACTAGCCATTTCTTTGCGGCTTGCAAAGCTGTGCCTAGCTTCCTGAGTTTCTGCATCCAGCAGACTAATATAAACCCACCATGGCCTCACTGATCTGGATTGTTCAAACTGCATTTAAAATTGCTATGATAGGTACTTTAATATTAGTGGATCACATTACTATGTGCAATGTGAAAGGGGTCACCCACAGAGAAATTATCACCTGATTCTGTAGTTCCCCTCAGCTCCACAGAGACTTTTAGCATCTTTCAGCTCACCGTTTTGGTTTTATGGCACGGCACTTTAGTTTTTTGGTTCAGTGTCAGCGCTCTCAACAGCTCTAAGCTCTAATAACTCGATGTACGCTACCTGTCCAGCATCACGTGGCAGCCAGACGAAGTTAGCACTTGACTTCTATGCTGGTGAGCATAGAAGCTGAGCAGAGCCAGATATTTCTCTGAGGACTTGGTGGAGACCCAAACAGAGCTAAAGGAGGGTGAATATTTGACTTACATTTGTCAGGTGGACACGATTACAACTCCAAATATACGCTCCAGTCATACCACTGACTAGCTAATAATAAGTAGGTGTCGTTTTTACAGCTTTTGCGCTGTCCTAGTTGCAAAAAACCCCCAAACAAACACAACTATTCCAGCTTTAAGCATAAGAATATGCTCAGTATGAATGCATGAATATACTTGACTTCGTGGTCATACTGAATATAGACATTTTACTAAAAGTACCATCGTTCCCTGCCCAACCGCACTTTTTTTTCTTTCTCTGTCCTCACCTTTAATTTGCTGTGCTCTGTATTTCAGGTCCTCCTTCAGGAACAGAACATGGGAATACGCTACAAGTTCAACGTGCCGATCCAGCGCACAGGAAGTGGCGACAACGAGGTGGGCTTCTCCTGGCACCACCTGCCCTGGTCTGAATGCTCGGCTACCTGCGCCGGAGGTAAGTCAGCACCGCAAGCCACGATTTATTTGCTAAGTCTGTTTCTGTTTCACTTTGTCGCATTTTGCTTTTACCAATACACTACACACTCAAAACGTTTTTGCCACATATTGACTTCATTTTATTTAAAATCAAGTTGTTGTCTGTGTAAATTGAAAATGTGCATAAAAACAGGTGCATGGAAAACCCACTTGGTCGAAAATGAAACCTCTACAATCGCAGCTCACTTTGCAAAAGGTCTTCAGTGCATTAAATTCCTCTTGGTTATATCACAGCTAATATCTTTACTGCTGCCAGGTGTCTGTCAGGTGCCAGATACACAAACACTCCAATTTTGTCATGTTTTTTTTTTAATTTTTTTTTTTTAATATGAATTCTAACATTATACAGATTATTTTAAGCAGAGCTTGGTTTAGCCGCCAGTCACATGACATACAGTATGTATCCCCCCCCCCCCTTTTTCTTCATAAACACTGATTTTCTAAAACTGTTGTATAAGTTTTCGTGATCAAAGTTTATTTTTCTATGAGAGAAGAATACTGTCTTCTCAGTGTCGACCTTCTGCTGAGCTCCGGTGGCCAGTTGTCTTTTGAAAAAGAGCACTTCAAGCATTTTGGTGTTGAATACCATAACACGCTGTGGGTGTTTAAATTCTTTTTGAATATTTCTAACCTTCTCAGACATTTAATACTTCATATCTCGTGTGTGTGTGTGTCATTCTGTAAATCTTCCCCAACCAATAATTCCACAAATGCTGAAGAGCAGTGTGTGGAAACCCAGTATCATAATTTGAGATGGGTTTCCAAAATCATTACTTTATAGCACGGAGATTCAGCCCTCTAATAAATTCAATATGTATATTTTCCATATTTTAGCCAGAGTAATGAATATGGTGTAATTTCTGTGAATGAGCTGCTCTGCATAGCTTCTGGTTTACCAGCGCTGCACACAGATACGGCCGCTCTTCCAGAGCGCTTGCCCTACAAAGTCAAACATTCAAAATCTGAAACCGCAGTGAAATGTTGACCATGGCCTCAAGAATGACTAAACCAAACCTTTTAGCCCAAAAGCAATGGGTTTCATGTAACAATAAATAGTGTTTCTTCCCAGTTGTCAAGCGTGGCCTGGATGGGTTTGTAATATTTTGTAAAAGCATGACTGAATAAGCATGTGGGTTTTTCTGAGGAAGGATTTCCAAGTCCAGAGCAGAAGTTTGAAACTATTCCTTAGATGGGGAAGCACACATTGCCTTCCAGTGTCATAAACATGCCTTTGCATTGTTTATCCAAATGATCTAATCTGTGTCTACTGTGTGTCTCCCGACCGCACGGAGCTTTAAATCAGTAAAATGTTATTTGATCATTTACCCATTTGATACAGCTAGCTCAGCTAATCATGAATTGTTGTTTAATATATCACGACAGTAATAAAATTTGTAAAAAAAACCCCACCTTTTGACAGCCTTACGACTGAAACTCTTTTACCCCATGCTTCGCACTATTCCTCCAAACTGTATTTCACTTCAAGCACAGATGGGTAGATTTTCTATACTTCACACACACACACACACACACGCACGCACGCACGCACGCACACACACACACACACACACACACACACATCAATATCTCATTACAGCTGCCAGACAAGTCTGCTGTGGGAGATGTCCCACGAGGGTCCAAACGGACCCTTTCTGAGTTGGTATGGCATACACACATGCATGCGCACACGCACACACACACACACACAAAGCACATGCACGCGCACACACACAGTGGGAGGTGTGACACCGATACGGTAGCCCTCACTCTCTCCGTTAGAAGCCAAAGTAAAGAGCTCTCTGTTCTGTGAAAGTGATTTGCCAAGATATCCTGCAAAGAATCAGGAATTTACATGTCTGGATTTACTACAGACTGAAAGCGATACCATCTCCGCTCAAACACAGCGCTCGACACGACGGCCGGCTTCCATGTTTCTGAAGGGGTTTGATGTGCGAGATCAGCTGAGCTCGGCGCTGCCTTAATGATCGGTTGTTTCCCCCCGCAGGTTCCCAGAAGCAGGAGGTGGTGTGTAAGAGGCTGGACGACAACTCGGTGGTGCAGAACAGCTACTGTGACCCAGACAGCAAACCTCCAGAGAACCAGAGGGACTGCAACACTGAGCCGTGTCCCCCCGAGTACGTATCACTGAACCTCGATTATGGTCGGTATCAATTGATCGCTTTGTCAGCTGATTGATCAGTCGTCTCGGTTGTCCGTAAGACGACGGAAATTAGTGAAAAATTCCAATCCCAAGTTCCCAGAGCCAAGGGGTTGTCTTCACATTGCTTGTTTTGCCCGACCAACAGCCTAAAATCTAAATTTGTTAAATTTATGATGATACTAAACACAGAAAAGCAGCAACTCCTCACATCTGTGAAGCAGGAGGTAAAAAATCTTTGGTGTTTTTGCACGATAAAAGACTTAAATGTTTAATAAATTATCATTGTTGTCATTGCTTGCCATCAGTTGTTTTTATTTTGATTAATTTCTCGATTTTTCTTAAATTTTTCTTTCATTTTTTTCCCCCCATTTTTTCCCCCCCAATTTTTTCCAGCTTAGTTTAGTACTTTTGTATATGAAAACATTTTTTTATTCTGGCTGATGACAGCGACGAGACTAAACCCAAACAATAAAGTTGCAGGTCGTAAAACCGTAACAGTGAGCTAAGAGATGCTAAAACGCTCCTGAGAACCGAGGAAAACTGCCTCAGGTGATAATTCTCTGTAGGTTTGCCACTGCCAGCGACACCTTTCACTTTAAACACAGACATTTGATCAATGACTCCTATAAAGATATTGAGTATAGCAGCTTTAAGTTAATGCTTTCAAAAGAAAAACCCTCCATAAAAATGCAACTGACTCATGATATCAATTCGTCTTCAATGAGCCCTGGTTCTAAAATGTGTTTGGGAGAAAATAATAAAATAAAAGGGCAGTGATTTATAACTGCATATGTTAACTATTTTCAATGTTCTGCTCATGCCAAGAATAAGAGCCCTGAATATGACCACCTGTGTTTGATTGTTTTGGCCTCTTTACCAATCCTCGAGGGGTAATATACACGTATACAGGTGGAATATGAACTCGTATTTGGTGGCCAAATGTCCGTAAACCCCACGCTGTAGCTGGAAGCGCGGCCAGACTCACTTCAATCATGTCTGGAAAAAGAGGGATTAAATGCATCAGGTTAATTAGTTTCAGGCTATCTGACAATTATTTGTGTATGAGAATAACTGCTGGTGTCTCTCAGCTGGGTTTCAGCCAAAAAAACTGATAGTATCGTAAATCTACTGTGTAAGTGGTAATTTGTTTTCATACAATCGGACTACAGTCTTGGGTTATTTATTCTCACATCTGTATTCAGTGGACGCAGACTTGTGGTATCTCATTTGTTTTGATTAATACTTGAAGGCTGGGGCAGTGCATGTGTGTACGGAGTTAGAGTGCACACATGGCATTTGTGTCTGTTAGGAAGGCAGGAACCCCTCCTGCAGCCTCAGGAGAGGCCGACTAAAGGAGACCATGTAAACACGATTGTTTTAATATAGCCAGAGTTTTATGGGCTCGAGTAATGAAAGCTAACACAGATGTTTGAACATGTTGTTAATTCTGTATACATTCTTCCAGATGATGTAATATCTCACAGGCTGGATGTGTTTGGAGGGCTGTTGTCTGGGTGGTTTTATGACATTAGTCTGAAGTGTGTAGACAGGGGGGTTGAACAACACTGGGTCTAATTTTCTGAAAGTCAAAAGCTCAACGGCCTGGCCTGGCATGGTATGGCACGGCCGGACACTGGACACCCGAGCGTACGCAGCGACATGGTGGTTACCTGTCTGTTTGTGCGAAGAGTTGGTTCGTATCGTAATGAATGTTAAGGTGTTGAAATCAAGACTCTTTGCCCAGGTGTTGGTCCTGTCTCCAACATCGTTTCCACACAGATAACGAAAGACTCTGTGTTAATAGAAGTGAAATGATTAGTTGATTAATTGATCAGTCGGTCAACAGAAAAATTTGCAACTATTTTCATAAGTGATTACTCATCAGAGTCATTTTTCAAGCCAAAATAATGAAAGAATACCAAATATTTCTCCAGCGTCTGCCGCTAAAATGTGAGGATTGTATGTTTTTTTTTGTTTTTTGTTTTGTTTCACATCACTGTAAACTGAATACCTTTGGTCGATGGTTGAACAAAACAAGACAGTTAAAGACGTCATGTTGGACTCTGTAAAGTTGTGGCAGGCTTGTTGTTATTTTGCTACCGTTTGTCATTTCATTGACTAAACGATAAAGCCAATTAATTGATGATGGGAATAATCGGTAGTTGCAGTCCTAAACGGTACCATAATATTACGTCCAGCAGCAGTAAGTGAGGTTTCGCTTGTGGTGCACATAGTTTCAGTGCTAATAAAGTAATCCGTCGACACTTTGGGAAACACTCTTCGTTAAGTACGGCGGTAGATCGGGACTGCGGCTCCGTACTTGAAATACAGACATGAAAGTGGTATCAATCTTCTCACAGGACTCTCCTCGAGAAAGCAAATAAGTGCATTTCCCAAAAAGTTGAACTGTTGCTCTCCATGGTCAAATGAACCCGCTAGGAGACCTCTCAAATACTTTATCAACGCCCTCTCCATTTCACGTTGTACTGCAGTGGTAAATATTCCCCAACAAATTTGCAATTAATCAAATAACCACTTCACCAGTTGACATAAAGTGAACCTGGGGCTTTTCCTGAGTAAGGTTTGAGAGGTATAAACATGTTTTATTAAAACTGTTTTGTTTTTTCATTTAACAAACAGAGACACAAGCAGCCGTGCAAGAACTTTCCCCAAATAAATTACTCTAAAATTGGCAAAATGTGGATTGAAATGAGGAACTGTCTGATAAAAGAAGTAAAGAAGATTTAGAATTTGAGCTGACATTCAACGCCAATTTTCTATGCTTGGCAGTTTTTGATACTCAGTGCTTTGGGCATATTTCCGTTGTTAATCAAGCCTTGATTAAGTAATTTAAATGCACAGAAACCTAATGTGATTTTACACTCTGACATTATTGATCGCCTGCAATGAAGTATCCACGGGGTGTATACAGTAACACGCCGGAATAACAACACCGACAGAAATCACAGGAGAGTTCGAAGACTGAGCTGTTTTAACTCGCGTGTCTCTCCTCCAGGTGGTTTATCGGTGACTGGTCGGAGTGTGGGAAGACGTGTGATGGCGGGACAAGGACGAGGACAGTCCTGTGCATCAGGAAGATTGGCCCGGCTGAGGAGGAGACGCTGGAGGACACCCACTGTCTGACTCACCGACCTATCGAACAAGAGTCCTGCAACAACCAGTCCTGCCCGCCGAAGTGGGTCACTCTGGACTGGTCCGAGGTCAGGCGATACTGTGACACTATTCTCTTTGGCTCATTGTGCTGTCCAGATCTTCCCTCTCACACCTCCTCCTCCCTCTTTAGTGCACACCTAAATGTGGCCCCGGCTACAAGCACCGCATCGCCCTGTGCAAGAGCAGCGACCTGACAAAGACCTTCCCGCCCGCCCACTGCCCGAGCCACAACAAACCTCCGGTCCGAATCCGCTGCAGTTTAGGGCGCTGTCCTCCTCCCCGCTGGATCCCTGGTGAATGGGGACAGGTAGGACAGCACCTCCTTCACATCGCAGCCGGATCTAAGAAGGAGAAGGCTCTTTTTTTTTTTTTTTTTAACTTGAGAATGATTTCAGCGATCTTCCCAAACAACAGTACGCCGGTTAATCCTTTAAAAGGACAGGTTGAATGTTTTAAAGACAAGAGATGCACAGATAGAATCCATGTGCTGGTGAATGGTTATTATAATTTACACCTGGATGACATACGGGGGGTTATAAGCAGGCCTGTGACGTGCGCGTGTGCGTAGAGGCTGTGTTTGTGTGTGCGAGTCCAAGTGCTCCGGCAGGCCTGGAGTGTGTGATCGGTGGCAGTAATATCCTCCTGGCTGTTTGAAGTTTATCTCTGCCTCAGACCAGGCCTCTCTATCACTTCCAGGAACACGATTTATAGGAAGACCGAGGAGTAGCATTCTTGGGTTCACCCTGACATGACTTAGTGTGCTCAGCAAAAGCTGTTGAACACTTTACAACACAGCTGACTCATGTTAGTGAGAGGACGCCAAAAAAACGTGCGTCAGAGAAAGTTGTATCTACAAAAAGTATTTGTTAATAATTTAGTGTAAAAGCGGAATTTTAAACAGTGCGCTCTGATGTTTAGAAGATGGTGGAGCGGATCGCTCCTGCTCTAGTGGAGGTGATATGGTGCTATCAGCGCCGTGCTGTTCAGGTCCGAGGGCAGAGGTCAAGAGTCAGGCAGCCTAGGTCGCAGTTGTCGATCGGCTTCTCCTCACAACGGCCACATGTGCGTACACAAACACCAGCAACACACTTTTACAATTCAATCAGTGCCAACAAGAGTCATGAACAAAGCAGACCTGAATGATAAGCTCAGCGTGGTCCATCAAAGAGCGGGCTCCTCGCCACGCCGAGCCGAGGTTAATACCTCATAGAGCAACAGCTGGAGTCTGCTCTTACGCAGCACTTTCTCATGCGCTGCAGAGATGTGTGTGTGCAGCCCTCTCCCTCTCTATCCACCTCTTTTCTTTTTCTTTTTTCTTTTTCTTTTTTTTTTTTGGCTGTAATTATAAGCTTCGCCCTCGCTGCTCCGGTCCCTCGCCGGCCAGCCCTCGGAGCGTCAGAAAGGGGAGATTGTTGCCAGCTACATAGCGTCTGGTCTCCCAGGCCAAAAGGTCACCGGTTCAAATCCCACTTAAGTCACACCATTGACGTACACCATCTGTCATGGCTGGCAGCGGGCCCTAATAAAGACTCTCTAATTGGGAAGGGATGACATGCGGGCTCACTGATCTGAGGCAGCCAGAGAGGATCAGTGAAGGTGACAGAAAGCCTGGTAGTTCTCTCGTCAGCGGGCGGCAGCCGTTTGTTGATGGCTGGGTTCATATCCAACACTCGTACATGGGCACACACATAGTGATGGCTGACAGGTGTTATTTCTCAGTGCTTCCAAAGTAGATTAATTACGAAGATATCCACTTTATTTGAGGCTTGTGTTTTGCCGAAGGTGCACTGGCACCTTCTGCAATTGTTTTTGTGGTCTTTCTTTGCAAAAGAATTTAACGGCCATCGATAGAACCAATCTAAGTTTTTACTACAACTGGCACATTGATAGAAGTCTGACAAAGGAATGCAGTTGCACATTTTGGGTTCAACGCAACAAGTTTTTCACATGCGAACAAACATTTTGTCGAGTCTCTGCTTCTTGTCTGAGAAAATCAAGCTAATATGGACAATATGCTGAAGGCGGCATCTTTATTTAGGCTCATCAACATACATTTAATACTCCAAAGGTGTGATGTGCAAATTAATTTTGCGGCTAAGACGCAGACACAGGAAGAGAGACACACGTAAACTTTGCTTTTTGTAATAATGATCAAAATAACTACCTTTTCAGAACAGCAGCAGGGAAAGAGGGAAATAAAAGATATAGGGAAGACGGTAAAAAAACAAGCACAATTAAGTGTACGACACAAAATAAAAGGTATCAAAACAAGAGAGAGCCAAGGGAAACAAATGGGTTTTAAGATGCTTTTTAAAGATATGCACTGATTTGGCTTCTCTGACACTGTGCAGGAGTTGATACCGGAGTCGAAGAGCAGCAACAGAAACAAGCACAAAAACAGTTCACACAAAGCAAAACCCACCAAGCTGAGGTCACTGTTTGGCCCCGGTGACCTTTTGTACCTTTTCACATATCATAGCACTTTCGAGTGTCAAGATGAGTCCAACAACTGCAGTCTGGTCAATGTCAGCCAGACAAATGGACTCATATTAGGCCAGTCAAACCTCAGCCTGCTGAGTACATGAAAACTGAAAACAGGTTTAAAAATAAACAAAGTGTGGACTTAATTTACATTTTGCATTGGTCCTGTTTATTCTGTTTAACCAACTTATCGCTTCCAGTGTGATAAGTAGAGCACAGGACTCACTGTGACTAAGATGTGTACGAGTCATCGTGCAAGAATGAACGAATGATCTTCTCACTATTAGTGAGTGACTAGATGTAACGTTCATGTGGCTCTGTCAGACGCACGGACGGGCGGCGGACCGTATCTGGCTAACACCTCCTCCGTTCCTGATCCAAAGCTCTCAGTCGGCAGAGGGTCCTCCTCGCACCCGTGTCCAGCATATTCTGCTCGACGCTTTCCTCTGCTTTGCCTCTGGAGTTGTAGCGCGTGTTACTTTGTTTGTCTTCCGGTTTGGTCTTCACACCTGCACAGCCGTGGCTGTGACAGGCAGCCCATGTGGGCGATCGAAGTACTTTAAAGAACCTTCAGCGCCTTACAGCTGCAGTGTGGGTACACTGCAAACAGGAACTGCTAATAGCTAATTCGGCACGCTTTTAATGTTGCCAGTTTGCCAAATATAGGCGAAAAAAAAGGGGGGCTCAAGTTGTAGCCCACAGCGTAACTCACTGATTCCAGGGCAACATTATACTTCCTGTTTACATTCCCAAAGCCCCCAAATTATGGGAACTGTGGTTCCAAAACTTACAGCATTATTATCCCCCAAATGCAGCGGTTGTTTCAGCTTTTTCTTGGGGGCGGGGGGGCTATACCAAGAGAAATGAACAAATAAAGTATTTTTTTAAATATTTTTTTAAGTATTTTTAAAATTTTTTTAGATAGTTGCAACAAAGGATAATAATAATATAAAAAAAAAGTAGTCATAATAAATAATACAAAAGCAGATAAGTATGAATAAAAAATAAGAACAAAATGAAAATACAGGTAGAAAACCAAACCTTGGTAAATAGAACTAGACTGTTTGGCTGTACCTTAATGAGTAATTCACATTCATATTTGAATATTCATATTTTCAAATCTTGTTCAGTTGCAGTCTTGTAGAGAAAGTTATTCTTTCCATCCTGTTCCTGGTTTCAGCCACTTTCTAGTAATGGCCTTCCAGCCAGCAGTACTTAATAGATTTGGCCTTATTATTACTTCATCTGAAACGATTTACCCCCAACTCCTTCAGACACGCACACTGGTTGTAGCTCAGCTCTTAGTCTGCGAAGAATTCGAGAGGAGAAACAATAGGTGTCACTCCGTTTCTCTTCTCGCACATGCGTAGAAACTAGTCTTTTTTGTGCAGAGAACAATCTTATGAGCAACAGCTGACCTGGCTACTCCGGGTTGGGAAACGCAGTCACTGACATGCAGCCAGTTGAAGTGGACAAACACGAAGGTGACTCTGGCTGGAACTGTGCAGTCTCTGCCTCCATGCCCTCATGGTCGGTTGATTGGATCAAGTCGCGCAGTGTTTGCGCAGGGATTGCTCAGAATGACTGAATGTGTGTCCGGGTGCGTGAGGGAGCAGAGACTCTGCCCGGTACTCAGGCTCACAGAGGAAAGATGGTCCTCGTTTACCTTTACCCTGATGTTCTCTGTTCCAGTGTTCGGCGCAGTGCGGCCTGGGCCAGCAGATGAGGACGGTGCAGTGTCTGTCGTACACCGGGCAGCCGTCTAATGATTGCGCAGAGTCCCTCCGACCCACCACCATGCAGCAGTGTGAGAGCAAGTGCGATGCCACCCCCATCTCTAATGGCGACGGTAAGATGACGAAACCTGCTGTTTGATCGCCGCTGGCCCGACCCGTCTGCGTGACGAGTTGCCTGCTCGTGTGTGTTGTCACCAGACGGACGCAGGTGTCTGTTCTAACCAGCAGCTCCTTCAAATGCAAGTGCCGATGGTTCATGTGTGTACTGTGTGTGCATTGTTTTCACACAAAGCTGCGACCGAAAAGCTCATAAACTTTCTTTATCTTCATCTTTGCTGTTGTACAATGACCTAAACACACTTGGATGACACACTCCTCTACACTTTGCCAGCTACATTAATCTTTCCAGTGAGGTTGGCTCCCGGTCAAAGCGAAACAGCTCAACCCTCCATATACACTTACGCATGATGGATGGCTATTCGGATGCATGGAGAAGGGCCTTTCGATTAGGCTGAATGGAAAACGTGAGCAGCGTTTACAGGCTGGCTAATGGGATTAGCTGTAGGCTAATTGTTCCTTTACGGACAGCAGTGAGGCAATGTCTCGTTTCATTTGGCTCTGCGGAGGCAGGGGCCAAATCCTAATAAGGGAAGACACTCTGATCGTGATAAGGCATTTAGAGCGCTGCCTGTCCGGCATCCAGCAAGCAAGTTTGTGTTTGTGTATGAGTGTGCATCGTGGGGGTGGCAGACGGCCCAGTTAGTGAACGAGGTCAGGATCTGCCTCAGTCTTAGCCTCTGCGTCCAAGTATAGTTGCAGAGTTTAATTCTGTTGAGGGAGATGCACCAGCCCCGACGTAGCAGGTTAGTCTCGGTTTGTGCCTCTCACGTATTAGCATTACACACACGAGTCACAACGCCGATCAGTCTGATTGTCCCAAAAATAAATACCTGGGGAAAAAATATTCCATTTGTCGTTCAATAAAAATATTTATAACCCTCTTCCCAGGGTCTGACGGCTATGTCCTAATCACGGTGGTGCAAATGAAAAACACAAGCAAAATATTAACCTGCAACTTTAAATTAAAAATAAAATATTAGAAAGAAACATCAGTATAGTATATTCTGGTCTAGAAAAGATTTAAAAACATTGAATTCGCTTTACACACACAAAGAAAGAAAAATCTCTTGCCTGCTGTCGGCAGTGATGATACTTATAAAATGTTTTTGTATCAGATTGCAGGCTGTCAGGAGTCATTACAAACCTATAAACTAAAAGTGTTGTTTTGACAGTGGACTGTGCTGCAGGAGGATGTTCAGCCTTTTTTTTTTTGGATTTTCAGTCGGCCAAAAAGAAAAAAAAAAAAAAAAAGAGACAAGTTGGGAAACGGGTTAAAAGAATATTTTTTTCATCCAGATGGTTAGAAGAGTCTTTGGGGGTTATAGAAATCCCTCCAGAACATTAAGAAGCGTTGTTAAACGATCTCCTGGGCCGCGGCAACGTAGGATAAGTGTGAATTAGTTAAATAAGAACACACATCATTAATTTGATAATGATCACATACAACACAACAAACTAACACCTGGGAGACAGGAGAGATAAAACTCGGCTATTTAAAACGATCACATTCCTCCTGAATGTGATGCTTGAATCCCTGGTATGAAGGCAGCGTTTCCAGACGAAGTTTATCATGTACATTTCAAAAAGCTCAGGGTGCATGATAAGAAATGCAGTAACATGAGAGGCACAAACTGGGGCCAGAGGCGTTTCACCTCTTTCTCGTGAAAAAACAGAAAACATTGAAACGTTATTCAGGAACTTCATTTAAAACGTATTAAAATCAACCCATATCTCTTCTTTTTCTCCCCTCTCTCTCTCTCTCTCCAGAATGCAAGGATGTAAACAAAGTGGCCTACTGCCCGCTGGTACTGAAATTCAAGTTCTGCAGCCGAGCGTACTTCAGACAGATGTGCTGCAAGACCTGCCAGGGGCACTGACGCTTGGACCACAAGAGCGAGACGTAGCGAGAGAGAGAGAGAGCGAGAGCGCGAGAGACAGAGAGAGAGAGAGAAAAAGGCAAGAAAAAGATGGAGGGAGGCTGATACGGCACGGAAAGGGAGAAAAGAAGAAAAGAGGGAAGACTGGAAAATAAAACTGTGGACCAGTGGAAGACAGATGAAGAGAGATGCTGGCAAGAGAGGTGGAGAGAAGAAAGGATTCCCGTTTATCACACCTGATCCTCCTGCCCTCCATCATGGTGGAATCCAAACCACTGCTCAGCTCATAACGCTGACACAAACTTTTTTTTTTTTTTTTTTTTAATTTTCACTTCTGTGAAGTGGAACTTGGAAGAATATTTGTTGGTGATGTTATTTTTATTATAATAATAATTATTGAAATCATTGTTAGTCTTCCTCCGTGTTTGTTGTTTTTATGAATCCAAAGTGCTGGACACATCGCTCACAAAGGATGTACCCCGGAGATGGACAGACGGAGGGGAGGACTCCTCACCAGAAGAGGGGTGGGGGGTGGGGGGGTGGTGGTTGAAAGTGCCGGACTCCTGTCTTTGGGACGACGGTGATGGTGCTATTGGCAGGCAGACTTCTGGCTTCGGTGCACTTTTTCATGTAAATACTATTATTTACAATTTACCGCTCAAATCGACAGAGAAACCCCATCAGTGTACTGTATATTTATTGTACAATTCCAAACAGAGCTGAGATATTGTCCTCTGATCATGTTTTTGTCAGATAGTAGCCTACTGTCATGGAAGGGAATGTAATGTGATTGAATTTCAATGTCTCTGTGCTGGAATGAAAATATTACATACTGTAACATACGTTAAACCGTTATATACTGTAAGGATTTGTATATTATATATAATGTTAATCCCGGACCAGAAAATACCACGTGGTTATAGGAGAGTTTTTAGATCGTTTTTTTTCTTTCCCCAGACGGGTGCCTTAGTTCCTAATACTCAAATGAAAGTTCACCCGGTGTCAGTCCAAAGTAGTATGAAGATATTGTCAGACGGTGCCTGGGCCACATGAAACACTGTTACCAGACGGGCCTTTACCAAACATCCTGTTGAGGAGCTTTCACTTCACAATCGAAGGATTCATTTTGAAGGAGCATATTCCATGAAGCAACTTGTTCATTGGAATCACAGTGCAGTCACTATTTCTTGTTCTTTTCAAGCAGCATGGTTATTGAATCAGTCGTCGGTTAGCTGTCATATTTTTGTGTTTCAGCAGCGGGCCGAGACTGTCGTGGTTTCAGATTGAAAGGAATAGTTTGGAAAATGTGCTCATTTGCCTCCCTGCCAAGAGATGGATGAGAAGATCGATACCACGTCTGTGCACTGGGTCGGGAGACAGTTAGCTCATCTTAGCATAAAGACTGGAAACAGCTTTCCTGGCTCTGTCCAAAGGTTAAAAAAAATCCTTCGTGCAATGTAGGCTGCGAGGGACAGGAACAGGAAGAATACCCCTTGTTCTGACTTGTGTTCACGCATTATTCCAAGGTAGTTACCCCTAGTGCTATCTTAGTTACACCAGATAAATAAGCCTAAATAAGCTTCTTTTATTATGTTATGTGTTTGTAGCAGTTTGTTACCAAGTGAAACCAGATATAAACAAACAGTCTAGCTCCGGTTTGTCGTGTCAGTAGTTCTTGATATCTCCAACCTTGGAGTTTTTCCCACCTGCCTCCTCGGAAATGGGGTTCAAATGATGGCCAAGAGGCTCACTAATTAACATGCTAAACATCATTTCTTTGATGCATGCAAAGACCGAAGTGTGAAAACTAGAGCTGGAAATTACGAATCACGTTGCTGATTTGAGTCGTCCTGTTCAGTTCACTTTGAAGATTCTTAGTCGCTGACTGTGCCGTTTGGTCACTTTCTAAAACAAGCAGTCGCATCACCATTCAAATGAGTTTTAGTTTGTACATCAGTGAGCATTCATGAAATCATGACGCTCGGCGCGGATTCAGCTGTAGGATGAGTCAGTTGGTGGTTCAAGCCGTTACGTTGAGTTTAGCACAAAACTAGCCTGTACCAGCACTGTGTATAAGATTAATAGCCCAGCGGGCTAACTCAGCTATTTGCTATCAAATTACGATCATTTACGTGGCTTTCGTGGTCTTTCAGTAAGCTTTTAGCAAGGCAGCAACAAATACTGTACTGTATTTCACAGCAGCGCTAATGTCGGTGAGCATTATCAGTCAGCGGTGAGCGGAGCTAAAAGCTACTGATTCGGTCAGTGACAATGATGATTCATTGGAGTCGGGTCAGTTTGAGCATTCTGTTCGCCAGCTGACTTCCTGCTGCTCCTCACATACGAATGGGATAAAATAATTGAATCATATAGACTCTCCCAATGTTACCGAACCGAACGGATCAAATTCTGGTGATTCGTCTCAGGGGGTGCGTGATGCACAGAAAAATGTGCTCACCGTTTCGCAGCTGCTCCCTTTCCAATTTCCAATGGGAGAAATGCTTTTTGGGCCAGTGTGCATCTCGTTATAAACGCAGAAGAAGCGCTTTACAGCCCAGCTCCGTTTCTGGGGGCTTGGTCCGGCCAAGAAATGGTCCAGCACATTAACCCTCCGCTCAACACCTTACACTTTTTTTGGTAAGGTTTAAACAAGTTAATTAGTGAACTCTACGAGCCGCTCACAGATGAGCTGGGACAGCAACAGCTGCTATCATTGTGTCTTTGTGAACCAGGTTTTGACAGACTCAAAAAGCGCTCAGCTACACTACCGGGGAAAATCGCGAGAGGCTCAGCTTTATGCAAATATGCTGTGATGCAATGTGAGCGACGGCCAGGCGACAGCCGACTGCAACCGCCTTGATTCCAGCTGAAGCAAAGAGATGTTTACTACTTCATTCCACTACAAGAAGGTGCTTTTTAAAAAAACTTAAACCAAAATGGCGGAAAAGCTGATTGTCGGAGTCTACAGCTTCCCAGTTCTCTATGACGTGTCTTTAACTAGTTAGTGGGACATAAAAAAGAAGAACGATGCGTGGAAACAAATCGCCTGCATTGTTGGTGCTTCTGTTGGCGGCGGATATCAACTGTCCAGTCAGAGCCGAGTATGTAAATGAGGCGCTGAACACAGCGCACCCCCAGGACTACAGATTTATGGGGGGCCAGATACTGCTGACTACTTTGTATCCGTATGTGTGAATGCACCGTTGCTGCCAGGCTAGCTGTTTCCCCCGTTTTCCAGGCTCTACGCTAACAGTGCTAACTGTCTCCCGCTTTTACACTTAGCTCACGCAACTGGGACTGGTATCGATCTTCTCATCCAAATCTCTGCGGGAAAGCAAAGAAGCGTATTTCCCAAAATGTCCAACTATTCCTTTAAATAAGGGGCCAGTGCCACATGTACACACTCATCACCCTGACTGGGGATATGTTGCCCGACCAAGTATCCAGGCTTCAGACACCCCCTGTCAGATAAACGTCAACCCCTCAACCTCTTTCCCTTCCCTCTCGTCAACAGAGACAAGCGTGCAAAGACAAAAACAGCCAACTCAACGGTGCTTTTCTCCCTCTATTATTTTTTAGTATTTTTTTTTTTTTTTTTTTTAAATTTCCGTGGAGTACTGTGTTTACCTCTTCTTTTCCTCCTGCTCTGCTCCGAGGGTTACGGCCTTCCCAGGCTACTGGTGCTATCAAGTGGGTGCTTCCATTCAACCCTCTCCAGTGTGCTTAAAAGTGAGGCTGGATCCAAACAATATGAAATAATATCCTGTCAATATCTCTGTTGGTAAATGCTGGTCATGTTATTGTTTTGTTTGTATCTGTTTATACCTCACACTGGGAATTTTCATTGTTAACCGTGTATTGTTGTTTGTGCTACCAACAAAATGGACACTCACCCAGTTGTAACTGATTCCTTTACCCAGGTGACATTTCTGCTGGTGTAGGGGTTACGAAAGGGAACACCTATGAGACGTCTCCATCACACACTTGTTATGGAGGTACAGTAGGAGTCTGAGAAATCTGAGAGATACTGTAGGAGTGTGCAAGGATCTCATCGAAGCTGTTAACAACTAATTTCTAATTTTGCTGCTGCTACTTTTTGGTAGCCACCTTCAGTATGACAATGTCGAGCAGATTTTAGTGGTTACCAAACCTTGAATGAGGCAGTTGGGAAAGGACAGTGGATGCTGAGAAGCATTTTGAAATTGCTTGGACTAACTCGTCTACTGGCTGTGGGATATGGAGCCTCCAGAAAAAGAGAAGTGAAATCAATCAAACTGGTACTCATTGCTGTGAACTTGGATGTTTGAATGTCACATTGCTATTACCTGTACCTAAAGTGCAAGAGAAATGAAAAGCATCATGTGATTAGTTGCGTATATTTTATATTCGGTATTAATGTTGGTACACTGTTACTAATTTTTTTTTCAAATGTAAATTATATGCTAATTTATTGCGTTGTCTCACCTGTACATTTATTTCACTGCATGCAAACTGAAATTTAGCATAGTGAAAAAAATGCAGTGATGCAGCCCCTCACCAACATTTTTTTAAAAGTAGATACAATAAAAAGAGCAGCTTTTAAAGAGACTCAGTGTTAGTGCATTCATTCATTTCCCTGCTTGTCAAAACACATCAAAACATTTCTGTGCAACATTTCTAGTCATGTACACAGTGATTGCTGTAAGGGGAGGGGGAAAAAGCTCAGCATACACCGAGGAGCAAATGAGAAGAGTTGGTGCCGGGATAGATGCTCCATTCTCGCAGGCTTTAGGAGTTATATATACTCTTGTCCTTTCACTCAACTCTTGGAAAGCACCCACAGCATGAGAACAGCTAATGGCATCACACCAGGATACCTGTTACCTCCGCTGAAGAAATCCATTCATCTGCTGCCTCAGTTTAGGGTGACCGAATCGGAGACGGCTGTGAAAGCTTTTGTTCTTATCTGCCTAACTCCGACACGCCAGCTTCATCATCATCTGAGATTCAAACATAATAAACGTCAGCTGCTCTGAGTGAGCAGCGTCAAACACCTTTTCCGAACTTTGCTGCCATAGCGTTGGTATGGCACTCTTCTTCCTCTCATCCCGGCCTCGAGTGTCTGGATTCGCTCTTACGGAGTTGTGAGGTTTCCACTCTCCTTGGTAATTAATTCCAAATAAACAGTAACTAGCCCACTTGGCTGGGAAACGCCGCTTTCTTCTTCTAATCCACAGTGTCCAATTACAGAGGGAGACAGATGGCCTGTTTGGTCTAATGTATCCAGTTTAGAATACCTGTGCGTCTGGCCCGGCTTCTGTCTCCCGTGCTGGCCCGTCTGCAGGGGTCTGTGATTACATTAGTCCTAACCTGCAGAGCTCAGTGCATCAAGGAGAGAAAAAAAAGGAAGGTGATGGAGTTCAGGCCAAGGGATCCCGTACGTGCAGATGACCTGACAGCCCTGAGGCGGCTGCCTTACATGAAACATTTGCACGCGATAATAAGCGCACATACTGTACGTCAGTGGTGGCTCATTGTAGATTAAACAAACAAACAGAAGGTTTTTTCTTCAGAAAATTAAAACGTCCACTGGATACTGTGCGTGCACACCTGGCCAAGAGGCCTCCAGGTGATTAGGCAGTGAAAGTAAGATCGAGTTCAAGACTACACATCATGTGGCTTTATTGGTATTTATCTTTGTGTTGCCAATTATTTTCTGGCTTCAATCTTAAGGCCTGGTCACAACCAGAAAGTGGTACAGCGAAATGAATCTGCACACATTTGCAAAATATCAGGCTCCGAAAGCTTGGTGACGTAGTGACTGTACCCGTAGGGGTAGTCGCTGAACTGCTGCACCAGGGGAACTAGAAGCTAAATTGGGTTGGTTGGCCCAGAGCTAGTCAGTCATAATAATCCCTGGAGATTCTCTCTTATTTTCTTTACCGGCCCCCTGGCATTTTGTTCACCATTGTGCACCATTTTGTGCAAGAAAAAGTTACTGAAGAGGGAAAATAAAGGTCCTTGCAGGTCTCTGCCGAGGTGGCTGCTTAACATGAAACATTTGCATGCGCGATAATTGTCGTTTACCAAACTTGTAAGCTAAGATCAGTTGCTAATGGGACAATAAGGTCACACAGTTTATTCAAAAGATTTGTACCGTGTCTCAAAACTGTCTGCAAAACATTCATCTGTTGTGGAGCAGTTTTTTACTCAGACATAGGGGGGTTAATTAACGTGATTGGGGCAACACAAGTAATAAGATTCCTCCATTTTTGAACTATCTGGCTCTCTGTGCCCTCAGAAGTCAGCACTGTAAAGATGGCTGGCTATTGGTCAATGGCAGACCTCTGCCAAATTTGATGGTTGGTTTTCCACGAAGTAGATTTACTTTGCCTCGCGAGGGAATCCACTCTTGGTGGTGATGCCATTGGAATGAATTGATATTGGCACAAAAAAATCAGCGTATTAAATGCTGGTGAGACCAGGCATTAGACCGCGCTACACAGTGAGGTACCGTCAGCAGGACTGTTTACAACAAAATGAAAACTACAGAAAAGCACTGTTTGACTGTCTTATTCCTGTACGTTGACGTTATTAGTCCAGGGGATAATATTAGTGTCCTTGACATGTACCCTGTGTATTTGACCGAATAAGTGACAAGTTGATTTCCCAGTACATCGGGCCGCTGAGACGTGAAGCTCACGGGCTGCTTATGATAAGAGGTGTAGCGAGGATGGGGAACAGATTTCTCCTCTTCTCCAGGATTCTGCACTTCAAAATGCAAACTACTGACTGTGAGTGAAGCCACCGCTTATTACTTAGCAGCAATTAAATGTCCCTCACAAGCTGCACGACAAGAGAAAGCTGAGCCGGATTCGCCAGTGATAAGGTACTAACAATCATAAGGATGCTAGAAAACATGCACAAAATGTAGTCATGCTCAAATACGTGTGAATTCTTCAAAAAATTGTCAAGTTTGACAGTCTGTGAAACTTGAAAGATTCTTTTCAGCCGCATTTAAGTTTAAGTCTCTTGGGTAATAATCATCTGCCTCCCCTCGGAGTTCGAAATCCCAAACGCCCGTGGCATTGCTCTTGGCCGTGGTCCTGAGGACAAACTGTAGCTCTAAACCTAAAGACAGTGGCTGTTTGTGAATTTATTCCCCAGCTGGGAGGTGTGAGGATTAGCATAGCGACGAGCAACATAGCTCTCTATGGGTTTTTATCGTTCTTAATCAAAGTCGCTGTGGTACTGCGGTGTCGTCAATGAGTGCTTGAAGCATTTCGGACGCTCTTCCATTTGAACACAGTGCAGCAGGACAAACAGCTCCAGATGGTGTGGCTGGAGACAGTGCATGCACGGACCCGGGGGGTCTGACAGGCAGGAATGCTGGCCTGGGATGGGAAGGTCATGGCACCGGCACCTGCTATCTACTGGGCTCTGTCCTGTTAAGCCCCGCTGCTTTTTCCCACAGCTGAGGCCCAGATCGAACTGCCATGGATGAGATCAAAGCCCTGAAGGGCGCTTGCTGCAGAGCCAGCCCCACCACATATACCAGGAGGATGTGTTTTTTCCTTCACACCTTCAAAGACGTGATGAGAAATGCTTCAGCTTTTTACCACGGCCTCTGTCAAAGCTGTTTTCTTCCAGCATCTAAAGCTCTGCACTTCCCTTATCAGCTGTGAACCAAACACCCAAGCACCACCTGAACATGCATTTTATTTTGAGTTCTCTAAGCGTCATTTGCAAAACAGGTGGTGCTGGAAGCTGCTACTTTCAGCTTGTGCAGCAGGTACTGTTGTTTGTGGGCAGTTTGTGGGAAAAATGAAAGCTTTAGTGGAATTGCTTCTCATCTGGCAGAGCAGGGCTGTATAAAACTGGATGGTGCAACACAACTTATATCATGGCTTACCGTTTATTGCCTCCTCCATTCTTTTGGTTCCCTGAATGGCTGAAGTCTTGATGTCATGTCTGAGCTAGCCACTGTTCCACTAGCTTCAAATCGGCATCCACTAGAGCAGAATATATATAAGAAGACATGTGAATTAACCATGATACCTCAACCCGCTCATGGACTTGCCTCTTTTGTCGAGCCATGACTTTCAGTCAGCGAAGGTCTAGTGGGAAATTGTGTTTTTTAAAGGCTGCTGAAAAAAACGGCAATATTAAAGGAACAACTAAATTAGATTAATTTTCAAGAAACGACTGTACTCATCTAAACATATGAAGCAAGCCCCCTGACACATCGCTGAGAAAACCTCTCTTCCGAGGCTGGATTTTTAGTTATTATTGTAGTTATAAATGTCAGTGGGATTCTGAAGGAGGTTTTCTTACTTCTGGAACAGTTCCAGTTCTACTTTAGCTCTCTATTGGTCAATGGTACAAAATCATATTTCACCAAAACTGAACTCTACGTACGCAAACTGACTCCATGAAGGAATCCACTGATTGAGACGATTCCGTTGAAATGAACTGAATATGGGGGTGCCCTGGTAGGGTTTCAGGGGCTGGCCACGAACCTTTGGTGCATATCATTCCCCATCCCCCTCTCTCCTTATTTGGGAGTGGGAGTGGGATCCTGTCTGAACTGGTTAAAATAGTTCTGACTTTGCCTGAGGATCAGGTCAGTGCTTCAGTCACTGACCTTAAGTTGTGTTCATTTCTAGAAAGCAGAATCTGTCGGCACTTGTTCAGACATAGGACGACTTACTGAACTGAAATTGAACACAAGCGACTTCTGTGACTTGTCTTTTGTCCGTTGTGATCTAGAATAGGAGCTCAAGTAAAGTTTACAACGCACACAAACAAGACTAAGAGTCTGCAACCGTGCTAACAGCTCTGTGAGGCTGTACTTGGACACAGTGCTGCTTTGAGCTAAATGCTAACTTCAGCATGTTAACATCTTCAGAACAACCAGGTTTCCATCATAATGTAGCAAAAACTTGTATCTAACTTTACAGAAAGCAAAATGTCTCTCTAGTGTTTTTTGCCTAGGTTTAATTGTTTATGCGTATCCAATGACAGACAGCCAGCCACTTGTTTCCTGTCCATGACTCCCTTTTATCTTCTTTACCTGAGGCTTTAAGGTTACATACCTCAGATACTACTGCAGACTGGACAGCAGTCAAAAATAATGACTCCCAATACATGCCCTTTGCACTTACAAGAGTCTACAATTCATAGAAGCCACATTTGTGTTTTGGATGAACCTGTTGATTTACAAACACTTTGGCAGGTCAGGGAGTGCATCGCGAGGAAAATGAGGAGGCCTGAAAAAGTTCCATATGGGTCTTGAGGATTTTTCAATTAGGGCTGATGCAGGGAAACATGGAACAATGATTATTTTAAATCCACTGGGGGAACTTACGGATTTAAATTAATCTTTCAGAAGAGCATGATGGGAAGGTTTTGCAATTTTTCCAAAAAGTCAGTTATCACATCAAATTGCCAGAAAGAACGGTCATGATGAAAAACATTGAAATCACAATAGCAGGATCCTTCAGAATAAGTGACAAAGGCATGACCTGATGACCTTAGGTTTTTCTGTCGAAGGACAAAACCTGCATCTATCACGTACAGTTTCTCTACACAGCAGCAGCGGGGATACTGGGTGAGTTTCTCTGAAGGCCATTGTCATGAGTGGGATCCTGTCTGAACGGGTTAAAATTGTTCTGCCTTTGCCTGAAGATCAGGTCAGTGCTTCGGTCACTGACCTAAAGTGGTGTCCATTTCTAGAAAGCAGAATCTGCAGACACTTGTTCAGACATATTACGACTTTCTGAACTGAAACTGAACACAAGCGACTTCTTGAACTTGTCTTTTGTCTGTTGTGATCTAGAAAAAGAGCTAAAGCTAAATTTTTCTTTTCGTGCGCTTTTGTGAGACCCCCCCCAACCCCTTTTTTTCAATGCCTTGCTGTCTGGCTGCCTGGCCTTTAACAGGAATAATTGTGCACACCTTCACGAAGTCTCTCCATGAAGGTGTTCATGCTGTTGCACTCGTCTGTGCACACAAAAAAATGATGGAAGTAGTCGTGTGATAAAAAAAGAGAGAGGAATCAAACCCTGCCTACTTTCTCACGTCTGCACAACTGGATAATCGCTGTGTGACCAACCAATTGTTTCTGAAAAAATGTCGGACGCAACACTCCCCCCATTTTGACGTCAGAGTGGTGTTAGGGGAGGTAGTTTCGAGCATGCTGAGGCCTTAACTCGTCAGGGTCCGTACGTGTCGGGGCTCAGCAGGTAGCTGGGTCACCTTTAAGGGATGCTGCTTTGTTCCTCCGCTGTCCTCTGTCAGCAGGAAAGACAGCAGGTAAGTGGATTAAGTGTATAAAGAATCAATAGCCAATCACTTAGGCCAATGGAGTAAAGCCAAGAGCTTTTGCTTGGTTGTGGATGAGGCTCAAAAATATTGTGTGTGTATGTGTGCCATCATTTGGGTAGATGGTGAACAGCGTACTCTGTGTACAGCATACTTAAGGACATCCTCTCTCGAGAACATTATGAGATCCATCAAGAATGAATTATGTCGTGATTTAGTCTCTTCTGCTCCAACTGCCCACAACTAATAAATGACAGCAAGCTAATGAGGACAAATGATAATGGGGCTGTAGTCACAGTGCAGAAAGCTACAAGGATCTGTTCAGTTACGTTGTAATGCCACTTCTGTCACTGTTTCATAGCCCACATGTCCTTCACTCTCGACAGGGAAAAGGTGAATCTTTGTATAATACGCGGACATAGGGAGGACATCCACTAGAGGCACATTGAGGGTTTGACGGCAACCTTGACTGGTCTGCTGTAATGTGAAACCTCTTTAAGATCTGTTCTGTTAGTAGCTTGTAACTGTAATATGTCCTGAGGCAACACAATGTTTTATGGAGGAATAATTCATTCTATTTTATAGTGTGTGTGTGTGTTAGATGTCCTTCATGTAATGTCTCTGCTCTCTCATTACAATGAAAAAGTGACTGTGAGGACAAAATGATCTGCCTCCAAGCAATTTTATTAATTGACCGGAGATTCGTCAACCAGTCATTCTGTAAAGAGTCGCAGCCACACAAGAGTTTGTAGGGACAACAAATAACAAAGTGGGTGTCATTACAAAGACTTTGCACACATGCTGAATATACCATGCAAAAGTGATACCACTCTGCTTTAAAGTCACTGCATTCAAAAAAAAAAAAATTTTCTTTTTGTGAGCTTTAAGAATTCACCATAACTCCATTTATTTTATGTCAAAATATGAGATAGAAAAACAAAAGGAGGGCCATCAAACTGGTCAAGAGCTTCGGCCATTACTTCTAAATCCTCTCATGTTGGACTGAGGGCAGACCGGACGCTATAGTGACTCACTATCGGAAAGTGAGGAGACGGGCTAGCTTGTTAGCATGCTAAGTTCAATTGAAGAAAAGAAGAGACATCGATAGAGCAAAACAAAAGTTGACACCGGCCTTGCTTTCCGCCGCTGGAGACGGCTTTTGGCAAGTAAAGGAATAAAGTTTGATGCTGAACTCGCAATGTTTCTTCTAGACTGGTAAGTAAACAGCTGTTAATGCTAAAGTTGGCTATGTAGCAATAGCAGAAACTCACATATAGCCCCTTTAAAGCTGCTAATATCAATATTTTTATATTAACAGTTGATCAAATGACAACCTATAAGTAAATGGGGACAAACCCACAGAGAATTATCACCCGACCCTGCCGTCCCCCTCAGCTCTACAGGTTGTTTTAGCTTGTTTCAGCTCATTGTTTTGGTTTTGCCGCCCTCGACTATTCTGTTTTGGTTCAATGTCACCACTCTCATCTGCTTCTATTCCAGATGCACTAGTCAGCTGTTTTCAGAAAAAAAGCTCTAAAAAACCACTGTCCACTACCTGATCAGCAGCAAAAACCCGACAGACACAGTTGGACATAGTGGAGGATTTAGCAGCTAGTGAGCCAGAGATTTATCTCAGGACTTGGTGGAGACCAAAATAGAGCTAAAATGAGATTATTAAAGGAGTATTGGACTTATATTTATCAGGTGGACACAAAAACACAACTCCAAATGAATGTTAATGTTGATCTGTAACTGCTGGATGTGTAAATAAGCAACAAGTTTCGTAAACAGGTTAACAGCATCAACTTAAAGGGTAATAATATGTCATTGTTGTGTTCAAGACTTGTTTCTGTTGCCCCCAAGGGGGCCAAAAAAATCACTTATTGCAGATTTAAAGCTGTATTATTTGATTGTAGTCCATGAGGGCGCAGAAAAAAACATCAGAACAAGCTGACAAATACACAGCCACTAGATGTCAGCTGCACATTATAATAACAGTCAACTTAGACATCCAGGAGACATGGAGTTGGGAGTTTGGGAGTTGGTTGGACAGGTAGTACATGTGGCGTAAAAACCAATACAATGAGCTAAAAGAGGCTCAAAAGTTTGAGCTGCAGAGTCAGGTTATTATTCTAAATGTCTGCAGCATTTGATTGAGTTTGAGGCAATTGATTAAATGTCAGTATCAAAAATATTGATAAATGTAGGTTTAAAGGTGTATTTAAGCGGCGGAGCATTTGGAGGAATTCAACTGGCGCTTACAAAGTGATGCTCCAAAGGGCAAATGGTAATAAGGTGGAACGCTGCAGCAACTCATAATGACAGAAGGTGATGATAAAACCCACTTCAGTGAATGTGAATATGGAGCAAAGCTGAGTTACGAGCAAATGTAACCTAGGTCTAATTGTTTATGCGTATCCAATGACAGACAGCCAGCCACTTGTTTCCTGTCCATGACTCCCTTTTATCTTCTTTACCTGAGGCTTTAAGGTTACATACCTAAGATACTACTGCAGACTGGACAGCAGTCAAAAATAATGACTCCCAATACATGCCCTTTGCACTTACAAGAGTCTACAATTCATAGAAGCCACATTTGTGTTTTGGATGAACCTGTTGATTTACAAACACTTTGGCAGGTCAGGGAGTGCATCGCGAGGTTTATCAGGTTTACAGTGTGCACAGTACATAGAACCACGGCTGCCCAGCCAAGATGCAATGGAAATGAGGAGGCCTGAAAAAGTTCCATATGGGTCTTGAGGATTTTTCAATTAGGGCTGATGCAGGGAAACATGGAACAATGATTATTTTAAATCCACTGGGGGAACTTACAGATTTAAATTAATCTTTCAGAAGAGCATGATGGGAGAATTTTGTATTCTTTTCAAACAATATGTTATCACATAAAAGTTATTAAACTTGTTTATGTGATTCACCTAAGACATGTCATCAAACTGCCAGAAAGAACGGTCATGATGAAAAACATTGAAATCACCACAGCAGGATCCTTCAGAATAAGTGACGAAGGCATGACCTGATAACCTTAGGTTTTTCTGTCGAAGGACAAAACCTGCATCTATCACGTACAGTTTCTCTAGACAGCAGCAGCGGGGATACTGTGTGGTTTCTCTGAAGGCCATTGTCATGAGTGGGATCCTGTCTGAACGGGTTAAAATTGTTCTGCCTTTGCCTGAAGATCAGGTCAGTGCTTCTCTCACTGACCTAAAGCGGTGTCCATTTCTAGAAAGCAGAATCTGCAGACACTTGTTCAGACATATTACGACTTTCTGAACTGAAACTGAACACAAGCGACTTCTTGAACTTGTCTTTTGTCTGTTGTGGTCTAAAAGAGGAGCTCAAGCTAAATTTGCAACACACAAAAACAAGATAACAACAAAACAACTCAGTTGACCTAAAACTAAAAACTAAAAGGATGAATGTTTTATTGATGTGACCACACATACAGTGCTGTACACGATGACTGGTTGGCTTCAGCATCCACATTAAAGCCAAACCCCATTATGGTCCCAACTAGCCATACATTTGTGGTCTCTCACCAAAACTCAATATTATACTTACCTCTTTGTCAATAATCTCTCACAATATGGAATAAATTCACCAAGACCTTAAATGGAAATATTTTATAAAGTCCAGCTAGGGGGTTAGATAACAACTGCCTTCCATGTAACTCAATGCGAAATACTCTTTCAGTTTGAGGTAAAGTATTTCTGCGGTTTGTTTTGTTTGAGTTTAACCTTGGTCTTAGTTGTAGTCCTGGGCTTAATTTATTGTTTACACTAGTTTCCTTCTGTGTGCTCAGTTTCTGAGAAAGAGTATTCTTTCCTGATCGGTCCCGTCCAGTTGCTGTGGTATTGGATCTTTCACGGGCAGGCCTTGCTTGGACCTCATGTTTGGCAGGGTGTGGAGGAATGAATATATTATTTGTAATGTCCCAAGATCTGGGCCAGTTTCTGCAGCGCACAGCACTGGCTGGCATCTCTCTGGCTCCTGACATGCACCTCTGCACTGACATGTCATTTTCAAGGTGTGTCTGAGTTGCTTTTAACGAACATGGGGGCAACATAAGAGCATAGCAACATTGCCAGACAAAGTGAGCTTTGTATTACTTTATCGTCTTGGTCTGTTCTGACAACAGCACATGCTAATTTTGCTTTGGTGTAACACAAGAAGCGCTTTTGGAGACTATTGTTCATGGAGGGGAAAAAAAGAGGAGTGGTGAAAATGGGGAAGAGAAACTTGGCCTATATAAAAATAAATCTTATAAAGTAGCTGTGAAATAAGGCCAGTGACATAAGAGCATGTATCCAAGTAAAGCATATTAAAGGAGTAGAGGGCGCTGATTCAGCTTATGTTGAAGCGGGGGCCACATTTTTTCAAGTCTGTCTTAAAACAATACCCACACGCCCATACAGCATGTACATTGAAAGAGTTATTGGTGACTGTAACTCTTCCTCCTGTCCCGCACTGGTCACGATGAACGTGATTCCATGTGCAGTGGTGGAAAGTAACCAAATACATTCACTCACTTTACTTTTCAGATTAAAATTTTACATCAAAAATATAAAATAAACTCATAAAATACGATACATAGTGACAGATTAACAGCTTATTTTAGGACCCTAGACTTTCTGGCTTGTGACCCTTTTCAAAAAACACAGTGTGTACTTGTGGCTGCTTGTCACGTTTCAGACCACAGGGACATTTCCCTTGTAAACTTCTCAGACAGTTTCATTTCAAAAACTCCAATATTTCACACAAAAAAAGACAAGATTAGAGAGAAGGTGTTTGTTTTTTCTTCTTTTCTCTCCTATTAATGATCTTACGACCACTCAGATTCATCTGGTGGCAGAACCCCCTCCAAAGCTTTGGTAACCACTGGGCTAAACTAGCTAACTGTGTATAAGGTTGTTAAAACCAGCTCCACCTGGGGCAGCTATAACAGTAAAATGGTGCTCAGAAATGAATGCATCAGTATTTATTATGTATCTTAATATCTCAGACACAGGGGATGATTTCCTTCTGAACCAACAATTTTACGTTTGCTACTCTAAGAATATTTTGCTGACAGTAGATGCAGGACTTTCACTTGTAATGGAGTCATTTTACATTATGGCGTTGCTACCTGTACTCAAGTAAACCTCTGAGTACTTCTTCTGCCATTGTTTCAATGTAAGGCTGCATTCAGACCGACTTTAGTTTTGCATGAAAAATTGTAGTCTTCTCATACATTTGAATGGAGCAACAGCTGTGGTGCAACAGGGGTGCCAATGCAAAGGGCTCTGGCAAAACCAACCCAGGGTCATCTGGCAAAAACGTCGGACCCGAACTTGCTTTTGCTTCAACGCAACGGGATGTCTTTTGGCCAGGTGACTATTAAAATACGTGCAGTTGCACATAGCTGGTGCAGCGTTTACTTGGCGGCGTAAACGCCTCACAATTTTCGTGACAAAAGATGAAATAGCTGCCGCTGTGATGAAAACGCAGCCCCTTGGGCAGCTTTAACGCAGGGCTGACTTTGGCCTGAACACCCACTGAATGTGTGGGACACACACTGTAAGTGTTGAGCCAATTACAAATATGATTTGGGCGGGACGAATGATCGGACCAAGTTGGACCAGGTCTGTTCCAGTCTGTGTCAGGTGGTGTCGGCCGTCAGCAGATGAACTTGTATGATATGTGATATGCAAAGGTTTGAATCTTAAGTCTTCAGGTCCGGTTGCTGCCAGTCGCGTTTTAGTGACCACGCCTCCGGGATCTCACCGAAACTCTGTGCTTTTTTTTTTTCTCCTTCTTTTTTAGACCTTTCAGCACAAATGTGACTGCATATAAACAGTGCAAGCTCCTGGTCGTGATCTGTATTTGTTTTGGTACAGGCGAACAGTTGGCGCTCTCACGGGACTCGCCGGGTCGTCCACTGCCAGACGAGAGACGGAGGATTTACTCAGTTGTAAGGTTTATGCTCCCTCCTGACAGGAATCTGCGCAAGTTGATGGAAGCCATCTTTACGTGTAGTGTTTCTAGTCTTTGTAGATTTCAGCCAGTCTTCAGGTTTGTTCCGAGCTTAAGTCACAAGGGACAAAATGTACAGTCCTCACTGCCCCCCCTCGCTTACATTGAAATTTCTTTAGGAAGGGTTCTTTTCATGGCCAATATCGACAGGAGGGAGGTTTCCAGCAACCACTAACTCTTTCAGTGCACATGTTGGCATGTAAATGTTGTTTTAAGACAGACTCGAACCTTTCCTTTAAACCCAAGCAGAGAGAAAAAGCTGGTAGGCAGTGAGAACACCTGCAGCAGAGACAAATTAACTCTCTGCTCCGTCCTTGGACGTCTGCGAATGACCAACCATTAATCTGCCGTGCCTGTCCAAACCATCTTCTCTTTGATCTCGCGAACTCATCAATATCCTTCCTATGAACGCACGCTAACTTACTGTGCTCTCTTTCTTCCGCAGGGTCCGTCCATCGCACCCAGGGGAATCATCCGTGCAGGGAGGGCTCACGGGCACAGTCCAGAGGTCAGGCACGTGCTCACACACACCTATCCAACCTATGAGTTACAGCAAGAAAGGACCGTTTAAACCTGAAGTGTGAAAAGGAAGAGTTGAAAGCTAAATGCAAATGTACGTGCTTTTTTGTAACCCCTAGTTTCACAGCAGGAAGTATGTACAGAAAGAGGAGAGGAGAGAGTAATCCATGTCAGAAAAGAGGTGTTAGCTGAATTTCCATGAGATGGGAAGGATTAGTTGGCTATATTTAGCCCTTACCCACAAGGGCAGAGGGAGATAGTGGTTGTAGAATAGCATGATAATGCTATTAACATCCCATCTCATCCCTGGCAGTCACGTGACCAGCAGCAAAGAGTGGTATTTCCTGCTCCGTGCCGGGCACAGTGACACGGGGGAACGTCAAATATTCTCCTGGTGGTGCTGGAGTGGAATTACAGCGTCCCGTCCTTCTCTCTGGTCCCCTCTTTAAACATAAATGACTGATTTATGTGGCTAGCAATGTCCTTATAAAAAGCAGATTTATCTGAGCAGACGGAGCCTTTTCCGTGCATCCTCACGAGAAGAAATATTTGGAGATTAAAGGGATAAAGCACATCTTAAAACGGTACTGACATGCCTGTATGTACAGTACGCTGAAACAGATTTTGGTCGCTGTCATGACCACAAAGAGTTCCCTTCCTTAAGCAACTGCAATGTGCAGCGGTGGAATCTAACTGAGTACATTTACTCAGGTACTGTACTTAAGTACAAATCTGAGGTATTTGTAGTTGAGTATTTTCTTTCCTTTTTCTATTTTCTAAAATATGATGCCCTTCAGTACATTAAACATCCCCAACAGTATATTATAGAGACGAGAGCTGAAACCATTAGTCGATTAGTCACTTTGTCCATTGACAGAAACCTAATTAGCAACTGCTTTGATAATCGTTTGTCACTTTTCATGTAAAAATGCCAAAGATTTCACGGTTCCAGCTTCTCAAATGTGAGGAGTTTTTTGAATAATCTACATAATAATTATTGTAATAATTACAGTTACAAAACTATTCACTGACAAAACAGAAAATTTGAATGTGTCACTTTGGGCTCTGATGTCTAATGATATAATAGAAAAACAGTCAGCGGGAACATTTTTCTGCATTGAGGACTTTTATTTTTAAGTGGTTATACTAACATACTTTTACTTTAGCAACATTTCCAATTCAGGGCTTTTACCTGCAATGTAGTATTGCTACAGAGTGGTATTAGTACTTATGCTTCAGGATCTGACCGCTCCCTCCACCGCTGTGTAAGTGAAGGAGGACAAAATCCACAGCCCGCGTTCTGTGCTAAAATGCATCCTGCAGGTCAACTGAAGGTGAAATTAAGCTTCAGTCATCTGCGTTAGACAGAGCAAGATGGTATTTTTGAGACTGCTGAACCCACACATCGGCCTTGGCTGAATTTTAGCACGTACATTTACACAGAGCACGGAATGTAAAATGTGTCCTCCATCGCTTACATTAAAATTGCTTCGAGAAGGGATCTCTTCAGGGCCAGTAGGGACAAGAGGTTGCAGCGGTTTCCCACTGGGACCATGTGAGCACTGTTTTAAAAAGCCTTGGAAAAAAAAAAAAAATTTGCGAACCTGTCCTTTAATGTCAGAATTTCTCCCAGCTACGCATCAGTGGCACATTTCAACCCGACCCGGACCCAGGAGCACACAGAGTCAGTCACATCACCTGTTTTAGATTTGCAGCGGCTCGGGCCGAGCTGGGCTCATAATGTCAAATTAACTCGCCTTCCTCTGCCATACGAAAATTTAAGCATAATCCCAGAAGTGCAGTAAAAAAACAGAGCGCTGGCCAAACGCAGCTCCTGGTCACACACATGGCAGTGGCAGATCATTTACCCCCAAAACCACCGCAGTGAGGTAAAGTCTTTGGTTTGAACAGTTCCTTTTTCCAAGCTCTGACTGCTCCAGTGGTGACCTGGGGAGGACAGTGAGGCAGATACTGTTGAGGAGGAAGAGGAAAAAAAAAAAAGAAAAAAAAAGAAGAAAAAGCCGTAGGGTGGTTAGGCCATCTCTGGTTTTCGTCTCAACATTAAAAGGAATAGTTCCACATTTTTTTTTTTTTTGGGGGGGGGTGCTTATTTGCTTTCTTAGGTTCCAGGCTTTCGTAGTATGAGGATATTGTCAGACAGTGCCTGGCCCACAAGAAACACTGATACTAAACTGGCCTTTATTAAAGCATATTCTCTGAAGCAGCTTGTTCATTGGAATCACAGTGCAGTCACTATTTCTTATTCCTTTCAAGCCGGATGATTATTTAATCAGATGTTGGCGAGCCGTCATTTTTTTGTGTTTCAGCAGCAAGCGAAGACTGTCGTGGTTTCAGTGCTGGTAAGAGTGAAAGGGATAAGGAGAGTCAGATGGGAAGATTGATACCACTTCTCTCGTCTGTCTGTTCAGTATGAATCTACAGCCAGCGGCCGGTTAGCTTAGCTTAGCACGAAGACTGGAAACGGGGGGAAACAGCTAGCCTGTCCAAAGACAAAAAATAAAAAAAACCCAAACACCTACCAGTACCTCTGAAGCTCACTAATTAACACAAAGTTACTGCACACACGTCCCAATAAAAAGCCAAACCTCCTTTTTACGCCACGGTTTTTGTACATATTAAACAAACAAGATAAAATACGTTAATTATGGGCTGTAGAGATGCTGGTATGTGGCTTTTATTCCTTTTGGACAGCTGTTTCCATCTGTTTCCAGTCATTATGCTGGGCTAAACTAAGCTAAGCATCTCCTGGCTCCAGCTTCACAAGCAAACGGACGCAGGAGTGGTATTGATCTTCTCATCTAACCCCGAGGCAAAGAAGCGGATTTCCCGCAATGTTGAACTGCTCATTTAATCTGGTAAAAACTGCTATTGTGAAGTGAGGTGTCCTCATATCTGCCAAAAGCTGAATCAGATATGAGAGGCTGCACCAGGCTATTCATTCCATGGCCATTATCTAGAATTAGTTTAATACCCTCTGCTCTTTTTTTTATTCCAAAATATTATTTAGAGGTAGCAGTATCTGTGCTGCCGTTGTACTTTGAGAAAACGCTTACTCCGAAACTCCACTGCAACACGCTGCATCTCACCGGGTTGATGAATGCAACCAGTATTAAAGAGAGCTTCAGGTATTTAAAAAAAAAGGTACTGAGACAATAGGAAAGGTCAATAGAGCAGATATCTTAGCTGTGAAACCAAGGCTGTGTCTGAAATGAAATCACTCCCCGAGTACTACCCACTGCGCTTTATCCACTTTCCGCCATTTTATTTGATTGTTAATTTAGATAGTGACAGAAGAGAAATACAGACATGGAATGCAGGCAGGGGTGTGGTGATATGCTGTGGTGTCTTATCCCCCCCCCCCAACTTCTGTGTAAATTTTATTCAGTATGTAGCACCCTCAAAAATCCCTCACGACTGAACACAATAAAAAAAAAAAATGTACATGACTTTTTCTAATAATTCCACATGCAACACACTGAAATTACAGGTGTGTGACACTACACCTAACTAATGGTCTCTGTGAGGAAGAAAACCTTTTTTAAAAAATAAAAAAAAACCAAAAACCCTGATTTAGCCAAGTTTGAAGTCAATTTCATTTTTTTACTGGTCATTATATGATTATTTGAGGGGCTACACTTAAGTTCAATGTACTCAACTTAAAAGTAAAAATAAAAAAAATTTTGGTTGTGTTTTACGACGGAAACATTTTTTTGACGCAGATTTGACCTGCGCCAAAAAAAGCAGCTTTTTGTTTGCATTGCAATGTTTTATTCAAGAAGTCATGTTTTTGTGTGACAAATGTTTTACTACTGCAACTGTGTTTTTGGTGTCTTATAAGCCCGTGTGGACTGGTCACTTGTAAGTTATTTATTGCACATTACAAAATAAATAACTTAAGTATTACCTGTCACTCATGGTGCAGAATGATGATGATTCGTAAGTGTCAGAAATCTCCATTTACTGCTCACTATAGAGCTAACCACTGCTAAATATGTGGTATATGAGTGAGTGATTTTGGCCACAGCTCAGGCCTTCTGACTAATACACACTCAGTGGCCACTTTTTCGTCACACCTGTACGGTCTAGTCCGATCCAATACAGCCGGCATAACTTTCATGATGCCTGTAGGCTTCAGGTTTTTGTCGACAATGTTGCAGACGTGCCGATTCTATTCTACGTTTTTAGCACTGAGGTCAGAGTTAGTGATAGTGTTGAACCTGTCTGCATTATATGCAGAGGTGTTTCTAATATTCTGCCCCACTTATGTATGTGAATGGGAAGGACAAAAAATATAAAAACACCTCTCAATATGGTGTAGACCAGTACAATAATCACCTTTAACAATGACCTCATTCATAAACGTATGATTGAATGTACACATTTCCAACAATGTCACCAAAAAACTGATCCTTGTGGGCTTCGTAAAGATCGATAACATAAGGCTGTTGTACTGGACTGCGTTAGATTGTACAGGTGTACCTAATAAAGTGGCCGCTGAGTGGTACTTTTGTTTAAAATAAAAATTGAGCAGAGTCAAATCATTGGATCTTTTTAACAAATTTATTCTTCTGGCAAAGTCTCCTCTAAGCTCTAGACGACAAAAGCAGAAAAAGAATTATGCCAGTAAACGACTGGCATAAAAAAAAGTTAACTTTACACATCATCTAATCACGACCTCAATCACCACCACAGTCTTGATCCTGATGAGTGACTGAGCCTTGTCTGGGTGCAGCTGTTCCAAGTGAAGAAGCCTTTCCATCACAGATTACAGGGATGGTATGCGCTCAGGTCAGTATCCTCGATCCAGATGTTCGAGCCAGGAGACTGTTCAACAAAAGCGGGGTTTGAAGTGTTGGAAAAGCAGACAAGCAGGATGCTGCATGACCAGTTCTTCAATCACGTGGCTTGGGCAGGACCTGACCTTCGACCTCACGCCCTCACCTCTTGGCCTTCTTCTCCTTCATGATCTTCTTGCTCTCCTCTCTCCTTCGTTTATTGACAGGGTTGCGCGGGTCGTAGATCTCGAAAGTGTCCTCGTCCTGCATGTTGGCATCCTTGACTTTTCTGGTTTGCTCATCAAACTGCAGAACATGGGCCATCCTAAATCAGACGGAGAGAGGGGTGGAGAGAGTTCAAAGAACCGCCGCCGAGGATCCACTAAATCACTGCTCTGTAGAACTTTTACCCAGAGGCTAGTCTCTTTTTGCTTTGAGCAGTTTGATTACATTACACCATCTAAAAATGGGAAAAACTTGGATTTGAGAGACCATGTCTATAATTCTGATTGCTAGTATTTTTTTCAGCTGTAAATCACGAATATCATAACAAAAAAAAAAATGAAGAAGCTGAAGATGGAAAGAAAACATTAAAAATGGGGAAAACACTGGCAGAAAAAGTGAATAAACTGAGGTAATAAAATAAGAAATGAATCACAAACACAAAGAGATGAAAAAAAAAAACATTAAAAGCACGGAACAATAAAAATATTTTAGTAGACTGGCCAAGTGCTATGCATTCATGCATTAGCATACTGTGAATGGAATGTGGGTCTGTCATGTTGGCAGTGCAGAATGGTTGGCAAGCTCGTGCTGAAAGCTAAGACAAAGCCAGTTGATTCATTTTAAGTGAAGACTAAATTATTACAAAGAAATCACCTTTTTCTAATTCTAGTGAAGATCCTAGATAATAAAATGCCGTTTTCCTGAGTCTTGAGCGTGAGACTTTTCCCTTTTGTGGCAACACAGAGTTTAGTTAAGTTTGTCACTGATCTCCCATCAGCTCAAGCAGTGACCTCTTTTCACCTCTGCAGGTGCCACTTGACAGTTTTCCGACTCTATATAGAAGGTGATTTCAAAGTGCCTTGTACCACTAATTTGTAAATTATTCATAACGCTAACGGAAAGAAATGACGTCCACTGCTGTATGCATTAAAGCTGCGTTTGCGTTTTTTTAACTATAAACACAACATCTCACTTCACCTAATGAAGCTGTTAGGGCTTATGTGTTAGCAAGCGGCTCCTGATTTACATATCCAGCAGATGTGGAGCGAGATTAGCATTCATTCATATAGTGTTTGAGTCCACTGGATAATGTAAGTCCAATAGTCACTCTCTGTTAATTTCTGTTTTGGTCTCCACCAACTCCTGAGGGAAATATCTGGCTCTTTAGCTGCTAAATGCTCCACCATGTTCTCAACCTAGTCTCTAACATCTGCTGTTTAGGGCTGAGCAGGTTGATTACAGTTAGTTTATCGGAGCTTTTTTTTCCCGAAAAACAGCTGTGGCTGAAAACAAAGCTGAGTGGCGAGACTGAACCAAAACCGTAAATCTGTGGGCCAGAAAAATAATATTGATTAGTGCAGCTTCAAATTACCCACGACGGGCTATGAAGATGGAAGTCGGAATAAATCAAATGACAGACAAACAGTACACAACTGTGTCCAAGTGATTGGCTGAACTTTGTCCTTTGGACTAAACCCAAAACATGTCCAAAATATTCTGTATTGCTGTCAGTGGGAAGCCAATATACAGCCATGTTAAGCCAAGGTCAGACAAAGTGTTTTGAACTCAAATTTTAAGCCTTGTTGGAATTTAAAGACACTGTGGTAGCCAGACAAAATGGTTAAAACACGATTTTTAGTCTGGTTGGGGAATATACTACCTTATTAAGAAAAAGTATCTGAATGCTTTCTCTAACTAAAAATGATAAGTACAGTGTTAGGCTCATATTTTGAGACATCTTAGCAGTTAAAAAATCCTGAGTGAAAGCCCTGGTCCCAAGAGAACAGACGGTCATGTGTCTTTCATTTCCCCAGTCACTTTCTCTTCCCTCAAAGACAGATTCAAGAATCAGGACATTCCTCACAGGAGATATCAGTGTCAGGCCCTTCACAGTTAAAACACAGTTTCTTCCACTGTAAATCTAAACAAGAAAGCGAGAGTGACTTTTTAGGCACGCCAGAGGCTACATCTTCTACGTCCAGGTCTGAGTGGAAAACCAAGTATCAGAAATAACTGAAAGATGTTGGATTCTGTTGTGGACAGGGAAAACTTTTTGGCCATGATAGCAGCGTGGCTCTAGGGATGGCAAAGTCAGTCGGTCTGTCCACCGCTTTAGTCCAGACCGAAATACCTAAACAACCCTCGGATGGAATACCATGAAAATTTGGGCAGACATTCGTGTTCCCCGGAGGACGAATCCTAATGGCTTCTGTGATCCCCTGACTCTTCTTCTAGCGCCACCTTGAGATTTGTTGTTTCGAGTGAAGTATCTCAACAACTATAGGCTGGATGGCCATAGAATTTGGTACAGACACTCATGTCCCCGTCGGGATGGTTGGTAACCGTTCTGGTGATCCCCTGACTTTTTATTGAGCACCATCCTCATGTCAAAATGTCAGTCCATCTAATATTTTGGTTTATAACCACATCTGTAACTTTCCGAAACCGACAATCCAACATTCTCACCCACTTCACACGGCAATTGGCCAGCTGTGTGGAGCTGAGAGAGAAGCCAGGGTGTGACCTTCTCTTTCAGCTCTCTTTTTTTGTTCATTGCATAACTACTGCTGTCACTTTTCTACACGTACAACCGAGTGCAACACTGTGAAGGTCTTCTAGGCGAGACTGTCTAGACATGTGCGCCATTATCCCCACATAAACATATTTGATTCCGGATGTGGTTGGAAAACACGTAATACCAGTTCTTTTCTAGCATTCCCGACTCTTAATCTTGCTTGAATACATTCAGGTGAAGGCTAAAAGAGATGTTAGGTTGCTCTTCGAGTATTTTTCAGACCAATTTTCCCTTATTTGACAGTAGACGGAAGAGGTGTGGCGAGAAATGAGGGGAAAGAAAGAAGGTACATGCAGCAAAAGTCCCCGGCCATACTCAAACCAGGAACATTGCGATTACATGGTTGGCGTCTTAGACCTCTTGGCTACCAGGACTCCTTCTACAGCAGGACAAAGAGCCCAAACATACAGCTACAGTCATAAAGAACCATCTTCAGAGACATGAAGAACAAAGAGTCCTGCAACAGATGGTCTGGCCCCCAGAGAGCCCTGATCTGAACATCATGGAGTCAGTCTGGGATCAGTGTACCGAGGAGAACTGGTGCTGTTTTAAAGGCAAAGGGAAGTCACACTAAATCCCGATTTGACTTGGGTTTTTCTGTTTACTGCATACTGCACTTTCTATGAAGCTAGCTGATATATAAAAACTTTTCACGGCAATATTTTTTGAAAGCAACCTCACTGTACTTTTAGTGCCTAAAAATTTTGCACGGCACTGTCCAACAATCCCACTGGGTTCACTCATGCTGCATCTTCGAACCCTCCCTTCAAAGTCGATCATCAACGGGTCTTTCTTATCTGCTAGACAGAAAAAAGACATGACGTTGTGCTGTATTGGTCTGAGAGCGTAGCACCAGTTTGTTTCAAACTGGCTGTACTAAATAAAGAAACAGCATTTTCTCTATTGTATATTTTAAAAATATTTTGGGTTTGATGCCTTGTCTACTGTGTGTAGCACGGGGTATGTGTCTGCTCCCGTCTCTGAAGCTGAGTGCAAAGTTTGTGTGTGTGTGTGTGTGTGTGTGTGTGTGTGTGTGTGTGTGTGTGTGTGTGTGTGTTCATGTGTGTGCACTCTCTTCTGTGTTCATTTGAAAATCGGCAGGAGTTGTGACAGCTCATCTAGAATGTCATGGCTAGACTCTGGCAGACCCCGAGGACTCCTGCTGTGTGAGCGGGCCGCCTCTGATAATTCGTCTAGCAGTCTCAGTGATGACAGTCCGCCGGCCGTACAGCCTCAGAGTCATACACCTCCGAGACCTGATGTGGAAACTCAGCGTTCAGGCCTTATCAAAACCACTCTGTGCTGCCATGATGCAAGGCCACAGAAGCCTTTCCTCTATTTATTTTTTTTTTTCCTTTTTTTTTTTCACTCAAGTAGTGGGTGGAGATTAAGGAGTACAGGAGGGATGGGTGAGAGCAATGGCGGGCTCTTTGCAAGGAGAGTGTGGACTCTGTGAGGTTGTGTGTGTTAGCAGTGACCGAGAAGAGGAGGAGGGGGCTGAAGAGGGAGAGTCAGAATTTGTAGACACAGACACAGATGGAATAGTTTACCTCCTCTGGCCCAGACTTGACTTCCAATGTCTGATCTGTTGTAACCCACATTCTGTTCGCAGTGCTCCTAGAGTGGCACAGACTTCCCACTGGTGTTATTGTAGGATCTGCTATGCTACCGCCCCTGTCCCTCCCTCCTCGCCATACCTGGGAGGGGGGTCAGTGAGGTGTCTATGGCCAGGAGAGGCTCCAAACACCAGCCAAAGCTTCTCTCAAATTCATTAGGGCCCCCACACACGGACAGACTTACACTTCAAGGGGGCTTCTCGAGACTAATAGCAACTACAGATTTTGTTATTTTAAATCTCTCACACACAGACACTTTGCTCAAATTCAAACACATGGTATTCATTTCAAACCCTCACTCTGTGCAGTTAGACTTTGAGATCTTTGGTGAAAAACAGAATATGAGAGGAAAACACAGCGTCAGGGCTGATTTCCTGATGGCCAATCTGGTGGCTGCGGGTTGAAGTCCCAACTTGACATACACACACATGCATACAACTTGAACTTTCACACACATTTATCAGAACTCGAAGCGAGCTCTGGATCCGACAAAGGTCAGGTTCACCGCTTACTGTCTCATTTACGGCGCTCCTACTATAATAATAAAAAGCTTTCTTTCACCATCTCCTGCAATCCAGTGTCTCAATAGAATAACACAGTGTAAACCAGCAGAAGCTAATGAAAAAGGCTTTTTTGTGCCAACTTGTCATGCTTAAAGATCACCATCCATAAAACACTGTGTTTGCCAAACTGCTTCTCGAACTGTCCAGGAGCACTCAGGACTCTGGTGTGCTCACATGCTGCTACTAATATTTTCTACAGCCAATAGTGCCGGTGATTTAAAGCTTAGCGAGGCTGCTTACACGGCAGCTATTGTATTCCGTCTTTGGTAATCCAGCACTCCGTCTCCAGAGGTATAAGCATTTATGCGCTATAAATTTGAATGAAATTACAATGACTTTATATAAAGTAAGACATGCTAAACTTCCAAAGGAAAGTAGTATCAGACAACTGTGCCAATAAATCTAACCTGTTAGTAAGCACCAAAATCTGGTTCAAACACACCTGTTGTTCTCATTCTGCTGCAATAAATAATTTCAATTCAGAGTCATGACCCCTTTCTGTGACTCAGCTAGGCTATTGAGATAGTGGGCTGAAGCAATAATTTGTATTTAGATAATGCCACATGACTTTAAAAGTGACTTTAACCCAGTGATTTAGTAAAGTTGAGGAACTCCAAAGAAAGAGAGTAAACAAAGAATGATCCAAACTGAGGCAGCTGAGACTGAGATATCCGGATTTTTAGTTCCAGGCACAGGTCAAACTTAAAAAAAAAACAAAAAAAAAAAAAAACAACTGAATCCTACACTTCCCATTACGCAACTCAGTAGCATATTTCATTAGATCCTCCCTGCCTGGTACATGTCCATGTCTTTCAAACTTCACACCCCTGGTTTGTAACACACAATCAGTTGCCAATTTATCAAGTGCACCCAGCTAAAAGCAAAGCAGCCTGATACAACAGTCCTGCACTAAATCCTGCTTTCGTAAAGGTTATAATTTGGGATCATTTCGAATGATTCTGATGATTAGTCGACTAATCATTGCAGCTCTGTACAAAACAAATCATGGTTCTGGGATTTTGTGACCAATTTGAATTTCGTTTGTCCAGTTAGAAAATCGGACCAGTAAGCGAGTCGTGTGGGTTGTATTTCTTCAGCTACCAAGCCCGGCAAGCCCTAGTTAAGCAAAGCCTTGGCAAACATCGGCTGGACTGAAAATATTTACAGCAGAAACGACACTCATTGCGCTGCCATGCCTATTCAGAGTCAAGATCGAAGATTTTTAGAAACAGTTTTAACTAAAGCCTGATAGATGGAGGATTTTTGAGGCAGGTAATGACCGATATTTGGGCGTCGAAAACATCTGATAACATACTGGCAAACACATAACACAGAAAATCCTGATATCGATCCCTCAGATGTGTTTTTTGTAAAATTTTGACCAAGATACAAACTGACGAGAACTTTTTATGGCGGTTTCTTGTTACTTATCAGCCGACATATTCTCTGGTGACAATATATCTCTAATAAACTATTGTCTTATCTCTGGTGTGAGTAATGGTATTGAAGAAATCGATGATAAGCGTCCAAATGAGGTAAATGACTTTTTCTGATTAACACTCAACAGTGACTCTGACAGTCAAACAGTGCATACTTTTCTCAGCACCTACACTCATGGCCATGGTTGGGCACATGTCTGACTCTGTTTATCAACCGGCAAATAAATTCGAAACAAACTTGAGAATGATTCCACAATGACAGATGAATTAGAAGAAATAAATTCAATTTAAAAAAAAAATATGCCACTGATTTATCTGAAAGGGTACCAGGCGCACTGACCATCCTTTGTCGTCGTCTTCTGCCAGCTCCTCCACGTCGTCCTCCGGAGCTTCAGTGATAGCCGACGACAGCTTGGACTTGAAGCAATTGAGGAGAGCCAGTGTCTACAAGGCCAAAAGAACAGACATCATTAGAACAAATCAGTGCATAGTTAACTATGCGACAATCCCCAGTCAGTCCGAGGAAATCAGTTGTATTTTAAGTTCAGTAAATACTGACCACATATTGAGTATTTTTACCTGTTGTTCTCTGTTTGAGCCTTTCTTCAGTTTTTGTTTCCTGAGCTCTTCGTACTTCTTCCTTCCCTCCAGGTACTCAGCCACCGCCTCATTGGTTGGCTTTTTATCCACTGGAGGGACAGGAGAGAAATGATCACTGTTAACCCTTTATTTACTTCATCTAAATCTTAGACGGCTATGACAGTGTAAAGCAAAGCAATAGTTTCTCAACATTTATGTCTGCAGATGCTGTTGACTTAGCAAATGTCCTGCTAGACAAACTCAAAGGCTGCTGCCAGCCCTGGCTAACTCTTCACTCATAGTGCCATTTGTGTCAAAGCATCTGGGAGCTCTTAAATGCTCGCAAATGGGGCCGCCTTTCAACAAACCATAATCATTTTTTCTTGTTTGGTCATACAGTGTTTATTGAGTTTGTTGGGCAATCAATCAAGAGACCAAAACAAGAACCTCACACTGCCCAGGAACACCCAGTCCTCTCACTAAAACGAAAAATGGGTACTATTAAGTGATACATCTTTTACACCCACTATCGCATCTTCGCCGCGAAGCAAAATAGCTCATGGGTCATGAAACATAACCAGACATAATGATACTTTATAAATGGTTTTACCATAAAAAGGTAAAACAATTTAGAAAAAGATTATACATAATGTTTTAATACATTATCTCATTGTGATTATTTTTATAGTTTTTGTTCACCTCTCTTTGTTTCTCAAGAAACGTTTTTGACAAAACTCGGAGCAAACACACTTTCTGTGAAAGGACTTTGACATTGCAGATAGATATTAAAAGTTCTCTTTTAAAAAATTTGGACCATTTACAACATAATTTCATTTATCGCATTTACGGTTTCAGAACAGCAGGTAGCTCGGCCACATTTTCCTAACCACACATATTTTAGATGTGTTATTTTCCCCCAGTTTCCCTCAATTTTTTGTTATCCAACCAAATTTAACACAAGGCGTCTTGGGCTCACAGAAATGCAGCCTTCCACAGCCAAAATGACTTGAGAACTTAAATATCTACGTAGCTGAAAAAACTACTGAATTAGGATGATCAGAACTTCTCCGAGGCTCTAAATTGACAGCATTTGGGGGGAAGAAATACCACCGCTTCACATGTTCTGCTCCACTTGACAGATGAGCAGCCAACGAAATGGGCAGAACATGATCAGAGAGAAACGATAAAGGAAAGTGAAGCTTGTCAAACTGTGACAGTTGCTGCCGTACATGTTCAGAGAACATGATAATAAGAGAGGTGAAAAGATGAGGCAGCACAGGGCAGTCCTCTCACCTCAGATTGACATGCTCCGCGTGAGTCCATACTGCTGGCAACCTTCAAAAAGATGTAGTGGACTAAAGCCCCAACCTAGTAACCCCTCACTTTATCTCACTCAGAGATGACCCACATTGCAGCTGCTACCCAATACCCAAACCTTATGTAACTGATCGCTCGTGAGCACGGAAAGACCCCTTTAATCCTCAGCTGAGACGGGACACATGAGCATATGTGCAATTTATTCACTTGGTTTGAGAAAAAGCAGCAGTGAAAGTCACTAAATAGCTGTTAATCAAATATTAGCAAGGGATTAGAATTTTACAAAATTATTCATAAAATGTTTCTAAAGAGAAATAAAGTATTTTTTTGAGGATTACGTCTGATACAGGAAGTAGAGCTTCGACAATTAGTCGATTAATACGTCAGCTGATCAAAGGAGAATGATTCTACAACTATTTCTACAATCAATTCATTGTCTTTCATAATTTTTAAGATAACTCTCTAACCATTCTCTGATTCAAGCTTCTCTAATTTTCTGCTTTTCTCTGTTTCATATCATTTTATTCTGAAGGTGTTTGATTTATGGACTGATGGACGGACAAAATTTCACTTGATAAGCCAAAAATATAAAATACATTATTCTATGACAGGAAATGAAATTGTAAACTGTATAACTTTCAGTTAATTTAAAAAATAAATCAGCAGAATTAACCAATGATGAAATTTTTTTTTACAACGGTCAAAAACTGGAATGAATTACACTACAGCAGACTGCTGTTACAAGTAAAGAGGTATGATCTGTGCCTGTTATTAAATGCAGACGGAGAGAGTAAAGTCACAGGACTGGAGGCAATGCTGGGAATAATTTTCCACCAAACTGTCCTCCTCTGCAGCGTGTGTGAAACAGTCTCTCATCATGGCTGAACAGAGAGACAATCAGCATGCTGACATTGGTGTCTCATGCAGTTAATGTGCTTCTGTAAATCTCCCAGCTTAGACACTCAGGCTGTGAAGTCACAGAGTGGCAGACAGTGAGCACAGTCTGCTGGCTGGTGGAGCACTTTCTTTCCACAACAAAATGTGATGTCACACACAAACCGCCGGCCGCGGGACAGCGTCACCTTGTTGGCCAAGCCGTGCCACCTCTGACTGGATGCTCTGAGACATTCAGCTGCACTAAATAAATGATGTAACAGGGAAAACATTGAAGTTTAGTGCTTCTCTTTTAGTAAGAGCGACAGTGTTAATGTGTATATAGCCCTTTTATCATTAGCTTAAAGAAAAGAAATCTACTAATAAAGATGAAATTACAGAAGAAATACAACATAAAACACAGATGAGAAAAATAAAGCCTGTTGGTGAGACAAAACAAACTTCAACTGACCCAAGGTTACCCGGTCTGTGCCACCGACCAGAGACTCTTCAAAAGAACTCAGAAAACATTACTAGGGAGAAATATATGAATTTAAATAACCAATACATTTAAAAAAGGCAAAAACCTTGGACAACTCCTCTGTCTCTCTGCTTATACAAAAAGGTGAAAATTATTATACAAACACAGAATTTACAAAAAGTCCCCTTGTGTATATTTTAGTATTACAACAATGCTATGCTGCTGAAGAAATTATAGACAGAGTTCAGCCTCAGTCTCTGTAGACTGAAACAAGTCCCTTTACACTACGCTGCTCTCACCAAAAAGTATGATAAAGGTACAGATGCTTAGATATTAAAGGATGAGTTCGACATTTTGGGAAATATGTTTATCTGCTTTCTTGCCAAGTGTTAGATGAGACGACAAATACCGCTCTCATATTTGTCTACTAAATACGAAGCTACAGCCAGGAGACGGCTGGCTTAGCTTAGCCTAAACACTGGAAACAGGGAACGGCTAGCCCGGCTCTGTCCAAAGGTTAAAAAAAAAAAAATCAGCTGCACCGCTAAAACTCACTAAGTAACATCTTACAACCTGTTTGTTTAATTAGCATTCAGTTTAAGCTTGACGTGACTTTCAGTAAAGTTAAATAGTTGAAAATTGTTCATCAACACAAAGAAATTAAAACATAAAATCTTATAATTAGAAATCTCAAATTGAGTATTTTAATTATATTGATAGCACTTCCCATAGTGGAAGATATTCTACTTATGTAATAAGTTCTTTCACAGGTCACACTTCCTGTTGAGGAAAAAAAAGTTGTATTTTGGGGATAACAAGTTCACCTCAGGAGGAACGTAACTGAACAACAAAGAGCCTCAGTTCCACAGGACGTTTGGGCTGGCTACCGTTTAAGAAAACCATGTGATTACTCTTGTTTCTCTGCGCTCTCAGGCTGTGAATACTCCAGATACTGAGCAATCACTGGAATTTCCAAACACAGCACTGTAAATCTAAGTGCCACACTTTCCCCACTTCCCCCAGTGTCACCATGGAAGTCTGCTCCGCTGCTTGTGGGGCAACCCTTTTTCTCTTGATTTATGAGACCAACCAATCTCCCTCCATCCCCCCCCCCCCGTCACCTCTCCTGCTCCGCCTCCCTGCTGCAGCCTGTGACACGCTGGATGCTGACTGATGATGCCCCGAGGTCCTGCATGAGGAACACACATCACCCTTCTCCAGCTGTTGTCACTAACTACTATCTTTGAGTTTGAGGGCCTTTCTAACTACATTCCTCCCCTCTCCTGTCACCCGGGCTTAAGAGCGCTACAAATCAAGCTGTTGATGTTGTAGCAACCGTAGGCTGTTGTGGACCACAAACGCCTCTTCTGTAGGATAAAAGGTTCCCCTTCTCTGTTAAACAAACATACAGTTTTTACAGAAAAGTCAAAGCAGCACGGCACCGTGATCATTAATCAAAAACAATTTTGTCAGTTGGTGCTTTAAGGTCAACACCAACTATCCATCTTCAATTATGCAACAAAAAAAAAAAAAAAGACTGTTTACATATGAATATATTTCAGGAGGTGTCCAGTGAAAATAACTAACCTCGTCAAAAACTGTCAAACGATGTAGTGATTAGACAAAATAACATGCTACACTTAATCACAGGCAATCGGCGTTTCAAATATCAAACTGCTGCTACATTTCTTCTAAATCAACAACATATCACCAGTGTAATAAAACATTCAGAGCACAGAAGCACAACCTGCAAAATATCTAAATGGGATAAAGAAGGATGAGGACTGGGCACAGACTGACTTCATGCAGAAATGTGGACCATTTGGCATGTGATATTACAACTGTAGAAAAATTAGACCATTTCGGTGAAAAATCCTAATTCTATGCTTTGTCTTCTATGTTATTTTATCTACAATACAATACATATAGTACCTACAATACATGGTTGTCTGGTCTATAAAAAATTTGAAAATGGCAGTAAAATAAAATAAAATAAATATGCCCATCACAGTTTTCCGGAGCCCAAAATCCCGCTTTCAAATGTTTTGTTTCGTTCGATCAAAAATATTCAGTTTGCAATGATATAAAACTGAGAAAACAGAAAATCCTCACATTGGAGGAGCAGGAATAAGCAAAATTTTGGCATTTTTGCCTGGAAAAATTACACCAACGGTGAATTGATTATCAAAGTAGTCGCTGATGAATTTTCTATCAATCGACTAAATCGATTTAAGCGACTAATCTTTTCAGCTATGGGCTGGATCAAAACTGATTAAGCACAAAACAGAATAAGGTGCAACAGGTGTGGCTACAGGTGCAACAGATCACTCCTCTACACACTAGGTTACTGTTTAAGTAAGAAATCTGCTTCAAGGCTTCAGATAGCCATGAAAAAAGTCACACATTAGCTTCAGTAGCTGCAATCATGCCTTGGCCTGAGTCATGGCAAAACTGTGTGAACTGAAATGGGCCAGTGTATGAAAATGGCAGCGGACAGAATAAGTCAGACAATGTTTACGTGGAATAATTCACATGCTTTCCCACGGTCTAAAGAGCTTTACACAATCTTTGACTATAGTATGTATGTACAGTATGTATACAGTGTATACAGTATATAAAGCATAAATATTCTTTATATACTGTATACATACTGTATAAACGCACTACTTTAGTTGTGTTTTGGTCTATACCGGACTCAGTCTTCACACAACCTTGACAAATTATACATTGTTTGAAAGCTCAAAGTCGCCCTATTCTTTCTGTACAAATCACTTTAGGATCCTCATATCACAGCAAAAGCTGTTGACACAGAACCGGATCAGACTTGTGGCTGTGGTTCCATAGTGTTTTCCACACAAAAGGTCCAACCGCAGACCCCTATGTTCCCTTTTTTTTAAAATTTAAAATCGGCAAGGCAAGAAAAAAAAGACTAAGTTTGGTTCAGCACAGCATCTCTTAGACTCCATCTGACTTTTTGGTCGTAAAATTTAAAGAGTTTCCTTTCAAAGGAGACCGGGGTTATGACTGAAATCAAAAGGGTTGAAGAACAGTGACCTTTTTATTTTGGGTCAATTATTTTTGGGGCTTGTGCAAAAAAGAGTGTCTGTTAAGGGGTTAAATGAGCTTTTAGTCAAGTCTGAAGAAAAATGTTTTTTAAAATATAAGGTGCTACTATTCTGGTGTTGTCCAGTATAGTAGCACCTTGTATATGCTACTTTATGTATAAGTATATCCTTTTGATTGACATTTTAATCTGAAGGTTTAAGGATCTTGCATTAAATCTTTCAGAGCTGAAACAATTAGTTGATTTTAATTGACAAGTCGATTGAAAGAAAATCATTTAGCAATAATTTGATAATAAATTAACTCATTTAGTAATTACTCAAGGAAAAATCCAAAACATTCTCTGCATCCAGCTTCTCAAATGTTTAGATATCCTGTTTATATTTGTCTTAGGAGGTAGTAGATAGTAAACTGCTCCCACACAACGAACAATTCAACAATTTAGAGATGTCAACGAGTGCCCTGACAAAAAATGTCATTTTTTCCCTTCCTTCTGACATTTTAGAAACCAAATCATTGATAAATTGACCCAAAATTAACATACCTGTTAGCTCCAGCCCAAAAAATCTTTTATTTCAAACCTACATCATGTGTACTCCCACTGAACCTACACTGACCAATTTCAGAGGCATGTGAGTGAAACGAGACCAGAGGTTGACCTTCACAAAGAGGTCAGAGCAGAACCAGGACGATGATTTAAGCTTTAAGGGATGCCAGTGTCGATGTGATCCTTAATGTGCCCGTGCAGCTCTAACTGCTGTGCAGCTTCTCCGGTGGGATGAGATAAAACGAGCCCTCACCACAGTGTTCTTCTTGGGCTGAGCTGTGTTTCAAGATTTATGGCAAGTGAGTAGACATCCGCCTCCCCTGCAGTGGCCATTGGCCCATGACATCTAAGAATTACATCTAATGGAATTAACTTTTGCTTCCAACACAGAAATGTAATGAGGAACTCTTGAAAGAAACTCATGCCTCTGGCTAAGCTGCCAGAAGAGCACAAAACAAAGGTCCCTGGCAGAGATAATGGAGGAGCTTAGGCTACTTGCCACTTGGTATAACAATGTGGGGCTTTTACTACCTCAACACTTGGGTTTATAACTGGATCTATTTAGAGAAGCCCTCTTTATGCTTAGGATGTTTGTAGAAACAGCTTAACTCTATGCAAATATCACTAAGGGCAACACATTAAGTCAGAGACACCCACAGAGCCTTAGTTAATCTTAGTATTAAAGCAAAATGTAATGGTTGTGTTTTGTGCTCTTTGACCTAAAACTGCCACTAAAATCTTGAACCAATCAGCAGCACGTCGTGAGTGGGCTCAGTGTCTGTGTTTAAAAACGTAAAACCATCAGTGTTTGTGGAGAGAAAAACAATGTTTGAGCAACAAATCCCATCACAGTCTCCAGTAAGTTTTGGCTGGTGGAAATCCCACAGTTAGGCTGGTCCCTGCCGAACCCCCCGCGAACTATTGTGTTTTGTTGCGCAACAATACACACACAACCTCAAGCTAACCTCTGTGCCCAAGCGGTTTTTGTAATTTTCAAAAATGTGTTTCAGCATCAGCAAAAATCCAAAGATTGACAGCATTATGACAGATTGCAGTGTGGTGGAGACCCATGGAGATTTGGGGGCAGATTTTTACAGAGTCCTACTGGCCAAAGCTGAAAACTAACAAACACACAAAAGGTTTGATGTGCAACTATGGCGGCCACTCAAGAATCTTTGCCCACGCAATTTTTAAGCGAGCTGTAACACAAAAATGCAGACCCTTGGGGGAAAAAAAATAGACGTCTGCAACTAATTGACAAAATTTAGAGGGTTGCCTGTCTTAGCGTCCATTAGCAGGGAATGTAGCACGGACCACCATCTTAGGGACTTGGTTCACACTTAGAGCTATGTGGTGAAAAGAAAAAACCTTAAGCAATCTAGTTGTGGTGAGAGGCTTGTACAGTATATTATCAAAACGCCAATATAGTCACGGTAGAAAGGGTCACAGTAATACGCGTCGGTCAGTAAATGCAGAGGTCCTCACTTACCCTCCTTGACTTCATCTACTGCAGGTTTTGAACTTTCTTCTTTCCTTTGCTTTATGGCCTGTAGCTCCTTCTTCAACTGCCGCGCCTCTTTCCGCAATTCATCACTGTGAGTGGAAAAATTAGCATTTAAAATCAACATACCGTATATAACTGTTATAAAGACTTACACCTGTAACAGACAAGAGTGATGAAAGAGAACAGGTTCAAAGACAAAAGTCGGCCCTGACAAACGTATAGTGGATAGTTAAAACTGACTTTTGGCTCCAATGGCTCCGACTGTAAAAGAAGTATATACATCATTTTAAAAAAATTACATCCGCACCCTAAATGTTTCTGGTCTTCGCAAACAAACATTAATTGTTCTGAACCATTATGCTTCTCAAAATTTAATGATCTTGGCCAATTATGTGGGCATATAAAAAAAACATAAAATACTCTGCGCAAGTGTCAGGATGAAGAATGCACGTTAAAAGTTTGTGTTACTCCAATAAATCTGACGGAGTCTTAATAAAATAATTGTTCCTGCCTCCAGGCTGCTGGAAAGCACTGGAGAGGGTGCTGACGTTGAGCAGACTCAAGTCAGAAAAATGTCAATGTGTTTCTTGTTTAGAGATGGGTATTTGTCATTGTAGCAGAACTCACTCCAGTGTTAGAAAAGGGAAATCACTCTGTCAGAGGTTGTAATTTCCAACCTATTAAAATGCTGTCACTCAGTGCTGGTAATGAACATAATGACTCCGGTGCACTTATTTCCCGCTATTGCACTCTGGTGCAAAATACTTTTAAAATACATGCATGTGAGGAAAAAATGCATATAAAACCCACATTGCACAATTTAATTGCGATGTTTAAAATCATAAATACTATTGTGTATGGCTTTTAAATTAGTTAAACATTTCTTGGATACAAAACCTTTTGCTTAGTTGTAAATAGGCAGAGAGGCTGGACAAAGAGATTGTCACAAGTCATAAGTAAAGTATAAAGTCTGGGCTATGAAGTCCCGATGTCAAGTTCCCAAATCAAGTCCAACATGTCTCAAGTCAAATCCTAAGACCAATAGATCCAGACTTGAATCCCAAATCAGTATAGGCAAGTCTCGTATCAGGTCCACAGTCAAGCACAACAAATCTCAAATCAAGTCTCAGGTCAAAACAGACAAGTCCCAAGTCGAGACCAATGACTCCCATGTCAAATCCCAAGTTAAGACCGACAAGTCCAAAGTCAAGTCCCAATACAAGACCAGCAACTCCCGAATGTAGTACAAAGACCAACACATTCTAAGTCAAGTCCTGAATGAAATCCAAAACCATAACTTTGTGTTTTAAATCCTAGGCTTTACGTACCCTAAACAAAATGTACTGCAATTAAATTTTTTTCATGAAACATGATTTATTGTTGTTCAAGTCAGAACCTAGTTGGAAGTCTTTTTTTGAGTTTGTCAAGTTCAGTTTACAGGTCAGGTCAGATCACAGGATTCATTACTCGAGTCTCGAGTGCCAGTCATGTGACTCATGTCCACTCCTCTGCATAAGCACATGCACACGCTGGATATGCATGTAAAGTAGAGCACACCTGTTTGGATGAAAGCCATGGAATAATATCGCAGTTAATTGTGTGCGGTCAACTACATAAATGTCCTGTAATAAATGAAATACACAACTGTCAAATGCTGTTAGTGGCAGAAGTAATGAAAAACTTATACTTCCTTCCCCCAAATGGCACTACATTAGGTATTATAAACCTTATTATAGGTATAGATATTATAAAACCTTTAACTGGATGACAGAAGAAGGCCAAGGCCCATCCTTGCTTCCTTGATTCAAGGTAGCGTCCCGTTTGGCAGGTGGCCCGAAGCCCAGCTCATGCAAGGCTAAATGCTGGAAGTCTGAACTGGGGCCAGCAATGCTGATTATTGCTCCCTTTCACATGATTGAGACTAGTGCCAGTTGCAGAGCAGATACTGTATGTTATGTTAGGAAATGATAATATTTTTGTACTGCCTGACAGCACTGTTTTTGTCCTATTCTCTTACGGAGCCATAAAGCACAGGTAAGCTGCACAGTCTGGGCCCCTGGCCTAGAAACATGTGAGGCATCTCCAGACCAAACAATGGCTGCCTTTGTTTCTTACATCTGCTTCTCTGGATTGACATTCATTTATATCCATTTCTTTCCATTTATCTGGAACTTTCATTCTCGTGTTTGTAGCTTTCCAACACTCATGTTATCTTTGTTTAGTTCTCTGACATTGTCTGTGGCGAAGCATCGAGGCATTAAACTGAGTGATATTTTAACTGTAAGTGCCTTTACAAATATTAACAGCTGTGGCTGACTTGATGTCATGTCTCTTCCTCGTTAGCTTCCCTGCTGCTCCTGAGGATACACATGAGGAATCAGTCAGACATGCAGTTGTTAGTCCTCTCCTTTCCTGAAGAAAAAATGTTGCAGCTGAATCCAGACTGAGTTGCCAAGAGCAAAACTGGTTGGCAGGGTCAGACTTGGCCTGTGTGAGGAAGTCTCCTACTCAGCTCTGTCTAGAAGCAATGACAACAAACCTCTTTTTCTGAGACACATTTTACATACAGTATGGTAATGTGAGTCAGATGTGACAAACCAGAAGTGGGCAAACGAACGTAATAAGTCAAAGACTACAAACTGCCATTCACAATACTGCATGAATAAAGAGGTACAGTCTGGTAAACTTGGTGAAGTTTTTCTTTGCTAGTACACCTTGATTCGAGACAGAACAGTGGCATCCATATGAACTACACATAGCCTCTTTCTCTTCTGTTTTAAAATGTGTAATTTCTGCAGTAGTTGGGCAAAATAAGATGAACACGAACTCTGTAAGTTAGTGAAGTTCTACATTTAAAGACCGCTGCTTTATGCTGAGGCTCTTTAACTCTCTTTGGAGTATGTCATCGTGGCCTTTGAGACTTTTTTAAGGACTTAATGCAGCAACCTCGTAACTGTGTTATCAGGTCCTCTAAATATAATGTTGCTAATTTGTCTAACTCTATAAATGACATTTTGTTTTGTAGGAAACTACACAACTTAGTCATTTAGGAGAATACCAGTTAGCTATCCTCTTCAGTTTTAACAAAGGTTGTATAAATTGATTTTTTTTTTTAAAAAGGAGTATTCCAGCATTTCTCTATTGCACCTTCATTAAGTTGGGAGACTCACAAGAGTCAAAATGCTGGATCCTACACTTCCCATAATGCAACTTTCTGGTAAAGATTTGCACTCCAATAATCATCATCATGACCATTTTGTCGGACCTTTAAAAGCTCCTCCAGAACCACGGTCAACAACATACAACAGTGTTCCCGGAATGTGTAGTACTCCTCGTGACTAGTAAACTGATCTTTAAGTGTAAAAAACACTGAGCTTTCAGGGCAACAGAAAACAACTAACCACAAGGCCAGATACCTGCTGCCCGAACTGTTGCCATTTGTACCAGGAGCAAACACTGCAAGATGAAAATTGAAAATATGTAATGTGACGGGAAAAAACTCCTAAAAATCACACAAACATATACCAAGGACAGGCCAAACACTGACTGCATTGGCAGAGAAGAATTGTGGGTATAAGGTATCTAATTGGGTTATTGCTCACAAACTATGACCTCAAAAATACCCTGAACTGACATGTCTGACTTTCTAAAGAAAAATACTGAACATTACAAGCTTGACAATGGTAGTATTTATTGTAGGGCTATTGTATTACATTGTATTATATTGAATATATACACTTTTTTATCCATCCCCTTTATATATAGTATATATACACACTCAACGTGGGGGCTTCTTGACACAACCTCTGTGTGTTTTAGTAAAACTGAGTATGAGTCAAGTATGACTCGAGGCTATTACTTGAACACAGTCCAGCCTCTTAACCAGGACCGAGAGGTGAGGTTTTACACTTATACTCTGCTACGAGGAACACTTAGGACCGAGTGATCATTTTCCACCTGCCTTGACATGCTGCCATTCAGAAAACAAGAGACGTATCCACGCCAACAGCCAAACAATCGGCTCCAAAACCCCGCTGCCACTGAAGAGAGAGAGGCCAGAAAGGACAGGAGAAGCCCCAACAACACCTGTTAAGACACACCTTGGGGCTCAGCAAATTCCTCTCGAGACCCTCAGATCACAACACTGCAAATTATTTTGTTTCTACACACTGTGACTGGACTGGACGAATCGCATCTTGTTTATCTAAATCCAGAGGTAATAGTCATATTTTTCAGGCATTGACCATTTTTAGTAGAGTCTGACTAATATTGCATTTCTGGGGCAAATTCCAATATCAATGTTTGAGATTTTTAAATTTTAATAATGACATATTTGCCAATGATAATTTTTTTTAACATAAAAAACAGAACATAAAAAAATATTTTTTTATAAGGACCCTTTAAATTTGGTTATTTACGACTTGTGGCTAAGATGTGCACTGAGCAGGGTATTCTACCATTGAAAAATAAAGCTGTTAGCACCCTCTGGTGCAAAAACTCTGTAATGGTGAGATTGTTTCTAAATGACCTTGAACGTATCTTTGAGTATTTCTTTACTGTAATTTCTTATTATTCATGGGCTAACGTATACACGATACTGACGTATCTTCGATAAGCTAAACTCAGGCTCACATTTCTGCCGTGGCCTCATGTAAGAGCTGAAATAATTCATTGTGATCATTGATTAATCGTTTAAGTCATTTCACAAGCAGATATGCCAACCATTTTCCAGTCCCAGCTTCTCAAATGAGAGAAGATGCTGATTTCCTCTGTTTTATATCATTGTAAATGGAATATCTTTGAGCTGTGGACTGCTGTTTGGACAAAAGAATCACTTCACAGATGTCACCTTGAGCTCTGTAAAAGAGTGAGGGGCATCTTTCACCAATTTCTGACGTTTTATAGACCAAAAAAAAAAATGAACTGATGATTTGAGAAAGTACTCGTCAGTTTAACAGGTAATAAAAATGATCGTTAGTTGCAGCCTCATATGTTATATGACAATTGAACATTAAGCAAAAATTATAATGCTGGATGAATGCTCACTTTAAAATGGCTAGCTTGACTAAAGCAAGCAAGGAGTGCGTTTTATTTTGAAAATACTATATATGGCACCTAGGTGTTCCCCCTTCTTGAACAGTAGCTTACTGCTCCAGCTCTTCACAAGTCCAAACTTGGCCTAGTCATAACTTGGATGTGTATTTAGTGAAGATTTACACATCACTCCATAAAAACAGGTTTCACCACACAAACTACTTGTGCATGGATTTGTTGTTGATAAATATTTACACATAAGAACTGCCAGGAGTAAGTGCTGCGTAGTGGCTGAACTGGACCAGCTACGTAGCATATCTGAATATTTCCATCATTTCTCACTCTAAAATGCACGAATACTACAACGCACATATTATATGCACACATGGAGATAAAAACTGTTTAGAGGTTAAAGCAAAGTAATACCTACATTTACAAAGAATTACAAGTTAAATTTAACATACAGTCTGGCCCTTAAAGCTGCTATCTTTGGCAGTCATGATGCTACGGAGACTTCCTGTTTACATAATTGATTGGTTTTGATTAGACAGTGCTACAGAAGTTTTCTGGCAACCTATTTACACATCACTACGGTCTTTACTTTCTAAGACATCCCCTAAGTTTTAACAGTGTAACCTGATATATCAAATTGCTAGTTTTGAAACTAGCTAGTACTTACTAAAAGCGCAAGAAGGACTTAACACGAACAGATTTAGCAGTGGATTTAAGAGTAGCTGGTGCAACCCAGGCCAGGTGCAGTAAGCATTCACAACTAAGGTTCAGGGAAGAACAACATTCTGTTCAGTAAAGGTAAACAGCAACATCTGAGGGATGAAAGGAAGGATAGAGGAAGAGGATTTGGAGGAGTTCATGGAGTGTACCCTGTGCCTGTGACTCACTATCTGCCCCTTTTCTCTAAAAGCCACAGCCAAGACACATCCACCCATCTATGCATCCATCCATCCATCGACTCTCCATCTGCTAGCAAGAGAGGAGACTCTGCTGGTTATTTAAAAAAAATATGAAACCACTCAGCCGAGACTACTAGTTGCCCGACAACCAGACTGAAATGAATCCTTTTTGTGACTCCCTACCAGTCCCTGCGGCCCGGGTCTACCTGGGGGCTGCCAGCTACTGTCACTCTCTAAAAAAAAAATTCAAAACAAGTGAAACCAGAGAGCTGTGGATGATTAACCTTTCATAAAGAAAGCATATGAAGTGATTGGCAGTAGACCAAGAGCTCTCTCATGATTCAAAACCTTGCATTTAATTCTCCAGTGTCTGGCAGGAGTCTGAGGCTGACAGGAATTCGACAACCTTAAAAATAGTACAGTGATGACTGTATGGTTCATCAAAAATTCAGTCGTTTTCCAAAATGCACAAGCAGGCGTACTTGCCTTTTTTGGATTTCTCTGTATTCTCATTTTCCAGCCTTCGAGTGACTTTAAGAAATGTAGTTGCTGATAAAATCAAATAGTTTGAAGTTAAAATATAGCCACGGCATGACTGTGACAAGTCAAACGTACATTTAAAAGTAAAATCTAACACGTCTTAGTTAGAGTAAGTACACTTCAAGGATGGCAGCAGCAGCTTCCCCCTGCTATGGTGGACTCAAACCAGTCTAACGACTGAGCAAGTGATGTGGATGAATGTGCTAGAATAACAAGATGGCTGGGTGAACTCCCCTCAGGGGGCACTCCATGGCTTGGTCAAAAGCCAAGGAGAACTGTGAGCTGGAGTGGAGGAATCCAACCTCAACACAGGAATTTGCATGACTTTGCAGAGTGATCTAGACCAACACATTACCCACGCAGTGGACCAAGGTTCCTCTTTTAGAGTGGTTCATCTGCCTCGCAATTATTAACTAGATCCTTTGCCCTTCTGTTAATTAGTCATGGTGGAAGAGAGTAACGATTCTTGTAGAATATCGAGTGTATTTCTTTTTTGTAGCAATTATTTCTAGTTGTAAATTTTCTACTCCTTAGAAATATTTTGCTTACTTGAGAGCAAAAGACAGAGTAAACTTGCACACTGACAAATGTTGACCTTGATCATAGTCCAAGTGGTGTTCTGCTGGTTTTTTATTCATTTTCAAAAACTCTAACCCCCACATCCTAGACATGCATTGCTGTCTGGAACTCTTTCCAACGAGCAAGTACCCCATATGGGGCAGACATGCTACAGTGCGCCAGAGATGTGTAAACCTGGAGGTTCCAAAACATACACAATCCTGCTGCCAAGAACTGGATTATCTCAAGCAGTTTTCTGCACAAAAGCAGCGCCGAATGCTTTCTTGATCTCTGCAACCTTTGCCTGAGAACGCGTTGGGTTGTGACCGATGACGAGAGACAGGTGCAGCCAATTAATACACAGTGACACGGCATTGGGGAAACAGCCACTTGGTCAGGATAATTAGTGTCTGATGTCCCGTTGAAGTTACACTGTCCGCAAGGCTAAAAGAAGGCTTTGCAAAATGGAAAAAAGACCAAATCCAGAAACTAGAAGATGAAGACTAGAACTGCAGCGAGTAGTCAAATAATCAATTTCAAGCAGCAAGTATGTTGTTTTAGTAATTTTTTTCAAAGCTAAAACTCCAAACGTTATCTGCTTGCAGCTTCTCGTGTGTGCGGACTTGCTGCTTTTCTCTGGTTTGAATCACTGCAAACTAAATCTCTTTGGTTTTTGAAATGTTCATCAGACAAAACAAGACATCTGAAGACATCGTCCCAGGCTTTGGGAAATTTTATTTTCCGACATTTTATCAACTAAACGGTTCACTGAGAACATATTTGTCAGATTGATTGATAACGAACTAATTGTTAGTTGCAGCCCTAAATAAGACACACACTTGGATGGTCAGAGTGCCAGAGGGAACATCTGATTTTTCAGTGCGCTACAGGTCTTTGACCTCAACAAAATATCTTATGTGACCACAGTATCAATGCGTCGTTCACAAATTCTGGTGGAGGATAACTCCATATTATTGCTTACTGACTTTTATATTGTGACGGTATCATTCATCATTTTATCGTTTCACAAATTTCTGTGTACAAGTGAATGACTCAGAGCGAGTTGTGATTAAAAGCAAACAAAACCAGAGACCATCTTGCGATGGGATCGCACCAACCGGGACGCCGGTCAATATGTTGACGTTCCGACCCTTGAGTACTCAGTAGTCATTACTTATTACATGAGTACTCTGTACTCATTTCTACAGTATTAATTTAGTAATATATTTTGATAATCAATTAATCATTTAAGCCATTCTTTAAGTGAAACTAACACATATTCACTGGTTCCACATTCTCAAATACGAATAGTGTCTGGTTTTCCTACTTGCTTATGCTATCAAACTAAATGTCTTTGGATCTTTAACCGTTTCTTTAGATGTAACAGGCATTCGGAATATGCCAACAGGGGTTCTGGGACATTGTGATGGGCATTTCTCCCCATGTTAGACACCAAACAATTTATCAAGAAAATAATTGGCAGATTAATCGACAACGGAAACAATCATTAGTTACAGCCCTACAACGTACGTTATTAACCTTTTATGTTTACACACAAAATCTATCGCATGTAATGTGTAACTGTTGGAAACAGTTCATTGCTTGGTCATTTTGATTGTTTCTTAAGTGCCATACTGTTTGTGATGTATACTCTGTGGCCACTTTATTGGGTACGCCTGTAAAACCTAAAGCATTCTAATACAATACAAAACAGCCATCAACCATAAATCCTACCTTTACAAACATATTGTTCAGTTTTGACTGACACTGTCACACAGTTTGCAGCGATGTTGTACTGGATTATGTTGAGAGGAGTTTCTAATGTTTTGCCAAACCTAAACATGAGGGCGGAAGAACATTAGAAACACATTTCAATATAATGCAGTTCAGCACAACAAAACCATTTAACAAAACCTCAATAATAAACAAATTATCATGTAAATTAATTGTTTGTGGAAAAACTATTGTACTGGATTGCATTAAACTGTATAGCTGTACCTAACGAAGTGGCAAGAGTATCCTAAATATCCTTATTAATAACGTGAAAACCATTTCAATCATATCATCCAGCCCTAATAACACACACACACACACACACACACACACACACACACACACACACACACAGTGCGTGCGCTTGATTTTTATCGACTATTAAAATAATTCCACGTGTACTATTAAAGTCTGCTGCCATATACTGTATACACCATTTATAGGTACGTGATAACAAGTGATATAAATAACAGGAAGAGCAGTTCTGTCATTATCTTCAGCCTGCAGTAACTGAAAAGCGATTACCAGAGACAGAAGAGGGAGCCAGGCTCTGCTGGCAGAAGCAGCTCACACTGTGTCCACAGCCATATGGAAGCGTTTTGCTTCCCCAGTCATGCCCCGTCGGGTTTAACAAAAGTGGCGACTACCACATACACTGCTTTTGGGACTTCATTCAGTACTGTCTCTTATAAAGCAACCCCCCTAAAGGGGCCTACTTCAAACATAGCAAAACCAAATTTGATCAATAGCAACATAGAAGAAGTGTCAAACTGTGAGCATAAAAGCTTAACCAGAATAACCAACACCATCAAACATCACAGTAAGTTGAGACAAACTCAGTGTAAATAGGATCTGTTCTGATCTGAGTTGTGACTGATCTTTAAAGCCCTAAAATTTTCTTGGTCCGTTATTTGGCAACTTGCTCATGAATGTGAACAAGTCCAAGCATTTTGCAATCATGGAATACTGCAATGGAATATCATCTGGCTGCTGGATAGCAACATAAGATAGTTTTGACCTGATGTAAAAACTATTTTGGTTTCAGGGAGACTCCTAATTTCAAGGTTGTCTCAGCAGCCTTGACTTTGAGAAGAAGGATACAGTCAGCATCGTAACTCTTCCCATGACAGAGGCCAGAGTACACTGCAGACACTAAAGAACTTCACACACATTACATACTGTACGTCTGAGTGTGGGAGGAAATAAATGAAAGAACAAACAAAAGTCCTGCATTTGTTAAGTTAATCAGACAAAACTGCTTTTACCATCCTCTCTCCTTTTTTTCCCAGGTGACTAGATACCAGTTGGTGTTCCTCCTTGTGCACAGAGCAGCTGAAAGCCCAAAGCAAAGCAACGGTGGGAGAGCAGAGCTCACCCTGCAACAATGCCCCCTTTGTCCCGGACTAACACTGTACCTACCAGCCTGCTCTTTGATTCCCTGCCAAGACAAACCACTGTGTTGGGTTACAGTTCTTGTAGCAAAACAATCTGCGCTTGTGTTTAATATACTACAGTCTGCCTGCATTGGGCTGGCTGTCAGTCAGGGCACACACACACACAACTGACTGGGGGCCCGCTCCTTATCCCATTAGCACTAATGAGAGAAGGGTATGTTGATTCTGTGTGTTGAGGGCTACCTGTTAAGAGGATATGGAGGAGAGATAACTGGCTAACCCGCAGCATCAAAGAGAGATGAAAGATAAATCACTCGCTCCATTCTCCTCGGGTTATTTTCATACTAATGTTGTATGCCTCACACACACACACACACACACACACACACACACACACACACACACACACACACACACACACACACACACACACACACACACACACACACACACACACACACACACACCATCACCTCCCACTCTCACCTTCATTTCACTCACACTGTTGGCTCAGACAGAGGCACTGTTTGCTTCTACTTCAGCACAGTAAGTAATTTGCGTTGAGTGCCAACATTCCTGTTTCAAATAGCAGGTCCACTGATGTTGGTCCAGTGAGCTACAACTGAGATATGTGTGTGTGTGTGTGTGTCGGGGGATTGTGTGTGCATGTGCGTAGAAACAGAGCCGCAGACGTTATGTGGGGTGACAATGGGTGGGTTTTCCAGCCACCTGTTTTTATGCACATTTTCAGATTGCACATTAAAAAAAAAAAAAAAAAAAATGTAGTGGAATTGAAGGAATTCCAAAAAAAATCTCAAAATATCAGATTAAAGTTTTCACGCTTGGCTGAGGTGGAGAAACTGGTGTATTGATTAAAGCAACAACGTCCTAAAAGTCCACTGAAGCTTCTGCTCCATTGACGAGACTGAAAATAGCGGCAGACGAAAACATCAGATCCGTGTGTGGCGAGATGAGGAGACTGTAACGTTCCTCATATCAATAAATGAAACAAACAGAAATGCCATGTTTCCATTGTGTTTTCTACATTGTTTCTCACAGTTTGAAGTTTTACTGCCGCTCTTTTTATTACATCATCTCGTTGCGTACTCTGTTTCCGCAATGGTTTAATGGCACCACACTAGAAAATTAGCGCCACCAGCTGTTTATCTTGATGAACTAACTCATATCACCACAACAGTAGTGGATGGAAACGCACATTAATGAGCAATTTCTTTTGCCGGTTTTCTCGAAATTCGATCACAATCTGCACAACAATTGGATCCTGGCGATGACAAAAAAATAATCTGCAACTATTTTACTAACTGATTTAGCGTTTAAGCCATTTTAAATGTGAGGATATGCTGCTTTTCTCTGTCTAATATTTTGTAAAGTAATTATCTTTGGGACATTTTTCACTATTTTCTGATATTTTAAAGACCAAAAAACAGATTTTTTTAAATCAAGAAAACAATTGGCCTATTCACCGTCAATGAAAATAATCATTAGTTGCCCTACCTATGGGGACTTATATTTGACAGAAGGATTAAAAAGGTCTGCAAACATGAATTAACATTAACAGTGTCTTTAACCATCTTAATTGCAGAAGGTGAAAATATGCCTGATAAATACATATTTCCTAACGAGCTTGATTTTCTAATGTGTTCCCATCTAGACAATCAACTTATGTCGACAGATGTCTTTGAAGATTTTTGAATTTGACTGAGTCTGAAAATTTTACAGCTTGACTGTTTGTAAGCAGGAAGATTTGAGTGATGCACATGTTTAAAATAGGACCTATTTTAAACGGTAAATGCACATCAATTTGCACCTCAAACTGCTATGGCAATCCAAGCACAACCTCATCAAAGGAACCAGCAGGCAAAACATGGCTGTTTTGGGGGGATTTGCTGCTGCAGAGAGGCAGTAATTAATACATGTTAATGATTGTTTCTAGTGTGTCTAGGCCCTAGGGGTGTCTGAACATTATATGAATCATTCTCATCTCCTCTGGGTCTGTTCTAGTGGTTCTAAAATTTCAACATTTATGTCAGTATGGAGCTGAAACGACTGGCTGAGAAGTGTAGTTATTCGTGAAAATCAACTCTTCTTGTAAATAGTTAATCCTTTATCATTTTCAGGCAAAAATACCAAACCCTGCCTGGTTCCTGCTTCTCAAATTTACTGACTTTTCTTGTCATATATGATATTAAATAGAGCATTTTGGGGTTTTGGACTGTCGATCAGACAAAATACATTCGATGTGGATTTACTAGATGCTCCGCTTGTCATAAAAATAAAGTTTGGATGGTCTATGCTCATCCTTTTGTTGAAATTCTACAGGAGAGGAAACTCTCACAGTGCATCATCACACCTTTCCTGTGTTACGCAGTTCCACAGCTCCCCCGCCTGGTTGTTAAACTCCATTACAAGTACAACAACAACTTAATGACACTGCTGGAGCTGTTAGTGACCAATGCAATGACCAGGTAGACTATTTGTTAAAGGTCCCATCTGTTGGACGTACTTTATATTTCTATTTGAAGCCAGAAGCCGCCATCGAAAGACTCCGGTTGAAAGTTAGCACTGGAAAGAAGCATGCAGTCATACCTGCGGCTGGTCTTTTTCCCTCGCTCTTCCTCACTGGGCTCTGTCGCTTTCTCTGTGCCTTTTTCTTTCTTTAGCTTTTTACCGATGAGCTCTCTCATCTTCTCCCTCTTATCCGAGTCATATTCTTCATCTGCATCCATGTCATCTTCGGCATCACCATCGGCCTCATCATCGTCTGTCTGGAAGAACACGTTGAAACTTGGATATAAGTGACTCCGGGAGCATAAAAATAGAGATGGAACTTTTCATCTTAACATTACTATTGAACAACTTGCCTCAGCTGCATCTCCAGAAGTCCCTTTCTTTTTTTTCCTTTTAAAGTAGAAGGAATATGGGTTAATGTTTAAGAGGACAATTCAAGGATTATATAATTAGTAATTAATTAGTTATTGTACGTACTTATCAACTGCTGGAACAGAGCTCAGCCTTGGATCATCTTTCAGAAGGTCATGGCTGCTTTTGCTTTTTCCCTTTAATGTCTGAACGAACAAAACCAATGGTGAGCTACTCATTTTGTTTTTACACATTTTGCAACATTTTTTTTTTTAAATTTCAATGCAACCTCAATTTCTGAAAATTCCATTTCATTTAAAAAAAAAAAAAAGTCCAAGTGCCGAAAATGCTTGTCAAGTGCACAACTCCCCGATCTAAAGGACTGTAGTATTTACAGTGTAATTACTCATAAAGTATTATAAAATAAGTATTAAACAAAATAGTTACAATTGTCCAGCTAGAACCATCAAATGTAGTTAACACGTGCTTATAATCATTCTTCTTGCATATGGGATTTACAATCTCACTGTCACCAGATCTTTTGGCACCCAACACCATCATCTGCCAATATCGGAGATGAATCAAACAGGACCTCTTATGACTTGCGTGAAAACGTTAACTGAGGCCAAAATAAGGACTAAACTTTACAACAACTAGATAAAACCCGATTTCTTTGATTGCACTGACTTTGACTTTTATTGCCTTTGGCCTGCACCAAATCGAAAACCCATGCAATCTAAACAACTTAAATAAGACACATATCGAACGTTTCATGTTGTAAAAATTATAATAAACATGTGGCAACTCTCTCAAAAGAGTTTGTCCTGGTCATTTTATGATCTAGAGCTACTCATAAAGGAAACCAATGACTTTTTAGACTCTTTCAGTGATGATTTTATTCAGACGGTCCCTGCACTTGTGATGTGCGACTGACTGACATAGAGCTCAGTGGCAGAGGTGGCCATGTCTGTCTGACAAAGACAGGTTTATTAATTCAGTACCTGGCTGACTTGATTCACCATCTCCTCTTCCTCTTCAGCTTCCTCTCCAAATGATAAAAGACTGAAGTTCCTACAAAAATCAAAATACTGCACTGAAGCATCATTAAAAACATTGGTTACACAAAAATTAAATTTAGACATGTAGCAGTTGAAATTTGGACTAAGAACAATAGGTTATTGTCATCTTGAATTGTTCAGTAGCTCAAAATTCATTCTGTGACTACTTTGTCGACCAATTAATTACGACACACACTTTCCGTTAAGACATGTTTTGAAGTTCACTGGCAAATAGCCGTTCGGTCCATCAATTATTATTGCTATTATCTGTTGTCAACCTGTCAAGAGGACAGTGTGAGATATGCCTACACCAGATTGAATCCTGTGAATCAGATTAAGACCCTTGGATGACTAATGAAAGTTATTTTGAAAATTAACAAGTAATCCTATCTGGTAGCTATTGATAAATATTTGTAGACTGTTGCTTGTTGTCAGAGCTTATGTGGCTGCCTTGGGTGGTTGTATATGATTTTAATGCTTCTGACATCCACATACTGTATTAATGAGGTAGACGAAACAGGAAAAGATGCTAAAAACGAAAAACAAACGAAAAGGAAAAAAATAAAAATAAAAAATATAATAAACAACAGGGTTCCAGCACCTGCAGCATAAAGACAGACGAAGTCTGAGGACTCACTTTGTGGCTTTCGACTGTGATTTCTTTCCCTCCTCTTTGTCTTTTTCCTTTTTGGCTTTCTTTATTTCACGAGGTATAATGTCATCAAAAGGAGAATGAAGCACCTGGAAAAGACAAAAAGGTTTTTGTGTCAGTGTTTAAGACGCACACACTAAAAAGGAAGAAGTTGTCAAGTGAAAAAGAAGAAGAGGAACAAGAAAATACCTCAGCGATTTTTATTTTGTGGGGATTCAGAGGTCTTTCCTCACCGTCACATTCAACTTCTGCTAATCGGAGCATATTATAAACTGTGTCTCCTGTGACCTGCATTGGGGATTGTTGAAAAAAATGATGGTCAGTAATTTACAACAACCTTACAAAGCTGTTGAAAGATGCATTACATACATTTTGCTGGGGACAGACTTTACACATTGGAAACATTTGGAGCATGTAAATCGCTATAGTTCTTCAGATTTACTTTGGCGAAGATGGTGTGTTTATTGTTGAGCTCATCTGCACGTCCCAGGGTGAAGAAAAACTGACTGCCATTATCATGTGGCCCAGCATTTGCCATGGCAACCAAACCTCTTCGATTGAAGCGCAATCTGGAGTGAAACTCATCCTGAAATTTAAAAAAAAAAGACAGGCAAGTTTTTGAGAAAGCTGATTTCAATGTCAGCTACAATTTCTTGATGTTTGATTGGTCATCTGGATTAGTATGTTAATATGTCCTAAGAGTGGTTCATGCTTATGACTCTTTTAGCTTTAACATTTATTATACAGAATTTTAAAAAAAACAAGAATCAGAGAAGCGGTCTGACCTTGAATGGCCGGCCATAGATGGACTCTCCACCTGAGCCGGTTCCTGTGGGATCTCCACCTTGAACAATGAAGTCAGGCACCACTCTGTGGAATACTGTGCCATCATAATAACCTAGAGGAGGAAAAGGTAACATTTTAATTTTCCAGGCCCGTAATTTTTGAAAAATGTCCTCATCATTTCCACAGAGTTAAGGAAAATTGAGACAGTATTCAATTTGTACACTTCCAATTAATTAACTGCAAATAATTGCTGGCGTAAACTAGAGTCTTATAGTCAGTGTACAGCTGTTCATTAGTCTGCAGGCAAACCTAAAAGTCGACATACACTAAAATGAATGTAGGTACATAAATTGTCTAATAAAAAAATCAGTGATAAATGAACATTTAATTGGGTTTAAACCCAGTTTTTCTTTCAAAAAAATTAATTCCTCTCTGATTATTAGTACCAAATGACATAGTTCTTTCCAGGAAACGTATGGAATCATAAAATAGAGCATAGCTGACAGTTCATGCTAAAAATGAAAAACAAAACCCAATACTGGATTTGTGGTAAAAAAAAATAAAAAATTATTATTTTCACCAATAACACATTTTAATGCATTGAGATTATTGCAGCTCAGTGGCCTTTGGAGGAACAGAGAAAGTCTGTTCACTCCAAATTTATCATGACTTGCAAATTTAACAAATTTAACATGTTTCAGAGTGGCTACCATTGAGATATTGTTTTTTAAATAAATCTTAAGAGGTATAAATTTCAAGATTTATGCAGAAATTTTCCTGCACAATTTGTTGCATGTATTTTTGAAGTATAAAAGCTGCGCTCTCAAAACTGGGTAGGACGGGTTTGACTGGGGGACTCATTTCGTAGTATGTAGTTTTGCAGTGTGTTAGATAGAGTGGATACAGTGAGTCTTTTGACTGGCTGTGATTTTTTTTATTTTATTTTTTACCTTCCATGCACAGTTGCACAAAGTTCCTGCATGCTTTAGGAGCCTCCTTGGACCACAACTCAATGTCAACATCACCTGCCGAGGTCTTCAACAGGACCTGAGAAAAGATTATAAAGTGGAACGTTTAAAGTGGAAATTACAACCACAATTACCCATTAACCTCTAGCCTGCAGGGCAAATAAACTGCTCTACAACTCTAACACTTAATCTGACCCCAGTAACGTTAGCTAGTGTTACAGTGATTTTAACACTCTTTGAGAATTGTGGTCGTGATCAAGAGTAAAATATTACACTGCTCCACTTTAAGTGTTCGTGGCAACGAACCCAAACGTACTCGACGTTAAAAACTCTAAAATTCAAGTAAATATTGCAAGCTTGTGTTGAAAATGCACATAAAACCAAAATATGAGAGTTGAAAATTGCAAAAAGTAGCGCTCACCTTTCCATTTGTCGGAGGCTCTTGAATGTATATGTTGCTCATTTTGATACCACGATTGCCTTTTTCGTTAAAGCAAGAAAAAGGGTGGTTTTTACACTGACACTTGAAGACAATACAATATAAACGGTAGATAACGTTTGTTAAATTACCTTGGTTTACAAATGACACATTTCATACTTTTCTATTTACTGCCATATTGGTTAAACATGTGAGCTTATGTTTACTTCCGAGGACGGGGGGGGGGGGATTCTCACTAAAACATGATTTATTTTTTATTTTTTCCAAAACATTTAATATTTAAACCAGTCACTCTGTTTTGCTATAAATTGATTTAAGTAATTATTCACACGAGTGTCAAGTGGCAAATGTGCTGCTCACAGAAAAATCCCAAATAATATCGCGGACTCCCCTAAAGTTGACTTTTGGTTTGACCCAAGTGTTCCTCGATAACCATCCCTCAGAAAAGGCTAAGTGCTTTCGTTCCGTTACAGCCAAGTTAGTTAAAATCTGATATAGACATTTATTTAAAAAGTCTTTAATTGTATTTAAAAAAGTGAAAAATAATTTTCTGGTTGTAATGAATTATGGCTGGACATTAAAAAGGGAACTTCAAACCAGTAAGACAGAATCCAGACGTCCAGGCGCCGGACGGAAGTACCGTAACTGGGAAGGGACACTGCTGAAGATCAGCAGCAATGGCGGAGTCTGAAAACAATGTGGAATTAAAACGAAAAGCAGATGAAAATCAGGATGGAGATGGAAATGGAGAAGATGATGAATGGGTCGGACCTATGCCAAGCGAAGCCGCAAAAGCCAAGAAAAGGAAAGGTTTGTTTCTGGCAGTTAATTATCTCGCTACATTTTGTTCATATGCGACTCCCGCTAAACGAAGCTAATTAAATGCTAACCAGATTCCTCCTAACTTTTTGGATGTTTTTTTTTTTTTTTTAAAAATCAGTTTTGGAATATGAGCGTGTCTACCTGGACAACCTACCTTCAGCTGCAATGTACGAAAGGAGCTACATGCACAGGGACGTTATCACACACATAGTTTGCTCCAAGTAAGTGATTCTTCAGTAAACGTGACCAACACCTTTGCGGTGGAGGAAGTACCCAGATCCTTTACCTAAGTAAAAGTAGGAATTTAACAGGAAAACACACTGAATTACAAGTACAAGTCCTGCATTAAAAATGTTATTTAAATAAGGTATAAAAGTTATCATCAGCAAAATGTACTTCAGATATCAAAAGTAAAAGTATACACACACACACACACACACACACACACACACACACACACACACAAACGTCAAGTCCGATTTATTTATGAAGCTCAAAATCCCAAATTTGCCTTTATTTTTTTTGTCTCTGATCAAAGTAAATTTACCCCCTTTTTTCAGGACAGACTTCATCATCACAGCCAGCCAGGATGGCCATGTCAAGTTCTGGAAGAAGAAGGAGGAGGAGGGAATAGAGTTTGTCAAACACTTCCGAAGTCATCTCGGTATGAACTGAACAGATAAGAGGAGGAGAGACATGCTGGTTACCCTGTGTTTTGGCACATTGCTCCGTATACTCAAGAATAACATGTATTGTATGATGAGTACTGACGTTACGCTTGCATTTTCTGCAGGTGTGATAGAAAGCATTGCAGTCAGTGCTGAAGGGGCCCTTTTTTGTTCCGTCGGTGACGATCAGGCCATGAAAGTATTTGATGTTGTCAACTTTGACATGATCAATATGCTGAAGTTGGGGTGAGTGGAAATTACAAACTAAGTATACTTCATTAGTAATGTGTACACATGAAGGACAGTAAAAAGATGAAGTGACACCTCTTTCCCTCTGTAACATTATTTTTTTTTCTCTTCTCTCTGTAGCTTTCATCCAGGCCAGTGTGAGTGGATCTACAATCCCGGGGATGCCATTTCCACAGTGGCCTGCTCGGAAAAATCCACAGGGAAGATCTTCGTCTACGATGGACGGGGAAGCAACGAGCCCCTGCATGTCTTCGACAAAATGCACTCTTCGCCGCTGTCCCAAATCCGCCTGAATCCCAAATATAGAGTCATCGTGTCTGCTGACAAAGCGGGAATGCTGGAATACTGGACTGGCCTCCCAAGTGAATTCAAGTTCCCCAAACATGTGGATTGGGAATACAAAACAGACACAGACTTGTATGAATTTGCAAAACACAAAACCTACCCCACCAGCCTCGCGTTCTCTCCGGATGGGAAGAAAATGGCAACCATTGCTTCCGACAGGAAAGTCAGGATCTTCCGTTTCCTGACAGGAAAACTGATGAGAGTGTTTGATGAATCGTTAACAGTAAGTTTTCACACGTGTTTCAGCCTGGATCTTTCCTGATGTGGCAAATCCACGTGCTTATCACACCTGCTTTGGATGTTAGATGTTCACAGAGTTGCAGCAGATGAGGCAGCAGCTGCCGGACATGGAGTTTGGGAGGCGAATGGCTGTGGAGAGAGAGCTGGAGAAGGTGGATGGTATCCGACTGACAAATATCATCTTTGATGAGACCGGCCACTTTGTGCTCTATGGGACCATGCTGGGCATCAAGGTCATCAATGTGGAAACCAACAGGTACGTTCACGTGAAGGTGGAGAAAGCGAGTGTGCTTCAGGGTTTTCCCCCAGGAAATAGTTTACTCATCCAGATTCTGAAGTGTCAATCTACTTAGTAGTCGGTGTCCTAAACAACAGCCGGTCGCATTCCATGTGTGGCATTTGCTTTGTGAAATAGCACCGCTGTTGTTTTTCTCTGACAGTTAATGTTTTATTTCATGAAAGTGTATTATTTTTCTGTTATGTAAGAGGAGGTGGTCTCTCAGGTGAGCTGGACCGCCTTCACTATAAAACACTGTGCGAATCGCTGAACTTGAGAGGAAAGGATTAGATGGGGTCAAAACAGGAAGCCGACACTTTTAAAAACTCACTTTTTCACTGTGGCCTTTGATTTATTTATTGTCTGTTGTTCTAAATTAGTTTGAACTGTTGCGTTTCCAGTTATGTCACTTTGTCTTACTGCAAAGCACTTTGCAACTGTGTTTTTGAAAATTCATTATATAAATAAAAATATATTATTATGGATAAAACACAATATAAAAGCCGAATCTTGGGGTTGATAATAATAATAATAATCATCGTCGTCATCGTCGTTATTATTTGTTGAGCCAAGTTACAAAGGCAACAAATTTAAAGCCAACAATGTAAAAACATATAGGGAAATAAAATATATCAAGTTAAATGAGAAAATGAAATAAGGTAAACAAATTCAAGGTAAGTTAAATAAAATAAATGAGAGGACTCAAGTAAAGTCAAGCAGAGAAACTTACTGTAAGGAAAATAACAGGGACGTGAAGAAGAGATAACACTTCACAAGCAGACTCACAAAAGATTTTTCCAACCCTAAAAAAAATATTTGACTTCTCAGTAATTATCTTAACTTCAAAATGACCAAATGTCAGATTACATCCAGAGAACAGCACTTAATTTATTCAAACTGTCATTGTTAAAATGAGTCCTTCTGCCCAAATCTAAAGCTTGACTGCTTGGTGTTTTTCATGGGCCTGTGTACAGAATCGCTTTAGAATGAAAATAAAATAAATTGGGATAAAAGAATAAAAGATGAGGTTGCCAGGTCTTTGTATTTATTTGTTTTTGGTTGGAATACTCCTATTTGCTCTCAACAACATCTTGCTCATTATCAGCGCTTTGTAACACACTTAGTTGAACTAATTGATTGACTAAACCATGACGTCTAGATCTGTCTCTTCCACTACCCTGATGTAAAGTTTGACCTTTGTTGAGGTCAAATATAAAGTACATTTTCCTGAAACTTGTTCCCCAGATGTGTGCGGATCCTCGGGAAGCTGGAGAACATCCGTGTGGTCCAGCTGAGTTTGTTCCAGGGGGTTGCAAAGGCCATGCATGTGGCCCCCACTGTGGAGATGAAGGCATCTGACAATCCTGCCTTAGAGAACGTAGAGCCCGACCCCACCATATTCTGCACTGCATTCAAGAAGAACCGCTTTTACATGGTGAGAAAAAAGAGACAGTCGGTTTGGGATGATAAAGCTACATTTTATTCTGTTAGTATCTATGTTAACGCATCTCTTTCCCTCGCGTAAGTTCTCAAAAAGAGAACCAGAGGATACAAAGAGCGCAGACTCAGACAGAGACATCTTTAACGAGAAGCCTTCGAAGGAAGAGGTGATGGCTGCGACACAGGCCGAGGGCCCCAAGAGAGTGTCTGACAGTGCCATCATCCACACCACCATGGGAGACATCCACATCAAGCTCTTCCCTGTAGAGTAGGTCACCAGCATGGAAACGATGGCTGTCTCCTTTCAGAAATCCTCTTTATAGTTTACAAGATATCAACAGAACCTTGCTCTTCTGCTTTTAGATGCCCCAAAACTGTGGAGAACTTCTGTGTTCACAGCAGGAATGGCTACTATAACAGCCATATATTCCACAGAGTGATCAAGGTAAGTTTCCTTATCTGTTGATGAGGCCGGACAAAATCGGACTTCTGACGCTGCTCTTGTCTGCTGTGTCTAAATCTTTGTCTCTCGCGTGCGCAGGGCTTTATGATTCAGACAGGAGACCCCACAGGCACAGGCATGGGAGGAGAGAGCATCTGGGGGGGAGAGTTCGAGGACGAGTTCCACGCCACGCTGAGACACGACCGCCCGTACACGCTCAGTATGGCAAACGCAGGCGCCGGCACCAACGGCTCACAGTTTTTCATCACCGTTGTACCCACTGTAAGTTGCCTCATCAGTAGTTCACAGTGGCAAACCCAACTAAAGCTGTGCATGAGCCAGTTTTCAGTTGTTGAAGGAGAATGTTATTCCAGATCAGTCTGTAAAAATGTTGCTAAAGAGGAAAAAAAAACCCCCAGGGGTGAATCTTACACCCCTCGAAGTTAAGAGGGCCTCATGAAGCTTTGCCAAGCCCCAGTAGGGTTCAGGTCCCAAATGTTGGGAACCAGCGTGTGAGCTAATGAGGAATTAAACTGACATCTTGTCGTTTCTAACCAGGCTAGGGTGCTGTTTGAAATGTATAAACAGGAATGACAGAGTAGCATTACCTTAAGAGAGAGATGAAGCCAGCAGTGTTACGGAGTCCAAGTCTGTGGCTAATTGTGATTTTAATTGCTTCATGTGCTGCTGTTTTCTTTTCCGCAGCCTTGGCTCGACAACAAGCACACTGTGTTTGGAAGGTGTACGAAAGGCATGGAGGCGGTCCAGAGGATCTCCAACGTCAAGGTTAACCCCAAGACTGACAAACCGTACGAAGACATCAGCATTATCAACATCACCATCAAGTGATTGTGCGTCTTACTCGTGTCCTGTACAGTGATGTTTTTTTTTTTACCACTTTGTTATTAAAAAAAGATGCTTGATTGTAATAAGAGGGATTTGTTCTTTGCATTGGAGACAGTCAACTTGTAGACTGCAAAGCAGCAGAATCCAGTGTCAAAGAAAGAAAAAAGCTGCCAGCCAGACAAATAAGGTCGGTTAGTTTATTTTACAGCATCACATGATGAATCGTTTACAAAGGCCATCATCCAGTCCACCAGTAACAAAGGTTTCGATGTGCATTGTGCTTCTACGTTTCAAAACGAATGAGAATGTTTTCACAAACCACGTTGAAAGGCTTTTCACACGTGCATTTTTTATTTGCATTTTTTTTTTTTACATTAGGTACAAGTAGTAAACATTACATAGCAATGAATAAAGATGAAATGAAACTCATATGAAGGTTCCTCAATAATTAGACACGTCTCAGTGTTAGGTTTAATGTTTCACTAAGTTTCACATTACATTACTGAAGGCTGCAGATTAAAGGTGTACCATCTTGTACACGCTCCAGACAGATGGACAGGACTTGGGTGTGAGATCTTTAAATAGGATTATTTTCACAAGACTTTTTTTTTTTTTCTTTTTTCCTTTTTTACAGTGAGTTTAAATACTCAGAGTCTAAGAAACAGCAGATGAGCTCATTTGCTCCCAAATGAAAAATGGTGGTGAGGCAGCGTAAAAGTGACAAATTCTGTGCGCAAGACACTCCGCAGAACGGAGGCAGAATCGGAGCGTAAAAGCCGATTTTCCCGCACCGCCCCGTGTCAAAGTAACATCCTCCTTGTTCCTGCTCATAAATAAAGTCTTTCAGTAAACACTTTGTTCTGTAACAGTAAACACTACATTCAAACCAAAACTCGACTGGTGTGCCATTTCAAGACCAGCTGTGGCATTAAAAAGGTTCATACACTTATAAAATAAACTTGCACACATTACTCGAAGACCCCATGAAACATCAGCTGCTATTGCTTACGTTAGATGACCAGGCTGAGGGAGAGCTCAGCCAGAATCTGCACCTTGACCATTGACCAAGCCACCGGAAGTCCCCTGGGTTCATGATAACCATAGTGAATATTTCTGTCCCATCTCGCTTACCTGCACATATACTGGATTAACTGAAAGGGCATTGTAGGTATTTCTCAGGATTATCTACGGAATCAACAAAAGGGATGTTAATGATACTATCGTTACTGCCTTTAGTTGCGATTACTGTCACGCGTGGGGGTGGTCCTGATGAGTAATGTGAGAGAAAATACAGATACAGTCCACTCTGTCAGGGCCCGAGGAGCATTTCTACCATTCGACTGGACCTAAAATCGACTAGCTATAGATGCCAGATACACAACTTGTTTCCTGTGAGGGTTAGGATGAAGAAAAGCTAAAGTAACACGTGTTAGACCATGTAAGCTGCCTTAGAAATGAGCAGGATGGGAGCTTGTAGGCATAATTCGGGCTATAGGTCTGGTGAGTTTATTTCTCGGAGGTTGGGAAGGTGGTGTGAGCGGTGGGACAGAAGTTTAAGATAGTTCTCGCTTTCCACGTTCCCATTAAATGAGTCTAGAGAGAGTATTTTCATCTTTGTTTTCTTTGCCCACAGCGGTGCACAAAGAGGGGAAAGAAGATGAGAGGAGGCCTAAAGCCGCAGTGTTGTCTTAAAAGTTGACGCTTTGAAGTCGTAAGAGAACTGATGACGGGGGCTCAGAGGCTGGGGCTTGGGTTCAGTCGTTAGGGGAGAGGCAGTATGGAGAGGGACGTGACATTTAGGCTACGTCCAGGACCCCAGCAGCCACCAGCTGTCTGGAGAGCCAATCCAACCCCTCGTGGAGGCCCATCCCGCTGCGGGCATCGCAGCCCTGAATGTGCCAGCTCCTCCCGCAGCACAGCTTGTGCAGGCTCAGCAGCTCTGTCATCTCCTCCACAGACACGGCGCCGGGAACATCCTGCAAAGCAAACAACACGCAAGCTGATGATCAACTCGAGGATATGCTTGACAGAAATTCACCGAGCCATCGCAAAGCTCTATTCCACGACGTTGTGTGTCCGTCCGCAGTCGCGGGGTAGTATTCCAGTACCTGTTTGTTTGCAAAGATGAGCAACAAGGCGTCTCTCAGCTCCTTCTCTGTTAGCAGTTTGGCCAGCTCGCTGTGAGCCTCCATGAGTCGGTCTCTGTGGCAGCTGTCGATCACGAACACCACCGCTGCACACATACGAGAGTTAGGGAAGAGAAGTTCATCTTCAACAGAAATCATTTCGTACCTGGAAGGAATTTTTAGATGTGATGCTGCAAAATTGTCGAGAATTAGAGAGGAAAGGAGGAAAAAAAAAAGGAGGCTCCATAGGATGCTGATGTCGGTCACTCAGTCGGTCCACGACTCGGGTTCAGAGTGAAATATCTCAACAACTGTTGGATGCATTGTCACGAAACTTTGCACAAACACTCCTGATCCCCAGAGGACAAATCCTACTGACGCTGTTGATCCCCTGGCGTTTTCTCTTAGCGGCACCAGCGGGTCAACGTTTTCACTTATCTTGTGAAATAAAAAAACGACTTGATCTACTTGATTCACCCTCCTTAAAAAAAAAACCTTGTAATGTCAAAGGTGAAAGCAGTTTTCTATAAAAGTGATCTAAATGAATTAAAATTATAAAAACACGCAGCATTAGTTTTCATAAATCAGTATTTAGTAGATACAACTTTGGCAGAAAGTGCAGCCTTGGAGAATACTGTTTAAAGGCACTGTAGGATGTGCATTGAGGAAATAGAAAACAGCTTCAGGTGCATTTTCAAACTCACTACGAATGTAGAGTCAAACATCATCAATAGGAACTCTACTGCATTTACACAGTGACGGTGATGACTGAGTTTCAAGCTGCAGCAACTTAAAAAAAAAAAAAAAAAAAAAATCACATAATGCAGAGGCTGAGTTTCCCTGTTTTGGTCTGACAGCTTGCTCCAACTAGGCATTTATCCACTGGGCCTCATCTCTCGGAGTCAACAAACACGTTAATATCGCCCACTGAAATGTGCCAGTTAAAAAAAAAAAAACATCCCAACAACATTATATTGTTGTATGACTCATGCTGCAATGATTAATAGACCATGTGAACAGAGCTGCTGCTTTTTTTCTGTGCTAATTAAGAGAGCTCAGTCCCACTTTTATAGTTTTATAAAAATATTTACATTCCATAGTCCACCAAAATGTGTGTAGAATCAACGGGGATCTTTTTTCCATGCTTTAAATGCTGCGCAGTACGCTGAACTTGTCAGTGTAACATTCAGACCATATAAAACAACGTTTAAGGTATGTAGAGCGCAGCCAGTACCTTGAGTGTTGAGATAGTAGTGTTTCCAGAGAGGTCGGAGCTTGTGTTTTCCACCCACATCCCAGATAGTGAATTTCAAGTTCTTATATTCAACTGTCTCCACATTGAATCCTTGAGAGAAGATGGGGGAAAAAAAAAAAAAAAAAGAGAATTTATTTGGATTCTTGTGACTGAGAAAAAAACAAAAACAAAAAACAAACACACACACACACACACCATTACCAGATAAGTGAACTGATATTCATTATAACTGCTAAAGCACTTACCGATAGTCGGGATGGGTTGCATGAACTCATCTTGTTTCAGCTTGAAGAGGATGGTGGTTTTTCCAGCTCCGTCCAGCCCAAGGGTCACTACACGGATCTCCATCTTTGGACCAATGTGGACCCGGTTGTCCTGAAAACATACCCCATTTTGACTGGGTGGTTACAGATCGGAACAAACTCGAGCCCTTTTACATTTTACAGCCATTTCTTGACTGATGGATTCAAATGTCCAGGCACAATCTGTGGAGCGGGTACCTTGGTGAAGGTGACAGGGATGCCAGCATCCAGCTGCACGTGATCTGCCAGCTCAGTGAACTGGTGCTGCTGCTTCTGTAGCGTCTCCAGCAAACAGTTGATCTCCTGCTTTGCCAACACAACTCTGCAGTCATCCTAGAGCAGAGGAGACACAACACATCGCATCAGGCCTAGCACTGTACTGTCCGTGCATCAGCCCGGGACTGTGGGACTAATCCTCGTCTGGGCAAAATGCGCCAGTTTATCACTGAACTCAGTCTTTATCGTGCTTCCCACCTGCTGAAGGGTTTTCTCACAGTGCAGGCAGGCGGTGGAGACCTGGGACAGCAGGATGGTCATGTCCTCCTGCTGCTGCCTCAGCCAGATCAGCCTCTCGCGGACATGAGCGTCCACCACGCTCAGCGCCATCTCCTCCTGCCGGCAGAGAGTCTCGTGGAGGTCTGCGAAGTAGGCGCGGACACAGGAGCGCGCGCTCTCTGCTGTGCCAGGGACCTGACGGAGACATGGAGACGGCGTTAACGCCAGAAGAAAAGCCCAATCATTCATGTTTTAGAAAGAGGTCCTGTGTCATATCTCACATGTTCGGTGTGTGCCATGCCAACTCCATCCTCTACTATTTGCTCTCCACCTTCAATTTGCTGCACGATGCCCACCAGCTTCCTCGAGTACTCGGACACCTCGTCTGTGAAGGTGCGGATGCAGTGGGCCATGTCCAAAATGGAGGCACGGATCTGATTAGCTTCAGTCTCAAGAACAGCGTGCTGGAAAAAAAAAAAAAAAGGAAAGTCGGGGAACACACACACAGGATGTCTCTTTGGATAAGGATACGTAATAGCAGCGTGTTTTTAACTACCTTATGTCCCTGGTGCTTGCCGTACTCCTTACACACACAGCACATGAGAGGCCCAGACTGACAGGCCTCCTCCAGGCAGACAAACTCGATGGCGTGGACCTGATGCTGCGGGCACAGGGTCTTCTCGTGCGGCTTGTCGGCCAGCGGCACCCGACGGTGTTTGGCCAGCGTGCGAGTGGAGTGGGTGAGCTGGGAGCACTCGGCACACAGGTGGGTGGCGCACACAGTGCAGTACATGGAGGCTGTGTGGCTCTCGTCCTCATCACATCGGATTATGCACTGGTGGAAAAGAAGGGTTGGGAATGAAAGGTGGAGCAGGTGTGAGGGTCATTCAGCTTGCAGAGTCTTTTGGAAAATGGTGGAATGGTAGTTTCCTTACTTCTCCCATGCCTTTCAGGGCATCCTCCGCCATTCCCGACTGGCTGGTGGCCCCATTCTGCAGTCGCTCCAAAAGTTCGAGCAGAGCAAAGTTCTTCTTTAGACCCCAAACTCCAGAGTCCCCTGAACAGATGTACAAAGAAAAAGAAAAAGAAAAAGAAAAAAACAAAACACTTTAGGACACAATGATAGAGGGAAGTCATGATTTCCACCCTAAACACAGAGAGAAAGACGAGTCAGGAAGAAGACTGCAATGGTTTCTCTAAGAATTTAACAATTTTGCAGTTTTTCCTCTGTGCAGGATTGCTCTCTTGTCACCCGAGAACCCAAATGAAAAGAACAAAACAACCAAAACAGTAGCATCTTGCAATCCAATGCAATAACACCGCACGCAACAGCCTCAAAAATGACCAAGAATTGAACAAACACCTTTCCAACACAGGCTCCTCAAACCACTGATTACAAGCTTCTCTTTTGTCTGGATGACCTGGCATTTTCCAGCACAATTCAGTTGACTCAGAGCAGAGTTCATGCAGTTTCATGCTTCAGCGACGCATTAAAAATCTTCTAAAACTGCCAGTAACACCACGAATCAACTGGCTGTAAATGTCAAATGTTATTTTTCTTCACACCAGCGTCATCTAGGCGCCATTTAATCAACTTTGCTCTGATCAGAAGTATCTGCACTTTCTGCTCTGTCACTTTGCCCTGAAGCCCGAAAGATGAGAAACCTGCAGATCCCTGGATGTTGTTCTAAGGTCCCCTGTTGGTTCTGAGGTTTTTTTTCTTTTTTTGTGGGTGGGGGGGTTCGCTGCTTTGATACCTGACAGATCATGGAAAGACGCACTAAAAATCTTCCAGACTTTCTCCGGGGAGACAGATGTGTGTCAGACTGTCGTGCTCCGGAGTCCCAGAGCCTTAGAAATCGGTTCACACGACCCCCTTCGTTGTGCCTGATGTATCACTGTAATGCGAACCGGCTTGCCTGGTTCAAACAGAGCAAAGCTGGTCAAAATTTTACTCGACTCCTCACCAGGATGTTGGAGCAACCGGTCAACATGACCCGATTCGAAATGAAATGTGCCTGCATATCTAGACATTTCAGACGGGGGCGTGAATCCTTTGACGGGTTACTACAGTGGCAGGAATCCCCTTCCTCACCCAGCTCAGTGACCTGGCGGTCGAAGGGGCAGCGGACCGCTCTGCCATGGAGGGGCAACCGGGTAAGGCAGTCGTGGCACACCGTGTGACCGCAGAGCAAAAGACGAGGGACCTTGTCCCCCTGGAGAGAGAAGACGTCCTCACACACACCGCACTCCAGCACCTGTAAATGAATACACGACTTGATTAAATTCCATAAAAACCCTGTGTGTGTGTGTGTGTGTGTGTGTGTGTGTGTGTGTGTGTGTGTGTGTGTGTGTGTGTGTGTGTCGGTTGGCCGGTGCTGCGGAGACAATTCTGAAATCAGAGGGCAGAAATTCTTAATAGCCGGCACTGATTTCACCGACGGTTACAAGGGCCCAGACTCAACAATGGAGAGTCGGTGCATCTATGACGAGCTCCGTTAAACCGGTTTTTACTGTCAGGGAATTCACTCATATCTCGGCGTCCAGGACCTGGGTAGTCGCCCGGACTCGCCGTGTTCCAGATGGTTAGACCTGCGTGGTCTCTGCTCCGATCTGTGATCTTCACCCAAATCTCACCTCACCCTTTTTTTTTTTTAAGGAGAAGCAGGTTCCTACTTGCGTGCACGCCGTGCAGCGACTTTTCTTTCTTTTTTTTTTAAGCCGAGCACGTCACCGCGAGGAGCCGCAGTGAACCACAGTTCGTGCAGACGCCGACTGGCGACGGTGGACCTCCGGCTCAAAACGCCAGCCTGGCGACTTCTGGCCGAAGGTCCCGCCGAGTTGGCCGCGAGACAAGCGAGCGGCAATCTTGCTACGGCGCACGGTTTGCACACTGCTCCGGTCGAATGTGGACGAGTGTCTCGCACGAAGGCCAACGCAGCAGCAGCCACCCAGGATCGGGAGCCACGAAGGCAGCCCTGCCGTCGAGCCTCGATGCCCACAATAACAACAACAACAACAGCAACAGCAACAGCAACAGAAAAACCCCAACACGAGCACCGCGGGCGTTATCCAGCCGCGGATGTTAGCGACAGCATTCCGACCTTGACCGTGTTTCCGCTAGCTCCCCTCCCGTGTCGGATGCAGGGCTCCATCGTCGCTGCGGCGCTCTGCTTGTTTATTCCTGCTGCGGCAGCGGCTATTCTCGGACGACAGCGAAGACGACCGAGCAGGTGCGAGAGGACAATCCCGCGGGGACTTCCGGTTTCGCCCTTTAGGCCCTACCAGGATGCAATGCCGTTCTTTCGTCCGGGCTCAACCGTAGAAATACGACGGCAACGTCGAAGTGCCACATGTTGTAGTATCTTCACATAACGACGGGAGTGTAACACACATTCAGCAAAAAACATTGCGAGTTCTTCTTTGAGGCGCAGGCGCAATTCAACCGACTTAGCCCCCCCTCAAGCTAATTGTAGTAGCAGACACCATGAAACGGTAATTTATCTAATAAAAAAAAAAAAGCGTAACTGCCACATTCACAAACACAATCAACATAAAAAGACAAATGAAAGAGTGAATCAATACAGCTGTTTAAATAATTTTTAATTACCTGTCGTAAACATAAGGGACTGGGGACTAATCAAAACATTTTAAGGTATCACATAGTTTTAATGCCTTTTTAAAAAAAAAACTAATAGGGCCTTTATCTTAAGGATTTAACAACAATAGCAAATTATTTTTTTTAATATTATTGTTTAGAAGAAAAGGATCACCTGTAGATTAATCGATAATGAAATTAATCATCATATAATACAATGCATTTATATAAACAACTATTGACAACATAGGCCTACACTGAGTATACAGGTAAAACTGCTTTGTAAAATGTAAACAAATTTACAGATAGTGCAAGGATGTGAAAGGGTGCAGTACAGATAGTTATGTGCAGTATATGCATATATGCACGTCTATGTTCGGTGTATACATGTACATTAATTGTATGTATATTAAACTGTGATCAAATCTATATATAATAATTTGTAGTTTCAGCAAATGTCGTAGTGTTACATGGTTCAGTCTCAGCCATTTTCCTAATGACACAAATAACATCCCACCACTCTCGTGTCGTTTAAAAGCCCACTTCCTTTGTACGCGTGTGAAACCTCCCCATGCCTGCTGACTCCAAGTCCCACAATACGGCACGGCTCGTCTCATGGTGATGACGCATTCTTTGCGCGCCTCGCCTGTCTCAAGCAGGAGAGTAGACACCCGTTACCGCCACATTAACGGTAGGTGTTTTATTTTATTATTTTTTAATTAAAGCCTTTTTTTTAAAAAATCGGTTTCACGTCTGTTGTTCATGTGTTTGATGATATTTGCAAAGGAGGTCGAAATATCATACACCCATGTTTTCGGCCTGGACGAGCAGGTCGCTGTTTTTAACATTCCGGCTTTATTTTTGCGTGTTTTTTTTTTTTTCTAAAATTATAATTTGCCCCGTTTATTCTCATTCATCCTAGCAGGTGTCCGTCACTGATGTCTCAACAAGCACAACAAACGGTGCCCTCCGCCCCAGACTCCCCCGCGCTGGTGGTCACCTCCAACGTGCAGAAATATGCTATTAAGAAGAAGAAGGTCCTCAGTGCTGAAGAAGCGGAGCTGTTTGAACTCACCCAGGCCGCGGGCATCACCGTGGACCAAGAGGTCTTCAAGTGAGCGTACTGATAACAGTTAGAAGCATGACGGTGTATTTGTATATGGAAGAATAAAGTGGAGGAAACGCTGTTTGTTCTGCTTCTCACGCTCCTCTTCTTGTCCCCTTAGGATCATGGTGGACCTGTTGAAGATGAATGTGGCCCCTCAGGCGGTCTTCCAGACTCTGAAGGCAATGTGTGCCGGCCAGAGAGTGGCCGAGAGCTGCGGCGGAGAGTCTTCGGCGGCCCCCCACGCCACTAACATCACCGCAGCACCTGCAGAAGCCAGAGGTTAGTGTCTGGAGACCGGACGGCAGCATGAACAGCGATCATTAAGCGGCTAAATTACAGCTGGAGAGGCTAGTTTCAACACTCACGCTGGTCTTTGCCCACGTTGAGGCCGATCGGACCTCTGCTCAGATTGAGGCTGGATCAAGTTAGTCTGGAAACTGCATAGCCCGGATCCAGGGGCCATATGCCACGTATCACCGTCCTGCATAAGTATCTCCCAGAACGTGGATATTTAAGTTAGAGATCTGCTCATAAGAAAAGGGGGCGAATGTTGAAGACGAGAAAAATCGCATACACTTTTCTGGACTGCAGAAATGTTCTTAGCTACCTATAAATGTGGGGGAAAAAATGTCATCCAGTCGTAGAGTAACAAAAAACAAGATTGAGTTGAGTTGCAAAAGCGGAACACATCAGCCTAGTTGTAAGTCCGAGATATCGGGAAAGACCTACAGACGTGTCAACAAAATGTTGGTAGAACGGCTGCAAGTGCACCACCGCCGGCAGTTACGTCAGAATAACATCCAATATTAACACTAATACAGTCGAATCAGCGCGTTTCATAGGAGCTGCACGCTGTTTGTTTGTGTCCGATTTCACTTGGCAACAAACCGCCATGAATACGACACACGGCGAACAGAAGCCAGTCGACACATTGTTTAACGGTGTGACTGCAAGGCTGCCAGCAGCGGTAGCCTGACCGTCTTGGAATAATGTCTGAACAGCACCACAAGGTCGGAGTAGTGTGGGGGGGCTTTCCTGCTCTTTCCATTGGGCTCACGTCGTGTGAATGCAGCAGGAAGGCAGTGTCCAAAATACCTCCCTATTTACTACTGAATATAGCGCTTTTATAGATTAGAAATTTAAGTGAAAGCGCGAAACGGTGATGATACAAAAGTGTCTTAAGTCTTAATTTACTGCGTTTAACGTCTTTTATATAGGGAGTGGTGAATGAGGGCATGGGCCAGTGATTTTTCGAAGGCCAAAATGCCTACTGGGAAAAAATGTCTTTAGACCTTCATCAAACAAACATTTTGACTTAACTACACAGGTTTGATTGATGCCACTTAATGATGAGACAAACACTGACAGTCGTAGACTTAACATGTTGGAAATGTAGCATCGTGACATGTAACACTTGCATTCGTTTGGCAGAAGGACTCGGCTTACCCGAGGAGCCCCTGAAGCTCCGTGTACAGCCGTGAATAAACCCGCACTGTTGAACGCCTCATTGAATAATCCCTGTTGGTCGCCCCAAAAGCTCCAAAAATGTTTGTTTCTGGCCGTGAGAAGACTGCAGACATAACACCGACTATGGCAAATGGAAGCACTTACTGAATATTCATGTCTGACTAGGCGCCAAATTGGCTGAAACACCGCTGGATACGCGCTGGAGAGAGGGAGGGAGTGAGTGCTCGCGAATCCCTTTGCACAGGATAAAAGTATAAAGAGCTCAAGGTCTGCAAAGCACAAGCCTCCAGCCTTTCACAACGCAGTGTAGAATAGGCCACAGCTTTGAGATTGTCTTAATGCTTTTTTCTTTCCTGACAGACTTTGCTTTATTATTCTTCCTGTGCTCGTTGCTTCTCACTTCCCTTTTGAAGGGAAATGTGAAAAATAGTAATGTGAAATATTCACATTACTCCACTGAAGTACTGTACACACTGTAGCAGAGGTTCTTGTCCTGCACTCCTCGTCGCCTAATCTCCCCCACTAACTAAATACTCTCTTCACTTCACCCCATAATGAGCTTTTCCACTTAAATGGAGGGGAACTGAAGACCAAGGGTATACCATAGAGAGTCTGATAAGCTGATCTTCACTGTGCTTTCTAATTTCCTTTCTATCCTCCGTGATTTTTTTTTATTTTTTCTGTCCCTCTTGTTTTCCTGAAGAAGAGGACTCTTTGGTCTCTGGAAAGAGCCCTAAGCCTCCTGCAGCTCCCCCCTCAGCATCTGGCCCCAGAGCCACAAGGGTCAACACTAAGATTGTGGTCTACGGCCCCCAAGACTCTAGCTCTCCTCACTCTCAAGGTCCCTTCTGGTGCACTGCGCCCCCACACCTCCATCTGTCCGCTTGCTTGCCTTTTTAAATTTTTTTTATAAGTGTTATGTTTGTTTGCTTTTAATACTAGGATTGTTCCCAAAACTCCATACCGTGCTTTCCCCTTTTCATGACTATGCGGAGTGGAAACAATGTGTGTATGCATGTGTGTGTGCGTGTGTGTACATGCATGAGCGTGTGGAGTAGAAAGATAGAACCTTCCCTTGGGGCGTTGTATTCAAGTGGACATTTTCACTGCACATTTGATTTTTGGTTTGTTTTTAAAGTGGCTAGAAAGAGAGCCTAAAGCAGTGTGCGATGTTTGAAACTTGATTATCGTAAGAAGGAGTCGGAACTTTTGTTTTCTATGATTCCGAATCGATTTACAAATTCAAAAAATAGTTTCCTCTGCGTCAACGTTATTGGTTTCCCCCTCACCAAATATTCCGCGCCGACAGAGCAGTATGATGGAGGAAGATGTCATTCAAACTGTCCAGTTTTCAACGAAAGTAGGACGTTGACCGGATTTAATAATCCAAAGAATCTTAACATGGCTGAGAAGCGGTCCAGACCGTAAGTATTTGGACAGTTACACATCTTTAGTTCTTCAGGCTCCGAGCTTCAGCACATTCTATGTGAAATTAAATAACGGAGACTACATTAAAGCGCCACGCCTCAGCTTTAGTTTGAGTGGGTTTACATCAATATAGAGAGAACTGTGTGGGAGATACAGTCCTGTTAACACACAGTGCTTTAGTTGCAGGGGTTCAAAGTTCATAGGACATTTGGCTACTAAATGTTTCTAAGGCAGCTGTGTGTCGTCTCAGTGTTAGCGCACGCACAAAAAAAAGCTTAGACACGGCTCGGAGTCGCCTTTAGATTGAGGCGGAGTTGTCTGCCTGTATCATGAGTGAAGAACATAAAAATAAGGCTTAAAAAAAAAAAGCAACAATCCATCAGAGAGATATCAAAGGTAGCTGGTTCGCCAAATAAACAGCTGAGTACTTTCTACAAAAGGAGATGTGTACAGGAAAACCAGAAAATGGCAAAAAGAAAGTGTGTGGGAGCAAGTTTTTTATTTGAAAAAGTTAAGGTGCCAAGCGTAATCGCATGACTTGAGACAAATCATGATATTTCATCATAAAAAAACTAAAAATGTTGATAAAACCGGGAGCATCTTTAATGATCATTGATTATTATTATTATTCTTTTTTTAAATCAAAAACCAATTTTTGGCTGGAAGCTTTACCCAAAATATGACATTGTAATCTTCCCAAAGTTTCCCACTCTTACTCATTAAAGACTGGTCGCTGCAGTGTAGTACCTGCTGCAGTAAGGCAGATAATGGTGAAGAGCAGTTACTACCAAGCCTCTGGTCCCAGCTCGTGCCCTCTTGAGACGCTGAGTTATGGCCCTGTCTTGGCACTTTATGGTTCGTGCTACAGTCAAGTGTGCAGTGTTGATGCGCCGTGCCTTTTGCAAATGCAGTGCAGAGAAGGTAAGGGAATTTGAATCATTTCCTCTTATGTCGTATGTGAAATGCATTGTTTGTTTTTTTCATTTCCTTCTCATCGACCTTTAAGTTTTTTTTTTGTTTTTGTTTTTTGAAAGTGCCGTGTTGCTCGGAACGTGTGAAGCTACAATCAGAAATACCCAACCTTCGCCTCATCCTTTTTAACTTTTCTTACTCTTTGCCAGCAGTGCGCAGCAAAGCCGGGGCGAGCCACGGCGAGAAGAGCAGGGAGGCCTCCGGCCAGCGAGTGCAGCGGCAGCCCAGCGCCACTAGGGGGCAGAAGACCAAGAGCTCCGGCAGCAGTAGTTCCTCCTCTCAGATAAACTCCACCTGAGACTCGATTCGAGACCATTTGTAAATATGTACTTTTCTTTGCATTTAATTAATCGGTATGTTTAACCGCGTGACCTCTTAAATGGGTTGGGACACCTAAACAAAACCCTTGACTGGGTTTTTAGATGACTGTCGCCTCCACCTTAGTGCAGTGGAGGCGAAGGTGAAAAATGATCACAGCCCTGAAAAGTGAATCAAAAATGGCATTTCCAGACCCAGTGTCCAGATTACACAGTGAGGTCTGTGAGGAGCAGCAGATATCTGAAAACCTTGAGAAATAAAATGAAAGCTACATGCAAGAATATGATGGAGACCTTGGAAGTTAGGTGAGGAAAATATGGAAAGTTTTTTTTTTTTTTTTGTTGTTTTTTAATTTGGGTAAATCCATCCTTTAAAGTTCTAACACAATGTAAGAAAGTCCTGGATGCGTCCTCGCTCTTGTTCTGGGCAGGTGTTACTGCAAGTCAGTAAAGCCTTTTTCTTCATTCAACATTAAACAGACTTACAGAAAAGGAAAAAAAATACTTTTTTTTGACTGAAAAATTGTATTGTAGTGTCTGTATTCATCATGCAACTTTCTATAATGTGATTAATATTTATTAAACCCAGTAACGATATACTTTAAAAAATGTGTCTCTTTTTTAGTATTATTTTTGTTGGGGATGCACCGATCCTACTTTTTCTCTCCGGGTACAAATTCTGGTAACTAAACTCCGATTCCCAATCCGATACTAGCCCTCTCCTAAAGATCTCCTCCAGACATGGTTTAGGAAAAATACTCCGCTTTGAACAGTAACTTGTGTCTGATGTGGTTTTTTCCATAAAAATGGTCAGTTAAAGTTAGAAATTTTTAAACATTTACACATTCTGCTTCATTGAAAAATACAGAATCCATGAATATCCACATATTAGTGTATGTGTATGTGCACTGGGGCCCTCGAGTTTCCATCTCATACTTGTTTAGAGCGGCTATAATCGATATTTTTATAACGACAATGAATGAACTTAGAGAGAATAATCACCTGAATCTGCAGCTCCCGTCGGCTTTATGGAACTTTTTATAGTGGGTTTCAGCTCATTACACTATCTGCTCAGTAGTTAGGTTCACAGCTGGTTCCCACTACCGGAGGGGGGGGGGGGACTTGGTAGGTTTGGACCACAATCGGCTTCCAAACCAGTTGCGATGTCACAAAATCCTGCTGCTACATCCATGTGTTTAACTCCATGATTTAAGATGAGCACAAAAAAAACGTTCTCCCTTCAGAAGATGAACGTTAAACAGCCTTCTGGTGTCAAACTCTGCACGTACATCGTTCTGCACAGTTAAGATCCGACATTCCAGTAAAGTAACAATAAGCAAAATATGTTTTTTTATGAGAGGAGGGGGAGTTTAAAGTCTGTACGCCATTGCTGTGGCCACAATAACTGGGTGGGTGGCCCCCTGGGACTGAATGATGGTAAGTGATAGTGGAAACAGTATTTAATGTGGAGTGGTCACGTCACGGCCGATCCCCAATCTGCTTATGACGGTCGCTAGTGGAGCTGGCGCCCATATGTCGTATGGCATCAGTGCATTTTTAAATAATCAAAAGTTTGAATTGCTATTATTTTATGACTCGGTCAGAGAATCTTAATCCCCCTGTTAAACTCAATATTACACAGTAATCTGCAACAGCAGAAGGCGAAGAAAGATTGGGCTCGTTCTGTCTTTGCTGGTTGGCAACAATTACCGGCACAGATCTCAGTACAGTGGTGGGCTGTCTATTTTTTTTCTCTGGCACTGAAGGAGTACTCTCCTTGATAGCTGATAATATACTCAGCACCTTGAGGAATGCAGGTTACTCCGCGATGGAGATGAAACACAGATGTGCAAGTGTCACTTTCAAGAATGCTCTCTGTTATTGATGTTACTCTAACTGTCATGGTCTTATTGATTGATTGATTTTTTTTTCCTTTTCAGTCCCTTCATAGTGAGAACGAGTGCAGGTTTAAGTGTGAGCAGTAGATTTACACTCACTGAGCCCTTTATTAGGAACACCACGCTAGTACTGGGTAGTTCCTCCCTTTTGCTCTCAAAACGGCCTCAGTTCTTTGTGGAGTGAATTCCGCAAGATGTTGGAAAGATTCCTTTGAGATTCTGGTCCATGTTGACATGATTGCATCACATCACTTCTGCAGATTCGTCAGCTGCACATTCATGCTGCCAGTCTCCTGTTCTACCACATCCCCAAAAGGTGTTCTTTTGGATTCAGAGCTGGTGACTGGCGAGGCCGCTGAAGTCCGCTGAACTCATTGTCGTGTTCCCGAAACCAGCTTGAGACGACTTTTGCTTTGTGACGTGTTGCATTATCCTGCTGGAGGTAGCCACTGGAAGGTGGTAAAATGTGGCTATAAACAGATGCACATGGTCAGCACCACACTCAGATTTCTTTTTTTATAATCAAAAAGTCGTGATCCATCTTATGAACAAATCTGTCATGTAAATATATAAGTATTTAACAGAAAAACAAACATTGCGCCCCCCCCCATTATAAAGAGTACCCTCACCAAGCAGAAGATACAAAAATGAAAGAAACAAGACAGAAATGCAACAAACTTCAATCAAAAGTGAAGTAAAATAAAATGAAATAGTCAAACTAAACTAAAAACGAGGGAGTTTTTTCTGTGCCTAAAAACCATTCCCCACCATTACACCAACACCACCAGCCTGGACTGTTGACACAAGGCAGGTTGGGTCCATGGATCCATGCTGTCGATGCCAAATTCTGACCCTACCATCTGCTGCCTCAGCAGAAATCCATATTCATCAGACCAGGCTACGTGTTTCCAGTCTTCAACTCCCCAGTTCTGGTGAGCCTGTGTCCACTGCAGCCTCAGATTTCTTCTCTTGGCTGATGAGGAGTGGAACCTGACGTGGTCTTCTGCCGTTGTAGTTCATCCGCCTCAAGGTTGGACGTGTTGTTCATCCTGAGCTGCTGTGCTGCTCACCACAGTTGTAAAGAGCGGGTACCTGAGTCACCGCAGCCTTTCTTTCAGCTCCAACCGGCCTGGCCGTTCTCCTCTGACCTCTCTCATCAAAAAGGCGTTTCTGTCCTCGGAACTGCTGCTCACTGGAGGTTTTTTGTTTTTGGCTCCATCCTCGGTGAAAACTCTAGAGACTGTTGTGTGTGAAAATCCCAGGAGATCAGCAGTTTCAGACATACTCCAACCAGACCATCTTGCACCAACAATCCTGCCACAGTCTCAGACCCTGAGATTATACCCCCCCCATTCTGGTGTTTGATTTGAACATTAAGTGCAGCTCCTGACCTGTATCTGCAGGATTTTAAGCCTTGCACTGCTGCCACATGATTGGATAATTGCGCGAAGAAGCAGGTGCACCGGTGTTCCTAATGAAGGGCTCGCTGAGTGTGTTTTTTTTTTTTAAAGTTTGGAATTTGATGTCCAGGCCTCTGTTGTTGTGAATTGTTTTACTTCTGTCACATGGGGGCAGTAGAAGCACACTACAATTAAGGTAGTCACACAATATGCCCAAAGTCTTTTTTCAGCCTTTTCAGCAACCTGATTCCTGAATGAAAGTGAATCTTAAAAGCATGCTTTCTTTGTTTTTTAATTGTTTGTCTTTGAGACAAAGCATTCACTCATTCACAAACAGACTGATAGTATACCTCAGAGGTGATGCAGAGAGAGACGGAGAGAGGTGATACTCTGTGTGTGTGTGTGTGTGTGTGTCTATGAGGCAGGCTGCAGGGCTTTATGTAGCTGCAGGTTTTTTTATGTGGCCGTTTGTCCTGTTTATATGCTCCTGCCTTTCCTCTCCTCTCCTCTGCTCTCTGCATTGATGGCAGCGTGCCTGTAATTGATGGCACCATATTGCTGTGGTGTAGCAGGTTTAATGGGGCTTGACAGAGCAAGGGAAAGCAGCATGCAACCAGGGAGGGAACTTAACCCTTTCACACCCCACCCTCCACCCGTGTCCCTTCCCATTCTCCAGCGCCACCCTCAACTGTTTTTCTGGTCTTTGTGCCCTCCCCCCTGCGCATCATTGCATGCAAAGTCAAATGAGAATACAAATAGGCCCTCAGTGATTAGCTTGTTTACGTTTCCTACTGTTATCAGTGGTCATGGTAATGGCATTTCGGTTCATGATCAAGGAAGCTCAGACACCCCTCTGACACCACTTCCGAAAACAAATACTCACCACTTGTTGGTGCTCTCCGCTGCTTTGCTTGGAGAAACCTAAGTGTGTTTGACAAAGGTAAACGGCCGGGAATTTATTTCTTCAAACTTGCTGCCAGGCTGTAGTTCCCGATGTGTCCGATAGGGGCCAGTGTAGGTCCAAGCTACCAGCGTGGCCTTCCACTACCTCGGATTTCCATAGGCATCCGCTCCAGCTTTTTGGATGTGTTTATTTTGTTATGGGGGAATTTCATAGCCAGACTCTTCTATTAAATAGGGAGTGTTATCCTTCACTCAGACGCACTGCACATGTGAATTTGTGCCCGCGCATGTACACACTATATGCACCATTAATCAATAGGCACGATGAAATGATGCTATTGTGTGTGCGTGAGGCAAGGCGGACGGCGTATTGAAGAATGAGCTAGTCAAAGCTGTTGGCAAATCATTAATGTAAGGTGTTAGTCTAAACCAAGTTCTCACACTCTCTCTGTGCAAGCTGTTCCCAGGTGACAAAAAACTGAGGAGAGACACTATTTTAAGAGCTGATATCACGCCTCTCTTTCTATTTTCGTTTACCCCCATCACTTATATTCCCTCTGAATCTCTTTCTCTGTGAGAGCACTTGGGTGGGGTTTGGAGGAATATCTTCCTGTTCTTTCTCTTGTCTCTGTCTTCCCTCTTTCTCTCGGGTATTATCCTTTCCTGTGAACTCTTGGTCCACATTTCTCTCTAAATTTATAGGCCACTTTCCCTCACTTGTTGTCTCTCTACATTCACTCCCTCCTCCAACCCCGTCACTCTCCATCATCACACCGTCCTCCCCTCCCCTCCCGCTCCCGCGCCCATCACTCTCCTTGCCAGGCTGGCTGCAGATTGGCTATTTCCTGCACGCGCCCAGTAGAGCCCTTATCAGAGGTAGAGTGCTGATTGTTGGTCTGTCTCTCAGGCTGACTGACAGTTCGGGCTGCTCTGCTGAAATGCCTGATTTGGTCAATGTTTGTCTGTGGGGCCTTATCTCCACACCTTATATTAACTGCCTTGACAGTATTTGCAGGCAGTCTCTCTCCATCTTGTTGCCCCCCCCCCAGCTTGCACCACCACCTCCACAACTACCTCCTTCCACCCTCTGTCTCTATCTCCATTCACTCTCTATACTCTCTGCTCCACACTATAGTCTTTCAACCGGCAGCTTAACATCCCCCTCTACCATCATTCCTCCTCTTGCTGCTGGATCAGCATCTTGAACGCCGTAAACGTCGCTTTATTTCTTATTTGTTATTTCTTCCAAAAGCACTTATGGAGCCAACATCTCTAAGGGGTCAGTTCCCCCAAATTCTGCTGTCTGACAGAAGCTGAAAATCCTGATGTCATGATTTGAAATCCCCCACAGAGAAAGTCTAAAGTTTTGTTTTGATTACTTGAATTGAAAAATGTCAGGTGTTCCAAATAGCTTTTATTTAAATGGAGCAGGCCTTTCAAGGAACGTCCTCTGGAAATTACCAGGTGGTTATAAAATGCAACACAGCTAACCTTACTTAAACTAAAATAACAGGTAGCTCTGTCTGCGTCTCCTGCAGTTAGTGTAATTAGAGTGCGTACTTCTCTCCTAGGAAGTTATTAGGAATTTACACACCCGGATATTAGGATATGAGATGCTGAAAAAAGATAAAATAAAACTCTGCAATGCAGTTGAAAGCTCCGGAAAAGGCAGAAACTGGACCAGGAGTCACACATAAAGCCTTACCGTTCTGTTTCCCGATGTATAGGCTTATTTCAATGGGGAAAAAAAACCTGAAATACCATAGCCGTTGTTTACTTATCCATTTTATCTATTTACGGCAAACAAATTCACTTCCATAGTTTTGGGGTGCAGGTAGAAATAACAGCGAAGGATATCTTGAATAAAAACAATTGAATTGCTAGATACCATGCATGGCTAGAACCTACTGGAGATAAGTGATAAGGGTTTGTTTGTTTTTTTTGGTAATTTGGCTCAACTGTCCCTTTAAGGCCTCTCTTGCATGGCTGCCTTAATTTTGCTTGACAAAAATCCATAAGTTACCTAAAAATGGACTTTTTAAAGGTATTAAATCTCGTTTTACAAAGGTGGTTGCACATCAGTTGTTAAAAAAAAAAAAAAAATCTCAAAAATCATGTTGACATATGCCAAAGAGAATAAAACTGCGTTAGCAAAATGGTCTCCAAATACTCGTCTTAGCATCACCTGCACTGGCCGACAGACACTTAATAAGATATACTACTGCTACTAACTACAACTTGAAAAACTTAAAGAAAAAGTCTGGCGACATTCCATATCTTTCTTATTGTCTACGCATCTCACGGAAACACCGAAATCAGCGATGAATTGATCCTGCTGACGAGTGTTGTCAGTGTATCCAAAGCAGCCTGATACATTATTCCTCTGTGCTGTAGAGCTCCTTTGTTGTCAAAGCGCATCAACGAGCCACATGTGACACGCTCCTTCATTAACATTAACACACACACACACACACACACACAAACACACTGTAGTTTATTTCACTACTAGAATCTGAACACTGATTAGAGCAAATGACAAAATATAATCCAAATGAAAAATAGTCAATTCAAAAAAATAAAGTATATAAAAAAAAGTAAGTAAAAAGCTAAAGCTTAAAAAAATGGATTAAAATTTTTTTTTTAAAAAAAAAAATTGTGAAATGTAACTTTATGTTTTTTTTGTGTTTGTAGTGGTTTCATTTATGAAGCCACAGGGGAGCTGGGGGCTTTGGGGAGGAGCCAAAGACAGGTGGGGAAAAATAAAAAAGTAATGATTCATTGGTGTTTCTTGGTGTTGTTTGAAATTTTGAGATTCACACTGGAGACAATTTGTGGAGAATGGATTCAGTATTTATCACACTTGTAGTTGTGAATTGTATTTGATTTTATTTAAGTTTTACTGTCAGAGTTAAAGCAGCAGATGTCAGAAGATGCTGCAAGATCTGTGCTGCTGTTTTTGTTTCCTGTGATCAGGCAAGTCCAGTGTAGTTATTTTTTGTTTCTTCAGCATGCTTGTCCAGCCCCCCCCCCCCACACACACACACACACACACACACACACACACACACAGCATGCTTCAGAAAATGTATGATTAATGGAGCTAAATGTAAAAACGAACTACAATTTTTACACAGAGAATCATCAATCACACAAGAAACTGATCTCTTTTAGTTAGCTCTCCTTCTTTTTTTTTTAACTACTAGCAGTAAACATGGGAGACTAGCTCCTCTCTTCTTGGGCGCAAGCTGTATTTTCAACCTTCTCTTCACGCCACTGGGCTCCCCAGGTGTGCAGGCACACACACACACCACACACCACACACCCACACACACACCCACACACACACCACACACCAGGCAGGCAACACACACACACACACCACACCACACCACCACAAACACACAACACAAAGACAACACACTGAACTGTTTGGAGTTCACTTGTGTTGTTTTCTGAGCAGTTAAAGTGCCCTGAGGTTCAGATCAGAAGTGAAAGTGCTGTATGAGACTAGTCAGTGTGGCGTGGTTTTACTGGTACTGACATGGGTCTTCCTGTCATTTTATGTTTTATTTTTTGGTTTTTTATTTTTTTTTTTTGTGCTTTTTTTTTTTTTTTTTTTTATTTTCTCTTTTTCTTTCTTTTTTTTTTTTTTTAAGAAAATCATTCAAATCTTCATTTTTCATCTCTCTCTCAAAACTACTTCTTAAAAAAATCCAAAACCTTTCTTGAGAAAACATTGCAAACACCAAAACAATTGTGTTGTGTTTTGTAATTGATTTGCTCATTTGTTGATTGGGACCAATACCTGAATCTTGAGGTTTTCTTTTGTTCTTCATAATCCTGATTCCTGAAGAAACACAGAGAAAAGGGGACAAATGAAATGTTTTGTGATGTTTTTTTATGTTTATGTTTTAGTATGAGTTAAATATGTTAATTTAACATAAAGTATTAAACAACTTATAACTTTATGTTTTCAGCAACTCATTTAACCCATTAAGTCATTTCCAATTAACCTGTACTACTATTATGGTTTAAGCTTTTTATTTAGTTATTTAGTATTTAACTTTTTTTTTAATTACACCATAATTTAGAAATACTGATTTTACTTTACTGCATTTTATTTTTCTAATTTTTTTTTATACTTTTTTTTACTCGCTGCATTTAACTACAAACTTTTTTTTAACTACTGCATTACAAATCAAGATTTAGGAAAAATAGTTATGATACAAATCAATTCAACTGATTAAAAAATATGCAACAATAGTAAAAATATAACACTATAAAATAAACAACAAATAAATATATACTACAAATCAATAAACTAATAATAATAATTTAATTATTTAAAATTTTATATTTAATTTTATTTTTTTTTTTTATTTAATATTTTTTTTTTTTTTTTTCTTTTTTTTTTATATTAGTTTTTTTTTACTTTTTCCTTTTACATTTTTTTCATTTTGAACTTTTTACAGCTCACTCTCTTAACTGAACTCTTTCTAGCATTTTCTCCATTTCTCTTTGGATTCATACCTTGATTACTTGGAAACTTCAAATATTGATTTACAGCATTGAAAAGTAATTGTTGACATAAGTCCTGATTATAGGAATTGCAAAGTTACATTGCAACTTCATTACATTGTGAGTATCTCAAAAATGAGCCAAAAGTATGACAATTTGGAATTGAAAAAAAAAAACAGATTAGAAAGAAATAATTTTAAAGAAAAATAAAATAAAAATAAAACCACAGATTTTAAACAAAAAAAAAAAAAAAACAAAAAAAAAAACAGAAAGAATTTATTTTGGGTTCGCTTTTTTTGAGTTTGGGGCGGGCTGAGGCTGTGGCCCTGGTTAGGGAGAGTGTTGGGAGTTTTGCAACGGCTATCTGAAGTCCATTGAATGCATTTGTGCCCTGAGTTAGTGTGGGAGTGCACGTGCTGCTTATCAAGTGTTGAAGTGCATGAAGTATCTAAGAGCTGCAGGTGAAGAGAGAGTGTGAGAGAGCTGCAAGTTTAGCGACAAAAGAATAAACAGGGAAGAAAAAAGGAGTTTAATTATTTCCCAATTAAGACACTTCCAAAGGTGTTTTGTGTGCATGTTGCATTCCTTTTAATTAAGGCAGCGACAGAGGTTACCAGTCTATCTTTGTCTCAGTTGTACTTCATGAATTTTTCTATTCTGTGTATTTCAACTGTGAAGATTTTAATTGCCTTAAATTACGCGTATTTAATTAATACACCTTCAGTTTACGGATTGCGAACTTTTAAACCTGTTGAGTTTGAATTGTTTTCCGGCGTTCTTGTTTTTTGTAATACGTTTGTTTGCCCGTGGGATGCAAATCAATAGGATGGGAAGAACAAATGGCAATTAAGAGCTACATATGTTTGTTTTTTTATATAGTAGTTCTCTGTTAAGTTAATTTTTAATTGTTTGTTGATAGAGAACTATGAAAAAAATTCTTCTTTTTTTTTTTTTGGTGCTATAATTGAACCTTGTGCGAATTTATTCATGGAATAGTGCGAGTTCGCGCGGGTCTGTAAATGCATGCATGCAAGTATTAGCTTCTCCATGTGTGTGCATGGCTGCAGATAAAGAAGCCAGTGGTCATGCAGGACAGTATCTCCCCGAGGAATCCATTATATGTCAGTGCTGTTATGTCATGTCATGTCACTACCCTGGCTCGCTGATACAACACCGGCATGAGAATTTTGCATGTGTAGAGACAGATTATGTACATTTTTTTTTCTTTTTTTGGCCACAAGTCACGTGTCTACCCTGGTTTGTCAGTGCGTGCGTGCTGGTGTATGTGCCCAGCATCGGGGTTAGGCCGTATAGTGTCCTGTGCATGTGCTGGCCCTGCACCCCAACAGACTGCTGTCTGCTTGCCCATTGTTTTGGCTCCTCACACACTGGCTCACTGGAAATATGCCAACAACTACCCCCATTGTACCCGCTCTGAAAAGAATGAAAGGGCTCTCTCTCAGACACACATACACACGCACATTCACTAGTCTATCAAACCACATGGCAAAAGCCATACAATTACCCTATAACATGATGAATATTTACATACATTGCTGATCCTGTTAAGGTTAATGCCATTTTCATTCAGCTCTTTTTGTGCCTGGGTGATCCGAACATGTCCGTGCCAGAGCACCTGAATTTGAAAGTTTTCAATTAATTTGAGACTTGACAGTTTATTAATGAAGGTGGTGGCGTCCTGGTGTCTCACTAGGCTTCAGGATGAACAATGGAACTGCAGTGTTATGGTTTGGAATCAGGCCCGGGACCTTTGATGCAGGTCATCCTCTGATCTCTCGTGGTTCTTTCTACAACTTCTTTAAGAAGAAGAAAAAAAAAAAAAAAAATGCAGAACATTAAGGGTTCTGTTCACCCAAATCAACCAAAAACATATTTCCTCACTTGCCTCTAGTGTTGCCTAGTCATGCAGGTCTCCAGGTTTGGAGACATCTGTCTCAGTATCCCAGTACAACTGAAGTGAATGGAATTTCATGTGTGTCTGTCAAATTAGCAAAGAAAAATAAACCAAACCAAACCCAAAAAAAAAAAGCAACACATTGTTGTCCAGAAACAATGTCCAGGTCCGGAGAGTACCTGTTTTCATTACTTCCTACCACCTTCCATGTAGAATTTCACATTTCTACATGGAAAATTCAGTTTTTAATTGCTGTGATTACCACAAATGCAATTCCATTCTCCTCAGCTGGATTGTATTGTAAGCCATCTGCGTGGCTAGATAAACGCTAGGGGTGAGTTTTGTGTTTTGTCATTCGGGTAAAGCGACCCTGCAGGGTGTATACACTTGGTTCAGTTGTGTTTACGTCGAGGGGTGTCAGTCTGTAGACTCATACGCATGCTCAGGTGTAGCACTGTTTTCTCGAAAGTGTATATATTTGATTGTGGAACTGGTCTGTGATGACAGAAATAACGGACCATATTTCTAGACTTCCACCCTTGTTGCTATTATTTTTTTAACCAAAGCTTAGATTTTAAAAACCAGATGTCACTTCATCTCTTTGTCTCCTCCTCACACGCTGTTCTCTCTCTATCTTAAAAATTTCGCTTTCTCCTCCTGTCTCCTCTGACTTTCAATTTTTTGAAAAGCCTCCTTCCCGCTTGCACCCTCCTCCCTCCCTTCCTCCCTCCTTCCCTCCTCCGTCTATGCACTGCCCACCTCCCCTGCCCCCTTTCCTCACCCTCCCGCTCCCTCTCTCCCTCTTGCTTCTCCCCTGGCAGGCTAGTGATTGACACTTACAAATTACCCGGCGGCAGTGGCATTGTGTGTGACCCCTCTCTCTCATCTCCAGCCCGCTGCCGTTTTGTCATCTAATTACTGTGAATCCCCGGCCTGCTCCCCACTGCTGCATTTTTAATATGCCTGCCTACCCCCCCTCCTCACTTTCTCTTTCTCGCTCACACACACACGATCCCCCTCTTCCATTCACCTGCAGCCTACTTTACCTGCTTCTCTGTCCAACACTTGGAGTGCAACCATCGTCTCTATATCCTCCTGTGCACCCTCCGAGTGTTTTCTCTCCACCGCCTCCATTATCACACCATCACCTCTCCTGCCTCCTCTCTCTGCTCTCCTCCTCTCTGTGGAGTGTCACTCCATCCCACACACTAACCGATCCATGTCAATCTCTCTGTTTACATTTCAGTTTTCAGTGGTAACATTTAAGTGTTTGATAAACATGTTGTTTGGCACACATGATCAATATGTGCTAATGAAGGCACGGTGGTTTCTAAGCTGTTATGGCAGTTTTGAGGATTTTGTCTTCCTGCCTCATGTTTGCAACTCATAATTATATTATATTTTCCTTTGTACATATTATTTAGTGAATTTTGGTTCATTATTTCAATGCAAAACATCTCATTCTTGTTTTTCACTACCGTTCTATACACTTTCTTTGTAAATACAAGTATAGTCAGAAATTAATTTCAGCACAATGTACAGTGCCTAATTGGGCATGATTAATGTCTGTTTGCAATGCTACTTATTGTGTTTGCTTTTCATAAAAATATATAATAAATTTGAATTCCGTGGTATGAAAAAGTGCAGAATATCAATGCGAGCCATTCTTTCAAATCAAGGTGACGAATATGAGGACTGAATGACACCTTGATAGTCTGTATCGAGGCAAAAAGCACATGTTGGAAATTGCAATGTAGAATAAAGAATTATACAAAACACTGATGCAAAGAATGGTATAACGTACAATGCTCTGATATACTGTCCTCCCACATGCATGCAGTGTATAGGCATAGATAAAGATTTTTTTCATGAAGACACAAGGAAAACTTGTGCTGGAAGTTTTAACAATTGCAACCTGATAAAGTGCAAATGTCCACCGACACACAACACCCACAATTACTCTCATACCTGCGCCTCACATAGAGTTTCTACTTCTTTCTTTGTGTGTGTGTGTGTGTGTGTGTGTGTGTGTGTGTGTGTGCGTGCTGTCCATGGCTCAGCTGCCCACAGCCAGACTGAGCTCCCCCGCCGATCCCCATCTTCCAGCTAGAAATCAGCAGAGCATGGCAGACTGCTGCTACAGCACAGCTCTGGAGGAAGGAGGGAAGTGAGAGGGAGAAAGAGCAGAAGGAGATAAAGACGAATAGAAAGGAGAAGAGGGATGGCTGAGAAGCGAGAATTCGTTTAGTGTTTTTTTTTTTTTTCTGTCTTTGGTTGCATAGTTCTGCAGATCCTAAAGTTTTTTTTTTTTTTTTTTTAGGGAACAGGTGATGACAGATGCCTCACAGTATAGCTGAAACAGACGTGGAGGCAGGCAGGCCAGGCAGGGGCCGACCTGCCCCTCCACCTTCTGATGTGGCTCCGGGGCGTGGTAGGATTTAGCATGGCCTCATTACCTTGTCATGAGTTTGGAGAAATATGGGCCTCCTGAGAGAGGCTCAGGGACGTGGACTGATGAAAAGAGAAAAGGAAGGGTAGCTGACAGCAGTCGCAATGGAGAACGCAAAAACTAGGGAGGGAGGGAGGTGGGATGAATGACGAAAAAAAGGGAGAGAGGAAAAAGAGAGGTAAGAGGAGGAGGGTAATTGAGAGAGAAAGGGAGGAGAGATGTTGGCAAAGTGGAGAAGTAGAGACAAGGTGGGGAGGGCTGGAGTATGGCGTGGAGTGGCGAAACTAATGGTCCTGCCCGGAGAGATAGTAGTCAATCAATCATCTTTAAACAAAAGCAGCAGGCCCAGGGGAATATTTAAGAAGTGCTTATTTAATTAAAAGTCCCTTTGCTCATATTTATGGGCCATCCCTCCTTCAAATATTAACCTTCCAGGTCCGTGGAGGCTTCGGACAACCCTGCCCTGCACTGTGGGCTGGATTTTCCTTGTCGGGGGCAACGGAGCTCACGTCCAAGTTAGAAATACAGTATGTCATTCACATGGAGACAGTACTCTCAGATTTCCACTCCGTTAGCCTAGCGTGTGCATCAGCTATTTGTCACAGAAACCACACAGTCTGTGTACACAGGAACAGATTCGTCTCAGGCGGCAGTGGAAGAGGCAGTCAGACATTTTTACCGAGGCGAAAATAGAAATACCACAATGTAAAAATACTCCATTACAAGCACAAGCCCCGCATTCAGCAATTTACTTCAGTAAAGCTACAGATCCACTGTGACCAAATCACACTTAAATGATCAAAATTGAAGGTATTCATTGCAGAGTGTAGTGTTAATCTGGATTATACTATTAGGTTATTAATACTGATGCGTTAACATTGAAGTACAACCTGAATACTGCAGCTAGATGAGCTGAGCTAATTTGTGTAACTAGGTACATTTACTCAGGTGCTGTGCTTGAGTACAAATCTGAGGTACTTGTGCTTTACTTGACTACTTCCATTTTATGCTACATGATACTTCTACTCCACTAAATTTCAATTTTTATAATACCTAGATAATAATATAACACTGACAGAAGCCTTTGCCAGCATAACGAATACTTTTACTTTTGATGCTGATATTTATGCTTATATAATTTGATTTTAGCAACATTTTTAATGCAGGATTTTGCTTGCAGTTGGGGTATTGATGTTTTTCCTTCTTCTACCACTGCTTGTATGTAAAGTCTTAGAGGCCAAGTAATTAGTAACTGTTGGGGCTGCACCTAACATAATTTTTATTACCAGTCGAGCTGTTGATTGTTTTTCTGATTCATGAATCAATAATTAGTTCAAAGTGACGTCTCCAAAGTGCTTGTTTTTGTCCAACCAACAGTTCAAACCTCAGATGTAATTCATTTACAATGACAGAGAAACTCAGCAAATCCTCACGTGTGGAAAAACTGGAGCAGGAGAATGTTTTGTCCTAAATGACAGGGGTACTCCAGTTATTTAGTATTGGACTTCCATAACGTTGGGGATTCGCAAGAGACGGATTCCAAAAATCATAATGGTCAAAATAAAATCAACATCGGCCGGCTCCGAAAATGCTGAGTTCATGCAACCAGTGGCATCTTTTTGTTGGAGGCTTGCTGCCTAGTAATCACACACGTCTGTCAAACTCCACACCCCCAGTTTGTGATCGGGGCCTTCCGTTACACATCCGGCCTCTCCAAGCCCAGACCAAGATAACCCCAGTGACGTGATCCGACTTTCAGAGCCATTGGAAATATTCTACAGCTGCTTTTACAGGGCAAGCAATATAAGGATTGTTCAGCCAGGTGAGAGGGTCCAAATATACCTAATTTCCCCGAGTCTTTGTAAACACGTGACGATTCAGTGAACATCTCCTCCGTGTTCCCACATTCAGTGAACATCAAGTCTTCCTCTGCGCCCGCACCCTTCATCTCCTCCCTGCCTCACTTCGGCTGATGTTTGGAGCCGTCATCAAGCGGAGGAAGGGAGTTTCTTCTCTCCAACATCAGGCGCGTTCTCACACATTTACACACATCTCCCGACTGCGGGGACTATCAACACTTCACAGCGTTCTCAGTTTCTAATGAGAATGAGATCACAGGTAATGTTCACTTAAGACCTTCAAAAACACTCCACTTAACATAACTGTTTTATCAACCGGTGCTCACTTTGTGGAAGCATCTTAAGCCCTTGTGAGTGTTTGTTCATTATGTTTGGTGATACATAACACACATTTCCTGCATTCCTTTGGCTCATACCTACACCTTTGGCTTTTTATTTATTTTTATTTGTTTTGCCTCAGACCTATTTACTGCATTCATTTGTTTGAAATTGTCAACATTTTAACACCAGAGAAGAATGGGGGCCAAAAGTATTGTTTTTTTTTTTTTTCCCGGCATATGAAAGTCACAACCTTTGTGTCTGCTAAGGGAGTGTGCGTACGTGCATTTGTTTTTGGAGCTGGTTGGTTAACAATCGTTTTATTTAAAGCGGCCATAATCAGAATTATCGCGCGACTCTGCAGCTCTTCGGCACTTTAAAGTGACTTTCAAAAAAAAAAAAAAAAGCTCTACATACAAACCCACTGTACCCTACCTGACCAGCACCAAATGCTTGACAAACAGAAAAATTATAGACTAGATGGTGAGAAACTCCACATAGTGGAGCATTTAGCAGCTAAAGCGTCAGATGTTTCCCTCGGGAGTTGGTGGAGAACAACAAACAAAGATAAATGGGGAGAGTGAATATTGGACGGGCATTTGTCAGGTGGCCGGAAACACGACTCCAAATGAATGATTCTGATAATATCACCATATCAGCTTAAAGGGTGACAAAATGTCATCTTTTTTCACGACTTGTTTCCGCTGCCCCCGGGTGGCAGAAAGATCCGTTATTGTAGCTTTACGTATTTGAGCAGCGTTACCCAAAGTAAAATGAAAAAAAATATAAAAAGATGACCAGATGATCCAGGGTGCTGTGACAAAAATACTACAACAATATTTAAGAGAAGTCAAGTAAGAGAATCAACGAGAGGCACCTCTCTTATTTGTGTAGGTGAGGTGGAGGTGAGTATGATCCCACCGGTGGGGGAGCCAGAGAGAAAGCTTTGGCAGAGCGATGACGGGACAGTGAACCAACAGCGCACGGCTGCAGCTGTCTGGAGTTGCAGGTGTTCTGTGTCCTGAGTGTTTTGAGCTGGATGCGAGCGGGAACTGTGAGTGCAGGGGCTGCATAGACGTGACTGGCCGACTCGTCCTGAAAGCCGCAGGTCTTCAGGTAAGACGGGTCAGTCGAGTCACTTCTACGGATACGGCCTATATTACGAATCACAAATTTGCCTGGAGCGGCCTTACAAAAATCACAACAGTGTTTTAAAGGAGGCCAGCAAGGAGGGACTTACAGTCATTAAGCCTCTGTACGTTAAATGGAGTAAACATTTAAGTGGCTGTGAGCTAGATTTTTTGGGAAATTGCGGCTGAAGAAGCAACCTCACCGTAATAAGCCTACAGCAAAAACTTTCCCCCATGAATTGCACAGAATTACAATCAAGATCTCCATCACATGGGAGATAAAATCACAATTTACCAAAGATTTAATGAGAACTCATTGTGAGAAACTAATGATCGGTTTTGAAAACATACACAACTTTGTGACACAATCTCAAACAAGTGAAATAACAAGCTGTGATGCTGACCAATTTGAAACTTGTGCAAAACCTATATGAGACTCTCATATATAAATAGTTTTTCTCCCCCTCTCCTTCCTACTGCACCAAGTAGGTAATACCATGGTGCTGAGAGTTGACGTTATCTCACGCAGTTCCCGGGATTCCTCGCCAGATGCTGGCTCCTGAAACACTCAGGCAGTAATGAGGTTGGTGGCAACACCTGAACGTTCCTCCTGAACTTCAAAATCACAAATGGTTTCCCCTACAAAATCAAGGTCTCTGTGGCTAATTTCACCTCTAATATCTATGCTGGTGGCAATATTAGAAACACGTTTTCAGTAAAGGAGATTTTGAAGCTTAAAGAAAAGCATATTGTGTCCTGCGTTTGATTTGAGACCAGCTGGTGAACACAGTGAATCATTTAGCAGCTTGAGAGTCAGATATTTCCCTCAGGAGCTGGCTCCGTGTTTGCTTTGATTCACAGGTCTCCGCAGCTATCGCCCTCAATACTACAAACTGGACAAAAATACGAATTAGCTACACGTTCCCCTGAAATAAATACAAATGCTCCATGTACAATAACCTAAAAACTGCCACTTACTTTCAGTGGCCTCGGCTGCTGACATCAAATTAATTGTTAAAAACTAAAAGTGGTGATTGTTGTCATTTCAGTTTGGGTTCACCTTTTCAGACGTATTGATTCCTCTCTGGTAACTTTCTTGGTGTTTTGGATTGCTCTGCTTCGTCAGGCGTCCCTAATATAACTAACATAACTCAGACACACGTTACATATGAAAGGCATTCATCTATAGATAATCATCATCTTGTTTAAAATACGAACGTAACAATCAATGCTGTACCTAATTAGGACAAGATCGTCTCCTTATGTTACTACTGTTTTGTTGCTTCCAGCACATTTCAGAATAGAATAAGATTTTTTTTTTTTTTTTTTTAAGCCTGTCTATTGTAGAGCTCCAGCCCAGAAAACACTGATCTCTCAAATCTTCGAGTATCTTCCTCAGAGTAATCAAAACAAATCAAAACAAATACCAAAAAAGGAAAAAATCTGGTTACTGTAATCTAAAGAACAGGTTAGCACACACTGTGGACGTTTATTATATCGGGATAAACCTCCTGCGATGTACCATCTTGTTTTAAAAACATAAACTCACAAGAAATCACAGTTGATTGATGGACTTTTTATTCTCATTAACATGGGTTTTATCCTTATTTTTTGACATTTCTTATTTATTTATTGATTTATTTTTTTACTTCTCTACTTATATTGCCAGTAAATTGTAACTATCTGAAAATGTGGCTACGGTACTTCCAATTATATATTAAAAAATGTGTCTAATTTCATTTCGGTGTAAACACATACCCCCAACCGCTTCATTTTTCAGTAATACTCTGTGCTAATGGGCTAAATACAAATTATGGCACAAAGAAGCGATATTTATGAAAACGTGCAAATGTTCAGTATGTTCCTTCTTCAGACGGTTAAGGTAATGCATTTAAGGCAGTTACATACTCTAGGTTTTGTGGGTTTTTTTTGTTGCATTATGTATGTGAGAGAGAGAGGGGGGGGGCATTCAAGTGGGTAGCACTGAGAAAATATCTAAAGGATAAAGTGCAAAGGGGGAAAGAGAGAGGAAAGGGAGAGGAGGGGGGTGCCTGTATGAGTATTTGTGTATTTGTGAGGGAAGGACAGACAAACAGACCAGAGACAGACCGAGGGGGGAGAGCGAGAGAGAGAGAGAGAGAGGTTATTGCTGGAAAGCGTGAAGACAATAATGCAAACTGACACTTTAGAAATGAGATGCCGGTTGCCTTGGCAACAGGCCCTGGGCTAGGGGCTAGCGCGAAGGGGTGAGGATGAGTGAGGGTGAGCGAGTGCGGGTGAGAAGGGCTGCAGAGAGGGCTGAGATAGCGAGTAAATTATGTTTGATTAGAAGCGCAATCATTTGAGAAGAGCAGAGAAAAGCCTGTGGTGACGCATCCAGAAATCAGCGCAGGGACAGGGACAGGGACGTGTCTGGATGTGGGGACGGCAGGGAGGCTGCTCCAGATGGACAGATGTGGCTCTCAAGGGGCTGCTCAAGTGTTTTCACTGGTGATGTTTACCTTAACAAGCACCGGAGCTTGTTTCCAGCCGCGGACAAACAATTGTGCTCCGTGTTGCACAGCCTCGGCGGTGAGGCAACACTGTGCTGCTCACTATTTACTTTCCTCATCGATATTAGCTCAGATGACAAAGGAGACTTTGTTCATACGTGTAAGAGGCGGAGAGACAAAGCCCGTGACATGATACACAGGTTAGGATGCACAGATGTATGTGTGCCTTCATATTCATTCATGCTTTTAACAATTTAAGATATTACTCAGTTTGGTAACATGTTCCTTTTAAAACCCCCTATTCAGCATTTACAAGCAGAATATAAACATTTGATAAATGGCTTGTAACACGCTATAATGTAGTATAAGGAGATCTTAAATATTTATTGATTAACAATTATAACGTCTCATATGATGACATATTTTTTACAACTGTGCTTTACTATATAGTCATCAATTATCTGTTTATGCAGGAGCCTCTACCAATGGGCTGACCACAGGGCAAGTTGTAGTTGTTGACAGAATACATTAGTGCACACTTGTATCTGCTTATAACCACTTTATAGTGTGCTATAAATCATTCATTAGGACCTATAAGGGTTTATGTACTGTAAAGAAAATCAAAATGGGGGGTTAAAGTAATGTCTTACCCAACCTTAAGGAAAGGATGAGGCTGACATTATTTAATGTTTTTGTTATGGTTGTGTAATCCCATGAAAAGACCAAAACCCACAACGTGTCCGTTCGTCTCTCAGTGCTTTCCTGAGTTCCCTCCTTTGTTTCCGGCTTTCAGCTCAGAGCCCATTAGCTCCTGCTGAAGATGTAAGTCTTTTACAACAGCTCACAAATATATAGTTTGCTTTCAAAAAAGGGTCAGTAATTTCCTGAAACATCTGGAAGCTGCAGTTTTTAAGCGAATGTTATTCAAAGAGGAGTCAGTTGTGCTTTTGCTGAGGGCTGTTTTCAGCTGCCAGTTTGGTGCACTAGTGAGTATTTGTGGCAGCGGGACAGAGTATGTCGTATCACTGATGTGTTTTTAATACTTTAATACTCTGGACAACAATGGAGCTATAAGATGTATCGGGCGCCGGATACACACACAATAGTTGTTAGTAGGATCAATTCCCTGTTGCTGTCTGACTTTTCATTTGGTTTGATATAGAACATCCTCTAAACCGGGTCTTCTCTGGTCCTTCAACAATTCCGGTCGTGCTACCGTGGCTTGATGGAATACTGAGAACCGCCAAAACGACAAACGAGGGACCGCGGTGATATGTTGCGGAATGAGTGTGTGCCGCAGCCGCTGCCCGTCGAGTCCGAAAGGCTCCTTTCTGCACATCAGCAACCAGTAATGGTATTACACAATCATATGTGTGTTCATTTTCGACAGCCGCACAGTGCCGCACATATGATATGTGGCCTGCGCGTAGGACATTTTTAATTCAGACAGTATGTGCTACTTTTGAAGCACCGCAATGATGCCGTTGTCATCGTTTTTCAGCTTTATGCAACACAAGTCAACTAAAATGAGCAGCCAGTCGATTTAGCTCTCTAACCTTTCATAAAAGATGAATGTAAACAGCTTATGCTTCTTTACTGTCCTGTCACGTTAGTTGCCTTCTATGCAAAATAAGAATTTACAGTTGAACATTTGTCTAGACTGCATACCGGACTGTGCAAATACAGATCAGAAGATGCATGAGTGCAAGAATGCAAACTGGCATCAATTGGGTTCATGATACATAAAGCAGCTGTGAGAAATGTTCCCTACCAAAAGATAACTGGTTGCTAAGTGAAAGTTGGTCCAGGTGTAGACTTTGGACTGATCACGGGAGATGGGAGCAAATCAGAAAACCTGTTAAGCCTCTCACTGAATAGACTTACATTTGTTAAAGAAAAAAGCGTGGAGGAGAGGCAGAGATGTGAAAACAAAGGCTCCAGTCTGTTAGATATCAGACAATGTATTCATCAGACTTGAAAAGTTAGGACAGGAATTTATTAGCAGGAAAAATGCCCGAATGGCAATGACCTCTGAAGAGTTCAGCAGAAGCTTCAACTAGTGACATCCAAATGCAAGATGTCTTTTAACCTCACAGCTTCCACCAGAATTTACAAGTGAATTGATTATTACAAACACACGAGGGCCATGTCTACATCATTCCCACCCACATAACTTCATTGTTTTAAATTCAGTCACAGCCTAAAAGTTTGGAGGGTTCCAAGTATGTGAAACTGGATTTTTTTTTTTTTTTTTTTTTTTTTTGAATGTGTGACTCATAAGACATTTTGACATTATCTTCTTCTACTTTATTAGATATAATTTGATTGTAGTGGTTCAGGCCAGAAAAAAAAAAAAAAAAAGTTGAGTATGTCAGTCAGAATAAATGTCTTAATATAGAACAAGCAGATTCAGAATATACATGTGTAGCATTGTCTTACACTTTACAGTAGGGGTGGGCAATGTCACAAAATTTGGTTTTGACCTGAAAACAAGTGATACCAGCAACTTAACTGTTCTGCCTCACTCTCACCGCCCTCAACGGAGTTGTCTCCAGCTGTAGCGGGCAGCTGTTCTCAAAGAAAACCTCCGGTGAAACCCACTGTCCACTTGCCTGTCCAGCGTCAAACGGCAGACGCACACGGTCAGAGACCAGCTGGCGAACACAGTGAAGCATTTTAGCGGCTTAAGAGTCGGATATTTCCCTCAGGAGCTGGTAGAGAGCAAAACAGAGCAAAAAGGAGAGGGAATATTAGGCTTACATCCATCAGGTGGACTAATGAATGCTAATGTTGCTACGTATCCGCTGGATGTGTAAATAAGCCACTGTTTGCTTACTTAAAAGCTGATTATATGTCAGTGTTGTGTTTACAGCAAGAGGTCAAACAAATCAGCTAATGCGGGTTTAATGGAAAGCTTGTGTTGAAGAAGTTAAACAGCTCCCTGCTTTCCCGGTTGGGGGTTTTGGACATCTCTACAGGCAAACACTGATCGGGGTGCTACAGTGTGACACACTGCAGCTGAGGCGCGCACTGCCGCACCAGTGCTGAGGTGCTACATCTGCCCTCTATAGCAACAGTCAGAGTTAAATGTGTCTCCTGAAAAATTCACAGTCATGTAATTCCAGCGGCGGCGCTCACGGACCCTGCATACCTGTAGTTACATGTAGGAAGACGGCTAATTAGCCATGCTGCTGCTATTGGCACTTTTAAAATACGAATCCGCATGCACAGTCGGGACGAACAGCAGTGTGAAACGCGTCGCAACGTGTGATAGGCGCACTGCACCGTCAAACTGGCAAGCCACGTGTGAACATTTCGCAGGCTTGCGCTGTAAGATAAGTAATTACACACTAGTCCGGGAGGCCGCCGTCATTACACACCTGGTCCATTTAGAGCGCTGGTAGTGTGTCGGCATTGTGTTGACGTGCGTTTGCTCCAAAATCGACAGTCTTAACTACAGGGGGACGAAACAAGGACAAAACAAAATGTTTAGGTAAACCTTATGAGCTGTATGACACTTTAAGTCTACGCAACACGTTACTGGGTCTGACTCCACCTGGTTTCCTGTAGCAAGGACGTGCAGTTCAGAGGCAATGACAAATTTTAGCCTTTTGAAGAGAGCACACACAACACCGTTAGATCCGCTAACCTTTGATTGCTGCATTGAAACCGTTTAAAATCACATTCAAAGTGCATTTAAAGGAGAACTGCTGTCACTTCAATTAAAATGTGCAAATAAACCGCTACAGAAGTAAATCTAAAGCAAACTTATGAAATACCGAAATTCAGATTTTTTTTTTTTACGCACTGATATCACATTTTGCATATATTTGAAAGTAAATATTATCCTAATCATGTGTACAAAGTTTGTAATGATTTGTGCATTTCCCTCCACCAGCACAGCACAGATGCACACACATGCATGCCACTCTGTAGTACACATATGTACACACACACACACACACACACACGGACACAGGGACACACACACACACACGCACGCGCACAGAGGCAGCAGAATTGAATGCGATAGGGAAGTGAAAAATGATTAACCCGGGGTCAGCTCTCAGCCTCAATCTCGGCAGCGCTCAAAGAACATCCTCGCCTGATTTACACTCGTCATGTTCCACAGCACACATTTGCATATATTTATTAAATTCACCACGCGTTGGAGAATAAAATATAACAGGGTGGAGGGGGAGGGCGCGTGAGGAAAGGAGTGGAGGAGGGGAATGAGGGAGGGGGTTATTTAAAGGAGGCGTGTTTCTGATAGATTTGCCTTTCATTCATATTCATTTGCTTTCTCTTTCCCTCTATCTCCCTCCCTCTCTCTCTCTGTTTTGTACATTAGCATGGAGGTCAGTGCAGGCATCAGATGTGACTGCTCAATGCTTCGGGGAAAACATTGCTGTTGGTCAGCCTATTGAATTGACCTTGTTATCATCGTGACAGACTGTGTTATTTATCAGTTAGTTAGATAAGCCAGCATGGAGGATGGTGATATTCTGCCACATCAAAATGAGTCTCCGTACTGAAGCTACGGTGACGGACGCAGCCCCGGGGTGTTTTCACATGTGCTCACTGAACTCAGTTATCTTTAAGTGTGCCAAAAACTGAAGCGAGAGAGAATGAGCTGTCTTTGAGTTCCGAAAATATTTTTCTGTTCGTCCCAGCTCTAATGACATCTCTATTTTTCGTGTGCATTTTTAGCAGCGTGGCTCTTGGGATGGCAGTGCCGGTCCGCCACGCCGGTCCAGACTGAAATATCTTAACAGCTCTCGGACTGGATTGCCATGAAATTGGGTGCAGGTATTCGTGGACCCCAGAGGATTAATCCTAATGCCTTCGGTGGCGCCCTGACTTTTCCTCCAGCGCCACCAGCAGGCAAAGGTTTTTGGTTTTGAGCGAAGTGTGTCCACAACTTTGGGATGAATGAATTTGTAAAGTACTTCGGCTCTATGACCAAATACCTGCGAAACTAATTACATTCCCATCAGTCACAGCGTCAGTACTTTGTGTTTATTGCTAATCAGCCAATGTAATACGCTGAACCAAGATGGTGGCTTAATAACATCACATCTGAGCTAGCCTGGGTTCCACTCGCCTCTGTAGCCCAATGCAATCTCTCATTCAGCATTTCTTTATTCTGTCTTTATGAATAAATTAAGTGTGTTTCTGGGGTTTACTTATCATGATCTAAGATAACTTGCCGTTCGCTGCAGAAGTTGCCGTAAAAAATTGAAACCTGCTTGATTTTGATGTGGGTCCGTTTAAAGAGTTTAAACTACAAGACCCATGAAAAAGCTACAGTTGGTTTCATCTCCGTAAAACTCACCGTCGCTCTCTTCTAATCTCTCGCCGTCCAAAAAAAGCGTTCTACAGCGTTCAGTCCGCTCCGCCCTGCTGTTATTAAACACGTGTCTGAACTAACCACGACCCCTCGACTCGCTCACGGACTCGCCTCTTATGTCGAAACCGTCATCCGGTAGTCTGTGAAAGTCTAGGGTTTATGGGAATCGGTGTTCCTTAAAGACCTTAAAGAGAAAAAAAAAAACATAAATATTGAATAAACAATGATAATAAATTGTTTTTCAAAAAACTACTGTCCTCATCTAAACTAATGAAGCAAGTCATGCAACCTACTGTTGAGAGGAGCTCTGTTCCAGGGCTGGATTTTTAGTTGTCAGCGTAGTTATAAAAATGTCAGACGGATTTTGAAAGAGATTTTCTTAACTTCTGGAACAGAACCTAGAGGTTCTGGTTTCACTTTGGGTCTCATGTTAGCACTGTCATTGTGAGCATTGTTAGCATGCAGCAGACGTTAGCTTTTTAACTCAAAGCACCACTGTGCCTATGAACAGCCTCACAGACTCGCTCGCAGGCTGTAGTATCTCAGTCTTGTTTCTTTTTGTGTCTTTGTTTGGCTAAGTGGTTGGCTTTTCAGTCAAATTAAAACACAACAGATAATCATGCTGATAAATAGTCTCATTAAGTTTAAATTTAGTCCTCCAAGGCTTGTTTAAAAGACTAGCAAACAAGATGTGTTTCTTTTAGCGTGGAAATAAGTTGACTCATTTAATTAGTAAAACACTTCCACCCAATCCCTCCACCAACCTTGCAGTGATTAGCATCGAGTTCGCTTTATTCAGACTTCTCTTATTCAGATTTTCACTGGTCCGAAGGCTTTGAGTTGGACTGTGAATGCTGACAAAACATGCTGATGAATCACAGCGAGTTCACGTAAAAAGTTGAAACTGGCTAAGTGTGAATTTGATCCCCCCCCCCTCACAACCAGTGATGTGAGCAGTCATGGCAGGTGAGATCAATATGGCTGAAACCTGTCCAGAGCTTTAATCCATCAGTGGTGAGCTGGGAGGAGAGACAGGGCAAGGAAGCCATCACTCTCTCTCTCTCTCTCTCTCACACACACTCGCTCACTCACTCACTCACTCACACACACACACACACACACACACACACACACACACACACACACACACACACACACACACACACACAACTTCAGACTGCTAAATGGGCACCTGGAGCATATTGTCAGCAAAGTTCCTTTTATTCAGTCAAATGTGTCTGTATGCCGACTCTGTGCAGGTTTCTGATGCTTTTCTAACAATTACTATTCAATGAAGTGGATTCGTGAGATGGTACATGCTGTATCGGCAGTAATCAAAACAAGTTTGCAAATATTAATTAGTTTGCTAATATATGTGAATGAGTTTATTGCTATGATAAAAAAACAACAGCAATAGTAATCTAAAAAATAATCATTTCTAATCTCAGAAACTTTAAGTATCTATCTATTTATAGTACGTCTCTGTCTAATTTGCAAATTGTCAGTGCTTGCTTACGCATTATTTTGAGACACTCATTCAGGTGTCTCTACTAACTGATTTTTGGCTGGACCGCGGGGTCAGCCCTATAAAGTGAATGTCCGTGACCGACTGAGTGATAAAGTTACGCCATTGGTCAGCCGAATGCCACGTGATTAAGAGCTGAAGAGTCCCCATTGGCCGTTGCTCTTTCAAAATGATTTGGCGCAAACAGTTTCTATTGAGTCATCAGGGTTTCATCAGGTTTACAGGCAGTGTTGTCAACTTAGCGGGTCTGTCGCTAGATTTACCGACTTTTCACACCCTTCAGCGAGTTTTCTTCACAAAAGCGCTTAGCGACTTTCGGGACAAACCTTAGCTTGTAGTCCTCGGTATTGCCCCGGCGAGCGCAAGGTCGGGTTTTCCCTCTGCAGGCTCACCTCTCTGTGTCTCATTCAGCAGATGTGAATGAGCTCCTAACTTTTTCTCTGAGTCATCATTTTACATCTAAATGCAGCCGAAATCACAGTGGAGGTTTTGTCAGATGACGTTGCGGTTATAAAATCAGGATTTTAGCAGCAGAGCAGAGCAGCAGCTTGGAAATGGCTCGGAAGTAACTGCTGGTTAACATGTCAGTCACTATTTCATACTTGTCAGAAACAGAAAAACATGTAAATGAGAAGAGCTTTGTTGGGAATTCTGTTGTATTAAATTCCTGTATATGTGAGCACAGAGAGTAGGAGAGAAGCAAACAGATAAAGGGCTGGTCCAGCCACATGCTAGGTTTTGACCTGGTCTTGTTTTCAGTCTTCCATGGTTATTTTTTTTATATGTCTTTCCAATATCAGTGCTAAACATTTATTTAGGTTTCTTACATGCTGATGGGATCGTCTATATGCACCATAGTTTTTCTTTTACTTTTATTCCTTGTAAAGCATTTTGTAACGTCTGCATTTCAGAAGAGCCGTATAAATAATTTACTACAGTATATGCATATGTAAGAATGTTGACAGGTAAGAATAAGCTTATGAAATTCTGTGTGTGTCTGTGTGTGTGTGTGTGTGTGTGTGTATTCTGTATATGACGATGTGTATCCATATATATAAAGATATCTGTATACGTAAATATACATATACACATAATCCTCGCTTGTGCGACATATACATGTATGTGTGAAGAACAGAACAAACAGTCCAGACTGAAACAGACAAATAAATAATGAAAACAAAAAAGAAAACAAAACATTGGACAAACTCCACAGCTTTGGTGGGCTGACAGCCAGCCAGCCTGCCTCCCTGGAAGGCCCCTGTCTGATACGTAGTAAAACAATTGGCAAGAGGGATGTGAATCTCTCTCACTCTCTTCCTCCCTCTGTCACCCTGTCTCTCTCTCTCTCTCTCACACTCTCACACACACACACATGCAGGGGCAGTGATGGCAGAGGACCAGCAGTGTATGCCAGTGGGCGTAGTGGGCCTACTGGGCATGCTAGGACCAGCCTCAGGAGTTAAGACTCGCTGAACTACAGCTGCAACCAACCCAGCCATTGCCAGAGCAAGAGAGTGGCCATGGGATACATGCTCCGACACACTGCTACAGATACACAGAAAGACATATGCTCTCCACCATCACACTCCTGCACGCACACGCACGCACACACACACACACACACACGCACAGACACAAAGGACGTCAGTCTGGTCCTGTGCCATGTGTCTCAGCTGTGCCAGCATTGCCACCCCTACTCCCCCCCCTCAGGCCCGGACCTCCCGCGGAAGCCACCCCTCTCCACCCTCTCTTCTCCCTCCTCCTGCTCTGCTCCTCCCTGCCGGTAGCCTTTGTGGGCTAATTAGCGGCGAAATTGGTGAATTGCAGGCTCGGGCACACACACACACACACACACACACACACCCACACATACACCCACACGACACACATACAGTCGGTGAATTGCAGGCTCAGGCACAGCAGTGCAGACACTTCAGCATAGCCAAGCGCCACTTCAGCGCTGAAAAGCCTCTGAAATGGGGCACACAACACAAAGACAGGAGTGGAGAGGAGAAGAAGGAAATTGGGGAAGAGGAGAGAAAGAGTGTAAGTGGAGACAGAAGAATATATTTGCTTCGGTTTCCTTCTAACACTTGAGCAAGGTGCTACTTTATATACTTAAAAAACTTTTAAACGAGTATCTTTTCCTTCTCATATGCTTATGGTGCAGGCTTTATATCTGTTTGAGGGTTACCTGACACTCACCTGTGTGTCATCATCAAGGAGTCAGTGAGTGTCTCTTTCTTTGACAGAGTGAGAGTGAAAAGAGAGCTTCCAGTCTCTAATGATTTCTGTGATGGACGACACTCATTCCATCATCCCTCCATCCCACCCACACCCCATAAATTACCTCTCATATTAACAGGCTGTATTAAAACCATGCAACGTGTTAGAGCTCTCATTTAAAATTAATAAGTGGTAATTATGGAGGGAGGGAATCTGATGAGGAAATAGGGGAGGCTGGAAAAAAAGAACCCACTGGTAGGAGAAAAAAAAAGATAGAACTGAGAAGAATAAGGATGTGAAAGCAGTGAAAGAGTCAGTACCACTTTTCATCTGTCTTAGATATACAAAACAATCAACAACACATGGAAAGAAATAATTTGAGGGAGAATACTTTCATCCCACAGATTTTTTGATTGAACGCCTGATATTACAGTCACAGAGACAACATGGCTCCCAAGCTGAGCGTTAAATAAGAAAAGTGACAGGAGCAGAGCTACGTTGTTGCATTCGTCTGATGCCCGCCGCAGGCGCAGAATGAATATCGGAGCGGACAACAAACAAATTAACGATAAATGACTCCACATCCGTTACCCTGCGCAGTCAGCTCCCCGGATACTCTGTAGATACACCTCCATCTTTCTTTTCTTCCCGCCTTTTCCATCAGCCATGAACAACTGCCTCGGTCGTGAAGGATTACTTCGCTTTGGCCGTCGTTTCTCTCAGTAATAAGAAACAACGTACTTACTGGGATCATACTGCTTAGGAGAAGTCCAGCGGCGGAAACGTGAGGAGTCAGAAGCTCAGACACGCTGTAAACAAACCCCCAGGTTAGCCAAACCCGCTTGGAGGGAAAAACAAACGCGATCAAGGGAAATGACCACCAAGACTGTTGGTTGTAGACATCCATCGCAGGTCATCTGTGACCTACAGGTCCGCACTGACCATAGCAGCAAAGATTGTTGCTTTGTTCACAACCTGTCTGATCGTTTGACAGCTTCCACCTCTTACCCCGCCGCACTTTGCTGTATTGCTGCCGTGCTCCCAGGTCTTCAGCATTTACTTGAAGGAATAATTGGACATCTTTGGAAGTACACTCATTCGCCTTCTCGTCACGAGATACCTGCAAAAGACCGATGCCACTCTCGTGTTGGTTAAGGTTAGGGAAAGATTGTGGTTTTGTTTAAATATTAATAAAATAAGCATCAAGTCAAGTTCATTTGGATGTCAGTATTTAAGCAAGGCCGCAGTCTCTCCCTAACCTTAACCAAGTGCTGCGTGTCCCTAAACATAACCATCAAGACATTATTCAGGCTTTAGCTGCCATTAAAATTTTGCAAAAACATTCTGTGCGAACATTTTCCAACTTGGCAAATATGTTCACTGAAAACATGTCTTCTGTTGTACATTGATTAAAAATCGTAATTCAGGTGGCAATTCTGTTTCTCTCAAAAGGTATGTGCCGTTGAAAATAAAGAGGGTTGACCGGACATTTTAGCTAAAGTCAGCTTTAACTTGTTTGGGTTAATGCAATTGTACGTGAAGCGTGAAGCCCCTCCTGCCCTGACTGGATAGTTCACAGCTGAGTCTTAATTTGCCAGTTACGACCAGTTCAGCAACAGCGTCTTGGCACAGTAGATTGGTAAAGGACCTGCAAGATTAGATGCCCCATTAGAGCGTGGAGTAAGTTGTAGGCCGGTCAGCGCGTGCGGACTGCCGTCAGATACGGGGTGGAATCCAACCAACGCCGACATAAATATGCACAATATCCCCTTAAGCATGCGCAGTATTTTAAAGCCGCATACCAGTAGGAACTCTTTTTATTATTAGATCGTTCTGACAGCCCTTAAGTCATCAGCCACCACCACTCCAAAAAAAAAGAAGCAGAGCAGTGTTGTCTGCTGAACCTGTCCTACTCATCCGTCTTTTGGCCCTACAGGCCCCCGGGGACACATTAGTCTCTTAATGCTTTGTCATCACCACAGGTTAATGGACCTCGCTGCAGTCTGTTAAAAACAATCCTGATCAATACCCAGGGTGTGCAGAAAGGGATAGGATCCAAAAATAGAGCGAGTCGACTTTATTCATTAATTAATTTATTTTTTTACATCGATGAGTTGTCAATATTAGTGAGTGCCGGGTAGAAAGGATTTCAGAAGGCTGAAGGCTGAAAACATTCTGCCTTCTACTCGGGCCTGATTCTGCACTGCTCCATCATTTGCCATGTCTCGTGATACCAAACGACACGTGGGCTGTCTCATTAATGTAGTGTTACATTTTTCAACCACACACAGCACTTAAGTGCAACCGCATCGCACACCTGCGAACACGGTCCGCACACCGGCCCTGGCAGTCACGCTCACAGACAGGTTCATCAGGAGGCTGACCCCCAGCCTGGGTTCAAAGGCTCGGGCTCGGGTTTTTCTTCTCAAGGCGGATGCGCGTGGGAAAAAAAACCAGCGTTGGAAAAGCCGCTGGAGAATCAGGATGACGGAAGTACGGAAGCAAATGAGGACAACGAAATCATAGATATCAAATCGGTGTTCTAGAAACCAGAAACAGCAAGAAAGACAGTGAATGGCTAGTAGCTGAGCTTTTTCCTTTTGATGGTGTAAATCAGTCTTTTTTTTTTTAATTGTCGTCAAATGTTTTGACATTGTTTCCCACGGCCGTTCTGATTGGTTCATCGCTAGCGAGCGATATAGAAGCAAAGTCTTGGGGGAAATCCAGTCTTTATGCTGCAGCATCTGGGTCCTAGTTAGCACTTCTGGAAAGTCAGACTCATCAAGCGAAGTAAGGTTAGAGGGGGACAATCAACACAGTCCAAACAGTGGGTAAACAAGCCAACACTTGTACAAGCAAGACACGCGGAAGACCACTCGTGCACGCGCACGCACACGCTCCCAGCCCTCCTCACATCATTATTTCTCTCTTCCTCTCCATCTCCATCTCCAGCAGAGTGAGTCCCTGGTCTGGCTCTGAGTGTCTGGCACCTTCTGCCCAAATCTGGCTCTGAGTGGGGGCCGAGCCGAGGGGGTAACGTGAACTTAATAAAGGAGGGGAGGAAGGAGCGAGGAGGCAGGAAGACAAGGTGTTAACACCGTTTTCAACACCGGAGCCCCCTCGCACAAGCCATGCAGGGGGAGCCGTCTAATTGTGAGGTGTGTGCGCTTGTGTGCGTACGTGCATCAAAGCTTTCTCTGTAGTTGTGAATATTTCTTTCAGTTCAAGGCGAAGCAGTTCTAAAGCAGGCGTTTCTTTATGGTATTAGATGTGTCTGTATTATGCTGCATCCAGCCAGCTGTTTAGAGAGATTTTTTTTTTTTATTTTTTTTTTCCACTTTACATCATTTTTGCAGCGCTCTTCGGCTGTAAATTTCCTCGCTCGACGCTGTGTCCTGGGTTTTTTTCCCCCCTCGTCTTGCTAAAATAAGTATCTCCTGACAATTTCTTCTTTGTCTGCCTCCGCCCTTCTTTGCTTTGTCTTTGTTTCCTTCCCTTCTTTTGTGTCTGCTGGTATGCTGCTCTTTCACCTCTATCCAATATACTCAGACAATCTCTTTATTTCTCATTAGTGCATTTTGACAGTTAATGAGTGGACTAGTGCGTGCGTGCGTGTGAGTGTATGTTTTTCGTGTGAGCTCCGTCTGAGACTAAAGAGCGGGAGAGAAAGTGAAGGAGGGAGTCAGATGGGGAGGGGGGGGGGGGGGTGAAATTCATGTTGATAAATCATGTGGTCAGTAGCACAGGCCTATGTTTATCTCCTGCTGTCAGTGGAGTATGGTGCCAGAGATACCGCTCACACATTCAAACACACATTCAGAAACGTACACACACATCAACAAGGCCGACAGAGGACTGTTGTTACCTGAGGTTTCTTGCTTTTCCTCCTTTCTGCATCCCCCTCACTCGCCCCCTCCTTTGCCTCCTCCATCAGGGGGGATGTGGAGGCCAGTGATAGAGCAAACCTTCCCTTCTCTTTTTGCTTTGTTCGACCCCCCCCCCTCCCGTAAATCCCATCAGTCAGCTGTTTGTGCTGATTACTGGTTGGCTAATAGACTTTAAACCGGTCTTTCCCTCTTTCTCCCTTTCACGTTTTTTTTCCTTTGAGGACATGTGTAATCAAATATAATACCAATTTTCTGTGTGCGCTTATGAGTTTGCCCCACGTGAATTTTCTGTAGTGGTTTGCATTTCGTTTGTGTATTTGCACTCTTTTTTTTTTTTTTTTTTTATGAAATGTATTATATAATCATGTTGGGAAACAATACAGCTGTGCATGCTTTTTATGAAAATTTATAAGCTTGTAATTTGAAACTGGATGAAAACACGATAATAGCTGCTGGCTATCACAGGTGCTGAGGATTTTCCTTTCTGTGCTTCTGTCGGATCAAACAAAGGTCATGTTGTTGCTGCACACAGCTCGGCGTTAAAAATCGTCTATAATGACGGAGAGAAGATGTTTCCAGAGATTTGTGTTTTGTTTTTGTTTTGTTTTTGTAAAGTGGAAAATTTGACTCTGTGTTTCCGTCAGTGGGCAGATACTGTAACATATTTTTCCTCAATATTACGTTACATAAAACTCGTGAAATCTTTGAAATGACTAATATTTGTCGGCCCCAGAGCGCGTTTTTCTCTGGGTTCTAATGTGAAATGTGACGTGCCTGGGAGGAAAATGTGTAAATTATAGTCAAATGCAAATTGACCTACATCCTCTATGAATAATGGCAGTTGGAGTATATGTTCCATTGTTCCTAAATCTGTCAAAAGCGGAAAAGCATCGGCCAAGGTGGAGAGGGCTCTTTGTGGAGATATGCCTGTCAGTTGACGTTTAAATAGAAACTTAGACTTTGAACTGGGAGGCCGTAGCCAGAAGGTGAATACCGGACGGTGCTGCGCTTAAAGCTTCTCTTATCAATACTTTTATATCAACAGTGGATCAAATGAGCAAAAGAGCAGACAGACGAGGTGAGTGGCTAAATGGTGAACATAGTGGGGGACATACCAACTGAAGCGACGGACATTTGCTGGTGGAGATCGAAAACAGCTGAGAGAGGAATCAACGCCGGGGGAAGAGCTGTTCCACCCCACGGCTGTTTTGATTGAAAGCCTGATGTCAAACTACTGGACGTGCATCTGACTAGGTGACGTATGCTCAGTGTGTAACTAAGCCGCCGCTTGCCCACATATTGGCCGTGTCAACTTTATAAGGACAGAATATGTCAC